>NC_052152.1:194401783-195001783 GCF_902713615.1 Scyliorhinus canicula
TGCTCTCTCTCTCCCAACACAGTGCTCTCTCTCTCCCCCCAACACAGTGCTCTCCCTCCCCCAACACAGTGCTCTCTCTCTCCCACAACACAGTGCTCTCTCTCTCCCAACACAGTGCTCTCTCCCCAACACAGTGCTCTCTCTCGCCCCCAACACAGTGCTCCCCGGCTGAAGAAGCTGGTTGCAAAAGGGGGGTGCTGTTGCAGGATTTTCTTCAGAATGCAAAAGGAAGGGTCAGCACGGTGGCACAGTGGTTAGCACTGCTGCCACCAGCGCCGCTGGTCCAGGTTCGATCTCGGCTCTGGGTCTCTCTCTCTCCTCTCTCCCCAACACAGTGCTCTCTCTCTCTCTCCCCCAACACAGTGCTCTCCTCCCCAACACAGTGCTCTCTCTGTCTCCCCAAACACAGTGCTCTCTCTCCCCAACACAGTGATCTCTCTCTCCCCAACACAGTGCTCTCTCTCCTCCCCCCAACACAGTGCTCTCTCTCTCCCCAACACAGTGCTCTCTCTCTCCCCAACACAGAGCTCTCTCTCTCCCCCAACAGTGCTCTCTCTCCCCAACACAGTGCTCTCTCTCTCTCTCTCCCCAACAGTGCTCTCTCTCTCCCCCAACACAGTGCTCCTCCCCCACAACACAGTGCTCTCTCTCTCCCCAACACAGTGCTCTCTCCCCCAACACAGTGCTCTCTCTCTCTCCCCAAACAGTGCTCTCTCTCCCCACACAGTGCTCTCTCTCCCCAACACTGCTCTCTCTCCCCAACACAGTGCTCTCTCTCTCCCCAACAGTGCTCTCTCTTCCCAACACAGTGCTCTCTCTTCCCCAACACAGTGCTCTCTCTCTCTCTCTCTCCCCCCAAACACAGTGCTCTCTCTCTCTCCCCAACACAGTGCTCTCTCTCTCTCCCCAACACAGTGCTCTCTCTCTCTCCCAAACACAGTGTTCTCTCTCCCCAAACACAGTGCTCTCTCTCCCCCAACACAGTGCTCTCTCCCCCAACACAGTGCTCTCCCCCAACACAGTGCTCTCTCCCCCAACACAGTGCGCTCTCTCCCCCAACACAGTGCTCTCTCTCTCCCCAACACAGTGCTCTCTCTCCCCAACACAATCCTTTCTCCCCCTCAACTCAGTGCTCTCCCCCCCCGACACAGTGCTCTCTCCGCAACACAGTGCTCTCTCTCTCCCCCAACACAGTGCTCTCTCTCCCCAACACAGCGCTCTCTCTCTCCCCAACACAGCGCTCTCTCTCCCCCAACACAGCACTTTCTCTCTCCCCAAACAGTGCTCTCTCTCTCCCCCAACACAGTGCTCTCTCTCTCCCCAACACAGTGCTCTCTCCCGCAACACAGTGCTCTCTCTCTCCCCCAACACTTTGATCTCTCTCTCCCACACAGTGCTCTCTCTCTCCCCAACACAGTGCTCTCTCTCTCTCCCCAACAACACAGTGCTCTCCCTCTCCCCAACACAGTGCTCTCTCTCTCCCCACAACCACAGTGCTCCTCTCTCCCCAACACAGTGCTCTTCCCCAACACAGTGCTCTCTCTCGCCCCCAATACCAGTGCTCCACCGGCTGAAGAAGTGGTCTGCAAAAAGGGGGGTGCTGTTTGCAGGATTTTCCTCAGAATGCCAAAGGAAGGGTCAGCACCTGTGGCACAGTGGTTAGCACTGCTGCCACCAGCGCCGCGGTCCCAGGTTCGATCTCGGCTCTGGGTCTCTCCTCTCTCCCTCTCTCCCCCAACACAGTGCTCTCTCTCTCTCCCCCACCACAGTGCTCTCTCTCTCTCCCCCAACACAGTGCTCTCTCTCTCTCCCCAACACAGTGCTCTCTCTCTCCCCAACCAGTGCTCTCTTTCTCACCCCCAACACAGTGCTCTCTCTCCCCCCAACACAGTGCTCTCTCTCTCTCTCTCCCCAACACAGAGCTCTCTCTCTCCCCCAACACAGTGCTCTCTCTCTCCCCAACACAGTGCTCTCTCTCCCCCAACACAATGCTCTCTCTCTCTCCCAACACAGTGCTCTCTCTCCCCCCAACACTGCTCTCTCTCTCCCCAACACAGTGCTCTCTCTCTCCCAACAGTGCTCTCTTTCCCAACACAGTGCTCTCTCTCTCCCCAACACAGTTCTCTCTCCCCCCCCCAACACAGTGCTCTCTCTCCCCAACACAGTGCTCTCTCTCTCCCCAACACAGTGCTCTCTCCCCCAACACAGTGCTCTCTCTCCCCCCCAACTCAGTGCTCTCTCCCAACAGAGTGCTCTCTCTCTCCCCAACACAGTGCTCTCTCTCTCCCCCAACACAGTGCTCTCTCTCTCTCTCTCTCCCCAACACAGTGCTCTCTCTCCCCAACAGATCTCTCTCTCCCCAACACAGTGCTCTCTCTCTCCCCAACAGTGCTCATTCTCTCCCCCAACACAGTGCTCTCTCCCCCCCCCAACACTGTGCTCTCTCTCTCCCCAAACACAGTGCTCTCTCTCTTCCCAACACAGTGCTCTCTCCCCAACACAGTGCTCTCTCTCTCTCTCCCCAACACAGTGCTCTCTCTCCCCCAAACAGTGCTCTCTCCCCCAACACAGTGCGCTCTCTCCCCCCCCCAACACAGTGCTCTCTCCCAACACAGTGCTCTTTCTCCCCAACACAGTGCTCTCCTTCCCAACACAGTGCTCTCTCTCTCTCCCAACACAGTGCTCTCTCTCCCCCCAACACAGTGCTCTCTCTCCCCAACAGTGCTCTCTTTCCCAACACAGTTCTCTCTCCCCAAACAGTGCTCTCCCCCCCAACACAGTGCTCTTTCTCTCCCCCAACACAGTGCTCTCTCTCTCCCCAACACAGTGCTCTCTCCCCAAAACAGTGCTCTCTCTCTCCCCCAACTCAGTCTCTCCCCCAACAGAGTGCTCTCTCTCCCCCAACACAGTGCTCTCTCTCTCTCCCAACACAGTGCTCTCTCTCTCTCTCCCCAACACAGTGCTCTCTCTCTCTCCCAACAGTGATCTCTCCTCCCCCAACACAGTGCTCTCTCTCTCCCCAACAGTGCTCATTCTCTCCCCCAACACAGTGCTCTCTCCCCCCCCAACACTGTGCTCTCTCTCTCCCCCAACACAGTGCTCTCTCTCTCCCCAACACAGTGCTCTCTCTCCCAACACAGTGCTCTCTCTCCCCCAACACAGTGCTCTCTCTCCCCCAACACAGTGCTCTCCCTCTCCCCAATCAGTGCTCTCTCTCCCCCCCCCAACACAGTGCTCTCTCCCCAACACAGCTGACCTTTCTCTCCCCCAACACAGTGCTCTCTCTCTCCCCAACACAGTGCTCTCTCTCTCTCTCCCCAACACAGTGCTCTCTCTCCCCCCCAACACAGTGCCCTCTCCCCCCAACAGTGCTCTCTCTCTCCCCCAACACAGTGCTCTCTCTCTCCCCAACACAGTGCTCTCTCTCTCTCCCCAACACAGTGCTCTCTCTCTCTCTCCCCCCAACACAGTGCTCTCTCTCTCTCTCCCCAACACAGTGCTCTCTCTCTCTCTCCCCAACACAGTGCTCTCTCTCGCCCCCAACACAGTGCTCCATGGCTCAAGAAGCTGGTTGCAAAAGGGGGGTGCTGTTGCAGGATTTTCCTTAGAATGCAAATGGAAGGGTCAGCACGGTGGCACAGTGCTTAGCACTGCTGCCACCAGGCTCCGCGGTCCCAGGTTCGATCTCGGCTCTGAGTCTCTGTCCGTGTGGAGTTTTCTAATTCTCCCCGTGTCTGCATGGGTCTCACCCCCACAACCCAAAGTTGTGTAGGGTAGGCGGATTGGCCACGCTAAATTGCCCCTTAATTGCAAAAAATGAATTGGGTTAAAAAAAAACGAACGGATATTGCACTTGTCGAATCAATTGGGTCATGATGTGGAGATGGTGGCGTTGGACTGGGGTGGGCACAGTAAGAAGTCTTACAACACCAGGTTAAAGTCCAACAGGTTTGTTTCGAATCACTAGCTTCATTCACCTGAGGAAGGAGCTGCCCTCCGAAAGCTAGGGTTTCTAAACAAACCTGTTGGACTTTAACCTGGGGCTGTAAGATTTCTTGCTGTATCTATCAATTGGGTGGCAAACTTGCGACCCATGGAGATCAGATCGACTAAGATACGCGCATGGGTGTAGCACAAGGCAAAGGACAGAAGCCAGCCCTCCCTCCCAACCAGGACAGTATCAAAGCGATCCAAGCCAGGCCAAGCCAGAGTTCAGGCCTGTCAGAAACCTCCATTCCCCTGGACATTCTCAAATGAGCGGGGTGATTGGAAATGGACAAAATTCCTCTTTCCAGGAGGGCGCTCGTTTCTCTGGGTGCTGACCGGTGAACGAAATTGCCATCACCCCGGCCGCCCCTTGGAACAGTGTCTCCACGAATTGCGCCCTTTCCATTCGTCGGTCGTTTAATTGCGCCGGTTTCAAAACAAAAACAAGGCAGTCGCCACGATGTTTCTCAGGAGATGAGTTCGACTCCTCTCACTGGTTGTAGGGACCTCGATTCTCAAATCGGATGCGCATTTGCGCCCAGAAATTAACAACCAGCACCCCCCCCCCCGAACGAAATTTCATGAACGGGTCCTCACCGCGCAATGGAAAACAGGCACATTCTTGCTTTCGTGAGAAGAGGAGTGTTGCAGTAGGTGCTTGTTTGCATTAGGTGCTTGTGGAGTATTGCAGTATATGCATGTGGAGTGTTGCATTATATGCATGTGGAGTATTGTATTAGGTGCTTGTGGGAGTGTTGCAGTAGGTGCTTGTGGAGTGTTGCATTAGGTGCTTGTGGAGTATTGCATTATATGCATGTGGAGTGTTGCATTATATGCTTTTGGAATATTGCAGTAGGTGCTTGTGGAGTGTTGCATTTGGTGCTTGTGGAGTATTGCATTAGGTGCTTGTGGAGTATTGCATTAGGTGCTTGTGGAGTGTTGCAGTAGGTGCTTGTGGAGTGTTGCATTTGGTGCTTGTGGAGTATTGCATTGTATGCTTGTGGAGTGTTGCATTGTATGCTTGTGGAGTGTTGCAGTAGGTGCTTGTGGAGTGTTGCATTTGGTGCTTGTGGAGTATTGCATTAGGTGCTTGTGGAGTATTGCATTAGGTGCTTGTGGAGTGTTGCAGTAGGTGCTTGTGGAGTGTTGCATTTGGTGCTTGTGGAGTATTGCATTGTATGCTTGTGGAGTGTTGCATTGTATGCTTGTGGAGTGTTGCAGTAGGTGCTTGTGAAGTGTTGCATTTGGTGCTTGTGGAGTGTTGCATTCGATGCTTGTGGAGTGTTGCATTATATGCTCGTGCAGTGTTGCATTATATGCTGGAGTGTTGCATTGTATGCTTGTGGTGTTGCATTATATGCTTATGGAGTGTTGCAGTAGGTGCTTGTGGAGTATTGCATTAGGTGCTTGTGAAGTGTTGCATTTGGTGCTTGTGGAGTGTTGCATTCGATGCTTGTGGAGTGTTGCATTATATGCTCGTGCAGTGTTGCATTATATGCTGGAGTGTTGCATTGTATGCTTGTGGTGTTGCATTATATGCTTATGGAGTGTTGCAGTAGGTGCTTGTGGAGTATTGCATTAGGTGCTTGTGGGGTATTGCATTAGGTGCTGCCGCAGAAATTAACGCACGTTGTGTGTAATTTAGCCGTGAGTTGCGCCAAACTGAACTCTCTCAATCGCAGCCAATTTAATAATTCACGTGCATGAAATTAAGGTTTCAGCGGGCGGTGCAATATCATTGAAAATCACAGAAATTTGGCATGGGTGCAAACCACCAGCGGACCACACCTTGTGGCTGCCCCGCCAGGATATCAGATCACACAGTGAAGTTGTCATCAAATTTCTATGTAATAAACCAGAGAATTAAGCTTGTTTTCACACACACCGACTCAGCAACATTATAACACGCCCGTGAACCACAACCAAATACATTTTCTTTCCTTTTGATGTCGGCTGCAACTTTTATCTTTGATCCCACGCCTCTCTTTCTAGATAAGTCCAATTTGCCCCTGTCTGCATCATGTAAATGTCCAGACCTCCCGCTCCCGTTCTTATATTTATACAACGCAATTCCTTTGATACTTAATAGACCAACTGAGCACATTCAGAACAGGCAAGATCTCAGCAGGATCCACCCTGAGAGTCCACCCTGCACTCTCCAGTAGCTTACCAAGTGGCTATTCGACTGCAGGGTCTTCACACTTACGTACAATACCGCCCCTACTCAAATGTTTACCCATTGCCACATCCAGGGAGTCAGGAGATAGCAGCCCAAAAGCACTACAACCCGGTTGGTTTCGTTCAGCCTCCATTCAAAAATGCAGAGGTCAATTTCTTCCTTCATTCTGGGGTTGTGGGTGTCTTTGGCAAGGCTGGCATGTGTTGCCCATCCCCCCCCCCCCCTCCCCCTTCGCGTTGCCCCTTCGAATGTGGTGGGGCTGCTTTTGGGACCGCTGCATGTCTGTGTGGCGAAGATGCTCTGACATTTCAGAGTTCCAAGATTGTAACCCGATGACAGTGAAGGAACAGCCAATATGTGTCCCAGGCATTATGGTGTGTTGCTTGGTCCATTGTACAAGCCTCACACAGCCTGGTAATAGAGCAGCCAACTCAAATACTTGATCAATCTCAGAGCTCTGCACGGCTCAACCAGTGACCAGAGGTCAGGGAGCCTGGGAAATGCTGACTGCCGTATAGAGGAGGGTTAGTGCTAATTTCTAGTTTCCAAATAACAGGCCATTCACATCAGAACCAGCTTTATGTATCTCGGCTTCAGATCGAACCAATCAGAAGATTTTAGGATCCACTTGGCAGCAAGTTACTTTGCGTTGTTTGCATTCATGTTTCTGCTCAAGCAATCAGAGGGCAAATGTGTTTTTTTATTTGATTGGTTATTGGAAGGATGAGCATTAAAATTATTCACTGGGGGGGGGGGGGGGGCGGGTACAGAGGAAAAATGTCCCAATATTTCCACAAAAGCAGAGACCTGATTTTAGGGAGCGTCAGCGTAATAGGCCGGAAAGGCAACGTGTGTGTAATAGGTACACCTCAAACATGTTATCGTAGCACAGTGAACTTTAGCCTGGGAGCTTCTCTGTGGTCTTCCATCAGGTTTGAGTATCAGCTTCATCAACGTTCATTCTTGGCACTGTCCCTCGATTTGATGTTAAGACCTATTCACAGTCGTGGGTTTCTGCCATGGGTCTTTGTATGATTGAACAGGTTGAATCCCAACCCACAAATCTTTGGACACATGAGGAATGATGTGTCATGAGGTAGTGGGATTCAGAGTGTGGCTTTTGCTTCCGTTTCTTTCCTTCTCAGTTCTTGCTCTGCCTCATCGTTACGTTGTTGTTGTGACTCAAAGTGTGAGGCAGCTTGATGCATAAGTTGTCACCATTATGAATGATTGATAGCAACTTCCTCCCACTCATTAACATCAATGCTATTGGGTTCCAAAAAGAGCTTCAGAGTGCCTTTGAAACGTTTTCTTTGTCTTCCCCTGGAACACTGGCCTACTGAGAATTGAAAAAAAAACAGGACCTGGTGGAGGAGATGCCTATCCGCCCCCAGATGTAGGGCAGAATTGTCCAGCTGTTCTTTGGGAGCGGGATTCTCTGGTCTCGCCAGGAGCACACCTTCTTGGCGTCATTCCCAGCAGCATGGAGTGGCTTCGATGGGAAATCCCATTGACAGCAGCGGGAACAGAGAATTCCACTACCTGCAAATGGCACGCCGCCTCCTGCCACTGAGAAACACATGGCTGGGAGGATGGAGAGTTCTGCCCATTGTGTCCAGTCCATCTAAATTGATTTTACAGGAGTTTTGCCTCAATGCTGGTGGAGCTGGATTCAAGAAGGATACTAGTGTTTGGTCGATGGTCCCCCCCATTGAATCTGGAGGGTGCGGCAGAGGCTTTGCTGCTGGAATTTCATTAGTGCTCCTATGTGCCACTGACACACAATCCAAGTCTCACTACAGGGCAGGACTGTGGGGACGACAACTTCTCTGTTAACTAGGACTTTTGTTAACCTGCTGGCATCTTTGTAATTTGTAGAAGGTTGAACTGGCCCAGCTGATCCGGGGTTTGATCTCCTCTTCAATGATCTCTCTCTCCTTTGAGAGAGATGACTTCCAAGGAATGGGAAGTGCTCAGCATTTACAAATTTCTTCTTCAGCCTATATGAGCTGAAATATTTAGCTGACAAGATAGATACATTTTATTTTGGCAACCTTCAAGGACAGACCGAGTTTCTTGTATGCTGAATTGAAGAGATCGAGAGTGACTTGAGAATCTGGAGCAGAGGAGGCAACAATACTGCAGTCAAGTGCAAACTGTAGATCTTGAATGTCTGCGGTGGTCAGTTTAGATTTGGTATGGAGGCAACTGAGGTTAAATTGCTTTCCAACTAGTCATCATTGAATACTCACACCAGAGGACAGTTAGTTTGAAGGCATCTGTTTCAGATCTCCCATTCAAGGCTGTTGCAATCAGATCATGAAGCAATTGTAGGATTGTGATGAAGTGTCTTGGGCATCCAAATCTTTGGAACATAATTCACACAGCCTCGTGATTTACTGAGTCAAATGTTTTGGCCTGGCCAAGGACTCAATGAAACGCCCTGGTTTTGTGGGTGGCATGGTCGGGCAATGGTTAGTGCTGCTGCCCCATGGCGCCGAGGACCCAGGTTCAATCCCAGCCCCAGGTGACTGTCAATGCGGAGTTTGCACATTCTCCCCGTGTTTGCGTGGGTCTCATTCCCACAGCCCAAAGATGTGCAGGGTAGGTGAATTGGTCACGCCAATTTGCCCCTTAATCAGAAAAAACAAGAATTGGGCACTCTAAATTTAAAAAATGTTCCTGGTTTTGTTCGTGACATATGTTTGTATTGTTTGGCAACAAAGCCCATATCAGAAGTTCATCTGCAAGGTTTAAAGCCACACTGTGTCTCTGAAAGTATTTCCTCAGCCACAGGAAGTAGGTGATTTAGGAGAATACAGGTCAGGATTCCCCTGCTATGGTCAAGAGGGAAATACCTCAATGGATTCAACAGTATGATTTGTGTCTCTTCTTGACGATAATTACAATTGTCACATTCCTGAAGTTGAGGGTGGGGGCTTAAGGGGTGGGGGTGCTGGAACGGGATATTCATTTTCCTCCAAAATCTATTGGATGAGTGCATGGAGACTTGAAGTGAGCAAAAGCCCACCAACATTTTTTTAAAAATCCAATTAATGTGCAATTTAGCGTGACCAATGCACCTACCCTGCACATCTTTGGGTCGTGGGGGTGAGACCCGCGCAGACACGTGGAGAATGTGAAAACTCCACATGGACAGTGACCCGGGACTGAACCGGGGCACTTGGTGATGTGAGGCAGCTGTGCTAACCACTGCTACACCGTGCCGCCAAGCCCACCAACTCACCTAGAATATCATTGGGGCAGCAGGCTTGCTTGTCTTTCATCTGTTTTATAGCTTGCTGCAGCTCTCTCATTGATGGTGGTTCACCCATGGATTGTACCATAGATACTGGGGGAATAGCCTGGGCAGTATCTAATGCCATTGTTGATTCACAGTTGAGGAGTTGTTGAAAATGTTGTTTCCAGCATTGTTGGATGGCATGACCATCCTCAAGAAGAGAAACACTGCCCTGTGAGTGAAATGGATTTTGTCCATTTGACTTCGATTAAGAGTTGGCCATGGTGGCCTCAATATGTCTTTGCATGTCATGATGGCCAGAATATTGTTGGATCTCTCAGGCTTCCTCTTCCCACCATATTTTCATTAACTTCTAGGTTTGACTTTGGGCAACAACCTTGAGTGTTGGAGTGCTGCTTTCTTGTGATCTTGGGTTGTTCTGCCAGGCAATGAAGACTTCATTTTTTTGTCCAGGAGGTCACATATTTCGGCATTGCTTTTGGCGAACCAATCCAGGTGGAAATTATGTACAAACGCAATGGTCTGGGCACTGGAGTCTTGTACAGCTGACTTTATTTGATCTCACTGTTACAGGAATGGAGTTGGACATGTGAAGATCTGTGTAGTTGATTGTTGGGAAGTATGTTTCCCGGGGTGTTTATTCACTGTAACCTGTTTTGGTACATGTTTGTAATAAAATACATTTTAAAATAAAGAAGATATTCCAAATTTGTCTAAAGCTGCATTTAGAATTCCTTTCTTTAACCGGGCTGCATTAGGGCTGAGACATTGGCTTTTTGGGCCATGCAATGTCTTGGCACTGGGTGGATGTTCATCACCAATTGGAACGATATGTTCAGCAGACATCAGTCCCTCACATGGATCAAGTGATACAAACATCACTTAGATCTTTGACTAGAACAATGACATAATCAAGGCGTGCCAGTGCTTTGATGTAGGGTGTCTTCATGTGATTTTTTATTTGTTTTCAGAAGGAGGAAGGTGTTTCTTGGAATGAGCTCATGCTGAGCACACTTTAATAATAATCTTTATTATTGTCACAAGTAGTCTTGCACTGCAATGAAGTTACTGTGAAAATCCCTTAGTCGTCAAACTCCGGCGCCTGTTCGGGTACACTGAGGGAGAATGTAGAATGTCTAATTCACCTAACAAGCACGTTTCCGGGACTTGCGTGAGAAAACCAGAGCAGCCGGAGAAAACCCATGCAGACATGGGGAGAATGTGCAAATTCCGCACAGACAGTGACCCAAGCCGGGAATCGAACCTGGGACCCTGGCACAGTGCTCACCACTATGCTACCATGCCACCCCAGGAGGACACCATTTTCATTGACATTTCCCTAACCGTTTTCCCAATGGGTCCTCTCCAGAGATCCGAGTCATTTGAGTCATTTTCAACTCGGTCATGGATTGGGGCATAAGCACTTTGGGGAGTGCTGGCCATGTGTCCAAGATCCTATGCCAGATGGCAAAACCAACAGTGTGGACCTGAGAGATATCGTCAGCTTTTCCTTCCCTGCATTTCATGCTTGTGCCTTTTCTGCCCCTCTCCAGGAAGGCGGGTCTCACAGGGCAGTGGTATCAATTTGCAGTCTTGATAATGACTGCAATGTATCTTTCTGGCCAGTCACTCTGAAGTTATCCATGAGTGCTCTCAACATTCCAAGTTGCGAAATTTTAAGTTTTCTTCCTTTGACAACACAGGGTGAGGTTCCTCAGCCAGGAGAAAGTGGTACAGCCTATTTTTAGGGTGCCTTTTCTAGCCCCCTTTCCCATTTGGGAAGAGCAGGGACTGTCCTGAAGTGGACTGCTCAATTGCAGATGCTGCTGCCCAAAGGCACCTCTGCCCAAAGACAGGTGTCCATGATCTTTATGTATCTGTCACTTGCGTGCAGATTCTTGACGAGGGATTCCTTGGTCCACAACACTGTCTCAGTCACCAATTCTCCATCAACAAAGAACTTTGAAAATGGGCCCTGGTAGAAGCCTGCGTGTCACTTTGTTTAAGGTGGAGACCTTGGGGCGGCCTTATTGTCCATACAATCCCAATGGGTTGGTGGCCAGATTTCTGTGATATGTTGAACTATAATGACTGCAATCACCTTGCTACTGTAGCTTTCTACTACAATCAGAGCTGGTGAGACACAGGGCATGATTCAATCGCCTTGTCATGCCCGAAAAAGTTAGCACAGTCTCACGAGACGCCACGATCTGGATTCTGCTCTCGCTGGGTGAGATCCAGAGCAGCATATTTAAGTGCGCCATCAGGCACATTTAAATATGCATTCACTGGATTCACCCAGCACCCGGCCAAGCCTGGGAAGCCTTGCCAGGGCACCGTTTAGTACTGATCCACAAACATGGACCAGTCGTAATGGCATCTGGGGGAGGGTCTCCCAGGCCATTGAAGACCTCCAGATGGTCAGCCATTGGGCAGGGTGGTACCCTGGCACTCCCGCTGGCACCTGGTCTTTTTGGCACTGCCAGCCTGGCACCTTGGTACTGCCACCTGGGCACCCTGGCAGTGCTATCCTGGCACTGCCAGGGTACCTGGGTGGTGCTACCAGGCTGGCAGATGCACTTCCAGGGTGCCAGACTGGCAGTGCTAAGGTGCCCAAGTGCCAGGTTGTCTGTGCCAGGGGTCAAGTGCAGGGGTGCCTTGCCCATTAGTGGTGGGGGAGTGGGTGGGGGGGGGGCTCTTGGATCCCAGAAATTGTAAGTTGGGTTAAGTGTGGGGGTCCGGAGACCACGCTGTCAAAAGATCCGCCTCAATCCGCAAGTAATCTTCCTGCAGAAAATGAAGTACTTGCGGCCTCAATGGGGCGTTCATCACCGAGGCCCAAAGAATCGGCAAAGTGCCGTTGGATAGTACAGAGAAACACCCCACTAAACACACCCTAAACCGGACATAGAAATATTTCAGTTGAAATGCGCCCACAGACTCCTTTTGCCTGTTCTGCCATTGAGGGTTTATTGAACTGCACTTTGTCTGGCACTTCCCCAACCTTGCCAGCATGAACCTGTGGAGGGTGGTTCTCTTTCAGAGGATCGGTGCAGACTTGAAGGGCTGAATGGCCTCCTCCTGCACTTTTGTAAAATAAACGTAGAGTATCCAATTGTTTCTTTTCCAATGAAGGGGCAATTCCGTGTGGCCAATCCATCTACCCTGCACACCTTTGGTTGTGGGGGTGAAACCCACGCAAACACGAGGAGAATGTACAAACTCCACATGGACAATGATCCGGGGCCAGGATTGAACCCGCGTCCTCGGCACAGTGAGGCAGCAGTGCTAACCACTGCGCCACCGTGCCGATAACAGGTCTCCTCCTGCACTTTAGTGATTCTATGATTCTATTCTGCGATTCATATTGAGGAAAACCTCCATCGTGTTTTGTGGTACTGCCACCGTGCTAAATGGGATATATTTCGAACAGATCTCGCAACTCAAGACTAGGCATCCAGGAAGCGCTGTGCGCCATCAGCAGCAGCAGAATTGTACTCAACCACAATCTGTAACAATGAATAGTACAGCACAGGAACAGGCCCTTGGGCCTCCAAGCCTGCACCGATCATTATGCCTGACTAAACTAAAACCTTCTGCTCCTCTGGGATCCGTATACCTCTATTGCCATCCCTTTCATTGATTCGTCAAGATGCCTCCTAAACGTCGCTATCTGCTTCCACCACCTCGCCCAGCAGAGTATTCCACTCTTTTTGACTGGCTCACAATATCCCTCGATATCCAATATTCCCAAATCTTGCCACACTTATCCTTCGTCTTCAGGACATGTCGGTCCTGAACCTAAATTTAAAGTACCCAATTCTCTTTTTTCAATTCAGGGGCAATTTAGCATAGCCAATCTACCTACCCTGCACATCATTTTGGGTTGTGGGGGTCAGACCCATGCAGATATGGGGAGAATGTGCAAACTCCATACAGACAGTGACCCGCTGCCAGGGTCAAACATGGGTTCTCGGCACCGTGAGGCAGCAGTGCTAACCACTGCGCCACCATGCCGCCCACTGGTCCTGAATTCTAATCTTATGTTTAAAAGACTCCCACATATCAGATGTTGATTTACCTTCAAACACCCCTCCCCATCTAAATTCTTCAGTTCCTGCCTAATATTGTTTTAATGAGCCTTCCCCCAATTTATCATCTTCACCTGAGGACTACTCTTATCCTTACCCACAAGTACCTTAGAACTTACAGAATTATGGTCACTGTTCCCGAAATGCTCCCCTACTGAAACTTTTATCACCTGGCTGAGTTCATTCCTCAATACCAGGTCCAGGTCCAACCCTTCCCTAGTTTGACTATTTGCATATTGGTTCAAGAAACCCTCCTGGAAACTCCTTACAAATGCTGCCCCATCCCAGCCTCTGGCACTAAGTGAGTCCCAGTCAATATAGGGGAAGTTAAAATCATCCACCACAACATCCCTGTTTGTTTTAGATCTTTCCAAATCTGTCTACATTCCTTCTCCTCTATTTCCTGTTGGCTGTTAGGAGGTCTGTAGCAAACCCCCAAAATTGCGATTGCACCCGCCCTATTGCTGAGTTCTACCCAGATTGCCTTGCCGCATGAGCCCTCCGAGGTGTCCTCCCTCAGTACAGCTGTGATATTCTCCTTAGCCAGTAATGCAACTCCCCACCCCTTTTACATCCCCCTCTATCCTGACTGAAGCATCTAAATCCTGGACCATTTAGCTGCCAATCCTGTCCCTCCCTTAACCAAGTCTCTGTAATAGCAACAAAACCATAGTTCCAAGTACTAATCAAAGCTCTAAGTTCACCTGCTGCACAACAGAACCAACTACGGTGCCACAGCTCTGACTGCTGCTGTTATTTTCCCCTGACACACCATCCCCCCAACAATATCCAAAATGATATACGTGTTAGAGAGGGGGCCAGCCACAGGGTATTCCTGCATTGACTATTTTCCTTTTTCTAGTGGTCACTCATCTATCTACCTGCATCTTGGGTGTACCACATCTCTAACACTCCTGTTTATGATGTTTTCTGCCACCTGCATGCTCCTAAGTGCATACAACTGATGCTGCGACCAATCCATGTGGTCTGTGAGGAGCTGCAATTGGGTACACTTCCTGCAGATGTAGTTGTCCGGAACGCTGGAAGCATCACAGATTTCCCACATCTCACAGATGAAGCACTTTACCCCACTGACTGACATTTCTAAGACTAATTAATTAATTACGAATAAATACTTTTAACTTCTTATTAAATGAAGTTACACTTAACTATATGGTCCCTGCTGCTAGATTTCTACTGAAAATATTAAATACTAAATACACAAATTTACCGCCCTCCAGTCGGTAACCTCATGGATCAGCATATCTTCCAATCTATCATCACTACCAAGCGAGGGGATCAAACCTGGCTCAATGAACAATGCAGGAGAATATGCCAAAAGCAACAATAGGCATGTCTGAAGATAAAGCTAAACACAGGGCTACTTGTATACCAAATAGCATAAGCAGCAAGTAATAAACAAAGCAAAGGGATTCCATAACCAATAGATCAGATCTAGGCTCTGCTGTCCTGTCACATCCAAGCATGAATGGCAGTGGAACAATGAAGGGGAAGCCCAGTACATCAGTGTAAAATATAAGGTTGAAGACTTTGCAACAATCTTCAACCAGAAGTGCTGAGTGGATGATCCATTTCAGCCTCCTCTGCAGGTCCCCAGAACCATAGATGTCAGTCTTCAACCAATTCGATTCACTCCACATGATAACAAGAGACAGCTAAAGTCACTGGTTACTGCAAAGGCTATGGGCCCTGACAATGTTCCGACAACAGTACTGATGACCTGTGCTCCAGAACTCGCCACACCCCGAGCCAATATGTTTGAACACAGCTACAATACTGGCATCTACCCGGTCATGTGGTAAATTGCCCAGGTATGTCCTTTACACAATGAACAGGACTAATCCAACCCAGCCACTTATCGCCCCATTAGCCTACTCCCGATCATCAGTAAGGTGATGGAAGGGATTATCAACAGTGCTATCAAGTGGCACTTCCTCAGTAATAACCTGCTCATGGACACTTAGTTTGGGTTCCGCCAGGGTCAATCAATTCATTACATCTTCACTTCAAACATTGACAAAAGAGCTGAATTCCAGAGGGGAGATGAGGGTGCCTGTTCATGACATCAAGGCCGCATTTAACTGAGTATGGCATCAAGGAGCCCCAGCTAAACTGGAGTCAATGGGAATCAGGGGGAAAAGCTTATGCTGATTAGAATCATACCTAGCACAAAGGAAGATGGTTGTAGTGGTTGGAGATCAAATTTCTCAGTTCCAGGACATCCATGCAGGGGTTCCTCAGGGTAGTGTCTGAGGCTCAACCATCTTCAGCTACTTTATCAATGACCTTCCTTCCATCATAAGGTCAGAAGCAGGGATATTCATTGATGATTGTACAATGTTCAGCACCATTTGCAACTTCTCAGATACTGAAGCAGTCCATATCCAAATGCATCAAGACCTGGACAATATCCAAGCTTGGGCTGAAAAATGGCAAGTAACATTTGCGCCACACAAGTGCCAGGTAATGACCATCTATAATAACAGAGAATCTAACCATCACCCCATGACAGTCAATGGAATTACAACTGCTGAATCCCCCACTATCAACAGCCTGGGGGTGACCTTTGACCAGAAACTGAGCTAGATTAGCTATTTAAATACTGTGGCTACAAGACCAGGTCAGCGGCTCGGAATGCTGCGGCAAGTAATTCACCTCCTGATTCTCAAAGCCTGCCCACCATCTCCAAGGCACCAGTCAGGGGTGTGATAGAATACTCCCCACTTGCCTGGTTAAGTGCAGCTCCAACAACACCTAAGAAGATTGCTACAATCCAGCAGAAGCCAGCTCTTTTGATTGGCATTCCTCCCACAGAAACATTCACTCCCTCCATCACAGTTGCACAGTTGCAGCAGTGTGTACCATCTACAAGATGCACTGCAAGAACTCACCAAGGCTCCTTAGGCAGCACCTTCCAAAGCCACGGCCACCACCATTGTGAAGGACAAGGGCAGCAGACATCTGGAGGGGGGGGGGGGGGTGGGAGGATTCTCCAGTTCCCCAGCTGTGTGTTTCCCGCAGGCGTGTCATTCACTGGCAGTTCTCTCATCCCACCGCTTGCCAATAGGACTTCCCATTGAAGCTATCCCACGCTGCTGGGAATCCCACGGGTAGGGGTGTGCTGCCTGCGGGAAAAGAGAATCCCAATGGCCGGAGAATTTCAGCCGGGAACATGACCACATGGAAGTTCTCCTGAAGCCACCCACCATCTTGACTTGGAAATGTCACAGGGTCAAATCCTGGAAATCCCTCCCAAACAGCACTATGGGTGTCCCTGCACCTCGGGGACTGCAGTGGTTCAGGAAGGAAGCTCACCACCACCTTCTCAAGGGCAATTACTGATGGGCAATAAATGCTGCCCTAGCCAGTGATGCCTACATCCTGAAAAATGAATTTAAAGAACACAAGCGTTTCATACGTCTTCCTAATTCACAGTGAGTTTTGCATGGGCTCTGTTCTTTATTGCAAGGCATTCAGACTGCTGTACATAAAATTCAATCGAGCAGAAACAGAAGTAGACATGCTACAGATATGATTTACTATCTGTTCATAAATATCTACAAAACAGGCATTCAAAGTAAAACATTTGGTGTATTGCACTGGAATCTATGCCTAGTGGAACAGGATCTCTGCTCACAAGCCATCGATTTTAATTTCAGTCTACGTGGTGCTCAAGTAAAGGGAAATACAAACAGAAGATACCGGGCTACACAGTGGACCCATCAGCATCTGAATGAAAAAATAATTTCTTTTGGAGCAGTTTCATAACAGTTTCAATTGTAGAGCCTCGAGGAGCAAAGTTAAACCTGGGTCACCAGCTTATTGGGTTTGAAACAATGGGAGAGATGCCCACCTTTGCCTGGCTGTTTCCTTCTTCAAGGGTACAATTGGCTTGGATGATACTCAGTGAGTCCCAGGCAGTTGATTTGAGCAGGAGTTGTTATTTATAAAGGGAAGAGCTACAATTCTTGCAGTATTAAGGTATTTGGCATAGCAAGGGTTAATGTGGGACTGGAGAACCTAGCAAACCCCCAACAATGTCTTTGCCAAAATCTCCAAAGCGGACATTCTAATGCAGAGGAGAAAAGCTGGAATGAGCTGATGACAGCCATCATCTCAAGCCAAGGCCAAGCTATTGGCTTCAACGCCAGGAAACATCAAGTCTGCTCTAACGAGAATGACCACACCATCCAAGATTTCATCAATGAGAAGCGTTCTCTGTGCCTGGGAAAACAACATCACCATCAAGGCAAAGAAGAAAACTCATTAATCAGCAAAAACCAGGGGGACAAAAAAGATCTAGGGATGTTAAGAATCATAGAACATAGAACAGTACAGCACAGAACAGGCCCTTCGGCCCTCGATGTTGTGCCGAACCATGATCACCCAACTCAAACCCACGTATCCACCCTATACCCGTAACCCAACACCCCCCCCCCCCCTTAACCTTACTTTTTAGGACACTACGGGCAATTTAGCATGGCCAATCCACCTAACCTGCACATCTTTGGACTGTGGGAGGAAACCGGAGCACCCGGAGGAAACCTACGCACACACGGGGAGGACGTGCAGACTCCGCACAGACAGTGACCCAGCCGGGAATCGAACCTGGGACCCTGGAGCTGTGAAGCATTTATGCTAATCACCATGCTACCGTGCTGCCCCTAATCAATGGTGGACTGAGAAAGCTGAGGAGCTGCAACTCCTCACTGACAAGCACGGCACCCAGGCTTCTTCAGTGCCACCAAGGTAATATATGGACACAACATCAAAAGCCTCAAACCGGTGCATAGTAAGGACAGAACCCTCTTGAGAGACAGAGAAAACAGCAGCCTTCGGTGGAGAGAACACTTCAAAGAACTCTAAAGCTGTGATACAACCACAGATGAGGACATGTTCAAGGGAATCCCCCAACCCCACATCAAAGATAACCTTGGACTCCCATCAAGTGTGGATGAAGTTGAAGCCATCCTTAAACACATGAAGAAGGAGTGGATGGGATTCCAGGAGAGATTTTCAAACATGGAGAAGAGATCACTTGACCTGAAAATCAGGGAAAGAGAAGGGGCGGGAGTCTCCGACCCCCTGCCGGGTTGGAGAATCACCGGGGGGGGGGGGGGCTGCGGCGTGAATCCTGCCCCGCCACTCTGGCGCCGGCTGCCGAATTCTCCGGTACCGGTCTTCGGGCGGGGATCTCGCCGCGCCGGTCGGAGGTCGTTGGCAGCGGCCCCCCTGGCAATTCTCCGGGCCCCGTTGGGCTGAGCAGCCACTCGTTTTTGGCCAGTCCTGCCGGCGTGAAAAGGACATGGTCCATCTCGGCGGGACCTGGCTTGGAGGACGGCTAGCAGAGTCTTCGGGGGGGGAGTGCGGAGGGATCCGGCCCACGGTGGCCTGGCCTGCGATCGGGGCCCACTGATCTGTGGGTTGGCCTGTGCCGTGGGGGCACTCTTTCCCTCCGCGCCAGCCTCTGTAAGGCTCCGCCAAGGCCGGTGCAGAGAAGAAACCCCCTGCGCATGCGCAGGAACCACGCCGGTGGTTCTTCGCATGCGCCAGAACGCGCTGGTGGTTCTTCGCATGCGCCAACTCGCACCAGCTCACAGCAGCCCTTCGGTGGCGTTTGGCGCGGTGCCAACCCCACCGGCGCCGGCCGAGCCCCCGGAAGTGCGGAGGATTCTGCAACTTCCGGGTGGCCCGTGCCGGAGTGGGTCGCGCTCGTCTTGGAGCCGGCATCAGGTCATCGCGCCAAGTGCGAGAGAATTCAGTCCAAGAAATCCCTGCCAACTTCACTGATGCCTTCATTGCCACCATCTTCAAGAAAGGAGACAAAACAGACTGTGGGAGTTACCAAGGAATCTCCCTACTCTCCATCACCAGGGAGATCACTGCCCGAATCCTCATTAGCTGCCTTCTCCCTGTACTCTGAAGAAGTCCATCCGGAAAGTATCGTTTTCGACCTAACTGTGGAACAATAAACATGGGCCCGGATTCTCCAGGCCCACGTCGGGTCAGGGAATTGGCGGCGACTGGAGAATCAGCGCCAATCGCACCCATGTGATCGCCGCAGAGCCGGTTGGCGGCCGTTTAAAGCGGCCCCTGCGGCAATTCTCCGCACTCCCGCCAGCGTGGTTTACATGTGATCCCACCAGACGGGACCTCGGTGTTCTGGCTGCGGGGGCCGTCCTGGTCGGGGGGTGGGGGCGGGATCCGACTCCGGGGTGGGCCTCCACAGTGGCCAGGCCCACGATCGGGGAGCCACCGATCAGCGGGCGCGCTCATTCTGCGGGGGAGGACTATGTTCCTCCGTGCCGGGCCCTTGTAGGGCTCCGCCATGTTGCCCGGGGGCTGGCACGGAGACGGCACCCACGCGCATGCGCGGCACGGAGATAGCCGTGGCGCGCATGCGGGACCCACGCTGGCCGTGTAGGGCTAGATTTCAGCGCCGGAGCAGCAGCGCACAGCACTCCGGCACCGTTGTAAACCCCGAAGAAGAGGAGAATTACTTGGCCTGGAGGCCCATAGACACCAGCGTCGCTCGCGCCAGTTTTGGCGCCGACGTGAACACTTGGCCGAGATTTCGGAGAATCCCAGCCATGATTTTCAATGCTCGACAGCTTCAAGGGGAATGCAGGAGAAACATCAAATGCTCTATGTGGCCTTCAGCAATCTAAATAAGGCTTTTGACTCAATCAGGAATTGTTATGGAAAATCTTGTCAAAGGCTGGCTTTCCAGAGAAATTCATCAGCATCCTCTGACTCCACCACGCGAAGATGTCGGCTACTGTCCTCACCGATGGAAATAAGACAGAAACCTCTGCAGTCAAGACTGGAGCCAAGCAGGGATTTGTCATCGCCCTCACCTTTTTTCCCATCTTCAAGCACGTCTTTCGGGACTTGTGGGAGGAAACGACAGTGTGTTTCTGGATATGGCCTTAGTATCTCACAATGAAAACAGCCAGTCCAGGTCCAACTCTACCTTCTGCATTATTTATTTTCAAAGGAGCTAAGTGATTTCACTTCCTCTTTTCTCACAGCAGAAAGCACTTGGCTCCTTTGACGTGGTGAGGAGCTATCAATCATTGCAAGAGTGTTTATAAACATTGTGGCATTGCAATGGGTCTGGTGCCCTGCGCCAATCCTGATTCTCGGGCGACCGGCCCACCATTCACCGCCTGATCGGGAATTCCGATACCTGTCTTTCAAGCATGCATCAAAATTCCAGCTACATTTGGATGGGTTTCTTCCATGATTTCCAGAATTTTTGATGCTATGTTTCTGGCATGAGTTAATAGGCACTCAAGATTGCATCCCCAGGTTGTTTGTGATCAGCAGTCACTTCAGGGTCCAGTTCCCTTGGAGAAGTTCCCTTGGGCTTTTCCTATTCACTGACCTGGGATCATGAGTGTCCATACTTTCTGGGGCAAATGTAACTGACCTGCCACATTTTTGAAAGCAGCAAAGAAGGATTCTATACCTCCCACTTCAAATTGGCGAACACATTTGGATAACTTGAGTGCTCGGAGGCCCATTTTGGAGTTTTGGCTGTCGTTAGGCAGAGTGAGATTTACCGTAGCTGACTTTTGTCTCTATATCTCTGAGCTTGCAGCGGGCAATTTCCCCCCCCCACTCTCTCATTCTCCTCTCTCTGTTCCTTTCTTTCTGATCTTGAAACTCCTTTTCTTGGCCTAGACTTCCATCTCTTTCTTTCTGAACTTGGTGCTTTTCCCCTTTTCCCCCCCTGAAATTCTAGCCACAATTCCAGCTCCATTGTGGCTAAAATCACCCGATCTGATTCCGATTCAGCTTCTCCCTCAGCCTAGTCTCACTCTGGACCGAATTCAAAATACTCAGTTTGCATTTTCGGGAATTCCTGACTCTGACTGGAGATCGTATGTCCCACCGATTTACAATGCGTTTTAGTTGTTCTATTTCGAAGGATGCTAACATTTGCCAATTCAAACCCTCCTGATTGATAAACTCGTGAGCATCCAAAGTTGCTGCCTTAATATATTGTTGGTACTTTTTAGTTTAAAATAAACCTTGCTGCTGGAGTTTCCTGTTTATTTCCAAACAATTTGGATTCTGCTTCCCTTCTACTTCCAATTTCTCTGTAGTCCAAGATTAGGTGCTTTTCCTGATGGATTCAATCCTAGCTTTTAGTCCAAGTTTGGCTCTGTCTCGTTCTACAATGGGCATAATCCTGGACTTGAAACCCCAACTTCCACACCCTTTTCAAAAGGATTTCCTCAAATTGGTGCATGTGTGTGTGTTTTCTGATTTGTCCAATGTAAAAATAACTCAGCAGTCGGACATTATTCTGAAACAAAGGAGGTTAGTTTATTACAAAACTACAGCCAAAAATTACCTACGTAAAAATGATAAAGTTGTTAACTATAATACAGGTGCAAGTTTTCGTTTCCGGTTGGGTTTGCTGCGTCTGGAGATTCACTGGCTTGGCAAACCCACCCTTTAAAAATGTCCACCTGTAGGTTGGAATTTCGATCAGGGTACTGGGCTGGTGAGTTTGCTGATTGGGCATCACTGGTAGTCCCAGTACTAAAACCTGACAAAACCATACGCCTGTGCTTATAAATTGACCGTAAACAAGGACTCCAGTCTGGACATTTAGAAGAGCTATACTCGAAGTTGACCAGGGATCATTCCTTTTACATCTCAACATGAGCCACGTCTATCTCCAGCTGGAGCTGGATGCCAATTCCAGGCAGTATATAACCATTAATACCCAGAGGGGCCTCTATGAATACACAAGATTGTCATTTGGAGTATCGGCAGCTTGTGTGATATTTCAGCGTATTATGGAGAACATCTGGGAGGGTTACTGCTTGTGACCGTCTACCCGGATGATGTCCTGGTCACTGGAGACACGGAAAGGGAGCACCTGAGCAACTTGCAGGAGCTCTTCCACCGGTTTTCCGAAACTGGCGTCCATCTCACGAGGGGAAAGTGCATTTACTACGCCAAGAAAGATACATAATTGGGCTATTGCGAGGATTGGGATGGACTACATCCGGTTGAGAAGGTGTGAGCAATAATGCAAGCCCCACACCATAAAACGCGACAGAGTGTGATCATTCTTGGGTGTTGTAAACTACTATGGCAAATGTATTCCTGGCCTTGCAGCCATCCTTGCCCCACTACACACATTGCTAAGAAACACCAAGAAAGTGTGTGGAGAGTGCCTCAGGAGAAGGCCTTCGCCAGGGTGAAGCAGCAGCTAATGCCGTCAGGGCTAGTGACACATTACCATTCCTCCAATCCCAGTTGGTTACATGCAACGCCTTGTGTTATGGAATTGGAGCAGTGTTATCCCACCACATGGCTGATGGTAGGGAAAGGCCAATAGATTATGCGTCAAGGACTTTGGCCACTGGAGAGTGCAATCACACCCACATTGAAAAAGAAGGTTTGGCCGTCGTATTTACGGTGAAGAAATTTCACCAATACGTGTATGGGTGTTGATTCACTATTGTGACGGAACATTAACCATTACTAGCGCTTTCGAAAGAAGATAAGGTGACCCCGTCAATAGTGTCCACCTGGATACAGCGATGGGCCCTGTCGCTAACAGCCTATGAGTACGTCTTCGAGCATCGACCATCTCGCAAATTGCAAATGTGGACACGCTGTGAAGGTTCCCGCTGCCGCCACGCCTCCCACCCCCCACCAAGGGCTGACAAAGTTGTTTTGATGCTCAAATTCATGGACACCTTGCCGATCACCGTCACTCAGATACGCAACTGGACGCAAAAGGACCCAGCCTGGGAGCATGGGCCCCTACAGATGTGAGAGGTGGTGGATTCAGACTATGACTTGCAGACCCAGGCATCTGAGGCCTCTGACAGCAATCTTGACAGGGATCAAGCACCGGCGGTGTCCCCCTGACAGTCATCTTGGAAACGACATTGCCTGAGACGCTATATACCACACCCCCCCCCCCCCCCCCGCTCACCCCCCCCCCCCCCCCCCCCCAAACCCCCCACACACACACACACACACACACACACACCCCGATCCAACCCGTAGGTACTGGAAGTGGCAAAGAGGAGCAGCAGATGTCCATCTCCTCTCCCTTCTTCTTCAGAGGCTCTGACAGATTTTGACTGCTGGCCTTCTCATCCCTTTGTAATTTGAGATCCTTAAGTGGCAATTTATCCTCTACCAGAGGCTTGTTTGCTTGTGGACTCCCAGCTGGGTCCTTTCTTCAAAGGTACTCAGTTCTTGAGCGAAGGATTCAGCATCAGGAAAGAAGGGCACACAAAAAGACACCCCTTTGCCCTTGCTGCAGACACTGCGTCCCTTAACTGTGACACCTATCATTCACCTGTACTTGGGTTCCTCCTCAATCTGAGGCATTGGGTGGGTTTTGCGCCAGCAGCAGACCACCCCCCCAGTAATGTTGCTGAGTACAGAAGAGCAGCTAGCTGCTGAGTGACCAGCAGCACTAGGGTGTGTGGGACTACCATTCCTGGGGTCCTTGATCCCAGAGGAAGACCTGACTTTGGCCTGTTATGTGCCTGAATGGATCAAGAGGTGGCCGGCCTTCTTGAATAGAGGTGATGCCGGATTTTCACTGGTCCTTCTCTAGATTCTGTCAAGAAGGTGGGACAGATGCTGGTTTATGTAGCGATGCAGGAGGTGTGGCACACTCGTGGCTTTGACACTTCTGTGGGGTAAGGCAAATGCTTAAGTAACACGTAGGACAGCCCCCTCATTAAATGTTGACACAATTATTATTGTGCGATCCACATTGAAGAGTTGTTCATTCCTGGGCAACAAACAGGAGATAGGAAGCAATGGATGGAAGAAAAAGGGGGCTTAAACTTATCATGGAGCATCTGGAGCAAAGTGCAGACTGGTTTATAGTTGCATTCATTTTAAAAGGGTTCGTGTGTGGGATGACTCTGCCATCTCTCCTATCTCCTTGTTTTTAGTCTTTATTCCAACAAAACTGCGTAGTTTGGATTTAAACAATCGGACTCAGTTTTGTCTTCAACGGCGGAATACAAATTGCACCCCGAATATGGCCTCCCGAGGGCCCGGGTCCAGTTTCACGTGCACCAAGTTAGAAATTACCCTAAATATCTACTTCCAGTAATCCTCCACCTTTGGACAGGACCAAAACATATGAACGTGGCTCCCCCCCCCCCCCCCCTCCCCCCCCCCCCCCCCCCCCACCCCCCCGTGCAATGTTCACATACATCTTCTGCCCCCTCAAAGAGCTGGCTCATCCTCACCCGTGTAAGGTGTGTTCTATACTCCACCTTAAGCTGTATCAGCCCCAACCTCATACACGAGGTGGAGGCGTTCACCCTCCAGAGCACCTCACACCAGAACCCCTCCTCCATACCCTCTCCCAACTCTTCCTCCCACTTTGCCATGATCCCTTCTAGCGGTGCCTTCTCCTCCTCCAAAATAGCCCCGTAAACCGCCAATACTACCCCCTTCTCCAGTCTACCTGTTGTCAGCACCTCCTCCAGCAATGTGCAAGCCGGCTCTACTGGGAAGCTCTGTATTCCCTTTCTGGCAAAGTAAAAAAAAAGTTTTTTAAAAATTCAAAAATAAAAGTCAAAAGGCAAAAAAAAGGGGTTGGAAACGGGCGTGGAGGCAGATGTTGTAGCCTTCGCCTCGTTGATCACCTGAAGGCGGATCCTGTTAGGGTGGAGATCAACCTCTCCACCCTGTGCCCTGGCGTGGCGGGGGATCTGCTTCAATTCTTGTCTCATGAAAAAGGATGGAGGGGTTCTACAATTCATGGGCATTATTCATTAGCAATTTCGAGAATTGGATCACATCGAACATTAGGCAGGTTGGGGGCTAGGAGGGTTGGGGAGAGAAGGACTGTATGTGTTAATGGTGACTATTGGTGATTCCTGATTCCCTTTTGTCATTTGTTTATGTTAACACGGGTAGCACGGTAGCATTGTGGATAGCACAATTGCTTCACAGCTCCAGGGTCCCAGGATCGATTCCGGCTTGGGTCACTGTCTGTGCGGAGTCTGCACATCCTCCCCGTGTGTGCGTGGGTTTCCTCCGAGTGCTCCTGTTTCCTCCCACAGTCCAAAGATGTGCAGGTTAGGTGGATTGGCCATGATAAATTGCCCTCAGTGTCCAAAATTGCCCTTAGAATTGGGTGGGGTTACTGGATTATGGGGATAGGGTGGAGGTGTTGACCTTGGGTAGGGTGCTCTTTCCAAGAGCCGGTGCAGACTTGATGGGCCGAATGGCCTCCTTCTGCACTGTAAATTCTATGATAACTCTATGAGAACATGCGGGCTAATGTTTGGGGGTTTGGTGGGAGGATGGGATCGTTGTTATTGATATGGGGATTGATTACATATGAAAATGAAAATCGCTTATTGTCACACGTAGGCGCCCGTTTGGGGCGGCTGGTACGGGAATTGAACCATGCTGCTGGCCTGCCTTGGTCTGCTTTTTTAAAAGCCAGCTCTTTAGCCCTGTGCTAAACCAACCCCTTACCAGCCCTTTTGTTACTGATTACTGTTTATTGTTGGGTGTAAATTTGGGAGAAAATGAGAAAAAGAAGGAGAATAAAAAAAACTTTTTAAAAAAGAATACAAATTGCACTGAGAGTCAGGGGCTTTTATTAATATTTGCTGCGCACCAAGTCATTTTATTTTCTGTGTGTGTTGTGCACGTGAACGTACGTGTGTTCAGTGTTTCTTGACCTCACTGCAGGGCAGCACGGTAGCACAAGTGATTAGCACTGTGGCTTCACAGCGCCAGGGTCCCAGGTTCGATTCCCTGCTGGGTCAATGTCTGTGTGGAGTCTGCACGTTCTCCTCGTGTCTGCGTGGGTTTCCTCCGGGTGCTCCCACAGTCCAAAGACGTGCAGGTTAGGTAAATTGGCCACGCTAAATCCTTAATGACCAAAAAAGGTACGGAGGGGTTATTGGGTTAGAGGGATAGGGTGGAATTGAGGGCTTAAGTGGGTCGGTACAGACCTGATGGGCCGAATGGCCTACTTCTGCTCTGTATGTTCTATGCCACCCAAGAGCTGTGTACTGCATGTGTGGCCTGGCCAATACCTATCTCTCAATCAGCATCACTGAAGCAGATTATCTGCTCATTATATCACTGCTATTCGTGGGGGTTTGCTGTGTGCAAATTGGCTGCTCCTTTTCTTACCTCCCAGCGATTGCACTTGAAAAACACCTCGTTGGTTGAAAAGCGCTTCAGGGGAGATGCCGAACCCACAGAAGCACGGCATAAATCCAAGTCCTACTTTCTTATATTCCCACTGAGACATAAAGAGGAAATAGAATAATAAAAATAAGGGATCGCTTTAAAATGAAACTTAAGAACGCATTTACAACATAATCCCTGGTTTTAAGAGAGGAATCAAAGTGCACAGAGCTGTTGATCGTCTGTTAATTCAGCATTCCATCGCTCCCACACCATTTAAGCAGTGGTTTCCAGCATAAAACAAAAGCAAAGTGACAGCTGTCAGAAGAGAAGTTTGTGAAGCTGTGAGTTTTGTTTAAAAAATATCTAGAATGGCAGCCTCTCAGCCTTTGGCAAGAGCCATGCATGTGCATCTGAGTTTCTGTTCTTGGAGGAAAACATCATTACATGTTAGACTTCAATCAATTACAAATGAGAGATCTCTGGAATGACTCATGTTCAAGATAGTACATGCTGTCGAATCAGAATTAATTAAAAACTCCAAGCTTTTAAAGATTAATGAATAACTTTGAAAGAAACTGTTGCACAATCTCTGTCTCGATCTTGCCTCACTGGTGTTTGCTCAAGCAGATTGTACTTCAGTTTAACCCATTACTTTATTTTTTTGCGTTTTTTAAAATTTAGATTCTTTTTGTGTGGCGTTTAACGTGAGATGTTGTCAAAACTTGTTGACATGCGGTGGCTTATAGATCTAAAAAAAACAACTCGAGGGAATCTTATGTCACAATGAAGTAAAGCTTTCAGTGCACTGCACCAACAACGCATCCGAACCCCACCCAAAGATGTACACCTCCCATGAACTTACCCTTTTCATTTTCTTAGATCAGCAAACTTTGTGGCTTCGGTAAAGGACCACATGCTAATCGTATCATGTTCCCATTTGATGGGTGTTTGAAAGTTTCAATGCTCAGAACTTTTAAACAGTCCTTAAAGATTGTGAGATGTGAGAAAACATTCTAAAGCTCAGGCAACATTTGCAGACAATGGCCACAATGAGGTTAGGCACATTAGAGCGGGCAGCACGGTAGCACAGTGGTTAGCACAATTGCTTCACAGCTCCAGGATCCCAGGTTCGATTCCCGGCTTGGGTCACTGTCTGTGCGGAGTCTGCACGTTCTCCCCGTGTGTGTGTGGGTTTCCTCCGGGTGCTCCGGTTTCCTCCAACAATCCAAAAGATGTGCAGGTTAGGTGGATTGGCCATGCTAAATTGCCCTTAGTGTCCAAAATTGCCCTTAGTGTTCGGTGGGTTTACTGGGTTATGGGGATAGGGTGGATGTGTTGACCTTGGGTGGGGTGCTCTTTCCAAGAGCCGGTGCAGACTCGATGGGCCGAATGGCCTCCTTCTGCACTGTAAATTCTATGAATTCTATGAGATGAGTGTAATTGCTTGTTCATCCATTTCTCCACATCCATGTAAATGTTGAGCAAGGCAGCCAAAAAGAAAGGTGTGATGCCGCTTACATGTGCAAACCAGGGATCCCATTTTGGGCAGATGATAAAAATCAACCCTGATGTGCACCTGTATATTGGAAAGGATAAAAGTCTTGGCTGGCAATAAAGCAAATGAGAGAAAAGATTTTGTCAGGGCAACAAAGAGTCCACACTGAGTAGGTCGAAACAAAACTTATTTTATTTTAAAATCACTACAGTATTATGTACAGCTCCAGCAGCTCCGTACTGGATCTTCTCTAGTCGCTGCCTTACTGGCCGACAAAGCCAAGTATTGATAAAGGTCCCCTGTCCCCTTATTGAGGGAGCTCAGATTCACGTGGTATTTCATCATCCCTACCTGCAAGACCCGTGCGGGTTATAACAAAATTCACAACTGTGCATGTAGCTTGAAGAAGCCAGTGGTAGAAGAATAGAGATTTATTTAATTATAAACAGTAGTCTGCTCAAGGCAGCAACCCGCTCCCAGTACAGTAGTACAGTCCTTTCTGGGAGAACTAACCACACCAGGCCCTACTTTGGTTGATTGATTGATCGATATTTATTGTCCCATGCACCGAAGTACAGTGAAAAGTATTTTTCTGCGGCCAAGGGAACGTACACAATACGTACATAGTAGACAAAAGAATAATCAACAGAGTACATTGACAACTGGTACATCAACAAATAGTGATTGATTACAGTGCAGAACTTGTTACAGTGCAAAACAAGGCCAAATAAGAGCAGCAGAGGGCATCACTAATAGTGTTCTTACAGAGAACAGATCAGTCCGAGGGAGAGTCGTTGAGGAGTCTGGTAGTTGTGGAAAAGAAGCTGTTCCTATCTTGGGATGTGCGGGTCTTCAGACTTCTCTATCTTCTGCCTGATGGAAGGGTCTGGAAGAGGGAAAAGCCTGTGTGTGAGGTGTCTCTGACAATGCTGTCTGCCTTCCTGAGGCAGTGGAAGGTATAGACAGAATCAATGTGGGGGTGGGAAGCTTGTGTGATGCGCTGGGCTGAGTTCACCACACTCTGCAATTTCTTGCGATCTTGGACCGAGTAGTTGCCATACCAAGCAGTAATGCAGCCGGATAGGATGCTCTCTCGGGCACATCTGTAGAAGTTTGTGAGAGTCGATACAGACATGTCGAATTTCTTTAACTTCCGTACGAAGTAGAGACGTTGTTGAGTTTTCTTGACTGTCTTGACTTTCTTGGGCCGGCTTTTCGGTAAATCTGTAACAAGCTCCAGCTGGGTTGCCTCCGCACCCTATCTAGGAAGTTCCTACTCCATGAGCCCTAGGGGAAGATCACAATGGTTGTCCCGTGGTCCTCGTGAGGGGTGTAACAGCTGGTAAGTTATGCAAATTGTTCAGCAAATAGATCAGTAATGGAAGATACAGGGAGTTCTCTCTTAAAGGGATGGTTGCGCTCCTGAAAATTGACACTTTAAGTGAAACCCCTTTATGTGAAGCAAAAACGAGAAAATACCGGACTACGTCAGCAGGTCTGACAGCATCGGTGGAGAGAGAAGGGAGCTACCATTTCAAGGCTGGATTACTCTTTGTCAAAGCTGGAATTTGCTTTGACAAAGAGTCACCCAGACTTGGAACGTTAAGTCCGTTCTCGCTCCACAAAAGCTGTCAAGCCTGCTGAGGTTGTCCAGCATTTTCTGTTTATGTTTCAGATTCCAGAATCCACAGTCATTTGCTTTTATCCCTTTAAGTGAAGCATGGTTTCCCATAGGAATCAACGTTAAAGCTAGAGGTAGGTTCCTGAGGACAAATTCTGCCTGGAAAATCCAAATAAAAATTGAAGCACTGCACCATACAGTTCGGAGAATGTGTGATAAGCCGATGGGCTACATGGAATCTACAACAAAAACAGAAAATGCTGGACATCATAGTTGGATGGTGTGCAACCTCCAACCAGCAGGTGGCGGTACAGACACACTATGTGGTCTCCAGACCGAGGTCATGTGACCTGGCACCCGGATATAAAGGGAGCCACATCCGGCCATCTTGAGAAGGCATACATATCATTGGTCAGTTCGAGGTGGAAGTTCCAGAGGAGTAGCAAGACTCCATGATATACGTGGTCTCTTTCAGATTGCTATCTTACCACACAAGACACAATAAATGGATCCTGGCTTGGACATTTCGACGTGTTTGGTGAATTACCTCAGAAGGTACAAGGCACCAAACACAACAGAGAACAGCACCATAAGTGACTTTAAAATTGCTGCCGTGAAGGGTAGCACAATGGCACAGTGGTTAGCCCTGCAGTCTCACAGCGCCAAAGTCCCAGGTTCCATCCCGGCTCTGGGTCGCTGTCCGTGTGGAGTTTGCACATTCTCCCTGTGTTTGCGTGGGTTTCGCCCCCACAAACCCAAAGATGGGCAAGGTAGGTGTATTGAATATGCTATATTGCCCCTTAATTGGAAAAAATTAATTGGGTGCTCTAAATTTATATTTTTAAAAATTGCTGCCTTGCCTTCAGGCTTGTTCCTTGCTGAGACCGCTTTGAAACACCAAGTTTACAACAGTATCCTCACAGACAGGTACTGTGCAGTACAGTGTAGAGCAGAACCCTGTACAGCAAATAATTATTTTAAGGACAGAAGGCCACAGCAGTTCCTCAGTTACGTACTGTACAAACAGCAGAGAATATGGCCGGAATTTCCGGCTGTTGGGATTCTCTGTTCCCACCCACCGGCAGCAAAACCCCGCCCATGGGTTTCCGGCAGTGTGGAGTGACTTCAATCGGAATCCCGCCCATTGACAAGCAGCGGGAGTATAGAATCCCTCCACTAAACACCTGGCTTGGGGGGACTGGAGAATACGCCCTACAGGCCCAGCTTCCTCAATCTGTCTTCATAAGACAGTCCCGCCATGTCTGGAACAAGTCTGGTGAACCTTTGTTGCACTCCTCTATGGCAATAATATCCTTTCTGAGGTAAGGGAACCAAAACTGCACACAGGACTCCAGGTGTGATCTAACCAAGCATCTGTACAACTGAAGCAAATCTTCACTACTCCTGTACTCGGATCCTCTTGCGATAAAGGCCTTCATTAGCCTTCCTAATAGCTTGCTGCACCTGCATGTTAGCCTTCACTGATTTATGGAAAAGGACACCCTATCTTGTACGCCTTTGTACATCTACACTTTCTAATTTCTTTTTATTTGGGAAATACTCTGTACATCTGTTCCTTCTACTGAAGTGGATTACCTCACATTTTTCCACATTATGTTCCATTTGCCATGTTGTTGCCCACTGAGTTTGTCCAAAACCTTCTGTAGCCGCTTTACATCTTCCTCACAACGCATATTCCTGCCTAGCTTTGCGCCATTCGCAAACTTCAAAATATTACATTTGGTCCCCACATCCCAATCGTTGATATATATTGTGAACAACTGAGGCCCAAGTACTGATCCTTGTGGTAGCCCATTAGCCACAGCCTGCCAATGCGAGAATGACCCACTTACCCCTACTGTCTGTTTTCTGACTGCTAGCCAAACCTCAATCGATGACAGTGTTAGGAATTGGGGGAAAATTGAGACTAAAGAACAAAATAAAATGAGGAGTTGATCAGAGCAGCATCTGGAGAGATGACAAGATGCAAATTCGCCTATCGGTGGAAAACAAGTATTTTACATACGTGATTAGAGACAACAATGGGGCTATAGAGGCAGTAACTTCAAAGTGGCAGTGCTCCATTCGCTGGTGGCGGGATTCTTTACTCCTGCTGCTTGTCACTGGGCATTCCCATTGAAGCCGTGCCACACCGCTGGGAAACCCACAGGTGTGGGTGCAATGCAGAGTGGGGAGGGGGGGGGGGGAAAGAAGACCAATAGCCTGGAATTCCAGTCATAATCTCCCAAAAGAAGCAGCCATACAAAGAACAAAGAAAGGTACAGCACAGGAACAGGCCCTTCGCCCTCCAAGCCCGTGCCGATCATGGCGCCTGTCGAAACTAAAATCTTCTACACTTCCGGGATCCGTATCCCTCTATTCTCATCCTATTCATGGGCGGGATTCTCCGACCTCCCACCAGGTCGGAGAATCGCCGGGAGTCGGCGTGAATCATGCCCCCGCCGTCCTCCGAATTCTCCGGCCCCTCAAAAATCGCCCTGGCGTGAATCGCGCCACCCACCTCAGAGAATGGCGGGGACCAGCGTCTCGCAATGGGCCCCGGGGCCATCCGAATTGTCCGGGCCGCGATGGGCCAAAGTCCCGCTTGTTTAACGAGGGTCCCGCCGGCGTAAATCAAGGTTGGTCCCTCCCAGCGGGACCCAGCTCCGTGGGCGGCCTCCGAGGTCCTCGGGGGGGGCACGGGCCGATCTGGCCCTGGGGAGTGCCCCCACGGTGGCCTGGCCCGCAATTGGGGCCCACCACTCCGCAGGCGGGCCTGTGCCGTGGAGTCACTCTATTCCTCTGCGTCAGTGTTGTGCCGATGCGCGATGGCCGACGTGGAGATGACCCGCCCCCCCCCCCCCGCCCATGCGCGGGGATGATGCCAGCAGACTCTGGCACTCCTGCACATACGCCAACTCGCACCGGCCGGCGGGGGCCCTTCGGCGCCTGTTGGCGTGGCGCCAAGCCCCTTCCCACCAGCCGGTGCAGCGCAAACCACTCTGGCGGCGCCCTAGCCCCCGCAGGTGCGGAGGATTCCGCACATTTGATGCCGGAGCAGTTCCCGCCAGGGTTTGCATCGTTTTTTCCCGCCCTGACGATTTGTGAAAAATCCCGCCCCATGTGTTTGTCAGGATGCCCCTTAAACGTCACTATTGTCCCTGCCTCCACCACCTCCTCCGGCAGTGAGTTCTAGGCACCCACTACCCTCTGTGTAAAAAACCTGCCTCGTACATCTCCTCTAAACCTTGCCCCTCACACCTTAAACCTATGCTCCCTCGTAATTGACCCCTCTACCCTGGTAAAAAGTCTCTGACTATCCATTCTGTCTATGTCCCTCATAATTTTGTAGACCTCTATCAGGTCACCCCTCAAACTCCTTTGTTTTAGTGAGAACAAACCAAGATTATTCAACCTCTCCTCATAGCTAATGCCCTCCATACCAGGCAACATCCTGGTAAATCTCTTCTGCACCCTCTCGAAAGCCTCCACGTCCTTCTGGAAGTGTGGCGACTAGAATTGACTACTATACTCCATTTTCCGCCTTTGCTGATCCTGAAGACTATTCCCAGACATTGCCAGCTTAACCTGGTTGTGGTAATTACTTGCTGGATTTAGCTCATAAAATTACTTAAAATTGGATGTTGTTTGGGGTGTCTCTGAGTTCAGGTAAATGTAGCTAGTTGGGGGGCCAAGGGAGAATTTATGGAAAAGTTTGCTTATTAAGCCATCAGCATACGTAAGTGTCATAGCCTTTTTAATTAATCTTGTCCTTTGTGTTTTGGCTTTCTTTTAAGTGAATAAATATTCTTTATTAATTATTCACACAATGACTGCACTGGGCTGTTTCTCACAGGCTTATACACCATTCCTCACAGTAAACTAGAAAGAAGACATACACCACTACAAACCGGTGTTCCAAGTTACCCTTCTGGGTTTTGGGATACCTTCACATTTAACATCGGCGTGGTTCATAATTACAGCATGTTGCCTTCTATCCCATGTGCTTTAATTTTCCATATTAACCTCCTGTGGGGGATCTATATTTCAACAAGAGAAGGGACGGATGCAAGCCAAATGCTTCCCAGCAAGGGTCGAAAGAGCTCGAAGTTCCATGGAAGAACACTGAGATTAAATCAAGTTCCAGAGATTTAAAAAAAGCATCATGCTGACAAAAATAAAGCTAGGACGAACATCAACGGTATCAGAAAGTCACGAACAGAGTCAATAAAACAGCAAAGTGGGAGAATGACAGAATAGAAGCAAAATACAAAAGTGGGCAAGAGCATCAAAGCTTCCTTCAGACACATTTATAGTGAGATGAATAAGAGCCAAGTTAGGTTTTGAATATCTAATGAATGTGGGAGGTGAGAAGTCTGGAAGTGTGAGGAAAGAGTGATACATTGGACACATAGAATAATAGGACGGCAGTCAGCCATTCGGCCCCTCGAGCCTGCTCCACCATGCGTTATGACCATAGCTGATCATCCAAGTCAATAATCTGATCCTGTCTTCCCCCCCACCCCCATATTATTTGATCCCTTTTCCCCTTGAGAGCTGTATCTAACTCATTATCGAAAACATACAATTCATTGGCCTCAACCACTTTCTGTGGTAGTGCATTAAACAGGCTCCCCACTTTCTGGGTGAAGAAAGTTCTCCTCATCTTAGCAGCCTCCCCGGACAGGCGCCGGAATGTGGCGACTAGGGCCTTTTCACAGTAACTTCATTGAAGCCTACTCGTGACAATAAGCGATTTTCATTTTTCAAATGGTCTAGCCCGTATCATCAGACTGTGATCCGTGGTTCTGGACTCCCACATCATCGGGAAGATACTTCCTGCATCTATCCTGTCCAGTCCTGTTAGAATTTTATAGGTTTCTATGAGATCCCCACTCATTGTTCTAAACCCCAGCGAATATAATCTTAATGGACTCAATCTCTCCTCATATGTCAGTCCCGCCATCTCAGGATTCAGTCTGATAAACCTTCACTGCGCTCCCTCTATAGCAAGAACATTTTTCCTCAGATCATAAGACCAAAACTGCACACAATATTCCAGCTTGGTCTCACTTACATAATTACAGCAAAATATCCCAGCTCTTGGAGTTAAATCCTCTCGCTATGAAGGCCAACATACCATTTGCCTACATTATCGCATGCTGCACCTACTTACGTTCAGCAACTGGCGTATGAGGACAAACAGGTTTCATTGCACATTCCCTTTCAATATATAGCCATTCAGATAATAATCTTCCCTCCTGTTTTTGCTACCTTCAGCGATTGGTGGATGAGGACACCCAGGTCTCATTGCACATTCCCCTCTCTCAATTTATAGCCATTTAGATAATAATTTGCCTTCCTGTTTTTGCTACCAAAGTGGATAACCTCACATTTATTCACATTATACAGCATCTGCTATGCATTTGCCCAATCACTCAGCTTGTCCAAATCACACTGAAGCATCTTTGCATCCTCCTCACAGCTGTCTCTCCTACTCAACTTTGTGTCATCTGCAAATTTGGAGATATTACATTTACTTTCTTCATCCAAATCTTTGATATATATTGTGAATAACTGGGATCCCAGTACCGATCCCTGCAGTACCCCACTAGTCAATGCCTGCCATCTAGAGAACGACCCAGCTTTGACAAAGAGTCATCGGACTCGAAACGTTAGCTCTTTTCTCTCCCTACAGATGCTGCCAGACTTGCTGAGATTTTCCAGCATTTTCCCTTTCGACCCATTATTTGTTTCTATTCTTTGTTTCCTGTCTGCTGACCAGTGTTAAAACCATCTCAATACACAACTCCCAATCCCATGCACTTGAATTTTACACACTAATCTCTGAGATGGGACTTTGTCAAAAGCCTTCTGCAAGTCCAAATAAACCACATCCACTGGCTACCGCTCATCAACTCTGCTACTGAATTGAAGAATTCCAGCAGATTTGTCAAGCATGATTTCCCTCTCGTACATTTATGCTGACTCTGTCCGATTCTGCCACTATTCACTTACGTGCCTCACCTTGGTTTGCAGGTAGATACCGTAAATGCATAGCTGAGGTGCGTGTTGAACAGTTGCCGGAGATGATTAGTTGAGGGGAGTGCTGGTGACTAAGTTACTCAAATTGAAGCATACAAATGTCAAGGACCTGAGGGCTCAGCTGAAAGCAGGGAGGAAAGAATGGGTGTGAAGAATCCCGCAAGCTCCCTTTCCGTGCATAAATCTGCATGGAGAAGGGGAATGAATTGCTCCTGGGCAGCGCTTTCAGGGCCAGTGGGGACCAGGAGCGATCTTACTCAGGTGGGGGCACTTAGCCTCCAGAAAGGAGAATCCAGCCTATTTTGGAGTGCACGCTGAACAGCAAAATTGTCAACAGCAAGTTGATATTGCTGAGATCAGCTCATTGTTTCATAGACTGAAGATCAAACTTGAAATGACTCACTGACTCGGTGCATAGAACTCAGTAAGCATTGAAAAGGTCACGTTTTCCCACAGGAAAACCTCTCACGCTTCCCCCGGGCGCTGACAAAGTTAGTGTCCTTGCTCAGAATTGTGAGTCACCTCCTGAGGGTTTCCAGTAAAATGCGTCACACAATCGGGTGAATTCCCCATTGCACAGGCACCAGTATCGGGTTTCCCGATCCGGCGGAGCATTGGCCGAAAAACGGAATAGGCGGCGGCCGACGACAGCGAGCTACACCTCCCAATGCCGGCTGCGCAATGCGAAACCATGTATTGTATGCCTTTAAATACAATGAAGAAGGAGCCGTGCTCCGAAAGCTCGTGTTTGAAACAAACCTGTTGGACTTTAACCTGGTGTTGTAAGACTTCTTACTTTAAATATGATTAATGAGCTGGAATCCCAGTTCTCCGCGCTCTTCCCCCATGATGCTCCAGCTCTTTCAGCCGGGGGTCACACGGGTGTGATTTGATCCAAGGATTGACAAACAGGGCCCAGGCGCCATGGCTTTGGAGTGGGAGCAAAGAGGTAAGCAAACTTCGGAAATACATTGGGCTTGCCGGGGGTGTAAGTCTGGACCTCAGGGTGTAGCAGGGACCCGCTTGGTGACAAGTGTATGGACTCGGGGTGTTCCACTCAGGATTCCATTCCCTCGCTGCAACTTACAGGTTCCTGACTGTTGAGACTGCTGACAGTATCCTGCGAATGCTCTGAGGGCCTATGGTCATGTGGAAACCCACCCAGCCCATCCCCTCTAGAAATATACTTATCCCAGCAGTATCATCAAGGGGATGGGCGTGGCCATGAGCAATCACCAGCCCACCAGGTGTTGGCACTCCTCAGGACATTCCTCAGAAATGCAGCCCCACAGCAGAGGAGGCAGGGGATTAGCAGAGCTCACCCCAAACAAAGGACACATGCACCACTGCCACTGGAGCCCTCCATGGCACAAAGCCTGTCTCAGGGTAAAAGCCTCACTAACACTCCACTAACACTATCAGCTAGCCCACCCCTGAGGATCAGGAAATGTCTCCACTCCTGCCGGTGGGCACCCCTGACCCCATCCACCCTGTCTCCAGCCAGGAACCCTGATCAGCTCCTTGTCACAAGCTATGTGTAAAACCCAGGTCCATGTAACACTGCAGCTAAGGTCCCAGCAAACACACACTCACCTTCATCTTTTGGGCCTCCCCGCACACCAGGATCTTAGTATGGAGATGAATGGCTGCACAGTATGAACATCTCCACCACACAACCACTTGCCAGCCTCCTGGTGGGAGAGCACAAGACTCACTCAGCGAGGAGACCCACAATAGACCCCACTGGGAGAAACAGGACAGAAGCCACAGAGCTTATCATTCAGGCCCGTTGCAGCAACCACCTGCACCTCTTCTGGCAGGGATGGTTGTCGAGAATAGAGGCTCGCCACATCACAGGCTGGGTGCCAGTCACTGATGGGGACAATGCAGTGTGGACTACATCATCAGGGGTGCAGTGTGGATTACACCATCTTAAAGGGGCTGTGGTGTGCGGGGAGGTAAGGGGGGAGTGGCGTGTAGGGCAGGTTGAGGGTAGCACAGCTGTACAACTTAGGGTGACCACGTAACCTGATGGTTAGAGGGAAACTTGCAAGTGGTGGTGTTCCCACATCAATGCAGTTCTTGTCCTTCCTGGTGGTAGAAGTCGAGGGTTTGGGAGCCTTGGTATGATGCCGTAGTGATTCTGTAGATGGTATACACACTGCCACTCTGTGCCAGCGCTCAAGGGAATTAAGGTTTAAGGTGGTGCATGAGTTGTCGATTAAGCAGGTTGCTTTGTTCTGGATGGTGGCGAGCTTCTTGAGTGTTTTTGGAGCTACGTTCATTCTGGTAAGTGAAGAGTAAATAAATGCCTTACTCCTGACGTATGCCTTGTAAATAAAACAAAATCTTTGGGGAATCAGGAGTTGATTTGCTCACCAAGGAATTCATTAGGTAGGATTTTCCATCCCTTCCCAGTGGTGGGATCTTCCAATCCTGCTGATGTAGACTTCTACCACGGGTTCCCCAGACAGGTGAGGTATGCAAAACGGCAGAGACTTTGGTGACTCCAGATGATCGCACTAGCGGTCAATGTTGAGCTGCCTCCGTGGCGGGAAAACCCATCGTGGGAGGCTGGAAAATTCCAGCTATAGTCTCTGTCCTGTTATTGTCACTTCTTTGGCTAGCCCAGTTCAATTCTGTCAGAGGCTACCCTTTGATTTTAATAGAGGGGATTCAGTGATCATATTGCCATTGAATGTCGAGGGAGATGGTTCGATTCTCTCTTCTTTTAATATATAAATTTAGAGTACTCAATTCATTTTTTTCCAATCTAGTGGTAATTTAGCATGGCCAATCCACCTACCCTGCACATCTTTGGGTTCTGGGGGTGAAACCCACGCAGACACGGGGAGAACATGCAAACTTCACACGGACAGTGACCCAGAGCCGGGATCGAACCTGGGATCTCGGCGTCATGAGGCAGTAATGCTAACCACTGCGCCACCGTGCTGCCCCATATTCTCTCTTATTGGAGACAGTTGTGTAGTACTGTCCTTTATCACTTATCAGACCAAGACTGAATGCTGTTCGTGTCATGCTCCATGTGGTCACAGGCTGTTTCATTGACTGGGAAGTTGCAAATGGAACCAAAAACTGTGCCAGTGAATATCGCCACTTCTGACCTTATGATGGACAGAAGATCATTTGTGAAGTAACTGAAGATATTCGGACCTAGGGCACTACTGTGCGGAGTGCCTGCAGAGATGTCCAAGGGCTAAGCTGCTTGCTCGAAACAACCACAACCATCGTTCCACGTTTTCACACAATTCTAATCAGGACAATTGCCTCCGGAGATCAATTTTGCTAAGGCTCTGATGCTACACTCAGTCAAAATGTGTGATGTCAAGGGCAGTGCAGTCACTCTAACCTCACCTCTGGAATTCAGCTCTTCTGTCCATGTCTCGACCACTGCTGGAATAAGATCTGGAGCTGAGTGGTCGAAGTAGACTCCAAACTGAGCTGAGCAATGATGAAAAGGTTATTGCTGAGTAAGTGCAACTTGATAGCACTGTTGACCATACCTTCTATCACTTTGTTAATGACTGAGAATGGCCTGATGGGGTGGATTGGATTTCTCCTGTGGACAGGACATACCTGGCCAGTTTTCCACATTGCTGGGTAGATGCCAGTGTTGAATTAAGACAGGAGATTGACAAATATAACTTCCCGCATCAAAGGAGACGAAGATAAGCCAGGAAATTACAGGGCACTTTGTCTTATTTCAGTTATTGGTAAAAATACTTGAGTGTGTTATATGCAGTAAAACTATTAGTCCTTGGGTTAAGCACAGTAAGAAGTCTTACAACACCAGGTTAAAGTCCAACAGGTTTGTTCCAAACACTAGCTTTCGGAGCACTGCTCCTTCCTCAGGTGAATGATCCTTTGGGATGTTGGGGGGGGGGGGTTACAAGCGGAGGTCCTGGAAAGGGGGGCCTGTAAGGGGGGTGTGGGAGCCTGAAGAGGGGATGCTCCAGGGTCGCCATAGCTGGGTGTCCTCACTTGGGAGATGTGGGGTAATGCCCATGTATGATGGGCATTGCCCATTGGTGTGGGTGACCGATATGCTTACTCAGAGATCAGGGCACCCTTTCAAAATGGCAGTTCAAGCTCTGAGTTCAGCTCCCCAGTGAAGAAAAAAATTCTAAGGGCTGAATTCTCCCGCCCCGCCCTCCGCAAGAACGCCACGGACAAGCCGCGTGATGCACGATCAATTACACAAAGACGAGAGTTGGATGCAATCGAGGCTTTATTACACTAAGATGTGTGGCCCCCTACAGCAGCTGACGAAATGGCTGCTGTACTGGGAGCACACATATTTATACTCCGTCTACTGGGCGGAGCCAGCAGGCAGGGAACTACCCCCGTACCTGTAGTACAGGGCCTTACCATAAAACACCTAGACCAGCATCCTCTATATACAATATATACATCAGTGGTGACTACCACATTCACCCCCTGTTAAGATTGAGTCCGGCGGGGGTGGTGGAGAACTATATACAGGTAGACTTTTCAAAGTACAGAGAGCAAAAAGCATTGAGTCCAGCAGGGTGGAGGGGAAAATTATGTACAGAGGGATGGTGTTTTAAAAGTCCAGGTCATGTTACAGATTCAGTCGGTCCGGAGCCTTGATCTGCCGTTGGGAGCGCCGCAGTGCTGGCAGTGATTCCAGTGTCGGTTTGGTCTTCGGTTACTCCGGGAGCGTGTCGAAATCCTCTTCATCCTCGGGTCTGGGCAAGGGGAGGACAGATTGTCCCGGAACGGGGTCTGCGGTGGGGTGTGCTGGGAGAGGGGAGGGTGGCGCTTGGTTGGAGGGGGTGTGTGTGGGGAAACCAGCTGGTGCCAGGCCCCTGAGGGAGACAGTATCTTGGCAGCCGTCGAGGTATGCTACTTAGGTGTACTGTGGGTTGGTGTGAAACAGCTGTACCCTCTCAACCAACGGGTCCGCCTTGTGGAGCCGTATGTGTTTAGGGAGGAGTACGGGTCCTGGAGCTGCGAGCCAAGTCGGGAGCGACACCCCGGAGGTGGACTTCCTAGGGAAGTTAAAGAGATGTTCATGGGGTGTTTCATTAGTCGCGGTGCACTGGAGTGACCGAATGGAGTGCAGGGCGTCGGGAAGGACCTCCTGCCAGCGGGAGGCCGGGAGATTTCTGGACCGTAGGGCCAGCTGGACGGCCCTCCAGACCGTCCCAGTCTCCCTCTCCACCTGTCCGTTTCCCCGGGGGTTATAGCTGGTCATCCTGCTGGAGGCAATGCCCCTGTTGAGCAGGAACTGACGCAGCTCATCACTCATGAATGAGGATCCCCTGTCGCTGTGGACGTAGGCGGGGAAGCCGAACAGAGCGAAGATGGTGTTGAGGGCTTTGATGACGGTGGCAGACGTCATGTCAGGGCACGGGATGGCGAAGGGGAATCTGGAATACTCATCGACCACACTGAGGAAGTACGTGTCACGGTCGGTGTAGGGGAGGGGCCCTTTGAAGTCCACGTTGAGGCGTTCAAAGGGGTGGGAGGCCTTCACCAGGCGCGCACGGTCTGGCCGGTAGAAGTGTGGTTTGCACTCTGCACAGACCTGGCCGTCTCTGGTGATAGCCCTGACTTCCTCGATGGAGTAGGGCAGATTGCGAGCCTTGATGAAATGGTGAAAACATGTGACCCCCGGGTGACAGAGGTTGTCGTGCAGAATCCGGAGTCGGTCCACTTGTGTGCTGGCACATGTACCTCGGGATAGGGCATCGGGGGGCTTGTTGAGCTTACCGGAGCGATACAAAATCTCGTAGTTGTAGGTGGAGAGCTCGATCCTCCACCTCAAGATTTTATCGTTTTTGATCTTGGCCCGCTGTGTTGTTGAACATGAAGGCTACCGACCATTGGTCAGTGAGAAGAGTGAATCTCCTGCCGGCCAGGTAATGCCTCCAATGCCGCACAGCTTCAACGATGGCTTGGGCCTCTTTTTCGACGGAGGATTGGCAAATTCTGGAGGCGTGTAGTTTGTGAGAAAAATGCCACGGGTATGCCTGCCTGGTTGAGGGTGGTGGCTAGAGCGACGTCTGATGCGTCACTCTCGACTTGAAATGGTAACGTCTCGTCGACTGCGTGCATCGCGGCCTTGGCGATGTCGGCCTTGATGTGGTTGAAGGCCTGGTGAGCCTTGGCCGTCAGGGGAAACAGAGTGGATTGAATGAGTGGACAGGCCTTGTCCCCATAGTTTGGGACACACTGGGCGTAATATGAGAAGAACCCCAGGCATGGTTTGAGGGTCTTGGGACAGTGGGGGAGGGGAAGCTCCATAAGGGGGCGCATGGGGTCGGGATCGGGCCCCAGAACTCCGTTCTGGACCACGTAGGCGAGGATGGCTAAGCGGTTCATGCTGAATACGCACCCCTCCTTGTTATAAGTTAGGTTGAGGAGAGTGGCGGTGTGAAGAAATTTGGCAAGATTGGCGTCGTGGTCCTGCTGATCGTGGCCGCAGATGGTGACATTGTCCAGGCACGGGAAGGTGGCCTGCAGTCCGTACTGGTCAACCATTCGGTCCATTTCCCGTTGGAAAATCGAGACCCCGTTGGTGACGCCAAAGGGAACCCTGAGAAAGTGGTAAAGGCGACCATCTGCTTCGAAAGCAGCGTATGGGCGGTTCGCCTTACGGATGGGGAGCTGGTGGTAGGCGGATTTCAGGTCCACAGTTGAGAAGACCTGGTACTGTGCACTCTGATTGACCATATCAGATATGCGTGGGAGGGGGTACGCGTCGGGCTGCGTGTACCGGTTGATGGTCCGGCTGTAGTCCATGACCATCCTGTGTTTCTCCCCAGTTTTCACCACTACCACTTGGGCTCTCCAGGGGCTGTTGCTGGCCTCGATAATGCCTTCCTGAAGCAGTCGCTGGACTTTAGACCTGATGAAGGTCCTGTCCTATGCCCTGGACTGTCTGCTCCTGGTGGCGACGGTTTTGCAATCCGGAGTTAGGTTTGCAAATAGGGAAGGTGGGTCGACCTTTAGGGTCGCGAGGCCGCACACAGTAAGGGGTGGTAGGGGCCTGCCGAATTTCAGTGTTAGGCTCTGGAGGTTGCACTGGAAGTCCAGGCCGAGTAGCAGGGCAACGCAGAGGTTGGGGAGGACGTAAAGGCGGAAGCCGCTGAACTCCATGCCCTGGACAGTGCGAGTGGCTATGCAGTACCCCTGGATCGCCACGGAGTGGGAGCCGGAGGCCAGGGAGATTCTCTGGTTGATGGGGTGTACCGCGAGGGAGCAACGCCTTACCGTATTGTGATGAATGAAGCTCTCGGTGCTCCCGGAGTCCAGCAGACAGGAGATCGCGTGCCCATTAATCTTCAAATTGGTAGAAGCAGTTGACAGGTTGTGCGGGCAAGACTGGTCGATCGTGACCGAGGCGAGACGCAGCTGGTCGTCGATGGTGACAGGCGATGAGGTGCCCGGGAGGGCATGGGTCCTGGTAAGATGGCGGCGCCCACGGGCCGCGCGTGTCGTGGGTAAGACAAGATGGCGGCGCCTCGATGATCCTGGGGAGAACAAGATGGCAGCACCCACAGGCCGCACGTGGGGGGAGTCGGAACAATAGCGGCGACTGCACAGGCCTGGCACACCGCAGCAAAGTATCCCTTTTTCCCACAGGCCTTGCAAAGGGTGCTCCTGGCCGGGCAACGCTGTCGGGGGTGTTTTGGCTGCCCACAGAAGTAACATTTGGGACCCCCAGGGTTGGTTGGCTGCCGCGCGGCATAGGCGTGGGGTTGGCTGAGGGGGGGAGGGGGTCGCCGGTGAGGTCCACAATGGGCGGCCGTCTGCGGAGTCCACGATGCGCGGGGGGGGGGGGGGGGGTGGGCCGCACGGCCAGGGGCGTAGGCCTGGATGTCGCACGAATCAACCATAAGCGAGAGTGCTAGCTTTTTCGTCTCCGCAAGGTCGAGCGTGGCCCCTTCTAAGAGGCGCTGTCGGATGTAATCGAACCCTATTCCTGTGACAAAAGCGTCTCTCATGAGCAGGTTCGAGTGTTCCGTGGCCGTGATGGCCTGACAGTCACAGTCTCTAACTAGGGGAATCAGGGCACGCCAGAAATCTTGCACTGACTCACCGGGAGGTTGACGACGAGTGGAGAGGATGTGCCTGGCGTGGAGCGTGTTAGTCCGCTGAGCGTAGTTTTCCTTCAGTAGCGCCAAGTCATCTGTGTAGGTCAGCGCGTCCTGGATAAGTGGAAAGACGTTGGAGCTCAGTCGCATGTAGAGGATCTGAATCTTCAGAGCTTCAGGAATTGGGTGTGGCGCAGACCCCATGTATGCTTCGAAACAGGCTAGCCAATGTTGAAAATCCTTTTTGCCGTTGTCTGATTGCGGATCCAGCTGCAGGCAATCTGGCTTGATGCGGAGGTCCATCTTCTGAAAACTCAGTGTAATAAATTGATGCATGATTAATTACACAAAGACGAGAGTTGGATGCAATTGAGTCTTTATTACACTAAGATGTGTGGCCCCCTACAGGAGCTTGCGAAGTGGCTGCTGTACTGGGAGCACACATATTTATACTCCGTCTACTGGGCGGAGCCAGCAGGCAGGGAACTACCCCCGTACCTGTAGTACAGGGGCCTTACCACAAAACACCTACGCCGACATCCTCTATATACAATATATACATCAGTGGTGACTACCACACCGCGTAGAAATGGAGAACCCCATTGACATTGGGCAGGATTCTCCGGTTGCTGAGCGGACGCGGCGGGAAAATCCCGCCCTAAGTGTGGGCTAAACCGGTGAGAAACTTCCCAGGGCCCAAAAAAGTGACTAAGTGTGGTTAGATAGTGGCAGGGAACTCGCCGGCAGAACCAACGGGAAGCCCGCCCAGCAAATTCGCCACAAATGACACTGAGAAACCTTTCCGTTAGATGGCGCAGAGTTTTTAATAAAAATTTAAAAGCAATTGATAATCTACCTTGTCAGAGAATCATGCCAGGATAATGGCTCATGAAATTAACCAGGATATGGGCAAATGCAGAAAATTAATTGGAAGATAGTAAGCAGAGGTGAGGATGACAGCGATCCTGTGGTGAGTTATATTCTATAAGTTGCTGAGGCAAAAGTCAGCAACGATTGTGCACACTGTCAAAATAAATAGATAGGCTGGAGGCATGGACAAGATAGGTGCTCGCTGCAATTCAATGTGGAGACAGATATGAGATAATGCGTTCGATCCTCCGCTGTCCACTACCGGTAGCGGGGATCCGATGCAGCGGGAATTTAGCGTGGGGCTAAAATGGATGCCTTTCCCGTTCCGATACTTCGGTCCACCAGTGGTGGCAGCACTGAGCTACAGGCCCCACGTCGGCAGGGGCATGCAAATGGCTCCGAGTTTTTTGCCCAACACCAGGATTCCGAAAGAATCCCCCAAGTTCCCCTCCGTGCATAAATTTGCATGGAGAAGGGGAGTAAATCACTCCTGGGTGGCACTCCCTGCACCAGGGGGGACTAGGAGCGATTTTACTCTGGTGGAGAATCCAGCCCATTTTGCAATGCAAGTTGAACAGCAAAATTGTTAACAGCAAGTTGATAATGCTGAGATCAGCTCATTTTTTAGAGACTGGAGATCAAACTTGAATTGACTCAGTAACCAGGTGTACAGAACTCTGTAAGCATTGAAAAGGTCACATTCATCCCACAGGAATACCTCTCACGATTCCCCCAGGCACTGACAAACTTTATTTTCTGGCTCAAAATTGCGAGTCACCTCCTGAGGATTTCCAATAGAATACATCACACAACGGGGTGGATTCCCCATTGCCCCACACCGGTATCGGGGGCAGGATTCTCCGAGCCGAAATCGTGCTCGGCGCGGGGGGCGGAGAATGGGCGTCAGACCCACAATCGGGTCCGATGCGGGGTCAACATGCTGGGGGAAGAGAAAGAACGACAGGTCTCAACTGGTGAGGAGGACGAGGTTGGTTTCCAGGAAGACCTGGGCATGGAGCCTGAGCTGGCAGGGAAAGCGTCTCAACGTGTGATTCAGGGCCGCTGCACATGGGACAACATCATCGCTTCCCTATTTACCAACTAGGAGGACTGGCCAGTGGCAGCTCTGCCATCCTGTCTCACCTCTTCCCCCCTTCCTCCGACTTCAGAACCTCCCACACACATACAAAATCCCTTGGGTCTCGCAGCCCTTCCCTCTCCCTTTGTCCGCCAACCTCTTCCGTTTTTCTTTGTTATTCTACCCCTTCTCTCTCCCTTAATCCTTCACCCTACATTCCCATGGGCCTTCCACTCGTTCCTATAACCACACCTCTCCCTTCTCCTCTCAACAGGGTGTTGGCTCTGGGTTGGCAATATTAACGGGTCTTGGCCACGGGGATGGAGGGGGATGATGACGGTACGCTGTGAGATGAGCTCTGCTGCTCCTCATTGTCTGACAAAGTCTGACTCCTGTCTTTAAGATAACACAACACGGTCCGGCTGGATAACCCCTGCATGCGTGCTGCCGATTCTTCCTCATGGGCCCAAATATGTTGTGGGGGTAAGGGTGGGGGGGGGGGCTGGGGTTGGTGCAGGTGATTGTGAACGGTTAGGGCTCACTCGCTGGGGGTGCCTTAATACAAGGTGGGCTCACACTGCTGCCCCCAAGCCCTGCCACATCTCGGTGAGGGTGTTACCATGTGGGATGTTTATGTGTCATGGGCGGCCTGCACCCCCCCCCCCCCCACCCACCAACCCCAGCCAGTGCACAATGTCCCACGTCAGCCCATCCTTCACATCATGAGACAAAGGTTAGAGCAAAAGTGGAGCAAAAGTGGTGAATGGTGAATATTTACAACATGTGTGCTCTTCCCCTTACTATCTACTCTCTACTAAACCAGTGCCAACTGAAGTGTCATCTGTCTTTCTAGTCTTTCACAGTCTACCACTTCTTCTATGTGTAATCCCAGACAACACATCAGAGGTGGCGGCAGCCTGCTCCTTGCCTCATCCTTTGCCCTGTGATGCCCTTAGGCGTTCATCCTCTGGAGGGCCAGCGCTTAGATATACCCAGTTCACTTTCAGTGACACAGGTGACAACGTGTCAGCCTGTTCTGTCTGCTGCCCAGCAGATGCGTCAGTGTCAGATGGGGGTGAATCCATTGGGTTGGACGTGTTCCAGTGCCTCCCCTGTGGGAGGCCCGGGTTGGGCCCAATCACTTCCTCCTCCCTTGAGGTCCTCGCTGTCCCCCTGGGTTGCTCTATGGGACAGAGGGGAGGCTGGAGTGATGGAGCTCCAGAGGCCCCACTGTCACCTGATGCCGCCAGTTCTGGAGGCCTACCCTTGTCTGAAGCATGGTCTCCATGCCCTCAGCCATGGCGCACTGAGACTGGTCATGTCCCTCAGTACCTCCGATGTACCCCTCTGTGACTGGCAAAGGTCAGTCAGTGCCCAGCCAATGCTCTTGATGCCCTCAGCCATGACCCTTTCTGAATGGGCTAAGCTCAGGAGTGCCGCAGCAATATCCCTGTGAGCCTGGGACATGTCCGTCTGTGACTGGGCCCTCGTGCCCTGCGCCTCAGCCCATGAACAACAGTGTGCCCCAAGCCTTTGCCATCCTGATACATATCCCTGATATATTGCCCCAGGCCTTCCACTGTAGACTTCACCCTTTCAGTGTTGGTATGGCTGCCACGCATTGTCAGTATCATCTCCTGTGGCTGGACCTTTCCAGCTGTACTTGCAGGTGCTGGAAAATTGCTGACACCTCCTCCCCCCCAACCTCCGATAAATTCTGGCTCTGCTTCTGCATCTGCATCAGTGACAGGATCATCCTTTCCAGAAGTGTCACATCTGTCTGGGCAACAGCTGTTTTCTGTGATTGGCCAGCCCTCCAACTGTCCGCTCCCTCGGGGGTCTCTGCCTCCACCTGATGGGCTACAGCATGTGCGTTGTGCTCACCAGGGGCGGTGACCCAGGAATCTGATTGCTAACATTACCCAGTAAGATGGTAGTCGCTGCAATAGTGCATGGTGCACAAAGTAGAGAAAGTACACAATTTTAAATTCTAATCATTTTTAAAAATAAATTTGACAATTTGCAAATAATGGCCACAAGGCGATTAGGCAATGTTTCAACATTAGTCCTCCCATTTATGCACTTTGTATAATTTTCAAGCAGGCCAGCCCCAAAGAAAGCACTAAGCTGCTCACATATCAGATTGCGGAGACCGTCAGCTGCAATTTGTGGAGCTTGTGGAACTCCTTCGGGGAGAGGGTGGGTGGTTCGTGGGAAGTGGAGGTTTTGGGGGCTCTAAAGGTTCTTGTGTGCTGCCTTCACAACAATAATTCATGGGACCATCCCCATCTTCTCCCCCTTGCACTGCTGACCTTTATCTCTTATGGTGGCCTGTAGATTTCTCAATCGCCCCCCCCCCCCCCCCCCCCCCCCCCGGTGGCAAGCTGCCCACTGACTCCTCCCCCCCACCCCTCCAGCCACCCAAATCATGTTGATGAAGTCAGAGCCCAATAATGGCTCAGGTATAACGAGGCTGGCTCTGGACAGTCCGTTTCACTCAGTCCAAACTCACTGACGCTCAATAAAGGTCAACCCACGCGTGTAGGAATATGGAAAGGGGAAAATAAATTCTTGGTCGCCAAAACAAAGAGCAAATTATAGCAAAGCTAAAAGGGACCTTGCCACAATTAAATTGCAGGTGAGATGTGCAAATAGAACCCATCGATCAACAATGGGAACCATTTTAAAGAAGGGAAGCAAGGGTACGAACCAGGGGCAGAAAGAGATTGGTGTTCAATGGAGGAGCAAGGAAGGACATTACACCTTAAGGCAGACAAAAATGTAAGCGAGGATAAACATAAGTGTATCGAGATGTTACCAAAATACTTTTCACCGTCCTTCGGGTACATGTGACAATGAATCTAATCAAATCAAATCAAAAGGGAAAATGTAAAAAAGCAGGACAATGACAGAATAAAAGCAAAATACCAGGAGAACAAAATTAATAATTGCGTAAAGGGAATCATACAGGATACAGGGAGCAGGAACAAACCATTCTGCCCAGTCAGTCATAGAACCCGACAGTCCAGAAGGAGGCCATTCAGCCCACCGAGTCTTCATCGGCCCTTGGAGAAAACACCCTACCTCGCCACCCCCCCCCCCCCCCCCCCCCCCCCCCCCACCCTTTCCCCATGACCTAGTAACCCCACCTAACCTTTTGGATACCAAGAGGCAATTTAGCATGGCCAGTCCACCTAACCTGTATATTTTAGGACTGTGAAAGGAAACCGGAGCACCCGGAGGAAACTCACGGAGACACAGGGAGAACATACAAACGCCACACGGACAGTCACCCAAGGTTGGAATTGAACCCGGGACCCAGGAGCTGTGAGGCAGCAGTGCTAGCCACTGTGCCACTGTGCCGCCCATGCTATTGTTTATGCTCCACTTTAGCCTCCTCCGATCCTTTCTCATCTAAATCTCCCTTCATAACCATCTAATCCCTTCTCCTTCATATGCTTGTCTAAACGTGCCTACACTATTCAATGCATCTATACAATTGGCATCAACCACTCCCCTTGGCAGTGCATTCCACACGCCCACCACTCTTTGGGAGAAGAGGTTTCTTCTGAATTCCCTCTCGGATTTCTGTTGATGACCTCCAGTTACCTCTTCCTCACAAGAAGAAACATTCTGTGCCCGCTCCAGCAAAATCTTTCACAATTTTGAAGACTTCTATTAGGTCGCCCCTCAGCCGTCTATTGCCAAGAATGAAGCGACCCAGACTGTCAATCCTTTCCTGAATGTGCACATTGACACACTTCTGACATATTCCTTGTGAATCTTCACTGCACCCTCTCCAGTGTTTCCAAATCCTTTTTATTATAGGCCAACCAGAACTGCCCGTTGTGCTCTAAATGTGGTCATACGACCATATGAATTGGAAGCAAGAATAAGCCAGTTGGCGCCTCGAGCCAGCTCCGCCATTCAATAAGATCATGGTTGACCTGATTGCAACTTCAACCCCAAACTCCTGTCCACTCCAGATAATATTTCACCCCCTTGTTCATCAAGAATCTTCCTCACTCAGCTTTAAAAATACTCAAAGACTTTCACTGCCTTTTGAGGAAGAGAGATCCAGAGATTCACGACCCTCTGAGAGTAATAAATTCTTCTCATCTACATCTTGAAAATAAAAAAATGAAAATGAAAATCGCTTATTGTCACGAGTAGGCTTCAATGAAGTTACTGTGAAAAGCCCCTTTTAAACGAGCGACCCCTTATTTTTAAACAGCGGCCCCCTAGCTCTGGATTCTCCGACAAGAGGAAACACCCGCCTGTCATTACCCTTCAGGATCTTAAAAGTCTAACCAAGGTTCAATACAGGTTGAGCATAATTTGTCTACTTTTCAATTCTAACACTCGAGGAATAAAACTGAAACACTAGTTTTTTTTACGATCTTGCTGACACATGGCAGAAGTTTTAGTGATCAATTTATTTTCTTTATTAGTTCATGGGATGTGGGTGTCGCTGGCTGGACCAGCATTTATTGCCCATCCTTAATTGCCCTTGAAGGGGGCAGTTAAGAGTCAACCACATTGCTGTGGATCTGGAGTCACATGTAGGCCAGACCAGGTAAGGATGGCAGATCTCCTTCCCTAAAGGGCACTACTGAACCAGGTTTTTACGGCAATCGACAATGGTTCCACGGTCATTATTAGTCTTTAAATTCCAGATTTTTGTTGAATTCAAATGTCACCATCTGAATTGGCGGGATTTGAACCTGGGCCCCCAGAGCATTACCCGGGGTCTCTAGTTTACTAATCCAGTGATAATACCACTATGCCATCGCCTCCCCACACTCCATGCACCCCATGATCCTTTGGCTCCTCCAACCTTGTACCTGTATCTTCCAAGTAATAAGTGATTCCCCATTCTTCCGACGAAAATGAACTACCTCACATCTTTCTGTGTTGAAATTGCCCTCTTTAGACACATTCCAGTAAGAGGAATAAGGGCCAAGTTAGGTTTGGAATGTCTAATATATGTAGGAGGTGAGCTGATCTGAAAATGTGCGGAAACACAGATGTGTTACATAAGCACCACATCAGGTGTATATCAGAAATCCACAGTTGAGGTGTGTGTTCATTGTTAGTTGAGGGAAGTGGTAGTGAAGAAGTTACTCAAGCTCGAGATAAACGAAGCACAAGGACCTGGTGGCTTCTGAAAAAGATATTGGAGAAATAACATGAGAGAACTAGCATTTTCCTCTTGGATTTTGAAGACTCTGGGATGGACAGGAAGGAAGAGCTGCCATATCATACCAAACTCGCCCCCAAACAGCATCATTTCTGTTATTTCTACAGCCGTTGATATGAGCGGGCAAATTCAAACAGCGCACTAATGGAATCACATCAGATGTTGCAGTTTTCAAAATAAGGCTGGGGGCAAGGAATGCCAGCTCATTTCTGACATCCCCAGTGTTTCTATGGCATGGAGGGGATTTAAATGTCAAATGCTCGCACCAAGGAGTGCAACTGATGACCAAGTGACCAAATACATTCTACAAGTTCTTAAGACATAAATCTTGGTATTAGAAATGTAACTATATGCTTCGGCTCTAAATTTTGAAAGTGTTGAGGGTCATCTTTTAACACCAGGTTTTCCATTGCAAAGCAGGAGCGAGGTGGATACTTGGAAATGGAATTGCATTAGAAACAGGCCTAGTTACTACAGCACTGGCTCTTAGTCTGTTGGGTGGGTTCATGAAGATCTACTCCTCTGCTCCTTCCACTGTTTGGTCCTGCATTCTGAGGCTTATTCTTAAGGAATTTCTTTGTTGTTGCCAAAAATATTCACATTAATTGAATTATTTGCAGATGTCTCCATGAATAATAAGCTGTTGGCACCTGCTTAGGACTGTGCTTTCTGGAACTCTACTGCTCTCTTGTTAGCAAGATCAGCCTTGTTCCCTGCTACAGCTACTACAATGTTAGGACTTGCTTTCCCCTGAAGCTCCTGAACCCAATTCTACAACAATGATTTTTAGAATACACATGAATTGTTTTCCCTCCTCATCTGCCCATGTGCCTTGGATTACTCCAAGGGTCTTTGTGGTTCGGACACAATGTGATTAAGAGAACAACGGCAGAAGTCCACCTACTCTATTTTATTGATAACAATAATACGATAGAAGAATATAATGGAAGAATAATATAAGCTAAGAATACAACATAAGAATCTCTCGCCCGTCAATCCGCCAGGGATCCCGGAGTCGACGGCGTCTTTGAGATTCAGCTCCTGACACCTGTCGCGACTCAGGTCCAAGGTGAAGTCCAACGAACGAGCAAAAAGGCCTCATATTTATACAGTGTTGTAAATAAGTCTGGGAGAGATAAGTGGCTGGGAAAGTCAGCAAGATATATGAGAACGCCTGAGTCTGAATACCTGGTGCTTTATGTCCTGGTCAACATCCTGGCCCTGGAAGGCTGCCAAGAATCCTCACAGTGGGCAGAATTAACCCATCCCTTACATCATGTCACAAGCCCCCGGCCCTACAGTATCACTTTTCCTTGACCACTGATGAAGACTCTCCAGTGAATTATCCTGCCAGGGTGTACAAGGATAATGTGAACCAGGTTGAGCCTAAGAAAATCCATCGCCATTTCACCTGGAGGGGTCCGGTCGATACAATTTCTGCCATTCTGACTTTCCGGCAGCGTGGAATTCTAATCTTAATTTTCCCAAACTCCATGGACAGGCAAACGATGCCAGAGGACTATAGGTTGACTAGTGTGATATTCCTTGTCAAACAAGACAAAGAGAGGCCAGGAAATTCAAGAGTACTTTGTTTTGTCTTAGTTGTCAGTAAAATTGTAAAGTGTGAAATACAGGGTGGAATTATTAAGCGTCTGGGTTAAGGTCATTCAGCATACATTTGTAAAGGCTGGGTGAAGACTGACCGATCTTGCAAAATTCAGTAAAGAGGATAGATAAAGGAAATGTAGTGGATGTAATTTTTAAACAGATTTTAAAAATTATTTGAGAAAGCAACACGTAAGAAATGAAATGAAAATCGCTTATTGTCACAAGTAGGCTTCAAATGAAGTTACTGTGAGAAGCCCCTAGTCGCCACATTCTGGCGCCTGTTCGGGGAGGCTGGTACGGGAATTGAACCGTGCTGCTGGCCTGCCTTGGTCTGCTTTCAAAGCCAGTGATTTAGCCCAGTGCTAAACCAGCCCCTGAATTGTACCAAGATAAAAGCACACGGAATTATTATAATAATAATCTTTATTGTCACAAGTAGAATTACACTAATATTGCAATGAAGTTAATGTGAAAAACCCCAAGTCGTCACATTCTAGCGCCTGTTTGGGTACACAGAGGGAGAATTAGGAGTGTCCAAATTACCTAACAGTACGTCCTTCGGTACTTGTGGGAGAAAGTCGGAGCACCCAGAGGAAACCCACGCAGACACTGAGGGAACGTGCAGACTCCGCACAGACAATGACCCAAGCTGGGAATCGAACCTGGGACCCTGGTGCTGTGAAGCAAAGTCTAACTACTGTGCTACCAATTAAGCAGAATGCTTAATGGGTAAAACTGGTTGGCATAAAGCGGAAGGTGGAGATGACAGTGTTCAGTGCTTTTAAAGGTGTGGTGAATGGCATTCCGCCAGTTGGTAGTTAATAATAATACTTGAAATAAAAGTGGAAGCTTTAATCACATGCGCCTTCCTCCAGGCTCAGGAGCCTGTGTCTGCCCAGAAGGGTATATTAAAATTGTGGGCCAGCTCCTTAAGATGTCCATTGCAGTTCAGAACATAAAGATGGCCTTGAATTTGTTCTCGATCCAGTGCAAAATTCTCTGCTGGCATTACCTAGCGCTAATGTGTGGGGTCAGCTGACTAATTTTAAGTTTGTTGAGTAGCTTGAAACAATTACTGGAAAAATCCTTCACCGGAAGGCTTAACCGCATCAGTAGCAAATTTAAATAAAGAAGCAGAAGACTACATGCTTGAGCTTGCTGGCAATTGCTATTAATACAATAAAAACCTTTTAACGACTTAGCATAAAGTAGGTGTCACCATTTGTGCTGGAGTAGTGTTCACTAGTTTCAACATGCATTCAGAAAAGAAAGGGTATATTGATTTATACACCCTTTGCAAAGCACTTTCGACGAATTAGTTATGGAGGGACATGGTGAGACGTGTTGATAAAATTGCAACACTAATTGCGATGACTGAATTATCTCCCATCAACTCCTTGCAATGTAGTGATGCTATAACACTTAGATTTGTGAAGAAAGATTACCTGGAAATGCAGAAAAAACGCAAGCAACAAGCAAGGTGAGGTTGGGGGAATGTAGGGTCACAGATGATCTCTTTGGGGGGAAAAAAATTCATTTAATTATTCAACTTGTTGCACTGTTCAAAAACAATAATTTGTAGTGTAGGAGCTAAATATTAATCTGCGCCATTAATTGGCTGTGCGTGTTACTATCTGGGACCAGCCCACACCTGCTCTGTTGGAGGTAGGCCGCACGCCAATTTCATGTTTCCTCCTCATTACCACGATTCTGGTATACCGTTCGGTATGACCTGTGCCGCTGTGTGGCTGAGAGCACAACTGGGGCGGGGGAGGGGGGGGGGGGGGGTGCTCAGAATTTACAAGGCACAAGTTCCAGCTACATTCCAGTTCTTAAAGGCGGTCTGTCCCTCTTAAATGGAAGCTGCACTGGAACACTCAAGTCTGGAAACAACTGAAACAGAAATGTGAAGGGAAATGCAGCCGGAGTATCAGAGAAATTCCCTACCCTGATGGTGAAGAAGATACAGAGACTAGGATGCTTTGGTGGAGACTGTTTATTGCTTGTCTTTCTACACTCTAGCACAATCTCTCCCAGAGCTGTCTGACTCTTTTATATAGAGATCTGAGTATAAATACAGCACCTTATAACCTCAAAATCAAGATATTTAACATCCATCAACAGAACCTATTAGATGCAGATAAGGGATAGGGCTCCAAAATTCACCAAAACTGTTACGAAGACAGTGGTAATGACTTTGGATGGACAGATCGAGGCCATAATAGCACCAAGAGGCTCTCTTTGTATGTCTTCAGAGGCAGTGGAAGCTGGTGCCAAAGAGAGCCATTGCCTAGAGTCTGGTCCTGAGGATGAAGGAGCAGTGTAGAAAGGTGTTCAATGATATCACACATCTAGTCATTGTCAATAAATGCACTTCTCATACTCACTAAACCACCAGCCTCTCACGCTGGCGTCATTTACACCAAATTTGGCCAGGCGTGAGGCAGTCGAGGGCATCCCTCTGAGGTGCAGAGGTATGTATGTATAGCTCCTCAGGGGAGTAGAGGGACATGCCTGGGCACTGCCTTTGGCACAGGCTGGCAATGCCAACCTGGTATTGCCAATGTGGCAGTGCCAACCTGGCAGAAGCTTTGCCTGGGGGCAGTGCCAGGATGGGACCCAAGTGGGACTGCCATTGGGAGGATGCTTATATATGTGGTGGGCCGGAGGAGGGGGGGGGGGGGGCGGTTGGTAGAGCAGACATTCACAGGGTCGGTCTGCTGGGGATTACTGTGAGCAGGGAGATGGGGAAATATCTGTCGGCAGTGACATTCGGGACGAGAGTGTCCACTGCCGATGAATGTCGGGAGTGGGGTGTGATCTGCTGGCAATTAGTGGGGGCGGGGGGGGATGATTGTTGGTGGTGGGGAGTGAATCTGTGGGTCGGAGCCTGCCAACAATGATGGTTGGGTGGGGTGCAGATGGATCTGCAAGTGCTGGCTGTTAGAGGGAGGATGGGGGGGATCTGCGGGTGATGACTGTGAGGAGAAGAGCCGTGGGACCTCTGAGATGTGGCCTGTGTGCCATTCAGCCGCATTGCTGGTCAGGGTGCCCTTTAACACTGGTGCCCCAATCTGTTTAAAGCCAGTTACCAGCTCTAAGAGTCCCCGCCTCGCCAGAATGATGGCGTAACTATGCCTAATCACTTTTTTTTCTCAAAAGTTCATGAGTCCTTGAGAAATCCCGCTGACAATATTTTTGCTGGGACTGGAACTTTGCCATTTTATAGTAATATTCCGCCCACAGTTACCAATGCCGGACCCTTGCAAAAATAACCACCCTTTTCAAGAATGTCTAAAAACACTCTCTCTCTGACTGTGAAAGTTGACCAGCCAGCAGACTTTTTTCGCCGGGACGGACACTTTGCCACTTTTTGGTAATATTCCACCCACAGTTACCAAAGTCGGACCCTTGCAAAGATAACCTCCTTTTGCAAGAAACATCTAATAACTCTCTTTCTCAGCAGAAGGATAGCAGCTGGAAAAAGAACTGAAATCTCTCTACCAAACAACAGAACACTTCAACTGAAAAAAAGGACTGTTCACTAGCCGAAGTCAGCTACACTGAAATCAATCTGTAGTGGCCACAACACTCATCATCTTCTCCTTGCAAAACAAGAACTGTTCCATATAACTTTTTTAAAAATCGCTATTTACTTACTATTGGACTCAATTCTCATTTCTATGAATATAGATGTGTGTGTTTTATCATCTCTCCATACCTCTTTATTAGTTAATAAACAGACTCTAACTTAACTCAAGAAAGCCAGGTACGGGGCTGATTTTGCACAGTGGGCTAAACAGCTGGCTTGTAATGCAGAGCAATGCGAGCAGTGCGGGTTCAATTCCCATACCGGCCTCCGCGAACAGGCGCCGGAATGTGGCGACTAGGGGCTTTTCACAGTAACTTCATTGAAGCCTACTTGTGACAATAAGCGATTATCATTAAATTGGTTCCTTTTTAAACATAACTATGGGTCTGGAAATTATACCATAGGGAAAGGGAGCTTTTTTTCTCCCAGCAGAGGGTTAGGGTTGAATAAAGACACGGAGCCTTCTCACCTGGGTTTTTAACAAATTGGGTGGGGTTGGGGGTGGGGGGGGGGGGGGGGGGGGGGTATCCCAACCAGCCAATGACAAAACGAGGGGTCTTGCCTGGACGAGCAATTTTGGGAAGCTCACCTGGGGCTTATCATAAGTATTAACAATATATGAAATTTATCAAGCGCGTCAAATAATGCGCTGCATGGGTCGAATGTGTTTTGCCTGCACAGTGCACTGTGTGTTGCGTCATGTGCTCTTCTGCATGTTGTTTGCTGATGCTTTTAGCACTAAGTACTTTCCTGGATGAAGTGAAGCACTCCTGATTCACTGTTCCTGGTAAACCCGAGGGGAATGCAGAAATCCCTGTGACTAAGCTGGTGAACCGATACCAGTGGTGAGGATTTCCTTTAGCAGAGTTCCTGTCAGCTTACTGCTTTCACAATTGCCTATTGCTGTGCGCAGAGCTAGATGTTGGCATGTTAGGCGTACCTGTGTCCATACCTGACAACGCACGTTAAGAAATGGAAACAGAAAATGCTGGAAAGTCTCAGCAGTTCTGGCAGAACCCAGAGCGAGAAACAGAGGTAATGTTTTGAGTCCTCGTGACTCTCCTTCAGAACTCGAGAGGGTCAGTCGTGTTCAGCAATGCCGGACCATGAATTCCTTCCCTCATTTTGATGTTTTTTCCTCCACCACCGCTCCTCCCCCCAATGGACCGTCAGTAACTTGTTTTGCTTTGAATGTAATCGACATGAATCCCTGGTCCCGGTTGAGGCCGTACTCATGTGCGCGGAACTTGAAGTTGCATTACATTCATCCCCCACCATCTGGCCTGGGCGTGCAAAATCCTACCAACTGTCCTGGCTTGAGACAATTCACACCTCTTTAACCTGGGGTAACCCCTATCTCTGGATCTGGAAAGACTTCATTACCTGCAAATGCTGGCATTCAAAGCATCGTCTGGCATCTTTGAATTTGTCTATACATATGTTTCTGGAACATACCGCTTCATTCACCTGAGGAAGGAGCAGTGCTCCGAAAGCTAGTGTTTGAAACAAACATGTTGGACTTTAACCTGGTGTTGTAAGACTTCTTACTGGGCTCACCCCAGTCCAACGCCGGCATCTCCACATCATATATAATCCATGACCTTTCTGCCCCTCTTCAGCTCTGAAGAGGCCATACGGATTCAAAACATTAACCCTGCTCGTTTCTCCACAGATGCTCTCAGACCTGCGGTTTTCTCAGCATTTTCTGTTTTTATTTCAGATTTGCAGCATCTGCACGCAGTATGTTGTTTTTATTTTAATGCACCTTATGATGTCAGCACATAAATATAGTAAGGATTACTGTGATATTTGTATGTGCTCGGGGACAGAGTAAAGACTATTGCTAACATGTCCAGATGACGAAAGGTTGTGGTTCCTTACTGTAATCACGATGTGGGTGCGAACATGCATGCCTCAACTGGTAGGTGGAAACGGTTTCCAATTTAATTACTGGAAACTCTGTGATGAGGCCCTCTTAGATCTTCGAACAAGTTTTCATTTTCAGGGTGGCACCAACATTTCTGAACAAATTACCTGTAGTTTTTAATATTTATTTATACACTTACATCAGATTGTGTTAAACAGAATAAATTAAGGGTTTGTGACAAGCCTAATCTTCTGGAAGCCCTAAGCTGTTCTGGAATTCCTAGAAGATTCTCTAATGCCTCATCTTTGGCACTTAGTGAGGCTGTAGGGCGGCGCAGTGGTTAGCACTGCTGCCTTACAGCATTGAAGACCCGGGATCGAACCCGGGTCACTGTCTCTGTGGAGTTTGCACATTCTCCCCGTGTCTGCGTGGGTCTCACCCCCACAACCCAAAGATGCGCAGGGTAGGTGGATTGGCCACGCTAATATTGCCCCTTAATTGGAAAAAAATAATTGGGTACTCTAAATTTTTTATTGAAAGAAATCTTTGGTTCTGAGTTAAACCTTGAACCACATAAAATATTCTTTCAATTGGAAAGTCTGCACTTGGGTACCAGGAGATAACTTTTCGAATGGCTTCATTTACTTCCCTGCCGCCTGACGAGTCAGCGGGGAATGTACCTGGCCAATCCTGACAGCCCTGCAGCCATTGAACACCCTGTGGAGCCTTAATTGGCTGGAGATGGGACTTCCTCCCCTCGCTCGGGAGGGGGGTCCTGGCTTAGAGAGCTGCCAGCCAATCTGACTGTCCGGCAGCTCTGTAGACTCGGGCAATGCCAAGTTCGAATGGTACGCCTGGGACTACAGCTAGTCACTGAATGGGAGGCGATGAGAGAGGCTGAACTTCAGGTCAGTCCAGCCAGACAAGCCCCAGGGTGGTGATGTTGGGGTATAGAGGGCTGGGTATCAGAGTCTGGGTGGGGGGTGGAGCGGTGGTGTTAAAAGGGGCTGTGTTAACTTTGTGGGGGTTGGGGGGGGGTTGTGTCTCTGATGGCAGCCCCCTTGCCTGACACCAGCTGACCCAACAAAAGCAGCCAGGCTACTAACCTGTTGTGGGCCTCCAATGCTGTGAGAAGAGACACCCAAGTGGCCATTAATTGGCACTTAAGGGCCTCAATAGGCCCAAGGCTGGGCAGGTTGCACAATACCTCCAGCACGCCCGTAAAATGGGATATGTGTTGGGCCGGGTGATTGGGTGGCAGGCAGACCATGCGCTGCAGTTATGAACTCAGCAACCCACCCCCCCACCCCCACTCCAAACCAGTCAGTGGCGGACCATATAATTGTAGCCCAGTACACAGTAAGCTTACCCACTGATGGAAAAATGCTCTTTGAGCCATTAATACAATTAAATATGTTTCTGAGTGTAATTAATGTCATCATTTCTAAAGCTAATATCTGACTAACCCTCAGAGTTCAGTGCCAGAATAACTAGTTGCGGCATGTAGCCTTACCAAATAAGTTATTTTTATGCTCAATAAATCCAAAACTTGGGGAGTAGAACAAGATCTCCTTTCGTGATCATACAGAATGCAGCCAAAACTTTAATAATAGTGCCTAGACATCATGAAGTGCAGACACAAGTGAAAGGAGAAAATGATATTCTTGAAACGAAGCTGTGGGTGTTTGTTTTACCTTTCAGGGGTTTTCCTGTCTCCCAGTCAGAGAACGTAGACTTTCTGCTCCAAGGATGGATGGCTGACAATTATCTCAACCTGCTTTCCATTTGCCGGCCAGCCCAAGGGCTGGATTCTCCGATTCTCAGGCAGTCTCCTGACACCGACGTGGGAACGGTGGCCTTTTACGACCGAAAATTCGGTGCAACTGACCACCGATCATCTGTTTGGCTGGGGGCTAGCAGGAAGGCAGCATAGAGCACCCGGCTCTAGCTGCTGATACGGTCTGGAGAATTGCCGGGTCCATGGCCGTGCATGCGTCGGCCTGCAGCGGCCACGCCGTGCAACATGTCACCGGCCGTGCGTGGACCCGGCCTGCAAAATAGTGTCCCCCCCTTTGGCTGTCTCATGAACCCCGGACCTACCCGCCAACAGTGTCCCCTGCCCCGGCCAAAGTGCCCCCTGCCCGCAGATCAGTTTACCCCTGTCGGTGGTGGTGCTGGATTGAGTGAGCAGCCGCCACGTCGTGTTCCCGACAGGTAATACCAATAGAGACCCACGCCGTCGGGAACTCGGCCGGTCGGATGCAGAGCATCGGGGGGGTGGGGCTCAGGCAACGTCCTGAGACCACCGATATGGCATGTGGTGTACTCCTAGAGTACGCCACTTTGGGGAGGGCGGAGCATCACGAAAGAGGCGCCAACCCCGATTTTGTCCTAAAAGGGGATTCTCCGGCCGATCGCCAAAAGCGATTTCGGCGTCGGCGACCGGAAAATCCTGCCCCATAAGTTTCACATGTTTAACCTGTCACTCCGATGACATATTGAGTCCTCAATGGTGTGCCTCCTGATTGGCTGAAAGCTTGAACTTTTGAGCCCAATCAGAGACAGGCCACAAGGTAGATACCGAGATTAGAGGTTGGAGAAAAGCAGGCAAAGTTCCCCTCATTGGTCAATTAGTCAACAGAATGGAGCGAAAAGCACAGTCTCGTTTTCTGCTGCACTGCCGCCGATGTTGAGACATCCCACGCATACACATCTAGAGATGAGCTGGCCTCACTCGCTAACGTTAAGGTTAGTTCACTTGAAAATATCTCCAGTGCCCTGAGATTCTCACTTGTGAGGCACTGGGGATCAGGGGGGCTATTGGCCACCTGAAGTCAATCTTCAGCCGAGCAACCCCAAAAGACATGTTTGAGAAATGAATTCATGCCGGGCGGCACAGTGGTTAGCACTGCTGCCTCATGCCACCGAGGATCCGGGTTCAATCCTAGCCCCGGGTCACTGTCTGTGTGCAGTTTGCGCATTCTCCTCGTGTCTGTGTGGGTCTCACCCCCACTACCTGGAAACGTGCAGGGTAGGTGGATTGGCCATGCTAAATTTCCCCTTAATTGGGAAAAAAAAAAGAATTGGGTACTTTAAATTAAAAATAATCATTTCTGGGATGTGGATGGCACAAGGCAACGTACAGGTACTATACGTTTTTACTGTCCATCCCCCAGTTGCCCTTGCGAAGGTGGTAGAGATCTGCCTTCTTCAACCTCTGCAGTCCCTGAGGTGCAGGTACACCAAAGGTGCTGTACAGAAGAGAATTCCAGGATTTTAACCCAGCAACAGTGAAGGAATGGCGATATATTTCCAAATCAGGATGGCAACCGACTTGGAGGGGAATCTCCAGGTGGTGGTGCTCCCAGGTATCTGCTGCCCTTGCCTTCTAGATGGAAGTGGTTGTGGGTTTGGAAGGTGCTGCCTATGGAGACTTGGGAAGTTCCTGCAGTGCATTTTGTAGATGGTGCACACTGTTTGTCAGTGGTGGAGGGGCAGAATCTTTGTGGAAGGGGGAGCAATCAAGCGGGCGACTTTGCAATGTGCCTCAGGGGAGGAAAAAACTCCAGTGCGTCAATGCGCATGCATTAATTGATATCTACAAACACATGGACATATATGTACAGCATATTCAATGATCCACCGAGTATTACATTTAATCAAGTATTTGGCCAAATTCAAATCTTTCCCAGTTTAATTTCTATAACTTACCTTGCTGATTCCACTGCCCTCTGTGAATAAAGGTTTCTGGATTGAGATTTGAAGGGCTGATGTGCAGTTAGTCGGCCAGTATTTAATAGACTGCATCTTGTTCATTCATCACTGTTAGCAATGCTGTAATCACATTGTCTAGTGCTCTCTAATATAGCATTGAAATAAATGGCAGCTATGGGCCTGACTGAGTAAAGTACGTCTTGATGTCTGTTTTCAATGTCAGGTTTCTTGGAACATGCCAACCCTTGGAATCCCAGGAACTAGTTTTATTTATGTCCTCAGTGAGTACCTGAACCAGCTGCAGGAACCATCTCAACTCTTTCCAATGATCTTTCGTTACATTATTATGCCATCTGTTTTCCAAGTAATAAAAAATTTAATATTGGGCAGCGGTTATATGATCTTAACTCTCATGTTACATTTCCATTTTAACCTGTGATTGCTCTCCTGGCTTTTGGTGAGTGACACACCAGCATATTTCAGGGATATACAATAACAACGTCCATTTGTATAGTTCCTTTAGCATAGTAAAACTTTCCATGGAATTTGTAGGCGCTCAGTGGCACAGTGGCTAGCACTGTTGCCTCACAGCGCCAGAGACCGGGTTCGATTCTGACCTTGGGTGACTGTCTATGCAGAGTTTCCATATTAAGACCATAAGATCATAAGACATAGGAGTGGAAGTAAGGCCATTCGGCCCATCGAGTCCACTCCGCCATTCAATCATGGCTGATGGGCATTTCAACTCCACCTACCAGCATTCTCCCCGTAGCCCTTAATTCCTCGCGACATCAAGAATTGATCTATCTCTGCCTTGAAGCCATTTAGCGTCCCGGCCTCCACTGCACTCCGCGGCAATGAATTCCACAGGCCCACCACTCTCTGGCTGAAGAAATGTCTCCGCATTTCTGTTCTGAATTTACCCCCTCAAATTCTAAGGCTGTGCCCACGGGTCCTCTCCCCATGTCTGCGTGGGTTTCCTCCAGGTGCTCCGGTTTCATCCCACGGTCCAAAGGTGTGCAGGTTAGGTGGGTTGGCCGGGCTAAATTACCCCTTAGCATCCAGGGACGTGTAGGTTAAGGGGCGGGCAAGTGGGCTTGGGTGGAGTGCTCTTTCAGAGGGTCAGGCTGATTCAATGGGCCGAATGGCCTCCTTCTGCACTGTTGGAATTCTATGGTTCTATGATTCGAAGAGGCTTCACAGGAGAATCTTAAAGCAGGACACAGAGGTAGAGGTGGGAAGGTTTAGGAAGGTGATGCTCGAGCCGAGGTATTAGGTAGCTGAGGGCCTGGCCACCAGTAATGGAGCGATGAAAATCGAGGATCCTTCCAGTTGGAGGAGGGCTGAAGTTTCACAGAGTTACTAAACAATGATTAAAACAGAAGTTAACGTGAGACAAATGCAGCGATGGGGGAAAAAGCCATTGGCCCATTTTGTTCCCCACAATTAAATCAATTTAGCCATACCTCATACCATGACTGAATTTTCCCCCTTGTAAAATTGTCCTCCACCTGTTCCATTAAATTGCCATTTAAACCGAGTGTGAGCCAGTACATAGTACGAAGTGTGCACTGCATGGATTGACAATGAAGTACTCTATAAATTAATCAAATTGTCAGATGAATTTTAAAAGCGCTACAACGTCCTGACCAGTCTTCAGTGTTGCTGACAAATTTACTAGTTTCGGCCGGTCTCATTTCTTAGGCTGTCGTTTCGTTATTGAAACACATGACCCCTTGCCCTGCAAAATCAGACTCTTCAATCTCCTAAGAGAAAATTTTGCATAAAGACTTCCTGATCATCAAAGATAATGGAACCGCTCCATCTAATGTTTTATCAATTCCGGCACGCTATTCAGCCCTGGCTTGCTGCCATATACAGTTTGCAATAACCGTTCTCCCCGTTCTCCCTCTCAGCGCCAGAGTGTAGGAATCATCATCTTCTGGATGCAATAGCTGATATCTTGGAGTAGCAATGTCCTGTATTTTGGCAGAAGGCCATTTGGCCATACTGATTTGTAGATAAGTCAACCGGGGCCTGGTGGAAAATCAGAGGGCTAGTTATTCCTTGGTCCCTGTCACTTATGTCCTCGGAGCAGGTTGCGAAAGGGAGCAGTGGACACATTTCTGGTACGATACAGGTTGTTGATGCATTTCCTCCACGGTGCTCTGGTGCATTAACCCTGTTCCAAGAGGCAATGATAGAACATAACAGGAATGTGCCTTCAATTCCCAACAAGGTGATTTACCAATCCGAGTCTCATGCTTCATGTAGGCATAAGAAGACTGATTTAGGCTCCACTGGGAGGGAAACGTGAGTTATCCAAAGGCTCTCTCATGATCAACAGGAGCATTGGCCAAAGTCTGGGATCAAATTGTGATGCTGTTCTGTCTGCAGGTTTTTATTATTTGTCATAAGGAGAAACTTAGACAGAAAGAAAAATAATAATCCAATATTCTGGGGAGAAAATGATCTACCACTGCCTTTTAATTGTGTTCAATTAACCTGTGTATCTCATTTACTCCAAAAGCACAAAGAGAGAAAATGCTCAATTCTCGTGATCACCTCACAGCAGGATTTAGTTGTGTTCGTGTGCAGTGATTTATTGTCTTGTGAAAGACTGGGACCAATAGGTAGGGAGCTGAAGTCCAAAATCAACACCTGTTTAAAAATACTGGAATCGTGTTTTTTTTTCTCATTTAAATGGCCTTGAGTGAAGTCTAGGCAGGATCAAAATAGTTCAAGCACCAGTCATTACTTCCATTAATATTGCATGAATAATAACCCCCGGGCTCCTGCCCCATACTCTGCAGCAGCAGCAAGAATCAATGACCCACTACCAATCTGTTGAGAAAGGTCCGTCGGTCTAAATACACTTCTGCTGAACCAACACTTGTTAGAAGTCACAACAAAGAGAGCGTTGGCTCGTCTGATGAGCCGTCCGGTGTTGGACTCTTGCACAGTGTGTGATGGATGACCATTTCTGCTTTGTGGGAAAAGATGTGGCTCCCTGCATGGGGCCTTTTCTCATCTCAAGTTTAGCCCTCATAAATCACAGGTGCAAAGCAGACAGCCTCCGTTTCATTACACCTACATGGTGTAGTATCAATCACAGCAGAACAACTGACTATAATGCTCACTTCAGCTCTTTAAAAAAAAAGACATATATATTTTATATATATATATATATCAAGACATGGGAATACCATTTCCATTTCTTTGGTCTGGGAATTCCAGGGGAGCAGTCGAATACTGACCAGAGGCAACAAGAGAGAAAAAGCCTTTTCAAAGAATCGGATGACAACTGTGACTATGACTTCAGGGCACTAACTGACAGGTTATGTGGTGAACGCACCAGTCACCAGCACAAAGAGCCAGTTACACAATTATCTTAATTTAACGGTTACATATTGTGTGGGTAGCCATTTGCTCTCAAAGGAGCAGAAGAATTTCTTACATCCTCACCACTTTTAATTTAAGCATTTGTTATCCATAAATGATTTACAGAAGGGAAGAAAAAAAAAGTGCTGCCTTTGAGGAATGGAGTGGTAATGCAACACCACCCTCTCTGAACTACACCACAAAGGCGGCACTTTTGTATAATGCTTGTCTCTTTGTCACAAACAGATTCATAGTTATTTTTTTAAAATCTTTTATTCCGTAAAAGGAAGCTAAAATGTGTCTTTGGCAACTCAGAGTTGGTTATATCAAGATCAATTAAATAGATTTTCACCTTCATAATCTGGATGGTAATCTGGCATAGTGGTCTGTCGGCCCAATATAAACCCTGACGGTGTTCTAATCAAGAACTGTTCTCCTTGGAGAGAAGAAGCGAAGACGAGATTGAGATTTGATAGAGATGTTCAAAACCATGAGGGGGCTGGATAGAGTAGATAGGGAGAAACCATTTCCACTCGTAAAAGGATCGAGAACGAGGGGATACAGATTTAAAGTGATTTGCAGAAGAAGCAAATGTGATGCGGGATAAAGCTTTATTCACGCAACGGATGGTTTGGGTCTGGAACGCACTGCCTGGAAGTGTGGTGGACCGAGGCATTCAAGACGGCGTTAATTAATAACTTAATTTAGAACATAGAACAGTACAGCACAGAACAGGCCCTTCGGGCCTCAATGTTGTGCCGAGCAATGATCACCCTACTCAAGTCAACGTATCCACCCTATACCAGTAACCCAACAACCCCCCCATTAACCTTATTTTTTAGGACACTAAGGGCAATTTAGCATAGCCAATCCACCTAACCCGCACATCTTTGGACTTTTAATAATTTTTATTGTCACCAGTAGGCTTACATTAACACTGCAATGAAGTTACTGTGAAAAGCCCCTAGTAGCCACAGTCCGGCGCCTGTTCGGGTACACAGAGGGAGAATTCAGAATGTCCAATTCACCTAACAGCATGTTTTTTGGGACTTGTGGAAGGAAACCGGAGCACCCGGAGGAAACCCATGCAGATACGAGGAGAACATGCAGACAGTGACACAAGCCAGGAATCGAACCTGAGACCCGGGCACTGTGAAGCAACAGTGCTAACCACTGTGCTACCATGCCGCCCATATTTGAACAGAAACAACTTGTAAGGGTTACAGGGAAACGGCAGGAGAATGGCACCATGTCATAATGCTCATGTGGAAAGCCAGCGCACATGATGGGCCAAATGGCCTCCTTTTGCGCCATAACAAATCTGTTGCTCTGTGATTCACTCCACTGAAACAAAAGTTCGAGAACAGGAGGGCAATCTGCTCGCCTAATCACTTTGCCCAAGCAGTGAAAATAAAAGTTCAACCCCGGTATATTTGGCTGCAGTTATTCGGCATCCACCACTGTCAGGTATCTTGTGGTTAAGATTGGCATTTGAACAATTGTTGCTAAATTGTTTAGACGCCTGTGCAGAGCTCTGCTGTTTCCGGTACTGATCTTTGAAGTTAGGGCGGCGCAATGTGGCCATCTAAATTTTAACACTATTCTAAGTGTCTTTAAAAAACATTTTTTGTATCCTGGCATATTTTAACTACAGCTGAATAGCAGTCTAGAATCACACTTGCAGTCTCAATGTGAGCAGTGTTAATGGGGCAACTTGCATCATATCGACAGAAGTTAGAACATAGAACATACAGTGCAGAAGGAGGCCATTCGGCCCATCGAGTCTGCACTGACCCACTTAAGTCCTTACTTCCCCCCCTATCCCCATAACCCAATAACCCCTCCTAACTTTTTTGGACACTAAGGGCAATTTAGCATGGCCAATCCACCTAACCTGCACATCTTTGGACTGTGGGAGGAAACCGGAGCACCCGGAGGAAATCCATGCAGACACGGGGAGAAGGTGCAGACTCCGCACAGACAGTGACCCAGTGGGGAATCGAACCTGGGACCCTGCCGCTGTGAAGCCACAGTGCTAGCCACGTATGCTACCTTGCTGCAGTTATATTGTCACTTTTAGCACAGTTGGCTGGACAGCTGGTTTGCCAGCAGATGCGGGTTCAATCCCAGTACAGATTTAGGTCAGTCATGAAGGCTCCGCCTGCTCAACCTTGTCCCTCGCCTGAGGCGTGGTGATCATCAGGTTAAATCACCATCACTCAGCTACCACTCTCAAAGAGGGAAAAACAGCTATGGTCACATGGGACTATGGCGACTTTACCTTTACTTTACTGTCACTTTTCACAATGTGTACCAATGTGTATTTCATATCAAGGCTGAAGTGTCAATAGGCCTACACCATAATAATAATAATAATCTTTATTGTCACAAGTAGTCTTACATTATAACTACAATGAAGTTACTGTGAAAAGCCCCTAGTCGCCACATTACGGCACCTGTTTGGGTACACTGAGGGAGAATTCAGAATATCCAATTCACCTAGCAGCACTTGTGGGAGGAAACCGGAGCGCCCGGAGGAAACCCACGCAGACACGGGGAAAAAGTGCAGACTCCACACAGACAGTGACCCAAGCCGGGAATCGAACCTGGGACCTTGGAGCCATGAAGCAACAGTGCTACCCACTGTGCTACGGTGCCGCCCATAAGTTTAACCACAGGAACAGGAGTTGGCCATCCGGTCCCACAGGCCTGCTGCACAATTCAATTAGATCATGGCGGATCGGCACCTCAAATCCATTTTACCCACTGTTGCTTCATGTCGCTTGATACAATGACCCAACAAACATCCATCAATATCAAACCCGAAGACTCCAATGATCCCAGAATCCATAGCATTTTGGAGTTCCCAAGTTCCCCCACCAGAGGAAAACAGTTTCTTGCAATCTGTCCTTTCTGTTTGCTTTTTAAACATCTCAATCAGTTTCCCCTTCAATCTTCCATTTTCAAGGTAGAAAAGTCAGTAGAAAAGCTATGCAGCCTATCGACATATTTCAACCCTCCAAAAGCAGGTACCACTGTGGCGAACCTGCGCTGAATCCCCCCCCCCCCCCACCCCCTCTTTCCTAAGGTGTTGTGCACTTTCCACACCCTGACTTCCCCCCCCCCCCCTACTGAAAACTATGATCAAGAGACTAGAACCACAGGACAATATGATCAAAGTTGAACAGAAGAAAGCTTATATTTTCTCTCCCTCACATTCTGCCTTGGCAATGAACAGGAGCAGCTCAAATGAAATGTGTCTCTCCTGCCTAAAGCCAGAAGCATTGGGATTTCCTGCACTAGAAAGGGCTGGAATGTGGTCTCTGCTACAGAAATCAGAAACCACTGGGTATCAGTAAACAGAACATTAGGTTTAAACCTGGACATCGCGGGGAAGCATGAAAACTTCTCAAGAAGCACTACGGCGGAATTCTCCGTTTCTGAGACTAAGTTCTGGCGCTAACGGAGAATCCGTGGACTTTTACAACAGAAGGACCGGCGCCGCACCTGGACAGATTCCGTTACCGTTGAGGGGCTAGCACTGGTGCCGCGTGGAACACAGTTGATTCCCATGAAAAACGGTGCGTGATTGGCCGGGTCCGTGATTGACACTCAGGAGGCTTACAAGCTGCAGATGAACACTCCCCACACCACACCAGAAGCCAAAAGGATAGCACTAGTTGTGCCCATTCAGCTGATGCATCAGCTGAGGCCAGAGGGCACCCAGGCATATGCCCTGGGGGGGATACCTATACGACCTCTGGCACTAGGTTTAAAGTGGGCTGTTAGCGGCGTGGGCAGCTGTATGACTGCCTTGCCGGCTGCGGCAATGGTGCTCCATGTCCGTCCACCCCGACCTCAGAACCCACCCCCTGGCCACATTTCGCTACTCCCCCCAGCCCCGGCAGAAGCCCCCCCGGCCAGTTGCACGACTGTCGGCAAACTATGGCGATGTTGGACATGGTCCGTACCCCCCCCCCCCCCCTCCCCCCCCCCCGGCTCTCAGCAGCCACCACGCCAGGTTCATGATTTTTAAAAGCACACGTGGACCATGCGCTCGGGAACTCGGCCCATCGGAGGGGGAGAATCGCGGGTGGGCCCACTAATGATATGCAAACGGTGTTTAAAGTATGCGCAGAGTGACACGCAATGATGCCGTTTTCGAAGTGACAGAGAATCGTGATTTGGCATCAAACCGCTGCCTGCTGTGATTTCGCCATTGGCTAACAGAGAATCCCGCTCTATACTTTCAGCCTGTTGTCGTAGCTCCCATGGTTAGTGGAAGCTCTCTGACTGGCCCTAATTCCATGGGCTTTCTTTTGGGTACCCCTCTACTCGGCGTTTCTCCTGAGAGTTTGGAAGCACATAGCTGGTCAATTGGAAGAACCCGCTGCCAACATTTGTGGTGCTGTGGCGAATGCCTCATCAGCATTGCAGTCAAACCTGAAGCAATCTAGTTTCAAATTTACTTTCATCATCGCCACAGCCCACAGCAATCCGAGACATCCATTGAGTAACAGATGCAACTTCTGCTGAACACAAATGAGGCTGAAGTGAGCATCACCATGAAGTTATTTTATTTAAATGCATCCACCCAATTGGTGTAAACTATCCAAGATGATTCATAGAGATATATCATCCCTCTTGTTCATAGAAGAAACGCACAGATAAGTGTGAAATTGTGTACTCAATTTGAAAGTAACTGTAAATCGGTGAAAGGATTAATTATTGCATATTTTTTGTGTTTGATCTTAATGATTGCAGGTTTTATATATTTGGGATAATGACTAGGTGCTCTTGATATAACTTGAAATCAATGACTATGTGTTGTACATGATTAGATGTGGGATTAATGGTTGTATGCTTTGTGTACTTGGAATTTGAAGTTAATAGCTTCATATTTCCTCTATTTGGGTTAATGGCTGCATATCTGATGTATTTTTAGTTCTAATCTGGTTATATTTTAACAAAGCAATAGACCCTGTTGATTTGAACATTAACTTTGGAGGATGCTGCAATGTCAGAGGTGACAATTCCAGATGAAAGGTAAATTGAGATTCCACCTACCCTCTAAAGTGGATTTAAAAGATTCCTTGGCACTATTCGAAGCAGAATAGCGAAGTTCCCCTAGTCAACATTTATCCCTCAACCAAGAACTAAAGAAAAACTCTCTCGCTTTATATTCCATTACTCTTTGTGGGGCCTTTCTGTACTCAAATTGGCCGTCATGGTCTCTGCATTACAATGGTGACTACACTCCAAAGAGTAATTAATTGGCTGTAAAGCACTTTGTGATATTTTGGGATTAGATAGATAGAAATTTTCTTTCATGACGTTTCTGATCAGCAGCACATTTGTTCACAGAACTGGAGAAATCTTGGGCGGGATTCTCCAATCCCGCGGCAGAGTGTCCACGCCGTCGTAAACACCGCCGCGTTTTACGGCGGCGTGAACGGGCAGCTCCCACGTCTAATTCTGGCCCCTACAGGGGACCAGCACGCGCTGGAGCGGTTCACGCTGCTCCAGCTGCAGATCCCAGCGTGAACTGTGCGCCGCGGGATCCACGCATGCGCAGTTGCACCGGTGCCAACAAGGACAGCGCAGTGGCCTCCTTCAACGCGCCGGCCCCGACGCAACATGGCGCAGGGCTACAGGGGCCGGTGGGTAGGAAAGGAGGCCCCCAGCTGAAGTAACACTTCTTCATATACTCCTGAGATTTGCTGGAAGAGTGACAGAAACAGAGACCAGGGGTGCAGCTGTGTCCTCCATCGACCAAGTCGTAATGCACAATGTTGCATTGTGGGGTGGCAGATGACCTAAAGAGGGGAAGAGACACTAATTAAAAAACAAGAAAGGTAGGGAAGAAATTATTGTTGAAGATGCATGTTGTAGAGTACCCAAATGCAGGTATGGAGCTGGAAATTAGCTGGCATTTATGCACGGTAATGATCCATCTGGGATTGCCCTGTGCGGGTGTTTGAGGAGGAAGTGGGGGGGGGGGCTTTCCCATAATGCATTGGGGCTTGGAGGGGTCAGGGATCGCTTCGGAGGCTCCAGAGATCAGGATGCCATTTAAAAATGGTATCCCATCCCGGCCGCACATTCCCCGCTGAGGCCCCCTATCTAACGCAAGTGCTGTTTTATAGCCATGTGTTTCTCGGCACTGTGAGCACTGGGAAACACGCAGCTAAATGTGCTCGCTCGGGGACTTTGTTCCAATTAGTTAAATCCCACCCCAAAAGTGCATCTTCAACAATAATTTGCATTTATAGAATTACTTTAATACAGATAACATCTCAAAATGCGTCACGGGGGCATAACCAAACATAAAACAGATCACACATGTGGTGCACTTGCCTTTATTAGCTGAGGCGTAGAGTTCAAGAGCAAGGAGGTTATGCTGGAGCTGTATAAAACATCGGTTGGGCTCCAGCTAGAGTATTGAGTGCAGTTCTGGAATCCACATTATAGGATGGGTGTGATAGCACTGGAAAGGGTTCTGAGGAAATTTACCAGGATGTTGCCTGGGCTGGAGTGTTTTAGCTATGAAGAGAGATTGGATAGACGGGGGTTATTTTCCTTGGAGCAGCGAGAGTGAGGGGAGACATGATTGAGATGTATAAAACTATAAGGGGCATAGATAGAGTAGAAAGGAAGAGACTTTCTTCCTTGGTGGGGGGATCAATGACCAGGGGGCATAGATTTAAGGTAAGGGGCAGGAGGTTTAGCGGGATGTGAGGTGAACCTTTTTCACCCAGAATGTGGTGGGAGTCTGGAACACGCTGCCTGAAAAGGTGGTGGAGACAGAGATCCTCATACCATTTAAGAAGTATTTAGATGTGCACTTGCGATGTCAAGTCATTCAAGGTTATGGGCCAAGTGCTGGAAAATGGGATTAGAATAGTTTGGTGTTGCTTTTGACCGGCACAAATGCGATGGACCGAAGAACCTTTTCTGTGCTGTCAGCCTTTCCTGGTTGGCTGCACCCACATGGAATCCATAGAGTCCATACAGTGCAGAAGGAGGCCATTCGGCCCATCGGGTCTGCATCGACACTCCAAAGGAACACCCTACCTAGGCCCAGGCCCACTCCCCGGCCCTATCCCTGTAACCTTGCCTAACCTGCACGTCTTTGGACACAAAGGGGAAATTTTCTTTTTAGCACGCCCAATCCACCTAACCTGCACATCTTTGGATCATGTAGTCAGCATCCATTTCTGCAGACTCTGGGAAATTCAACTCTAAATGAGGATGCTTTCCCAGGGTTTGGATGCGCAGAGGAGCAGATACTGAGCTATGTCACTGTCGGTCAAGGCATATGGCCGCTTAGAAAAAGGCTTGCATATGAAGCGGGTATTGGTCATAGGACATGGAATTTGGCTGAAACCACTGGCAGACATGTTGCAGCACTGACATGGGACATGGTGCCATGGAGTGAGACAAATCAGAGTCCATCTCATAATTCCCACCTCCAGCACCACTTTGAATTCAGTAACAATGAAACAGGATTTGGCTGCTCTCACATTGATCTACAGACTCATGCCTGTTCCCTATCTCTTCGCCTTGACCTGTCACTTCCTAAACCCCTGCCCCTTCAGCCATGACAAAGGTTGCTGATGTGTTCAGAGCGTGTTTAAGGCTCTCCAAAAGCTTTCTGAATTTTTATTCCTCCAACTGGGGCACTTCCCATTTAATTGGTCCCATCATTTATAAATATAACAAATGCTCAGATTTCTCCAGGTGTACCTGTGTTTGCGCTTGGAGTTACGAATAATAAAGAGTGCAACCGAGGTTCACCAAACTAATCCTGAAATGAAAAAAGATTAAATAGACTGCTTTTAGTCTCTGGTGTATCGAAGAATGGGAGAATATCTCATTCAAACGTACAAAATTCTTACAGGGCTCGACAGGGTAGATGGCTGAGGGGTATCTAGGACCGATGGGCACAGACTCAGAATACGGATCAGGCCACTTAGGACTGAGATGAGAAGGAATTTCTTTACTCAGGAGGCGGTGGTCTTTGGGATTCTCCGCATCAGAGGAGTATGGAGGCTCAGTCGTTGTGTAGGTTCAAGACTGAGGTCAATAGATTTCTCCATATTAAAAGCATTAAGGGATATGGTGATAGTGCAGGAAAGTTGAAGTAGAAGATCAGCCATGATCTCATTGAATTGCGGCGTGTGATTAAAGGGCTGAATGGCCTACTCCTACTTCTTATGTTCTTATGTATTGTGAGCTTTGAGTGCTATTTGTAATGTAGAGTTAGGTGGGTTCTAAAGGTGTACAAATCAAATGACACCATTTAGGTGAAATTCAACCATAAATGTGGCCAGCAGATGTGTCCATGTGCTGCGCTGAAGAGATCTACAATCAGAAAATCTCGAGCATCCTGCCCTATAGAAAATCTCAAAATGAATGTAATATCAACATCCAGACACAATCCACACTATCATCTCAATACTGTCCCAAGGGAGGTGATGTGCTTCAAACAAGACATTAAACAATGCTCCTATCCAGTCCCTCTGGTGAACATAAACTATTCAACAAAGTGCCATGGAGTTTTCCTGGTGTCCTCGCCAACAGTTTCCCGATGACTAACATTACTGAAGCAGATTATCAGGTCACTTATCTCATTGCTCATTGTGGGATCCTGCTGCATACATGTTGGCGGCCATGCCCCTCAACATTAGTGACTGCACCAGCAACTTGCAAAATCCTGAAGCTAGGGCAGATACTAAATAAATGCAGGTTCTTTCTTTAATGCAAGCTTATTTTGGGACAGTGTGCTTGCAGTAAGGTTCTCCCCTCCCCAACCTTCCACATTTAATAGCATTTTGCAATAAATAACCAGCAAGGTCCATGGGGGATGTGTACCCGATAGTGAAATAATTTCCATATCACCAATGTTCAGGCTGGAGTTTTAAAGTTAGTTAGTCTGCTGTTACCAATGAAAACTACACAGCTTTGAGCTGTATTTGAGCACTGTCCACTGGAATACACTGAAATAATACATTCCCAAGTCCAATTATTCCTTGACAGTCTATTGATTATTAACTAAATAGAATGCTTTGTCAGCAGGTCTCTCACATTTGAAAGGGGGCAATCAGTAACTACAGAATTAACTCTTTAAAGGGCCCAGATTTTCTGTGAGTACTTGAGCTGGTGCAGAAATCGAGTGTGTTAAATGCATAGTAAGTTTGCACATTAAGCATTAATTTAACTAATAAAACCAATGCATTGTTGTCACTTTTCCTAAACCTCCAGCTGATACATACATGAATATGTATACAGGAACATGAATACATTCAAGACGGAGACTGATGGGTTTTTAGCTACTAGGGGAATGAAAGGATAGGGGGATAGTGCGGAAAGATGGAATTGAGATGGAAGAGCAGAAACAGAAAGCTTGAGTGGCCAAATGGCTTACTCCTGCTACCAGTTAATGTTTCTAAGAGATGTTGCTGCACAGATGCAACACTAACACTTCACGTTGGCATCAAGACTATAGCTGAGCAGGCGGTGCTCTCGTGGTAAGCAAAGCGGATGATATTGGCAGAGGGACAAGATTTCCTGCGGATGCAGCAGCATTAGGTCTGACAATGCCGGAGGAGTTGGACCAGAAGCAAGAGAACACATAGGCCAGCAGTTTAGCTAGCATAGGAGCTGGTGGTGTCGATGTGTCATCCACGGTGCTATTTTTACAGTGAACTTATTGAGTTGATATCAAACACAGGCTCTCCAAATAGCCATTTGTTTTATTGAACTCAAAATTGTTTCACTTAAATTACCAACACTTTCTCGGTGCATTCCTAAGGCATCTCTGGTATTTTTGTCCATCCTGAATTGTCCTAACCACTTCAGCGATTCGCTAGAATTCAATCTAACAACTAACATCCAGACAAAGGGTGGATTTAATAGAGTGCATTCCCCTTTCCTTCACATCACACCTGTACCTTTTTAAAATAAACAATCTGTTAAATCCCCCAACACTTATCAATGGTCCAGTCAGTTCTGGCTGGTGCGAGGCTGTTCTTTGACAGGGATGTAATCCTCGTGATGCCTGGGCCCAGCCAGATTTGAGGCCAAGGATAAACATTCAGTCTGTGCAGGTGAAAATGGTCATGCAGTCATTAGGCTTCTCCTGGGTATAAGTATCAGACATTATTGCTGAGGTTCCAGATGTCCCTTCAATTACTTATCCAACACCAACTGGAAAAGGCAGCTTATGGCGCTCCCCAACTTTCCAGATGCTTTTGATTGTAGTCATTGCATCATCTGTGCATCAGTAGACAATGCTATTCTTTTTACTTTACTCTAGATGATCAGAGGGTGTGTGGGAGGCTGCTATCAAAACATTTTGTAAAATGTATTCCTTACTTTCCAGGTGAGACACATCTCTTGCGAGAAACAAGGCCTTCTCAGCTTTTTGAGGAGGAAGACAGAAGCCAAGATTGGTGACCTCAAAAATAAACCCACCTGCAGAACCATCAGAAAAGGCCAACAATGGCATAGAATCCTGAAGTAGAAATGTGTGCAGGCCATTAAATTCCCAAGGGCACGTCTACAATGTTTGGTCATTTCTGGTGGTGATGTCCCAAAGCAAGTTGACAAATTAATCCTGGTCCTTTGCTGACCACATGATATTTCCTCCCATGATCAATCTCGTCCCCCAGAAACACCAACCAAGAGTGCAGTCGGAGATGCCATGCAAGAACTCATGGAACCCGTGGCCAGTGACGCTAAATTTCTTTGGTGTCAATCATAGTCATTAGTGAGTGATGCTGAAGAAGGAGACATTGCCATTGAAGACGAACCGGAGGAAGCATCTCTCTGGAAGAGACTCAACTCCACTGAATGAATCTGCCTGATTAATGATTTTATTTCTCTTTTAATGCCTGCAGTCTAAACGCCAGCAATTTGTATGTACATTTTAACTTAAAGTGTCAAGACATTTTCTTCAAGGCAGAAGACCTGAGTGGAGTAGGCTTTTGTCTCGACCGTCTCAGCATTAAATGTTGCCTGAGCAATATGCATAGGGGAAGATTAGGCAGGGGAAGGAATTTGCACCTTATTATGTTAATTCCACTTAAAGAAATAATGATTGCAAACTTTGAACTTTCTGTGATTTCTTTTTTTTAAATTTAGAGTACCCAATTAATTTCTTCCAATTAAGGGGCAATTTAACGTGGCCAATGCACCTACCCTGCACATCTTTGGGTTGTGGGGTGAAACCCACGCAAACACGGGGAGAATGTGCAAACTCCACACGGACAGTGACCCAGAGCCGGGATCGAACCTGGGACCTTGGTGCGTGAGGAAGCACTGCTATCCACGGTACCACCGTGCTGCCCTCTTTCTGTGATTTATAACATGGGATACACATGTGCAATATTTATGGCATGGTGTAGTGATGTCTTGTGAAGAAACTTTTGACCTACTAGGCCAAACATTCTCCTTTGGTCCTCACCCTACTAAAATATGGATTGATGGGTTTTGAACCACTCCTGGCATTAACATATCTAAACTTGATTGAATTTCCACATTTGGGGAATTTGCCTGCCATTTGTTGTGAGCCAGGAGTTTTTTTTTAATTCTTTCATGGGGTATGGATATTGCTGGCAGCCAGCATTTGTTCCCCATCTCTAATTGCCCTTTGAGATGATGGTGGTGAGCCGCCATCTTGAAACACTGAAGTCCATGTGCTGTAGGTACACCCATAGTGCTGTTAAGATACCAGTTCCAGGATTTTGATCAAGTGACAATGAAGGAACAACAATATAGTCACAAGTCAGGATGGTTTGAGACTTTGAGGGGAATTTGTAGGTGGTGGCGTTCCCAGGCACCCATTGCCCTTGTCCTTCAGGTGATAGAGGTCATGAGTTTGGAAGGTGCTGTGGAAGGAGGTGTGTGTTACACACTCCTGCTTTTGTGCATTGGTGATGGAGGGAGTGAATGTTCAAGGTGCTGAATGGGGTGATCAAGCGGGCTGCTGTATCCTGGATGGTGTCGAGCTACTTGAGCGTTGTTGGAGCTGCACTCATCCAGGCAAGTGGGCAGTATTCCATTCCCATCTTGACATCTGCCTTGTAGATGGTGGACAGGCTTTGGGGCGTCCGGAGGTGAGTCACTCACCTTAGAATTCCCAGTTTCTGACCTGCTCTTGTAGCCACAGCATTTATTTGGCTGGGTCAGTTCAGTTTCTGATCACTAGTAACATCCTCTCCCTCCAAATGTTAGTGTTGATAATACCATCTAAAATGAGCAGCATCATTGCACTAAATGGAGTGACGCAGTAGCTACTAAATATTTCATCCTCACCTGGTGGGAACTATTCTTTGGTTGATTATTTCCAAGCTGTCCTCCAATAAAGGGGCACAACACATTCTATGTTAACTCACAAAGTGAACTGTCATCGTCACCAGCTGGAGAATAAGTTCCTTTGAAATGAACAGAATGAAAATCATGGAGTTGCAAATGGCAAGGTAGAATCATAGAATCATACAACCCAGGTGACCATTAGGCCCATTGTGCATGTGCTAACCCCTTGAAAGTGCTGTCTACAATTATCCTCACCCCCCCCCCCCCCCTACTCTTGCCCACCCCCAGGCAACTATTTCCTTTTTAAATTTCTAATCCACTTCCCTCTTGCTTCTTCCACTCTTACTCCTCTCTCCTTGTGCAGCTAAGCGGCCTTCCTGGCTATCTGCTGGCCCTCTATCTTCTGACTGGGGAGGGGGGGGGGGGGTCACCCATTCCCTCTCTGACTGCACTTCCTTAAACTGCAGGGTGTCTAAAAAAGGTACTGTCCACAAGTCTCTCTGCCCCGCGGATGCACCGCTGTGTCTCTGGCCTCCGCGCAAGTTCCGAAACCCGGCTCTCAAGCTGGTTTAACCAGCGCCACTTCCCGCACATGTGGTCACATCGACGTGCAGGGGGTGACTAAGAATTCCAACATGCTTCAGGCTGTGCAAAACACGGGGCTGAGCTCCCCCATTGATACTTTTAGTTAACTGTGCGCTGCACTGTGTGCATGTCCATTCAGATGAGAGTCCACCCATTGCCCCCCACTGATACTTTAATCAGAGAGGAGAATGCAACAGCCAGGTCAACCTGCTGCTCAGTAATGCATTCTTACCAATGGATAATTCACACTGGGGATATCCAGACTGTACGGATATTAAACAAGAGAGTGGTCCTGACCCTCCAGGCAGTGGAAACAGTTTCTCTCTATCTACCTTTATAAAAAAAACTCCTGTCTCCTCATGTCTATTGTCCAGGTCTGAAGCCATTAAGTGGACCAGACAGTGTTCATTGCGCTGTCCCTGAAGAATCTATGTTATCTGCTGTTCAAGGAATCAAACCTATACTTCTGTGTTAGCAATCTATTGACACTTTGATTTGATTTTAAAGGTTGTTTTTTGAAAAAAAGGATCACAGCTGCTGTGTACGGGGGACGGGGGGTTGGGGGAGGGGGGTGGGGGGGGTGATGTGGTAAGTTTGCCATCTACATTAACAACGGCTAATGTTTGAGTAGAGTCCTCAGAGCTGGCTGATCATCGCAGACACTTAGGAAGTGACAATGAATCTATCAGGCGCACCATTCCATTCCAAAGAGTTCCTTGTCATCGTTTGAAAGCAATCCCAGAAACTGATTTTTGGAGGGGAGAGATTTTTTCTTTTGGCGGAGGACGGGGGGAGGTTTATGTTTTCGTTCAGTGGGCAAAGGGTTGTCACCTCCAGTAACCATAGCCCTTTTGAAGGCTAGCTCAGAGACATTTTGCCATACAAACAGTCTGATTTTCAGGGTTTTGGGGGAGAAGAGCAGTGGACTGGAACAAATTGGATGGCTCTGTCACAGGGTCAAAACTGACAAGACAGGCTGAATGGCTACCTTCTGTGTTGTATGATGTAGAATCAGAGAAGCAAAAGAGGCCATTCGGTCCATTGACCTCATACTCTTTAAAGAGTCACCAATTAGTTCCACTGGCCTGTTCTTTCCCAAGAGCCCTGCAAATTTTCCTCCTTCAAGCATTTATCCAAATCCCTTTGAAGGTCACTAGAACTTTAGAACTTTAGAACAGTACAGCACAGAACAGGCCCTTCGGCCCTCAATGTTGTGCCGAACAATGATCACCCTACTCAAACCCACGTATCCACCCTATACCGTAACCCAACAACCTTTACTTTTTAGGACACTACGGGCAATTTAGCATAGCCAATCCACCTAACCCGCACATCTTTGGACTGTGGGAGGTAACCGGAGCACCCGGAGGAAACCCACGCACACACGGGGAGGACGTGCAGACTCCGCACAGACAGTGACCCAGCCGGGAATCGAAACTGGAACCCTGGAGCTGTGAAGCATTTATGCTAACCACCATGCTACCGTGCTGCCCCTACTGAGTGTACTTTCACCGTCCTGTCAAACCATAGCAATTTATGCAGGAAAAATACTGTCCTCATGTCTACTCTGGCTCCTTTGCTAAATAACTTAAATTGATACCTTTTGGGTTAATTGTATATTAATTAAATGTTTAATTCTATTCAGGTGGTGGGCATTTACTGAGGGGTGACTTCACCTCCTGTATGAATTGAAACAGGCCAAAACTGTGTGTTGAATTCAGGATAAACAGAACGCAGAGACGATGGTAGAAATGAAAGAACAAGGGGCTGGATTTTCCGATGTGAAGACTAAGTCCTGACGCCGGCGTGGGAACAGTGGCATTTTACGCCCGAAAAAACAGCGCACAAGTTGCACCGATCCTCTGTCTGGTGGGTGGGGGGGAGGGGGGCTAGCAGGCACATACCGCCGGATACAGCCAGAATGGCCAGGTCCGTGGCCGCGCATGCGCACGCGAGCATGGTGCCGGCCCGGCGTGGACCCGGCCTGCCAAAAACTGCCCCCCTGTGACCAGGCTCGCCATCCCCGTACCACCCCCCCCCCCCCACACCAATGTCCCTAGCCCCCCATCAAAGACCACCTGCCCGTGGAACGGCTCCCCCCCCCACCCCCGATAGCGCTGGACTCAGTCCACAGCCGCCACGCTGTGTTCATGAACAAAACAGGATATGTGTTCCACGCTGTCAGGAACTCGGCCCTTCGCGGGCAGAGCGTTGGCGGAGGGCCTTAGGTGACGTTGTGAGGCCGCCCTGATGGCGTGCGGTATACTTGAGGGGGCAAAGCATCGCAAAAGCGGCGCCGCCCCCGATTTCAGCGCAAACGGGGATTCTCCGGCCGATCACCAAACACGTTTTCGGCGTTGGCGACCGGAGAAACCCGCCCAAGGTTTATTCCGATACAGTTACAATACTCCCCTCACGGTCTTCTTCCCCAACCTGTAGCTAGGCCGGGGTTTTTATACAGCTGGACTCTCCTTGTAAAGGGGAAACCTCACCCCTTAAAGGGGAAGTCCTGCCTGCCTTTAAGGGGAAGTTCATATTTCGGGGGGGTCAAGGGAAGTAGGGAAATCGGACAGTCCTGGTCCCGGGTCCTCCATTGAGGTTACAACACTGCGGCGATTAGGGTTTGTAGATTGCGTAAAGAGCCAGCTCCGTTTCCAATCCACACTGCCTGGCTTTCTGAAATAGAACATAATGGTGAGCAGCCCTTCTGTCAGAGAAAACAGTTTATCATTCTTTGTCCTATCAAATTCCTTCCTGGTTTTGAACATCTTTATCAAATCTTCATTCAGCCTTCTCTGCTCCAACAGAACAATGGCAGTTTCTTTAGTTTTCTAATTATCCTTACTTCATAATCATTCAAAATACATTTTTATATAAAACAGAATCATAAAAGTGACCTCGTGAGAGTAGCATAAATGGTGATGGCTCCCAGGAATACTGCATGGTGGATCCAAAAACTGATCCTGGATGAAAGTGCAGGTTCTGAGCAGAAATCCTGCTGCACCTGAGGCAAATCTAAACGAGTTGAATTAAAGTGGACATCCAAGAACTAGAAACCCTCATCCCTTGGGTGGCGTTCGTCCCTTCTATGAGCCGATCTGCCAAGAGGGTCACATGACCCACCTAACCAATCAGGGACCAAGGTGAAGCGGGGCTACCTAAGCCCACGTCCCCACCCTATCCTTGTGACCCAGCAACCCCACCTAACCTTTGGGTACCATGGGGCAATTCAGCGTGACCAACCCATCCAGCCCGCACATCTTTGGACTGTGGGAGGATACCGGAGCACCCGGAGGAAGCCCACCCAGACGCGGGGAGAATGTGCAGACTCCGCACAATGACCCAAGCCGGGAATCGAACCCGGGCCCTGGCGCTGTGAAGCAGCAGTGCTAACCGCCATGCTACTGTGCCGCCCATTGACCTCAGAATATTGTCGCACCTTGGGGCATTTTACAAATGCAAGCTGTTGGACTGCACATGTACACAGTGAGGTTGTTGCTGTCAGTTTGAGTTCCCCTCACATTTGGCTGCTTCAGAAACTATAGTGCAATCAGTCAACACCATTTTATAGAATGTGCCACTTGGATCAGCAACATGCCTACCTTTCAGCTCCCTGCTGAATGAATGGCTCATCTCTGCATGTTTCACTTTGAATAAGAATAAAATGTTTGTTGTTATTTCTCTTTATTAACAGCAAGCATGCTGTGAGAAGTCTCTCCAGTGGCATCATTTCTCCTGTTTTCTCTGCTCTGTTGTCATTTTGTAACCCTAATGTGATAGACCCATACCTTTTTACCAAATAAAAATACCTTGGTACTTTATTATAGCCAATTCAGATGTACTGTGTCAGCGAATTTGCTTTCCACCCACAAATTGCTCTGGAGTGTGTGGGTAACATTTAAAGCTTTGAATATTATTTTATATGGCGGAGAGAAAATCAGAAAAGTGTCAACAAATGCACATAACCACTCAAAAACTCAATTCTAAGTATTTTATAAGTCTGTTTTAAGTCCAGCCCTCAGCTGTAGTTGAAGTGGATCGGACTCTTGCTTCTTCAGTCTGAAGCTTTCCTCCTGTCAGAGAATCCAAAACTAGGGGTCAGAGGTGTTGCTCATTTAAGACAGAGACCTGAGGACAAATGTTTTCTCTCAGTGGGTTGTGAGTCTCTGGAAATCTCTTCCTCGAAGGGCAGCGGAAGCAGAGTCTCTGAATTTTTTAAGGCTGAGCGAGATCGATTCTTGATCAACAAGGGGGTGAAAGGTCATCGGGGGTCGGCAGGAACGTGGGGTTGAAGATTAAGCCACGATCTTACCGAATGGAGGAGCAGGCTCAAGGGGCCGAGTGGCCTACTCCTTCTCCTAATTTGTATGTCCGTGTGTAAGGCTATGGATCAAGTCCCACTCCAGAGGCTTGAGCATGAAATGCAGGCTTACACACCCAGTGCAGTACTGAGGCAGGGCTTAGAGTTGTCATCCACTTGGAAAAAAACAGAAGTAACCATTTGTTCTTGCAGATGGATTGAAAAATCTCCCCTAACAGGGGCATTCTCCCTGGCATCCAGATGATCTGATCATTGGCACCTTGCTGTTTGTGGGAACTGCTTGCTGCGTTTTCCTGCAATGAAGCAGTGGCAACAGTTCAAAAAGTATTTTGTGAGCTGTCAATACGCTTTGGAACCTGTTGTTGACGTGCCTAAGAAGTTTAACGTTAAAGTTAATTGTTATGGAGCCAGTTTAAATTTCTAACTCCAAAACCTATCACCTGTTTATCTATTTCAGAAGTATAACTGAACCTGAAGATTGTTATTTTATTAGCCCATGGAAGGTCACAAGGACCAGATAAACAGGGTTCATATTAACAAAACACGGAGCTTTGAACTAAGGATTGAGAAACAAGAAAGATAACAAAGTCTTTACTGCATTATCACAAAATTAATATTTCAATGCACTGTAATATAATGAAGCAATAATAATGATAGCACTGCATTCTCAAGGTTTTCTGCTGCAGTTTCATGACCTAATGTGTGTCTTGCATTCAAGTGATCACAGCGCAAATAACACAAAGCTTTAATGCAATATGTGTAGTTAATTATGTGGTAATGATATGTAGTCATTACCCGGACATTCCACCTCCTCCTTCAGGTAGCAGGCTCTAAGAGGGCATTCTCTCCGCCATTGGATTGGTCCGTGATGACACTTGGCATACTATTGAAGTGGTTTGCCATTGCTTTCTGCAGTATGACTGACCAGGAAGAACTCCTGATCATGCTGCCTGCCACCAGGCATTATGGAAGGGTTTACAGGCTGATGATCAATTTATCTGGCCGTGCTACAAATGCAGCTTCCACAGCCATCAAGTCGGCACAGTGACGTAGTGGCTAGCACTGCTGCCTCACATCTCCAGGGACCCAGGTTTGATTCTGACCTCGGGTGACTATCTGTGTGGAGTTTGCACATTCTCCCCGTATAATGGGCAGCACGGTAGCATTGTGGATAGCACAATTGCTTCACAGCTCCAGGGTCCCAGGTTCGATTCCGGCTTGGGTCACTGTCTGTGCGGAGTCTGCACATCCTCCCCGTGTGTGCGTGGGTTTCCTCCGGGTGCTCCGGTTTCCTCCCACAGTCAAAAGATGTGCAGGTTAGGTGGATTGGCCATGATAAATTCCCCTTAGTGTCCAAAATTGCCCTTAGTGTTGGGTGGGGTTGCTGGGTTATGGAGATAGGGTGGAGGTGTTGACCTTGGGTAGAGTGCTCTTTCCAAGAGCCGGTGCAGACGCGATGGGCCGAATGGCCTCCTTCTGCACTGTAAATTCTATGATAATCTGTGGTATGTGTGGGATTGCTCCGGATGCTCCGGTTTCCTCCCACAGTCCAAAGATATGCAGGTTAGGTGAATTGGCCATGCTAAATTGCCCCTTAGTGTCCAAAGGGGTGGGGTTACAGGGATAGGGCGGAGGATTTGGCCAACATAGGGTGTTCTATCGGAGCATGGGCAAGCGCAGACTCGATGGGCTGAAAGGCTTCCTTCTGCACTGTAGGGATTCTATGCTTCTATGGCATCCTGAGGTAGGACTTAAAGCTGGAGCATTTGGCTCAGAAGTAGGGGTGCTGCCACTGAACCACAAGACCTCCCAACCAGGGTATTGCAATGCTAATTTTGGCCACTGAACACCAATGGTAAATTAAGCCATCAAATCAAAGCAAGTTCCCCCGGTTCCTCGGTTACAATCCCAGCAGTTAAGTGGGACAGCACCCACTGAGTCACAGAATCACAGAAAATACTGTGCAGAAGAGGCCCTTCAGCCCATTGAGTCTACACCGACAGATGAAAAACACCTGACCTACCTACCTAATCCCTTTGCCAGCACTTGGCTCATGGCCTTGATCATGCAGATCCTTTTTCAAGAATGTGAGGCAATCCGCCTCTACCACCCTCCGAGGCAGTGCCTTCCAGACCGTCACCACCCTGAGGGTAAAAACGTTTATCCTCATATCCCCCTTAAATCTCCTACCCCTCACCATGAACTTGTGTCCTCTCGAGACTGACCCTTCAACTAAGGGGAATAGCTGCTCCCTATCCACCCTGTCCACGCCCCTCATAATCCTCTACACCTCGATCAGGTCACCTCTCTGCTCCAGTGAAAACAACTCAAGCCTATCCAACCTCTTTTCATAATTTAAATGTTCCATCCCAGACAACATCTTAGTGAATCTCCAGTGCCCCCTCTCCAGTGCAATCACATCCTTCCAGCTCTCCAGTACTGACCCTTGCAGCGTAGGTGGAGAGCAGATTTGCAAGATAATGGGTGTCCACCTTGGACACTGGCTGGCTCCATTCAGCCAGAAACCATGAATCTCCACCCTGAGAAATTATTTGTCTCACCTTTTGGGATATCTGACATCTAGAGACTGCCCCCTGCCCACAGCACCCCCTGTCCACTTGAACCCCGATGAAGTCAGCGCACATCATTTGAGTGTCATTAGTAGCATCCACACATGTGGCAGCTCCTGTTATGGGTGAGGAAGCATAACGATTCCCTAAACCCAACATCTCCATCGCTGCCTCAGCGGCACAGTGGTTAGCACTGCTGCCTCACAGCGCCAGGGTCCCGGGTTCAATTCCAACCTTGGGTGACTGTCTGTGTGGAGTTTGCACATTCTCCTGATGTCTGCGTGGATTTCATCCAGTGCTCTGATTTCCTCTCACAATCCAAAGATGTGCCAGTTAGGTGAATTGGCCATCCGAAATTGTCCCTTCATGTCCAAAGGTTAAGTTAGGTTATAGGATTACAGGGATAGTGCGGGGGAGTGGGCCTAGGTAGAGTGCTCTTTCAGAGGATTGGTGCAGGCTTGATGGGCTGAATGGCCTTCTTCAGCACTGTAGGGATTTGATCATTCTAATTATATAATTATGGGGTAGCACGATAGCACAGTAGTTAGCACTGCTGCCTCACTGCGCCAGGGACCGGGGTTCAATACCAGCCTTGGGTGACTGTGTGGAGTTTGCACGTTCGCCCAGTCTCTGCGTGGGTTTCTTTCGGATGCTCTGGTTCCCTCTCACACTCCAAAAATGTATGGGGTAAGTGGATTGGCCAGGGATGTGAAGGTTAGGTTATGGAGTAGCAGGGATAGGGTGGGGCATGGATCGGTACAGACCCGATGAGCTTCTGGGCCTCTTTCTGCACTGTAGGGATCGTATGACTCTTTCTGTTCCTTCTGAAGGTGAGCAGAAAATCACAGCAGGAGTCCTGCTTTATCCAGGTCTTGACATATACCATGTCTGAGCAGGTGAATAAATGTGGCCCAGTTCTCAATCGCTGTTTTAAGCAGATTACCACGTTACTTTTCCCGAACCCCCGCCCTAAAATCTACAAACTTTTAAAACCCAATCATAGCATCGTTGAACCGTTACTGCTTGACTTATTTTATCTTCTGTGCTATTCTTGACCAAGGGTCATATTTTACACAAGGGGCTTGATCCTTCACCTAGCTTTCTCAATGCCAACTGTTAAACAAACAGCTTGAAATGCAACTCTAAAGATTCACAAATTGATACTTTAATCATGACATTGTGCAAAAATATAGACCTCAATTTTTTGGCCCTTTCTGCAAGCTGGATTTTCCCGCCTTCTCCGAAGACAATCGTGGCGGGATCCCCAGCGGCAGGACAGGCAGACATCGGTCGGACCGGAAGATCCCAATGACGAGCCGCCTCCACCCCGGAAAACACGCCGTGGGAGGACCGGGAAGTCCCGACCCTAATCTCAAATAAAGGGAACCAGGAAGTTCAGGTTTATAGAGCAGCAGGCAGAACTCAATCTGGAAGTCCCAGCAAGGAATGATCCCAGTTTTTGATCCCAACTTGGAATAACTCCAGTCTTCGACTCCACCTGGAATAACCTAACACGTGTGCATACAGATGGCTGAGTTATGCCTTTAATGACAAAACACTCGAAGGGTGCCTGAAGGTAATTCAATATTGTGACCAAGTGTGCCAAGGAGCTGGTTGCATTCAGTTGCATATTTGCTGAGCAAGCAGTGACCCATTGCACACCCCGAGACCGATTTGTCTTTCCCCCGGGGCTTTTAGAGACAGGGTGCTTTTGAGATGAGTAAGAGCAGCCTACTTGGATAAGCTATTTTTCAACATTATCTCACTTCACTCACAGTTTTAGAATAACAACCAAGTGTAATTTAAGTTAATAGAAAATGGATGGCAGTAACACAGGACATATAAAATCTTTATTGTCCAATTTTATCTTCATTGCATAATTTTTTGTAAACATACAGTTCAATCTCTTACGCAGCAATCTGTAGAAAGCCCTCGTATTCCAAAGTCATATATTCATAAATCATTCTCACATATTTAAACAGATGATTCATCCACATCTCAAACCTGGACTGTTTCCTCGGAAGGTGTCACTAATGTGTCTGAGGAGGATAAAAGCAAGAAGGATTACATTGTATGTCATTCAATATATAGCAGATAGGACAACAACATCAAATCAGAGAGGCTAAAGGTTAGCGTCTCAAGATCTTTCACAGGCCACCTCACAAGGATCAACTTACACTTGGAAACCATGAAGCCAAGGGAGATTGTCCCCTCCACCATCATCCTATGGAGTAACAGGTCAAGCCTCTGAAAAGTTTTCTGAAGTTGTCCAGATTGGTGTTAACTGCCTATTGGCATCACCTTATTTTTTTCACAACAGCCACAGAGATTATTAGAGTTAGGTAAGCGGGCTGGATGTGTTGACACTCTCTGCTAAGAGTTCAAGGTCGGGGTCAGCAAAATTATTTCGACAGCTTTAAGTGTCATTCTATCTGGTGTGCGAAACGTTCCTGAATCTGACAGTGGCGAACCCTTATAGTGATGCTTGTTCCAAAGTTTTGTCTTTTCGGTAACTTGCGGAAATAACTTCATCAAATTAACTAACAATAGGTACTGTGTACAGGCATCAATAGTATTTATTTATCCTTTTTCTTTTGAAGACCTGCTTAAAAGGAAACTTGTTTTTCATTCATTCTTGAAATAGGCAACATGTCTATAACAACACAACCTGTTCTCACTCCCAGGAGTTTATCTTCACTAGAGTAATGGCTATGAGGAGCCTGTGTCCTGCACTCTGACGTTTAATGCATTCACGCAGCACTCCACCCCTTCTGCCCCTTTTCCCTCATGTAGATCATTTATCAAATAGAAATGGCTGGAGATGCACAGCGGATCAGTCAGTACCCGCAAAGAGAAAAAAAAAACAAGGAAAGATTTGCATTTTAATCGCATTTTTCGCAGGCTATTTCAAAGTGCTTTACAACCAATGAAGTACTTTTGAAGTCATCACAGTTGTACTGTGGGAAACACGGCAGCTAATATGTGTACAGCAAGGTGCCTCAGACTGTAATGAGATGATCTGTTTTTAGGGATGTTGGTTTGAGGGCCAAATGTGTGTCAAAATTCCCCTTCTTCTCTTCTAACTAAGTGCCATGCAATCTTTTACATCTACCGGAAGGGGTAGTTGGTGTATCAGATTAAAGACTCGTCCAAAAGACAGCACTTGCGACAGTGCAAGGCTCCCTCAGTACTGCACTGTAGTGTCAGCTTAGAAGGCAGTTTATGATGCTTCGGTTTGTATTCTTAAACAGAGCACGGTACAGGAGTGTTTGAACCTGCCCTTTCTCAGTTGCTGACGAATGGCTCCTGTATTCCCACCATGTGCTGTTTTTCAGATTTCCAGCACAACTGTGGTTTTTCCGTTCATAATTGTAAAAAATAATTGGCTGTCTGACAATTTTCACTTTTGCTTCATTTTTGTTGCCTTATTCAGACAACCACAAGGCTGATGGTTGGTTGAAAAAAAAAGGAATCATGCTCACAAGGTCCAAAAGCTTGTGGAATCATAGAATAGAATCTCTACAGTGCAGAAGAAGGCCCTTCAGCCCATCATGTCAGCACCGACCCTTGGAAAGAGCACCCTCTCGAGGCCCATGCCCCGACCCTATCCTCATAACCCAGTAAACCCACCTAACCTTTTTGGACACTTAAGGGGCAATTTAGCGTGGCCAATCCACCTAACCTGCACATCTTTGGACTGTGGAAGGAAACCGGAGCACCCGGAGGAAACCCACGCGGACATGGGGAGAAATGCAAACTCCGCACAGACAGTCACCCGAGGCTAGAGTTGAACCTGGGTGCCTGGCACTGTGAGTCTGTAGTGCTAACCACTGTGCCGCCAAGCTGCCCGAGATGAAAAGTAATGAGACACAATTGTTCGATCAATCACTGTAGTTTCATGCATTTTTTCCTTTATTCTTTCATGGCTTGGGGGGAGGAGGGGGGGGGGGGTGTTGAGGCAAATCCAGCCCTTGAACTGAACACTTCAGAGGGCAGTGAAGAGGCATCCACATTACAATGGTTCCGAAGTCGCATGTAGGCCAGACCAGGTAAAGACAGCAGATTGTGTTCCCAAAAGGACATTCAAAACCATGTCCGGAGCATTCGCCTGGGCCTCTCGATTATTTGTACCAGTGACCAGGGGCTGATTTAGCTCACTCGGCTAAATCGCTGGCTTTTAAAGCAGACCAAGCAGGCCAGCAGCATGGTTCGATTCCCGTACCAGCCTCCCCGGACAGGTGCCGGAATGTGGCGACTAGGGGCTTTTCACAGTAACTTCATTGAAGCCTACTCGTGACAATAAGCGATTTTAATTTTCATTTCATTCATTGGTATGTACATGGCAGAATTATGAATGAGCATTTCTCTAACGGGTCTGGAAGGCGTGAAATTCTATTCCAAAGACACTCTCCACTTTTGATATACAAAGGGCGCGATTCTCCCAGAGGGGGAGAAATCGTAAGGCTGGCGTCAAATCTGGGCGGGTTTGACGCCAGCCCCCCCCTTCCCGACCGGGAACCGATTCTGGTCCCCGGTTGGGGCTAGCATGCCAACGCCGTAAACTCCGGCATCGCGGGCTTAACGAATTTCGTTAAGCCCGCTTGCCAGAGTTAGCGCCGGCTGATGCATCATATGACGTCAGCCGCGCATGCGCGGATTGGAAGACTCCAACCTGCGCATGCGCGGATGACGTCATCGCGCATTTGCGCGAAACCCGCGCATGCGCGGGCCGGGATGCCCCTCAGCCGCCCCGCGAAGTGATACAGCGGGGCGGCGGAGGGACAAAGAGTGCCCACCGATCGCGGGCCCATGGCACCCTTGGCACGGCCGTGGTACTGCCGTGCCAATCGGTGCCATGGTTTTAAAAATCGAGAGTTTACGGCCGTTTTTACGAACGGCCAGACCAGGTGTGTTTGCCGTTCGTAAAAACAGCCGTAAAGGGCTGGGAACTCGGCCCATCGATCAGCTGAGAATCGCTGCTGGCCGTAAAAAAACGGCGGCAGCGATTCGTATCGGGAGTCGGGCGTTGGGGGGGGGGGGAGAATAGCGGGAGAGCGTCGGAACAGCGTGGCCGTAAAATTTTACGAGCCACGCTATTCTCCGCACCGTCGTGAGTGCGGAGAATTGCGCCCAAAGGCTACGCAAAACCTGGTTGAGTTTCTTCATGAAACTATGATGAGAGCTCGATCAACCCTCCACAGTTATCGGGCAAAAATTGCATAGGTAGGTGTTGTTTTTGTTTCCCTGAATTAATGGCAGAAACTCTCTGGAAGTACAGTGCAAACCTCAGCTGTGTACACTTTAGGCGAGGCGGTGGTATAATAATAATGTCAAATGTCACCAAACCAGTAGGTGTTTTGGGTTCAAAGGTCATCGTGGGAGCTGGCGAATTTTAGATTCAATCAACAAATCTGGAATTGAAGGATGGTCTCAGTAAAGGTGACTTGAAGCCATTCTTGATTGTTGTCCAAGAACCATTTGGTTCACTAATGTCCTTTAGGGAAGGAAATCTGCTGTCCTTAACCTGGTCTGGCCTACGCACCATTCCAGACCACCTTCTGCCTCTGAAATGGCTTTCCAAGCCACTCAAACTGCTGTAGGTAGTGATGGGCAATCACTGACAACCCACGAAAGCAAATGCTTTCAAAAAAACTTCACGCTGAATTATTGCAGCATTCCGACAGCAAGCATGTCAGAGGAAATTTCCAGACCTTGCCTGTGATGGCCCTGAAAGTGATAATAAGTGTGGTTTGACTGTTTGGGGATGGCCTACATCACTAAAGCACAATTGCTTTTGTCAATGCGGGCAGATTAAAGAGCAGATGGTGAAATGTGCAGTAACACACGTCTATTAGGAAAAAGTTATTTTTTTTTTCAATTAGTGTTAAATTATCAGATGTTCTTTTAAGTGATCCACAAACTGAAAGGCAAGAGATTAGAAAGAAATATGTTTTATAGATGATGCCCTGTGGTGGAGAGGAGACTGTTACCCACAGTGAGTACGCACGTGTGACAGAAACTGCCTGAGTTACGTACCTCCCAGCAGGCACTTCAGAAGATATGAGGACATTATCCATACTTCGGAAAGCACGAGCGATAGCATATTGTGTGCGTTTCCACTCCAACATTCCACTAATGAAGTTCGGGCAGCAGTGGGAATATCATGAGGGAAATGGGACCGTTCTTTCACTGCATGCCAGGTATCTGTTATGCCCTTTGAACAGCCCAAGGGATAGTGGAGACATTAAGGGGACTCTGCCCTCATTGCTACGGGAGACAGGGGAGCTCGCACTTCACTACACTACCAAAAATACTGCTGCACCTAGATTGTAGAATCCATTTATCACTTTCATACTGCAAAAACCCATATGACCGCAAGCTCACCTGCGGGCTGAAGCTAGTTGCAGATTGTTCTCCACAGCGAAAGATTTCTGCTACACAGGATCTTGCTAAAGGTGCAGTAATCCTAATGATTAATAATTAATTGAAACGCTAATTGATTAAAGTGGGCATATAATGAATGAACAGATTTTCTCGCTCTCGTTTTTATCCCTCCTTTAGATTAACCGCAGAAAATTCTCGCTAATTTTTACAGCCCAAATTGCCAATTACGACACAGCATGTGTTCTTCTGCATGCAGTTGGGAAAAGGGATGGTGCTTACAGACTTAACCCTTTTAATACAGGCCATGTTAATTCCTGCAACCAGTCTAATGCAAATGCATGCAAATCTCCAATGGCCCGGCAGCAAGTTAATTAAATAACACTGGGGTTTTCCTTGAAGGTGGTGATCATGAAATTTAATTGCCGCAAATTAAACCGGACAGAACAAGGATGGCTTTTGAGGGAAGGGGACTAATTAATTAAGCCGGTGCAGGACCACTTAACTTCCAGTGATAAAATGAAAACAGGGGGCAGAGGCTAAGCTTAAATTAGCAAGGGAAATCAGAGGCTGGGCAGAGAGCTAGCTTTGCCCTCTGTGATAAACCGTGATCGGGGGCCACAGTCAAGCTTAACCCTATATGGTAAATCAGAAGTCAGGCCAAAGAGCATGATTAAGCTCTTCAGCATGATCAAAGGGCAGCTAGGCTGAAGAGACTAATGAAGCAAAGAAAGCCTCTCACCGACGCGCTGCCTTTTGTGACCATAGGACATCACAAAGTGCTTTGCGGTTATGAAATGCAGTCACAATTGCAGTGTTGGAAATGCAGCAGCCAAACTGCAGAGTACCGATTACATGACATCTATAGGTATGCACATTAAGGACATTACAATGACCCACACATCTGAGTATTGTTACGTGGTGGAACAGCTGTATGTTCCCATGGCAGGAGGAACGAACCCTGACTCCTCTGCCTTATTGTCTGTGGAGTTTATTTAAAGGTATTAGCCATGGATCAGTGATGGCGATCCTGCACTTGACAAGCACAATATGAAAATGCATCAATGGCTACTCATCCGTTTAGGTGTCTGTTGAGGGATATAGATCTGTTAGTCCGCCACGAAAATGATCCTATCTTACTTTGAATGGTGCTGTGGGATATTTTACCTCCACCTGAGAGGGCATACAGAGCCTCAGTTTAGAATCTCACCTGAGCAACCCTTTGAGAGTACTGTAAACGACTCAGATACTACGATCAGAATTCCAATCCTGGTCGGACAAAACAAAATGCGCACTTGCCACCCTCTGTTATTTCAGGGCAGTCGTTGACTGGAAAATGTTTATCATCCACCTGGTGCAACAAACCTCGTAGAGTAAGGTAAAGGTAAAGTCTCTCTAGTACCAGTTGACCAGAGGCTGCTTTCCCCTTAGAGGGGGTGAGCTGACTGGTGGTGATTTAACCTGGGGGCCACCACACCTCAGGCGAGGGGCAAGGTTGAGGAGGCGGGGCCTTCATGACTAACCTCAGCCGGTACGGGAATTGAACCCCCTCCCCACTGCTGTTGGCTTTGCTCTGCATCACGAACCAGCTGCCCAACCATATGAGCTAAACGGTAGGGATCAGCGCAGAGGATCCACGCAGAAAGCACTTCCCCCATTTTACGACAATTGCTGAGTTCCGGTGAGCAAAGAGTTTAAATGTTCCCAAGCTGCTTTGAAAATGGCTGCAGAGAAAAGTTAAGTGTCTAAGGTGGGGGGTTAAGAGGATGGAGTGTCTAAGGGAGTAAGGTGGGCAAGGAGGTAGAGTGGCAGGTGGGCAATGTGGAAGATGGACAGGTGAGTAGGATGGCAGGTGGGGAGGGTGGAAGGTGGGTGAGGTAGGTTGGGTTGTATGGTGGCAGGTGGGTAGGATGTTGGGTCAGTAGGTGGAATACGGCTGGGTGATTCGGGGTGGGTGAAATGAGTAGGGTAGTCGGTGCGTGAAGTGGGTAGGTGGATAGGTGGTGGTCTGGCCAGGGGTGAGGTCGTGTCAGTTCGGTGGCTCGTCACAAAGTTCCGGGGGATAGCTGCAGTTACGAGGGAGAAGACGGGCTGGGGGGAATCAAAGTGAGTGTTTGGAGGGGTCAGTTGTTTAGATACCCAGGGGTTTTCATAGAAAACCGGCCCAGCAAGTCTGCACTGGCTCTTGGAAAGAACACCCTACCCAAGGTCAACACCTCCAACCTATCCCCATAACCCAGTAACCCCACCCAACACTAAGGGCAATTTTAGACACTAAGGACAATTTATCATGGCCAATCCACCTAACCCGCACATCTTTGGAATGTGGGAGGAAACCGGAGCACCCGGAGGAAACCCACGCACACACGGGGAGGATATGCAGACTCCGCACAAACAGTGACCCAAGCCGGGAATCGAACCTGGGATCCTGGAGCTGTGAAGCAATTGTGCTAACCACAATGCTACTGTGCTGCCCTCCTAGGGTTCCTAGGTTTCTTTTCTATCTGGTAAACTATCCAGGTCAGTAAGTCCGAAGAGTTGGAGACTTCTTTTTAAAAAAAATTTAGATTACCCAATTATTTTTTCCAATTAAGGGGCAATTTAGCGTGTCCAATCCACCTACTCTGCACATTTTTGGGTTGTGGGGGTGAAACCCACGCAGACACGGGGAGAATGTGCAAACTCCACACGGACAGTGACCAGAGCCGGGATCGAACCTGGGACCTCAGCGCCGTGAGGCGGTTGTGCTAACCACTAGGCCACCGTGCTGCCCGTGTTGGAGACTTCTTCACACAGTCCCAGGGAGGAGAGGAATTGACCGTAGGAAGGTCAAACTTCCTGGGCAATTCCCACAGAGTCCTTGCACTGGGACATCCCAGCGATCTCAGCGCATCCTCTGGGGTGCGTCTCAGCTCCAACTATCTGGAGACCTAAAGAAATGGGCCTATAAAAGAACTGGGCCAAAGAACTTGGGCTGGTTTAGCACAGTAGGCTAAACAGCTGGCTTGTGATGCAGAACAAGGCCAGAACAAGGGTTCAATTCCCGTACCGGCCTCCTCGAACAGGCGCCGGAATGTGGCGACTAGGGGCTTTTCACAGTAACTTCATTGAAGCCTACATGTGGCAATAAATGATTATTATTATATTTGTATGCTCAAGCATCAGGAGAGGGTCTTGAACCCGCAACCTTCCTGGCTTAGAGGCAGGATCGCCACTCCTGATCCATGGCTAACATCTTTAAACAAGCTCCACAGAAGGCAGAGGATTCAGGCCTCTTTCCTCCTGCCACAGGAACACGGCCACTGTGTCAACATGTAACAGTATTCATGTTTAGGACTTTGTAAGGTCCCTAACGTGCATACCTATAGATGTCTGCATTAAACTATAAAATCAGAAACGTTTAGAGCACTGATGATGGCATTCAATCCACAGTATCCGTGCTAGCTAAAGAAGAGCTGTCTTGTTTCATTTCACTTTCCCGCGGAGCAGACTCGATGGGCCGAGGAGCCTACTGCTGCTCCTGTGTCTTATGGTCTTATGGTGTCTGTGGTGGTATGATTTGCATAGCTGTCTGCCATTGGTGCAGAACACTGGCTTACCATTGGCCCTGGTCGGTCATGTGCCTCTCGACCGATTGGTTGAGACCAGTCATGTGACAGCTCCCCGATTGGCCGAGAGGCTGAGTTAACCCCGCCTCCAGAGCGAGGTATAAATACCCAGAACGCCCGGCGGTCGTCCATTTACTGTAGTCGACCGCAGGGCTAACTTCTAGCTTATTAAAGCCTAACTTTTGTACAGCAACTCGTCTCGCGTTCGATTGATGGTTCATCAGTGTTGTGGTTTGCAACCTTATAGGTTACAGCACTTCAAGCCAACATCCAAATATTTTTTCAATACAATGAGGGTTTCTGCCTCCGTCTCATGTTCAGGTAGCGAGCGCCATACTCTGAATGAAAAGATTTCTCCTCAAAATCCCTCTAATCCTTGACAATTGATCTCTGTGCTAAGGATTGCTCTCTACTCTGTCACTCTTCAATTACGTCCGCTGAAAGTGTGGAAGCTGGGGGAGAAAAACCTGGTTGAGTGTCAGGTGGCCCTGAGTTGAATTGTTTGGCTACGTTTCTACTGTCTGGCCTCACACATTGAAAAAAGGTGGCTACGTGGGCGAGGGACTAGATGGCTGATGATGCTAGAAGGACCGTGCCCCAGGAAGAACCAGTGGTTTGCAATGAGGTGGGAAAAATATGGAGGTAGAGCATCCAGAAAAAAAGTAATCATTGTTATCACAGTGTGTTAGAAATCTTGCCTCTGGTTTAAGCTCAATTTAACAATTGGGCTTCAAGCTGAGGTAAATAGGCTCTTTGTAGCTGTTGCCAGCTGTCGTTCTTACTCTCAGGGACAAAGATGATGCCCGATTCACTTAAAGAAGAAGAAAAAAAATCAACACGTTACTGGTTATTATAACGTGTGCGGGTGAGACCCTCGAACTCTTCTGATCATTGTCTGAAATCATTACAGCCTAATATTCCACAAGGGTCACTTAAGCAGCGGAGAACGACTTTGCTTTTTATGGCTCCTTACACCACCAATGAAATACAAGCGGAATAATTGGATATTCTTACCCTCGCTAGCCTTTTTACTATTCAGGTCATCCATGTGAACATTAAATTCAAATAATGAAAGAGGATTTAATTTATTTGTTTCTAAACAAGTTCTTTTATCATAAGGCAATAAATTTGTCTTGTGCGAGCAATTTGTTCCCAGTGACATAGCCCAATAAATTGATTAATCACTGGAATACGTGGTGAAATGAGAAAAGCAAGGAATTATTATAAATAGCATCCATCGAATACAGTGGAGATTCATTATTCACACTGTTCACCAATGGTTAGCGTTTTGCTTGATGCAGATTACATTCATTTGGATCCTCCTACATCACACTTACATAAATCAACAAACATGCATTTATTAGGAGAGGCATGAAAGCTCTTTGGTGAAAAATAGCTTTCTTTCAGAGTGTCCCACTGTCTGAAGCCTCCAGTTTTCTTTGGAGAGTAATTAAGCACTAAGTAAAATCCTGTGTTCCAGTAAGTACAGGGAAAACCTGAGACGCAATTGTCCTTTCTTCAGCTTTCTCGTTTCTCACAGGACAAATTTATTTTATGGTGTTCCTTGTTTGGGTGAAATTTGTGCTATTCAAAGCGAGGGGTGTTAAACCTCGGTTTTTAACTTTTTTTAGAACAGTACAGCACAGAACAGGCCCTTCGGCCCTCGATGTTGTGCCGAGCAATGATCACCCTACTCAAACCCACGTATCCACCCTATACCCGTAACCCAACAACTCCCCCTTAACCTTACTTTTTAGGACACTACGGGCAATTTAGCATGGCCAATCCACCTAACCTGCACATCTTTGGACTGTGGGAGGAAACCGGAGCACCCGGAGGAAACCCACGCACACACCGGGAGGACGTGCAGACTCCGCACAGATAGTGACCCAGCCGGGAACCGAACCTGGGACCCTGGAGCTGTGAAGCATTGATGCTAACCACTATGCTACCATGCTGCCCGTCAAATCCGTCCATGGCCTGACCCAACATGCACCCATCCCCCCACCCTGCCCCAGCCACGATCTCTGTAACTTCCTCCGGACCTACAACCCTCCAGGTTCACTGTGTTCCTCCAATTCTGACCTCCTACGCGTCCCCCTTTTTCATGGATGATCCGAAGCTCTGGAATTCCTAGCTGAAGCGTCTCTGTATCCCTATCTCTCCTCCTTTTAAACTTCCCTTCAAATCCTAACTCTTGACCAAGACTTTACCACCTGTCCTGGTTCTTCTTTATGTGATTGCTTTATGTGGACAGCATGGTAGCACAGTGGTTAGCACGGTTGCTTCGCAGCTCCAGGGTCCCAGGTTCAATTCCCTGTCTGTGCGGAGTCTGCACGTTCTCCTCGTGTCTGCGTGGGTTTCCTCCGAGTGCTCCGGTTTCCTCCCACAGTCCAAAGATGTGCAGGTTAGGTGGATTGGCCATGCTAAATTGCCCCTTAGTGTCCAAAACGTTAGGTGGTGTTACTGGGTTACGGGGATAGGGTGGAGGTGTGGGCTTAAGTAGGGTGCCCTTTCCAAGAGCCGGTGCAGACTCGATGGGCCGAATTACCTCCTTCTGCACTGTAAGTTCTATGGTTCTAAATAATGAGCTCTCCCCAAATAGGTGGCAATTGATCAGCAGTCTCGTCACCCATCAGTACCCAACCTACACCGGAGAAGCCAATGGTTCTCCCAGCAAATTGAATTGAACAAGTCTGCACTTGAAAAATCCCGGTATCATGTAATGAAAAACAACCAGCAATATGAAATCCTGTGACGCTGGACCCACATTTCACATCCAGCAACTCAATGTTGATGGAATCAATGTTGGGAACTGGTCACAACTGATTTGCACTGGAAATAACAGCTCACAACTGGGGCGAAATTCTCCGACCCCCCGCAGGGTCAGAGGCCCGGGGCCAGCGAAACTCCCGCACCCGCCGTGGCCGGATTTCTCCACCACCCGGGAATTGGCGGGGGCGGGAATTGCGCTGCGACGATCGGCGTGCCCCCCGCGCCGATCGGCGAGCCCCCTGCGGTGATTCTCCGGCCCGCGATGGGCCAAAGTCCCGCCGCTGAGAGGCCTCTCCCGCCGCCGAGGTTTCAACCACCTCTGATGGCGGCGGGATTGGCGGCGCGAGCGGGCCCCCGGGGTCCTGAGGGGGGCACGGGGCGATCGGACCCCGGGGGGTGTCCCCACGGTGGCCAGGCCCGCGATCGGGGCCCACCGATCGGCCGGCGGGCCAGTGCCGTGGGGGCACTCTTTTTCTTCCACCGCCGCCACGGCCTCCACCATGGCGGAGGCGGAAGAGAACCCCCCTACCGCGCATGCGCCGGTGGTGACGTCAGCGGCAGCTGATGCACCGACGCATGCGTGAACTGCCGAAGGCCTTTCGGCCAGCCCCGACGCCGGGCGGCGGACGACAAAGGCCGTTTGCGCCGGTTTTTCCGCCAGTCGGTGTGGCGCCAACCACACCGGCACGGGCCTAGCCCCCAAAGGTGCGGAGTGGTTGGTGCCACTCCACTACGCCAGGATTATAACGGGAGATGGGTTGGCTTCCCAACTTGTCCAGTTGGATTTGACTGCGACCATTTAAATCCTACTGGAATCAGTTGACCTGTTGTTTGGTTCAGCTGTATACAACTGGGATAGCTGGTGCTTACAACTGGGGAACAGCTGTGAATCCGTCTGCCCAGTTGACTTTAACTGTAACCACCTGAATTTCATTGGAACTAGCTGGCTTCTGATGGAAACAGTTGACAAGCAAACTGGAACCAGTTGGAATCAACTGGAGCCAGTTGACATGTCGCTGCTTCAATGATTCTTTGCACTGGAAACTATCCCAGCTAAAGCCAACTGGACTGAATTAAATCAAGAAACTGCCATAAGCACGTAAGCCAAAAGGCATTGGCACATAAGTGCACTTCTTCACTTCCAGTTTGCAATGTGCTCCAAAGAGCACAACAATATTTATCTCTGCACCTCACTTATATGAATGTGTTACATAGATTCAAGTTTATTAACGCTGTGTATTTAACCATATCAAGATTATTCTGATTTTTTTTGAGTATAGCCACACCTAAAAGGCCACATAACGGCAAAACATAACCTGTATTATATTGAAAATATCTCAGGATAGAAAAAAACAGGGTTTTTCTCAATGGGAAGCATGTAAAGAGCCATAATTGGGTAAGCCACTGCTATTCCAAGAACTCTAACTGCCATGATATATTTATAACCCAGTGGTAGCATTCCTTACACAGTAACACATGAAACACCCTCTTGAAAGTGATTAGGGGTTACCTCATGTTCTCTGATAACCCCCATTAGGATTTTCTTACCATATCCATTCCAATGTGGACATCAATTAGGAGCATTAGTCCCACCTCTGTTCAACTTGTAAAGTATGTAAAGTCTCAATCGTCCTGGATGACCACAGGCTGCTTTCCCCTTTGAGGGGGGAGATCTGACTGGTGATTTAACCTGAGGATCACCACACATTGGGCGAGGGGCAAGGTTGAGAAGGCTTTAGCTGGTGGGGGAATTGAACCCGTGCTGGACAGCTAGTTTGTGATGCAGAGCAAAGTTCAACTTGCAGGCCAATGACCTGCAGCCCCCCCCCCCCCCCCCGCCTCCAGCCCCTACCCTTGCCCCCAAACCCAGTCCCCAAATGGGACGTTTATCTATCCAGATCACATCTGAGTGTCATAGAGGCTCAGGTATTCCCTGAGTTGGAAGACGCACTGTACAACCTAACTGCAAAACTGACCGTCTACAGCAAGGCATGTTCCCGAAAACCAAACACAAGTAGAACAACCATTTGTACATTTGACCTTCTACAATGCCAGCACAATGCTCGTGCTAAGAGGGAACTGGATGGCCAGAGACTGCAGCACAAGCCCAACTCTGTTTATCTGGATGTCACTCTTGACCTCTTGGGCCTCACGGTAGCATGGTGGTTAGCATCAATGCTTCACAGCTCCAGGGTCCCAGGTTCGGTTCCCGGCTGGGTCACTGTCTGTGTGGAGTCTGCACGTCCTCCCCGTGTGTGCGTGGGTTTCCTCCGGGTGCTCCGGTTTCCTCCCACAGTCCAAAGATGTGCGGGTTAGGTGGATTGGCCATGCTAAATTGCCCGTAGTGTAAGGTTAATGGGGGGATTGTTGGGTTACGGGTATACGGGTTACGTGGGTTTAAGTAGGGTGATCATTGCTTGGCACAACATCGAGGGCCGAAGGGCCTGTTCTGTGCTGTACTGTTCTATGTTCTATGTTCTAACCCTCACGTTCAGACAACATCGCATCAAAACTGCAGATAAAATAAAAGCCCCAAAACCTCCTCAGAATTGGCTGGTACCTTATGGGGGTCACAGGTCAAGAACCAAAGGACTTCTGCTTTTGCCATCACGTACTCCACTGCAAAATACTGTGCATCCGAATGCACATTTCTACCCACGCAGAACTTATCGATGTGCAACTCAACTCAACGATGCGCCTCATCGCAGGTACTCTCCAACCAACTCACCTCCCCTGGCTCCCAGCCCTGAGTAACGTTGTCCACCCAACCGTGAGGGTCATTGCTACAGGCAATCTACTGGGGAAGGACTACTCCAACCCTAGCCTGCTCTTATTCAAGGAACTCCTCAACCTGCAGTACACCTCCCGTTACACCACCCACCTCATTAAGGAGGCTAACTGAGGTCCTAAGGCAGGAGAAAACATCCACCAGAAGCCATACTCTGATTGTAAACCCCACGAGTCTTCCACCCAACATTGATCTCGAGCGGTGACAATGGGCCCTTTTGAAGAGTTTCCGTACTGGCCAAGGCTGCTGAGCAGTCACCCAACATCAGCAGCGGTGTTGCAAAGGCCGGCCAGGCTGCAGCTGTGATGCAGTCCAAACAATGACTCACAGTGTTGCGGAGTGTCCACTGCCTAAATTTGAGGGTCCAATTAAATAATTCTATCTAGCATTAACAAGGCTATTTATTGTTCGCTGTGTGACTATGTGCACGCTAAATAAGTAAATACTCCCCCAGACAATGTATAAAATTGAGCTGTAGCCCATTCACAGCAACAACTTACGTTTAGACTACACCTTTAACAGCGTAAAATGTCCCAACCCGCTTCCCAGAAGCTGAATCAGGCAGGAATTCTCACCGGGTCAAAGGAAACAATAAGCCAGTTCACCTAAAACATTTTCAGTGCATTCGGCTGAACTAGGAAGGCCTGAGGCTTGGCAGGAATCACAATATCATCGACAAGCCGCAGACACTGGTCATGCCTCCAGAGGCAGCTTGCCAGTCACTGTGGAGTCAATTTGGGGTGACTGCCTCACTGGGCGGCAGCTCTCAGATTGGTGTTAGGAGGGGGAGGGGAACAAAAGATTGCCGGGGTGGGGGGAGGGGAGTGAGCGGCGGGAGATTGTGAGCCATGAGCAGACCCCAGGACAGCTGTTGAACATGAATTAAAACTAAAACAATATACTCACTTTTCTGGTGGTGATGGCAGTGGCTGTTTAGGCTGCTTCGATGTCAGGAACGTCTGAGAGATGCACGCCTGGAAATTCTAGCCAAGGTGATTAAACAAAAGGTAGGCCCATTATTGGAGCCAGTTAGCTCAGACGGATAGAATGTGTGGATCAGACAAATACCAACAGCATGGGGTGTGACCTCCAATCCAGCTGAGGTAAACATGGGGCCTGCCTCCTTGCCCCACCCATAGTAAGAAAATTACAAATCGTTGCAAATAATCGTCAAGGGTCTGCATTCAGGCAGAGAATGTGAGAAGAAGGAGGTCCATTTTTAACAAGTCTAAAACACTTGCTTTAGGTGGCTTCCAGGGATGCCTGATTATTGCCTGGCCCAAAATGAGGTCAGGCATATTTCCAGGGCATTGCCCCACAAATAGGACCTCAATGCTCTCTGCTGTTCGCACATGCCTAATCCTAACCGAAGTCATTTTAAATTAGACGCCCAGGATAGGGTATCGGAAATTTCCATCTGTCTTTCACCTCTCACACCCTGAACAAAAAGCGAGAGATGATCATTGTGAGTATTGATAGTAATTATCAATGCAAGCCTGGCTCAACAGAAGAGTGAGACTGTAACAAGCCATCTCAGCGAGCGAATGGCTGACTTATGGATGTTTTGGTGTTCTTCCCAGATTTGTCTCTTTGCTCTGTTTGGAATTTGATGAATAACGAGGATGAGGGATGTATTAACAAGAGGATCAACATTAAAATTTACAGTCAAGCCAGTAACAGCAAATAGTATTTTCCATTGTCCTGCATTATGTGAAGAGGATTTAACCATTCCCCCACATACAGAAGAATTGTACACCCTTTTATCAGAAAAAAGGTTTATGATTTTGTTACACTGGGAGAAATCTGCCCGTGTGCTCTATGAAGGGGGGTAAAAGTGGGAACAATTTCCGATTTTTGAATTTGCCCAAATAAGGAGGAAACCTTTCTTGGATGTGTTCACCTAATTCTAATTTAAAATATTCAGCATTTCCCAGAATATTTATTCATAAATGCAATCTCAGTGAAAATTCCGTGCTGACTATACAATCACCCAGAATATTCCACCCTCGAGTAGCCAAGTGCCAATACACCCTCCATAGTGTGCTTCAGGGAGGCACTTAGCAATATTTACCCGAATGCCAAGTGTGCATGATGCCATTTAAAGGCAGCATTATAGCTGTTTCACTGGACTCTGCTCACAGACTTTTTATAAAGGTCATTATGCCATATTCAGTGTTATGCTGGGCACGGCATGGGTAGATAGCGCAATATGTCCCGAGTGACACTCTTCCCTGAAGGATAGCATCCCTTTAACAGTCCCGATATTTTAGTGACAAATTCACACCAGGGACTGCAGATATGACATAACAATCTTGTGTAAAGCAACCATATCATGTTCCATTTCAGCTGCTTTGTTTCCAAGTGGAGCCAGTGGCCGCGATCGAACGGGAGGAGCACGAGGTGTGGCAGCGGGCACAGCTTCCCGTGTGCTTCCTGCTGGCCAACCCAGCAAGACCGCGGCCTGTTATCTAATGTTTTTTAGGGCCGGAAATAATCCCCCACGGGCTTTGCGGCGGAAGTGTCGGTTCCACCAGCTGATTCGCCTGGACCGCTCCCGGCAGCGCCTCGCTAACCAAGTGGAGCAGCACATAAACCAGTGCCTGGGAACACACTCGAGACAGCACACAGCCGTGCCACCACATCGACCCACTCCATGCTTCGGGGATGTCGACCTGGTCGGGCTGCTGGACAGTGGCGGACTGGGTCTAAAAATATTGGTTGCCAGGAGACAAAGGGGGCCCACCCACAACTACAATGCTATCATTTCATTTTCATAACGAATAAATAAAATTTTCAAAAAATACATATGGAAAAAAGGGTACTGTTGCTCGTTCTGAGTTAGTGTGTTTAACACTCCTCCAACAGAGGAAGTGTGCTTGGCTCTGTTTCTTGTTTCTATGCTCTGGAGTCGCCAGGTCCCGTAAGAGACACCGTCACAAGCATCAAGGTCAAGTTCAAAGCAATAAAGCTATACACCAATTAGTAAGTCCAAACAGTTAGAGTTTATTATAACAATTATAATAAATACTCATGCACACGCTAAAGACTAACTTACTTCTCTACCATTAAACGACTAATACTTATCTAAGAAGGAACAGGCAAGGTCAGGGAATAAGGCCTTCGTTCCGTTCTGGTCTGCAACTTCTTGTTACTACTGGTCGGCACGGGTATAGGTAATGCCTGGGTCAAGGTAGCGATCGTCGTTTGGCACTTACTGATCGATGGCTGCTGCTCGACGGCTGGTGTAAAAGACAGGATCTGGAGGCTGGAGTCAGAGGCCGGAGACAGGAGACCGAACCATGTGCGGGACCTTCTTTTATAGGTCCCAGGAGGTCCGTGCCCCTTGGGGCGGGCTTCCTCACCTGCTAGGGATCGATTGGGCCTTTTCCCAATCGATATGATTTGAACCCCCCTATCCTAGGGTCGTTCCTTGATGGCTGGGGCAGTTCTTAGGACTCATTGTCCTGGCTCCATCGTGTCTGCTTCTCTATTGAAAGTATCAATAGATACTTAGAACATAGAACAGTACAGCACAGAACAGGCCCTTCGGCCCTCGATGTTGTGCCAAGCCATGGTCACCCTACTCAAACCCACGTATCCACCCTATACCCGTAACCCAACAACCCCTCCCTTAACCTTACTTTTTAGGACACTACGGGCAATTTAGCATGGCCAATCCACCTAACCCGCACATCTTTGGACTTGAGTGTATCTATTGTGCCCGGGACTGTCCCGGTATCACCTCATTAATATGTCAATTGTTTTCCAATTAGCAGCGCTGTCTGAACTCTGCAGCTGTCGGGAAACCGGTTTTTGCAAGTGTCTCAATGCTGAAAGCTTCTGCAAGCTGTTTGCTTTTGACCATGTCCGTTTTTCCCTGCACTCTTTGCAGGCTTCCATTTTGTGTTACTGGTGTCCATCTTAGATGGCTACAGTACAATTAAAAGTTTTGTGGAAAAAATGTGTATTTCTTAGTAATTACAGTGTACATGTACTGTACATATTACTGGCAGCAGACACCAAATGTAAATACAGAATGTTATAATTGAATTTTTTATTTTAATTTTTTAATTTTAAGTAATTGGTTGATATTTTTAAATAGTTTACTGCACAATTTACACATTAACAGATAGTTCAAAAGCACAATAGAGCATTGCATGCAGTCCACTATATTAAGAGCAATCGTTTGTGTTGTCTAGATGATTGTGCGAATCTGCCAATAATTGCTTCTGCATCCAATTTATCTAACAATTCCTTTTCAATGGATAGCAACATGTATGATTCCAAATTCTCCTCAGACAGCGAATTTCTTAACCTTGTCTTTATGATCTTTAGCTTTGAAAATGTCCTCTCACAATGGACTTGAGTATCTGATAGTGTGCAGATGACTTTATAAAGTTCATAAAGGTTATCATATGCCTTGTCATGAAGTCTGTTGGATGCCAGAATTTTTAGTACACACAATGGGCAAGTGCAGCAAATTTTACAATTGTTGCAACTGGAATCCATATTCTCACCACCATTAAGCAATAGCTTTAATACATCAAAGTTTGAAGCAAAAGAAAACAATTCCAATATTACTTGATCTTTGCTGATTTGTGGAAACAGCTTAATAATACCTTCCAATGCTTCATCTTCAAGGCCCTTCTCTGCAATAGTTTTAAACTTTGCTGGGTCCAAGCATGACAAATCTTTATACAACTGTTTGTGTTGTACAAAGCGTGATTCTAGTGACTGGACAATGCAATCCATTATTAAGTTAAACACATTTACTCGAAAATCAGCTAGAGAATCTGAGGAATTTCTTTCATCATCAATAAGCTCATCTGCCATTCTTTTCTTCTTCCTCTGCCTCTTAACTGGCAATGCTGTTTCCAATGCATCAATTTCCAATGTTTGATTTTCATCCATGTTCATCTGTGAAATCCTGTCATTACATTTATTTACAAATTCCAAAGCGTTGCTGTGAACGTTATCAAATGTTCTTGTCTGTTCCTTCAACTTTGTTGTAGCTGAATCTACCAAACTCCATGCAGTAAACATATCTAAACCACTTGTCTGTAGATAACTTGATAACGGGGTTGTAGTTTCAAATATATACAAGTAAGTAAATGCTGTCAATATGGTTTCAAACTTTAGAAGACTTTGAAGTAAAACATTTGCTTCATGTTTTGTTTTTGCATCAAACTTTTCTGAATCTTGTATCATTGATAAGCATGTCAATAGATTTACGAAAGTACTGGCAGCGGCATCATCAAAACGTCCAAATATAGTTGTTGCTGCATTGGATTTTCCTGACCATCTGGTCTCACCAATTAGCTTTAATCGTTTCATTTTTTCTTGTCCTACAGCCATTCTCTTGTATGATGCTTTCACAAAAGTTGCTATATTCTGGAGCAAATTGAAAAAAGAAACTGCAGGCACACAACATTTTGTTGTTTCAGTTATCACCAAATTCAAGACATGGGCATAGCACCATATATGAACATGTTGATCAGCCACATCAGCAATTTTACTTTGTAAACCATTATACTGGCCATGGTAGCTTGCAGTGCCATCTGTGCTATCAGATAAACATTTTTGGGGGTCAATTTTAAGATGCTGTAATGTTTCAATCAATAGATCAAAAAATCCCTGTCCTGTACCATCATTACGTGGCACAACTGAAAGTAGTCGCTCACAGATAATACCTTTAAGCACATACCGAATAATAATGCTAAACTGATCGATGGATGAATTATCTTGTGTTGAATCAACCTGAATAGAATAATATTTTGCTTGAGAAACTTCATGACTAATTCTTTCTTGTATCATAGTCTTCATAATTTTGATTAATATGTTTATAGTTGTTTTACTCAGGTATGTAACAAGTCCACCATGGCCTTTACTTTGAGCCTTTCCTTGTTGCTCTAATCGTTTGATTCTTTGTTTAGACTTGTTTTGCACTGCAGAAACATGAGCTGCCATAATGGGGTCATATTTTGCCATCAACTGCACTGTAGCTAAAAAATTGCCATGATTCAGAACCTCATTATCTAGAGTGTAAGCCAATTCATTTCTGTGACCTCGAAAAGGAAGTGCTTGCTTGCCTAACATCTTTATGATGTCTATAATCCTCATGACAATACTTCTCTGCTTCAATACTTCTTCTTTCCTTTTAATTAGTGATGCTGCAAAAAATGTATCTAAGGTGCCATCATTAACCACACTGATATATTGCTGAGCATTTCTGACATGTGTTGTTGTCGATTCATGTAAAGTCAAGCTCTGGCTAATACGCCTGTAGTCACTAAAGCCACATACAAAGGGTGATGGATTACAAGTGTTGGGAAATTCAAAGGCTAAGCAGTATGAACAATATAAGCATCTATTTTCTTTGTTATATGTTAGCCATTTTCTTAGGTCTGAGTCATTCATAATTTTCCTCTCATACAAACGAGCATCAAATGGCAGATCATCAAGTGGCTGAAGTGGATGTTCAGCAAAAAACTGTTTTAGCTTTGTTCGTGATGGATATTGGAAGATTCCAGTAATTGATCTTTCATTTTCTTGTGTAGGTTCATTTACAGCAGTGCTTCTCAAAGTGTGGTACGCGTACCGGTGCCGGTATGCGAGCCATCGTCTGCCGGTACGTGGAGTGTACGTGGAGACGGTAGTGATATTCAACGCCACGGGAGACTGCTGGGATATCTGACTCGGGTTTTTTTTTAATATTTTAATTTTAGTTTTATATTTATTATGGCTACATTTTTCATTTACTCACTCATGTTAAAAGTCATTGCTATACAACTAACGAATGCGATATAATGAACAGCAAAACAGTGAACTGAAAAACGCATGAAACGGTATGGCAACACCATCATGATGATGTGACGTGTGACCTTGACAACCCTGATTTACACGTGTGGAGCAGCAGGTCAGTCAGTTAGTTACCATCAAGAAGTGGAACTGAGAGCATCATACGGATATCTGCGTGTTTGTCATTTGGGACCCCGTACCAACCCACTGATCTGAAAATGTAAGTACTAATAATCTTAAAGGCCGGTTCACATTATCTAGTCCTGTGTAAATTCGAACAACAACAAAACGGAAACCACTGTGGTCGAGATAAAACATTTTTCTCCTTTCCGTCATCAATTGCCACGTTGAACGGCGGCCAAACAGAGGTCCAGTTTGTCCCGGTTTTTACTGTTTTCAGACGGGGGACTAGGAGGCAGAAGTAAAATCAACCAGATGGCTTGGTCGATTCAATTCGTTCCAAGCTATTTAATGATCATTACATTAAACCCTGGTCAAATGAATAATTAATGGTGAAACTTTTAACTAAGTCTTTTTAAATGTTTTTATAAATTCACTGTTGTTAATATAATTATTGTATGATGTATTTGTATTAGTATCAATTGTATTTCTCCACATAAAATTAATTAAAACAAATACATAAATAAATATTTCTCAATAAAAGCATTCCCACTGCATTTATTCGGCTTTCATCCTAATATCATGTTGCTAATCAGGCAGTTCTGATGGTGCATGTGCGCTTCGAACATGAGGGTGATTTGAAAGAAGAATTTTTTTTTTCTGCTTCACTACCAACAAAAACAATTAGTTCTGAAGTGTTCAACACTGTGAGGGACTACATCGTTAACAAATGTGGGTTGGATTTCAGGTTTTGTGTAGGCGTATGTACTGATGGTGCTGCCGCAATGATAGGACGGCATTCAGGAATGGTTGCCCAGATCAAGGCGCTTGCCCCAGAATGTAAGTCAACACACTGCTTCCTTCACCGAGAAAGTCTTGCAACAAAACAAATGTCAACAGAACTAAATAGTATGCTCAGTGAGGTTGTAAAAATTGTGAACCATGTAAAAGCAAATGCTTTAAATTCGAGACTCTTCACTGCATTATGTAATGATATGGGAGCTGATCATAAACAGCTCCTGTTGCACGCCGATGTACGTTGGTTATCAAGGGGAAAAGTTTTGTCAAGAGTATTTGAGCTACATAACAAAATACAGGAATTGTATGGATATTCATCCTCCATTGCGAGTGGCACTGTCCTCAATTGAACCACGATTGGATAAGCTGACAAATAAGAAGCAGGCTCACCCTTCACATTAGTAAAGGTTAAGGTTTTGACATGCCTATTATTGTGTTAATAATATTGTGTTTCTTGAGGACAAAAAACCAAATTGGTCACAAATGTTCTGAGATGTGGATTGGCTAGCCAAGCTGGCTTATTTGGCTGATATCTTTGCCATCTTTAATGATCTCAACACCTCCATGCAAGGAAGGATGGCATTGTGTTTTACAATGGCGGACAAGATCGATGGGCAAAAACGGAAGCTAGAAGCATGGAAGAGTCAAGTGTCAAGAGATTGTTATGACATGTTTCACCAATTGGCAACGGTCATCGCCGATGCAGGCGAAGACCTTAATGTTGTATCTCTACGAAATGTCATCAAAGAACACTTGATTAATTTGGTAGATCGTTTTCAGCATTACTTTCCAGCAGAAGATCCACGGAAAGGGACTGGATGGATCCGAAATCCGTTTCTGCCACTGAGAGATGACTTTGTCTTAAGTGTCACTATGGAGGATAAATTGTTGGAGCTGGCTGCTGACGAAGGATTGAAGATAAGTTTTGAAACTTCAACATCACTTGCTTCCTTTTGGATAAAAGTGAAAGCAGAATATCCTGAGCTTAGTGAAATTGCTCTGAAAACTCTTCTCCGTTTTCCTTCAACATACCTCTGCGAGACTGGCTTCTCAACAATGAGTGCCATTAAGACAAAATACAGGAATTGTATGGATATTCATCCTCCATTGCGAGTGGCACTGTCCTCAATTGAACCACGATTGGATAAGCTGACAAATAAGAAGCAGGCTCACCCTTCACATTAGTAAAGGTTAAGGTTTTGACATGCCTATTATTGTGTTAATAAAATAATCATCAATTTCATATTTTGGTATTACGACATATTTTCAAGGTTATGTCTTTAATTTAATGTTACCTATTCTTTTCAAATTTTTATTTTAACATAGTTATTCATTGGGGTTAAAATAACTAGAATATATAATTTTTTAACCTACTTTATTCATTATAATTTTTCATTTTATTACTTATATATACACATGTTTATATTTGTGTCAGAAGGCTTTGCTAGTTTGATTTGTTAATATTTTTTAAATTTATATTGTAATATTGAATTACTTGTTTACAAAATCAATATAAAATAAAAACATATGTCAACTTACTTTTATTATATATCCATTATATTTTTCCGGTATAAATGAATAGTACTACGAATGTTCAAATAATATTTTGTCGGATTGTAAACAATTAATTATATGGCACAAAATGGTACCAGTCCCTGGCACACTGGGAAGACTTGTTACGTCAATGATGACTGGCCTTAGAATGAATAAGACATCATGTCCTCATGTTTAGTACAGATGGTCTCAAAATGCCCCTGCAATAAGACATATCTCAAAAAAATTTCTGGGGGTTCACATCCCCCCCCAAACCCCCAGCTGGATTGGCTTGTTTCGCTCACCGGTCCCTGGCACATTGAAAACTGCCGGTCCGCCACATCAGATAGTTTGAGAAGCACTGATTTACAGGATGTGCTTCAGAAACCAAGTCATTTATGCTTGAAGGAATATCTTATTCCCTGTCACTAGTTGAAGCTATGTGTTCAGATGTTGCAACTACAGGCAGTACAGATACCGGAACAAGGAAGCCAGAAGAAATATTGGGCCTGGGTTGATTAGTAATGGATGCACTTGTATTTGTATCTACATTCAAAGTAGCTCTTTTCTGTTCTTGTAACTCGCATATCATTGTATCATCACCATGAGCATTGTTTCTTGCTTCTTGATTATTTGTTGCAGAACTGGATATTGATGTGGATTGTGCTTGTGGTATTATAAACTCTGTAAGAGGCCTGCATCGCTTGGCTGATTCCTTCCTTTCTGCTTCTTTTTGTTCTTTGCGTTTTAGTGACCCAGATTTATGCTTTTTCTTTTCCATGCTGGTAGGGGTAATATTCCTGAAATAAAAACTTAATTAAAAATAGCCCACATTGGGAAAAATGAATATTGATGATTGCAAGAATAACTTGAAGGAACGCCAGATAAACCCCTACTTGATAAAAAATATAAAATAACTTACTTACACTTCAATAGGCTATGTTCATTAGTCAATACTACTGTGGCCTCTGCAGCTTCAGAAGAGGAGACAATCCACTGTCCAGTGTTCACACCAGCAAGCAACTGAGACAACTGTTGAAACTTAGAAGTTTGGTCCGACTATAGTAAGACATTAAGAATGGTCCCACGACCAAAGTTAATATGTCCAGTTTGATACCAGTGTAGTGTTACAAGTCGCAACCCTTTGAGTTTACCGATCATGGCTTATCACTTCAATATCTTTGACCTCATGATTCACGGTCAAAGGTACCGCTTCTCCTTTTCGGTAACCTCACGACCCTATGTACTGCTTGATATCCTTTCAAGTTGCCGACCATCTCAAATCACGAACTGTAACTTTATCTTTAAATTCACACACTCTTGCTGAAAACACGGATTTCCAACTATGTCCGACCCGAGTGAACCAGCACCCCCCCCCCCCCCCCCCCACTCCTTTTCACATCCGTTTAACACTGTTCCGTTCCTTCATACACTGAGTGATTATTTGTTTGTTTCTTTATTGCATTTTTATTTGGTATTGCTCTTTTTAAAAACAATTATATTTTATTAAGTTAGAATACAAATCTCAGGAAAGAAGTTGGAGATTTATTTATCTAATTAATTATAATTTTTAAGGACCCTTCAGAGATTCATGGGCCCCTTCTTGGCTGAACCAAGACTACTGTTTGATATCCTTTGAAGTTGCCGACCATCTCAAATCACGAATTGTAACTTTATCTTTAAATTCACATACTCTTGCTGAAAACATGGAATTTCATTAATTATGCCCGACCCGGGCCCCCCTATTCCACATCCTTCCACTACCTCCCCTGCTTCGTTCCTTTTCATGCACTGCTTATTTGTGTCCTGTTCTCTTTTTTTTATTATTCCTTTTTATTACTAAAATAGTTGTCTGTGTTTGTTTCTTTATTGCATTTTTATTTGATATAGGGGGCCTACTTCATCAGGGGCCCACTTGCCATCGGGCAAGCTGACACCCTGGCCAGTCCGCCACTGCTGCTGGACACCGTGGAGGCAAGACGGGGCACACTGTTCCCCGAGGGGGTCAGAGGACCAGCTACAGGCTGCCAATGCCGCCTGCAAGGCAGTGGCAACGGCCGTCAGTTCGGGCAGTGTGACCAGGAGGACCTCGGTCCAGTGCAGGAAGAAGACAAACGACCTCCACCAGGCCAAACGGGTAACGGGTGACACCAGCTCCCTGGCACCGGACATGCCTTCCCCGCCCATGACCCCCACTCCCTCCCATCGGTCGGTGGCTGGCATCTCACACAACATTGTCCCCTCACTCAGATGACCTGCCTCAAATGAGTTGTGATAAAATGATCCTATCCTCTGACCACATGTCCATTCTCGCTGGACCTGCATTGGCTGGGGCCAGACCATCCGGAGTGGTCTCCACCCCCACCCCCCGCACCCCAAACACACACACAGTTGCTGATGCACATGAGGTGGAGGCAGGGAACTCCAAGCAAGTCAGCAATTGGGCGTACATGGTGCAGGAGATGGAGCCAGCAATGCATGGCACCAAGGCTAACAATGCTACGTTGGAAAGCACGGCATCAGCACCATGAATGGTGGTATCGAAGGCATGGCTCAGTCAGTGATGGCCATGGCCGAGGGCCTTGACAGCAGGTCCAAGACACTGGGGAACCTGTTCCAGGTGCAGGTGGAAATTGTCAAGGTACACCAGAGCATGTCCCAGGCACAGGTGGACATTACCAAGGCACTCCAGAGCATGTCCCAGGCACAGGTGGACAATACCGAGGCACTCCAGAGCATGTCCCAGGAACAGGTGGACTTTACCAAGGCACTCCAGAGCATGTCGCAGTAACTGAGGAGCTTTGCTGAGGGCATTGACGCCACAGTGCAGACAATAAGAAGGTGCCAGGACCGGCATTGCCAGATGATGCAGGGACCTCTGGAGCTCACTCCAACTGCCACTCCATCCCTTGGAGATCCCCAGGGCCCCAAGGACATTGTCCAGGATAAGGGAGCACTGGAGGCCAATCTGGAGCCTCCCACTAGGGAGACATTGGTAGTCTCCAGCTCTCTCAAGTGTCCGTTCCCCCCCTCCCCCCCCGGCTTACCCTGTCATGTCCTGAGGTCAGCGGGAAGAACAGGGTGGGGATGGCATGGCAACACCAGTGTCACCGGAAAGGCGGCTGTGCCTTCTGGCCCCAGACATTCCAGAGGACACCAGGGGTAACAAAGGCCACAGAGCGTGAGAAGCAGCAGGTTGCCTCCACCTCTGATATCCATCCTGGGGACAGACCCAGATGTAGCGGTAGAGCACGGAACTTCAGAAGATTGAGGATCACTGAATGGCCATAGGAGGGTGACAATGAGGGTTTTGAATGTGTTACACCTGTTATATGTGAAGCCTCTGTCATGTTAGTCACATAGCAGGCCAGCTTGCACCCCTGTTGCCCTCTGCTCCCTCCACCCCAGCCCCCACGGGCACAGTGGTCCTAGGTCAGGAGCCTCCGATGGATATCATGTGCAGGTGATGGGTGTGCTCACACTGTCAGCAGAAAGACAGGAGTTAGACTATAGTAGAGAATGAGGAGCACCAAAGCTTACCTCACAGCAGGTTATCATCACCATCCTTCCTTGTATAATGATCCATCTCGGGGTGACATTATACAGTCCCTGGGAGGGTGGAACAGGATAGTCGGGGCATGGGGCAGGGGGGGTATGGATGGGTGGGAGGGTTGTAATGAGGGTGGTCAATGGGTGAAGAGAGGTGATCGGGGAAAGGGGAGACGGGGAAAGGGGAACTGGGAGGAAGTGGGGACAGGAAGTGGGGGAACTGGGGAAAGGGGACTAGGGGGAAAAAAGGGGACAGGGGATGGAGGGGTGAGATGACAGGTGAAGTTTTGTCCTTTTAGAAGTGGGGAGGATGAGAGCCTGCCTGACCCTCTGGGCATGCTGGACCCACACCGCCGCCTGTCCTCCTTCCACTGGCTGGCTCTGTGGACCCTTCTCAGGCTCGTCCTCCAGCCCCTCCTGGTCCAGCTCTCTCCCCCCCCCCTCCCCCCCCATCCTCCTCCTCAGGCGAAGGCGCATGTCCCTCCACTTCCAGCACGCCGCCTCGCTGCTGTGTCAGGTCATGGAGGGCACAGCAGACCAGCACAAAGCAGGATATCCTGTAGGGGGTGTACCACAGTGTACCACCAGAGTGGTCCAGGCTCGGAACTGCATTTTGAGCAGTCCGACGCACCACTCAATGATTGCACAGGTGGAACCATGGGCCTGGTTATATCGGGACTCCACATTGGTCTCCGGCCTCCGTACTGGCGGCATCAGCCAGGACTTCAGCGGGTACCACTTATCCTCCAAGAGCAAACCTATCATCCTGGGGTGGGCCTCGAAGACTACGGAGATCTCCGAGAGTCGCAGCATGTTGCTGTCATGCACACTCTCTGGGAAGGGTGCACACGCATGAGCATAATCCGGAGATAGTAGTCACACATGAGTTGAACATTCAGGGAGTTGAAACCTTTCCTGTTAATGTAGGGCACGGAGGACTCTGCCCCCTGCAATACACAAGCAACTTTTTGCTCCAGTATATCAATACAAACACAATACTACAATAGTTCATTTATACAAAGAAAACCAAACAAAAAATCAACAATACAATAAAGTCACCAGCAATTTGCAAAAGCATTTCTTCAACACAATCATAAAATTGCTCATTCGGATCAAACCGTCTCTCTCTCCCCCTCCTACAGCTTCCAGCAGCAGAATCTCGACAGCAGAAAGTTACAGTGGAAAGTTACATCAACTCAGGCCAGAAGAGAGAAAAAGCACCCCTTCTCTAGCACTGGCAGTAGGTCATCTTACATCCTCCCTTGCCTTTCTCAAGCCACAGAAGAGGTGGCAGCAAACTAACACACAAACTTCAGGCATTTGCAGCTACCAGCAGGAGCGAGCAGCAAACACAACCTGCAACACCACTTAAGAATTGTGAAGTGCTCACAGAACAAATATTGTCAATTCCCCATCAGTAAAAGCCTTCAGCCTTGCAGCCAGAGGCTACTCACAGTCAGAGGGAGTTAAAATGATCTTCACCATATCACCGCAGACAGGGGTCTGCCCTGGAGGTGTTCGGTGGGACACAGGCAGCAGCGGTAGTTGCCCTTGTCATGGGTACACACTAACTGGGGATGGTCTGTAGGACTCACGGGGTCTGACCCTCACCCCTGGGGCCCAGAGCGAACCCACATCGATGGTGCCCAACCACCAACCCCCTCCAGTGCTCATGGGCTGCATGCCCGATTTCGAAAATAGCTACTCACCTCCTTCGATCCCCATGGCAGCCATTGTGCTATGTTCCCATTTGGAAATAGGTCTGCTAAAGGGTGCCAGCCTAACCTCCCGCTGGAGAACTGGATAGATCCCGGGAGGCCATTAGATAGGGCGTGCATCTCGTTAATGAGATGGAGATTGCCCTCAATTGGTGTTAATTGGTACGTCACCCCAGATCCCGATTTCGGCCCCTCCCGTGATCGAACCGGCTCGCACACATCCACGCCGACCCCAATGCGGCCATCAAGATCCTGCCCATTAAGTTGGTCGTCTGTTGCTGCAGGATCACCTGGAGCTGGATTTGGTTCAGGATCTCAAAAACATCGCGCCACACATGTCAAAATCTGTCCTGTCTGTCTGCCAAGCGACGACTGTTCCATTCCTCAAGCTAGTTGATTCCTGCCTGTAAGTAGTGGGTGTGACGAGTGGAAGAGGCCACACAGACACTTTCTGTTCCCCACTCAGCCTAAACTACAAAACGGCAACATCATACGCCACACATCACTCCAGCAACAAGATCTGATTTAGCTCCTTCAGCACAATAAAATACCCCAAACACTACACAGGAGCAAAATCAGAGAAACATTTGCACCGGGCAAAGAAGGAGACACTATGGGTGGGATTTTCTGGTTGATAATCCACTGTGGCGGGTAACCTAGTGGCATGGCTAGTGTGACACGTAAATGGCCATTGACTGAAAATACCGGCCTATGACATGTGACCAAAAGATTGGTCTAAATATTGATTTAGCAGAGCAAGGTAAAGGAGGAGGGGGAGATGAAGAGGAAGTGAGGTTTTATAGAATCCCAACAGTGCAGAAGGGGGGCATTTTGGCCCAGAGAGTCTGCACCAACTCTCTGAAAGAGCAGCCTACCTAGCCCACTCCCCTGCCCTATCCCTGTAATGCCATTACCTCACTAACCTGCACGTCTTTGGACACTGAGGGGCAATTTAGCATGTTACAGTCTGTGTGTAGTCTGTTAGTGTGTGTGCAGTATGTTACAGTCTGTGTGCAGTCTGTTAGTGTGTGTGCAGTATGTTACAGTCTGTGAGCAGTCTGTTAGTGTGTGTGCAGTATGTTACAGTCTGTGTGCAGTCTGTTAGTGTGTATGGGGTATGATACAGTCTGTGAGCAGTCTGTTAGTGTGTGTGCAGTATGTTACAGTCTGTGTGCAGTCTGTTAGTGTGTGTGCGGTATGTTACAGTCTGTGTGCAGTCTGTTAGTGTGTGTGCGGTATGATACAGTCTGTGTGCAGTCTGTTAGTGTGTGTGCGGTATGTTACAGTCTGTGTGCAGTCTGTTAGTGTGTGTGCGGTATGTTACAGTCTGTGTGCAGTCTTTTAGTGTGTGTGCGGTATGATACAGTCTGTGTGCAGTCTGTTAGTGTGTATGCAGTATGTTACAGTCTGTGAGCAGTCTGTTAGTGTGTATGCGGTATGTTACAGTCTGTGTGCAGTCTGTTAGTGTGTGTGCAGTATGTTACAGTCTGTGTGCAGTCTGTTAGTGTGTGTGCAGTATGTTACAGTCTGTGAGCAGTCTGTTAGTGTGTATGCAGTATGTTACAGTCTGTGAGCAGTCTGTTAGTGTGTATGCAGTATGTTACAGTCTGTGTGCAGTCTGTTAGTGTGTATGCGGTATGTTACAGTCTGTGTGCAGTCTGTTAGTGTGTGTGCAGCATGTTACAGTCTGTGTGCAGTCTGTTAGAGTGTGTGCAGTATGTTACAGTCTGTGTGCAGTCTGTTAGTGTGTGTGCGGTATGATACAGTCTGTGTGCAGTTTGTTAGTGTGTGTGCAGTATGTTACAGTCTGTGTGCAGTCTGTTAGTGTGTGTGCAGTATGTTACAGTCTGTGTGCAGTCTGTTAGTGTGTATGCAGTATGTTACAGTCTGTGTGCAGTCTGTTAGTGTGTATGCGGTATGTTACAGTCTGTGTGCAGTCTGTTAGTGTGTGTGCAGTCTGTTAGAGTGTGTGCAGTATGTTACAGTCTGTGTGCAGTCTGTTAGTGTGTGTGCGGTATGATACAGTCTGTGTGCAGTTTGTTAGTGTGTGTGCAGTATGTTACAGTCTGTGTGCAGTCTGTTAGTGTGTGTGCAGTATGTTACAGTCTGTGTGCAGTCTGTTAGTGTGTATGCAGTATGTTACAGTCTGTGTGCAGTCTGTTAGTGTGTATGCGGTATGTTACAGTCTGTGTGCAGTTTGTTAGTGTGCGTGCAGTATGTTACAGTCTGTGTGCAGTCTGTTAGTGTGTATGCGGTATGTTACAGTCTGTGTGCAGTCTGTTAGTGTGTGTGCGGTATGTTACAGTCTGTGTGCAGTCTGTTAGTGTGTGTGCGGTATGTTACAGTCTGTGTGCAGTCTGTTAGTGTGTGTGCAGTATGTTAGTCTGTGTGCAGTCTGTTAGTGTGTGTGCAGTATGTTAGTCTGTGTGCAGCCTGTTAGTGTGTGTGCAGTATGTTACAGTCTGTGTGCAGTCTGTTAGTGTGTGTGCAGTATGTTACAGTCTGTGTGCAGTCTGTTAGTGTGTGTGCGGTATGTTACAGTCTGTGTGCAGTCTGTTAGTGTGTGTGCGGTATGTTACAGTCTGTGTGCAGTCTGTTAGTGTGTATGCGGTATGATACAGTCTGTGTGCAGTCTGTTAGTGTGTATGCGGTATGTTACAGTCTGTGTGCAGTCTGTTAGTGTGTATGCGGTATGTTACAGTCTGTGTGCAGTCTGTTAGTGTGTATGCGGTATGTTACAGTCTGTGAGCAGTCTGTTAGTGTGTATGCGGTATGATACAGTCTGTGTGCAGTCTGTTAGTGTGTATGCGGTATGTTACAGTCTGTGAGCAGTCTGTTAGTGTGTATGCGGTATGTTACAGTCTGTGTGCAGTCTGTTAGTGTGTGTGCGGTATGATACAGTCTGTGTGCAGTCTGTTAGTGTGTATGCAGTATGTTACAGTCTGTGAGCAGTCTGTTAGTGTGTATGCGGTATGTTACAGTCTGTGTGCAGTCTGTTAGTGTGTGTGCAGTATGTTACAGTCTGTGTGCAGTCTGTTAGTGTGTGTGCAGTATGTTACAGTCTGTGAGCAGTCTGTTAGTGTGTATGCAGTATGTTACAGTCTGTGAGCAGTCTGTTAGTGTGTATGCAGTATGTTACAGTCTGTGTGCAGTCTGTTAGTGTGTATGCGGTATGTTACAGTCTGTGTGCAGTCTGTTAGTGTGTGTGCAGCATGTTACAGTCTGTGTGCAGTCTGTTAGAGTGTGTGCAGTATGTTACAGTCTGTGTGCAGTCTGTTAGTGTGTGTGCGGTATGATACAGTCTGTGTGCAGTTTGTTAGTGTGTGTGCAGTATGTTACAGTCTGTGTGCAGTCTGTTAGTGTGTGTGCAGTATGTTACAGTCTGTGTGCAGTCTGTTAGTGTGTATGCAGTATGTTACAGTCTGTGTGCAGTCTGTTAGTGTGTATGCGGTATGTTACAGTCTGTGTGCAGTCTGTTAGTGTGTGTGCAGTCTGTTAGAGTGTGTGCAGTATGTTACAGTCTGTGTGCAGTCTGTTAGTGTGTGTGCGGTATGATACAGTCTGTGTGCAGTTTGTTAGTGTGTGTGCAGTATGTTACAGTCTGTGTGCAGTCTGTTAGTGTGTGTGCAGTATGTTACAGTCTGTGTGCAGTCTGTTAGTGTGTATGCAGTATGTTACAGTCTGTGTGCAGTCTGTTAGTGTGTATGCGGTATGTTACAGTCTGTGTGCAGTTTGTTAGTGTGTATGCAGTATGTTACAGTCTGTGTGCAGTCTGTTAGTGTGTATGCGGTATGTTACAGTCTGTGTGCAGTCTGTTAGTGTGTGTGCGGTATGTTACAGTCTGTGTGCAGTCTGTTAGTGTGTGTGCGGTATGTTACAGTCTGTGTGCAGTCTGTTAGTGTGTGTGCAGTATGTTAGTCTGTGTGCAGTCTGTTAGTGTGTGTGCAGTATGTTAGTCTGTGTGCAGCCTGTTAGTGTGTGTGCAGTATGTTACAGTCTGTGTGCAGTCTGTTAGTGTGTGTGCAGTATGTTACAGTCTGTGTGCAGTCTGTTAGTGTGTGTGCGGTATGTTACAGTCTGTGTGCAGTCTGTTAGTGTGTGTGCGGTATGTTACAGTCTGTGTGCAGTCTGTTAGTGTGTATGCGGTATGATACAGTCTGTGTGCAGTCTGTTAGTGTGTATGCGGTATGTTACAGTCTGTGTGCAGTCTGTTAGTGTGTATGCGGTATGTTACAGTCTGTGTGCAGTCTGTTAGTGTGTATGCGGTATGTTACAGTCTGTGTGCAGTCTGTTAGTGTGTATGCGGTATGTTACAGTCTGTGTGCAGTCTGTTAGTGTGTATGCGGTATGATACAGTCTGTGTGCAGTCTGTTAGCGTGTATGCGGTATGTTACAGTCTGTGAGAAGTCTGTTAGAGTGTGTGCGGTATGATACAGTCTGTGTGCAGTCTGTTTGAGTGTGTGCAGTATGTTACAGTCTGTGTGCAGTCTGTTAGTGTGTATGCAGTATGTTACAGTCTGTGTGCAGTCTGTTAGTGTGTATGGGGTATGTTACAGTCTGTGAGCAGTCTGTTAGTGTGTGTGCAGTATGTTACAGTCTGTGTGCAGTCTGTTAGTGTGTGTGCAGTATGTTACAGTCTGTGAGCAGTCTGTTAGTGTGTATGCGGTATGTTACAGTCTGTGAGCAGTCTGTTAGTGTGTGTGCGGTATGATACAGTCTGTGTGCAGTTTGTTAGTGTGTGTGCGGTATGATACAGTCTGTGTGCAGTCTGTTAGTGTGTATGGGGTATGTTACAGTCTGTGAGCAGTCTGTTAGTGTGGTTGCGGTATGATACAGTCTGTGTGCAGTCTGTTAGTGTGTGCAGTATGTTACAGTCTGTGTGCAGTCTGTTAGTGTGTGTGCAGTATGTTACAGTCTGTGTGCAGTCTGTTAGTGTGTATGCGGTATGTTACAGTCTGTGTGCAGTCTGTTAGTGTGTATGCGGTATGTTACAGTCTGTGTGCAGTCTGTTAATGTGTATGCAGTATGTTACAGTCTGTGTGCAGTCTGTTAGTGTGTGTGCGGTATGTTACAGTCTGTGTGCAGTCTGTTAGTGTGTATGCGGTATGTTACAGTCTGTGTGCAGTCTGTTAGTGTGTATGTGGTATATTACAGTCTGTGTGCAGTCTGTTAGTGTGTGTGCAGTATGATACAGTCTGTGTGCAGTCTGTTAGTGTGTATGCGGTATGATAAAGTCTGTGTGCAGTTTGTTAGTGTGTGTGCGGTATGATACAGTCTGTGTGCAGTCTGTTAGTGTGTATGCGGTATGATACAGTCTGTGTGCAGTTTGTTAGTGTGTGTGCAGTATGTTACAGTCTGTGTGCAGTCTGTTAGTGTGTATGAGGTATGATACAGTCTGTGTGCAGTCTGTTAGTGTGTGTGCGGTATGTTACAGTCTGTGTGCAGTTTGTTAGTGTGTATGCGGTATGATACAGTCTGTGTGCAGTCTGTCAGTGTGTATGAGGTATGATACAGCCTGTGTGCAGTCTGTTAGTGTGTGTGCGGTATGATACAGTCTGTGTGCAGTCTGTCAGTGTGTATGAGGTATGATACAGTCTGTGTGCAGCCTGTTAGTGTGTATGAGGTATGATACAGTCTGTGTGCAGTCTGTCAGTGTGTATGAGGTATGATACAGTCTGTGTGCAGTCTGTTAGTGTGTATGAGGTATGATACAGCCTATGCCATGTGCGTACAGGCTGTTGCATTGTTATGCCCTGTGTGTACAGATTGTATGCCATTGTTACACTCTGTGCGCACAAATTGTGTGCCATTGTGTTATGCTCTGTGCATACAGAATGTGTCATTGTTATGCCCTATGTGTACAGATTATGTGCAGTTGTTACTCTCTGCGAGTACAGATTAAAGAACAAAGAACAATACAGCACAGGTACAGGTCCTTCAGCCCTCCAAGCCTGCACCGGTCACGATACCAACCTTTGCCAAAATCCTCAGCACTTGCTTGTGCCATTGTGTGCCATTGTTACACTCTTTGTGTACAGATTGCGTTCCATTGTTATTATCTGTGCATACAGATTGTGTGCTATTGTTACACTCTGTGTGTACAGATTGTGTGCCATTGTTACAATCTGTGTGTACAGATTGTGTGCCATCATTATGGCCTGTGTGTACAGATTGTGTGCCATTGTTACACTCTGTGTGTACAGATTGTGTGCCATCATTATGGCCTGTGTGTACAGATTGTGTGCCATTGTTACACTCTGTGTGTACAGATTGTGTGCCATCATTATGGCCTGTGTGTACAGATTGTGTGCCATTGTTACACTCTGTGTGTACAGATTGTGTGCCATCATTATGGCCTGTGTGTACAGATTGTGTGCCATTGTTACACTCTGTGTGTACAGATTGTGTGCCACTGTTATGGCCTGTGTGTACAGATTGTGTGCCATCGTTATGGCCTGTGTGTACAGATTGTGTGCCATCGTTATGGCCTGTGTGTACAGATTGTGTGCCATCGTTATGGCCTGTGTGTACAGATTGTGTGCCATCGTTATGGCCTGTGTGTACAGATTGTGTGCCATCGTTATGGCCTGTGTGTACAGATTGTGTGCCATCGTTATTGCCTGTTTGTACAGATTGTGTGCCATTGTTATTGCCTGTTTGTACAGATTGTGTGCCATTGTTACACTCTGTGCATACAGATTGTGTGCCATCATTATGGCCTGTGTGTACAGATTGTGTGCCATCGTTATTGCCTGTTTGTACAGATTGTGTGCCATTGTTATTGCCTGTTTGTACAGATTGTGTGCCATTGTTACACTCTGTGCATACAGATTGTGTGCCATCATTATGGCCTGTGTTTACAGATTGTGTGCCATTGTTACACTCTGTGTGTACAGATTGTGTGCCATTGTTACACTCTGTGTATACAGATTGTGTGCCATCATTTTTTTAAAAATAATTTTTATTGAAAGAGTTTTTCCATACAAACATTTACCCCTACTAATTTTTAAATTATTTACAACACAATCCCTCTAGGCAAATATCCCTCCCTCGCCCGCCCTCTCGCGCGCACCAGTCCTCCCCCCCCCCCCCCCCCCAAGCAACAACTTAACAAACAAGGCAGCCTACAGTTTCAGACATGAGCAGCGAGCAGACTTGCCCGCGTTACAGTCGTGCATGTCCCCCCACGACCATTGCTGCCCCCCCCCTCCCCTCCCCCCCCCCTCCCTCCCCTCCCCCCCCCCCCCCCCCCCCCCAGGTTGCTGCTGCCACGACCCCGAACGCCTATCTCTGATCTAAAAAGTCAAGGAAAGGTTGCCACCGCCTGGAGAATCCCTGTACCGACCCTCTCAGGGCAAATTTGATCCTTTCTAGCTGAATATAGCTAGCCATATCGTTAATCCAAGTTTCAACGCTTGGAGGCCTCGCGTCCTTCCATTGAATTAATATCCTTCGTCGAGCCACTAGGGACGCAAAGGCCAGTATTCCGGCCTCCCTAGCCTCCTGTACCCCCGGTTCTACCCCGACCCCAAAGATCGCAAGCCCCCATCCTGGTTTGACCCTGGACCCCACCACCTTCGACACCGTCCTTGCCACCCCCTTCCAGAACCCTTCCAGCACCGGACATGCCCAGAACATATGCACATGGTTCGCGGGGCTTCCCAGACATCTGACACACCTGTCCTCACTCCCAAAGAACCGGCTCATCCTTGTCCCCGTCATGTGAGCTCTATGCAGCACCTTAAATTGAATGAGGCTCAGCCTCGCACACGAGGAGGAAGAATTGACCTTCTCCAGTGCATCCACCCACGTCCCGTCTTCTATCTGCTCTCCCAGCTCCCCTTCCCACTTGGCTTTCAGCTCCTCCCCTGATGCTTCTTCCGCCTCCTGCATTATCTTGTAGATGTCTGATATCTTCCCCCCTCCGACCCAGACCCCCGAGAGCACCCTATCACTCGCCCCCTTACTGGGGAGCAGGGGGAACCCCTCCACCTGCCGCCTAGCAAATGCCTTCACTTGTAAATATCTGAACATGTTTCCCGGGGGGAGCTCAAACTTCTCCTCCAGCCCTCCCAGGCTCGCAAACCTCCCCTCTATAAATAGGTCCTTCAGCTGCCGTATGCCCACCCTGTGCCAGCTCTGAAATCCCCCGTCGATGTTCCCCGGGATGAATCTATGGTTCCCTCTTATTGGCGCCGCCAACAGACCTCCCATTTCCCCCCTGTGTCGCCTCCACTGCCCCCATATCTTGAGGGTGGCCGCCACCACCGGGCTCGTGGTGTACCTCGTGGGGGGGAGCGGCCATGGTGCCGTTACTAGGGCCCCCAGGCTTGTGTTGCCACAGGACGCCCTCTCCATTCGTTTCCAAGCTGCCCCCTCCCCTTCCATCACCCACTTGCGCACCATTGACACATTTGCCGCCCAGTAATACCCCGAGAGATTGGGTAGTGCCAGCCCTCCACTGTCCCTACTCCGCTCCAAAAAGACCCTCCTCACCCTTGGGGTGCCGTGCGCCCACACGTAGCTCATGATGCTACTCGTCACCTTTTTGAAGAAGGCCCTAGGGAGGAAGATGGGCAAGCACTGAAATAAAAACAAGAACCTTGGGAGGACCGTCATTTTGATTGACTGCACCCTCCCCGCCAGCGACAGCGGTACCATGTCCCACCTCTTAAATTCCTCCTCCATCTGTTCCACCAGCCTGGAAAAGTTCAACTTGTGGAGGGTCCCCCAGTTCCTTGCCACCTGCACCCCTAAGTACCTAAAGCTCTTTCCTGCTCGCTTGAAGGGGAGTCTCCCAATACCCTCTCCCTGGTCCCCCGGGTGTATCACAAAAACCTCGCTTTTGCCCAAATTTAGTTTGTACCCCGAAAAGTCCCCAAACTCTGCTAATAGTTCCATTATCTCCGGCATTCCCCCTTCTGGGTCTGCCACGTACAGCAGTAGATCATCCGCATACAGCGATACCCGATGTTCCTCCCCTCCCCTAGTCAGTCCTCTCCACCCCCCTGAACCCCTCAGTGCCATCGCCAACGGTTCAATCGCCAGTGCGAAAAGTAGGGGGGATAGGGGGCATCCCTGCCTGGTCCCTCGGTGGAGCCCGAAATACTCCGACCTCCTCCCGTTTGTCACTACACTCGCCGTCGGGGCCGAGTAGAGCAACTTCACCCACTTAATAAACCCTTCCCCAAACCCAAACCGTTCCAACGTCTCCCACAGGTACCCCCACTCCACCCTATCGAATGCCTTCTCCGCGTCCAGCGCTACCACTATCTCAGCCTCCCCCTCCACTGCCGGCATCATAATTACATTCAGCAATCTCCGCACGTTCGTGTTGAGCTGCCGCCCCTTCACGAACCCCGTCTGGTCCTCATGGATTACCCCTGGCACACAATCCTCTATTCTAGCTGCCAGGATCTTTGCCAGCAACTTGGCATCCACGTTTAGAAGCGAGATAGGCCTGTAGGACCCGCACTGCACGGGGTCTTTATCCCGCTTCAATATCAGGGAGATCAGAGCCTGCGACATTGTCGGGGGCAGAACCCCCCCCTCTTGCGCCTCATTAAAGGCTCGTACCAGTACCGGTCCCACCAAGTCCACATTTTTCTTGTAGAATTCCACCGGGAACCCATCCGGCCCCGGCGCCTTCCCCGCTTGCATCTGACCTATTCCCTTGACTAGCTCCTCTAGCCCTATTGGCGCCCCCAGCCCTTCTACCAGCCCCTCCTGGACCCTTGGGAACCTCAATTTGTTTAGGAAGTCCTCCATTCCCCCTCTCCCCGTCGGCGGCTCAGACCGATACAACTCCTTGTAAAAATCCCTGAAGACCCCATTCACTTCTTGCCCCTTCTGCACTACCTTCCCGCCCCTCTCCTTCACTCCCCCAATCTCCCTAGCCGCATCTCGTTTGCGAAGCTGGTGTGCCAGCATCCTGCTCGCCTTTTCCCCATACTCATAGACCGCGCCCTGTGCCCTTCTCCACTGCGTCTCTGCCTTCCTGGTGGTCAGCAGGTCGAACTTGACCTGCAGGCTGCGCCGTTCTCCCAGCAGCCCCTCCTCTGGTGCCTCCGCATATCTCCTATCCACTTCCAATAGCTCCCCCACTAGCCTCTCCCTCTCCTGCCTCTCCTTTCTTTCTCTGTGCGCCCTTATGGAGATCAGCTCTCCCCTGATCACTGCCTTCAGGGCCTCCCAGACCATCCCCACCTGCACCTCACCCGTGTCATTCAAGTCCAGATAGTTCTCAATGCTCTTCCGGACCCTTTTACACACCTCGTCGTCCGCTAACAGCCCCACATCCAGCCGCCACAGCGGGCGCTGGTCCCGCGCCTCCCCCATTTCCACATCCACCCAATGTGGTGCATGATCAGAGATCGCAATGGCCGAGTACTCAGCTTCCCGTACCCTCGGGATCAGCCCCCTGCTCAACACGAAGAAATCGATTCTGGAGTACACTCTATGGACGTGGGAGAAAAAGGAATACTCCCTCGCCCTCGGCCTACCAAACCTCCATGGGTCTACTCCTCCCATCTGCTCCATGTACCCCCTCAGCACTTCTGCCGCTGCCGGCCTCCTATTGGATCGATCTGTCTAGCCCGGGGTCCAGCACTGTGTTAAAGTCCCCCCCCATGATCAAGCCCCCTGCCTCCAGTCCCGGAATGAGGCCCAATAGGCGCCTCATAAAACCCGCGTCATCCCAGTTCGGGGCATATACGTTGACCATCACCACTTTCTCCCCCTGCAGCTTACCCTTCACCATCACATACCTACCCCCCTTATCCGCCACCACCTCCTCCGCCACGAACGACACCCTCTTTCCCACCAGAATCGCCACCCCCCGGTTCTTTGCGTCCAATCCAGAGTGGAACACCTGTCCCACCCACCCCCTTCTCAGGCGAACCTGGTCCACTACCTTCAAATGGGTCTCCTGTAACATTGCTACATCAGCCTTCAGTCCCTTCAGGTGTGAGAATACCCTTGATCTCTTGACCGGCCCATTCAGCCCCCTCACGTTCCAAGTGATCAGCCGGGTCGCGGGACGACCCGCCCCCTTCCCCTGCCGATTAGCCATGTCCTGTTCCCTGCTCGCCCCGGGTCGACCCTCCCCTTCTGACCCGCTCCCCATGGCGATGGCCCCCTCCCCCCATCTCTCCAGTCCTCCACTTCCCGTTTCTGGTCTTTCCAGCAGCAACCCGGTGTCCCTCCCTAACCCCCCTCCCCCCCCCCCCCCCCAGGCTAGGACCCCTCCTAGCCGCGATGTACCCTCCATCGTACTCCCGTAAGTCAGCTGGTTTACGCTGACCCGGCTGCTCCTGCCACACTCCGACTCCCCCCCGGCTCGGGGGGGGGGGGGGGGCCTCCCCCCCCTTGCCACTCCTCCCTGGCCCCGCTCCAACGCGGGAAAGGTCGCCATTGCTTTGTGTGCCATCATTATGGCCTGTGTGTACAGATTGTGTGCCATTGTTACACTCTGTGTATACAGATTGTGTGCCATCATTATGGCCTGTGTTTACAGATTGTGTGCCATTGTTACACTCTGTGTTTACAGATTGTGTGCCATCGTTATGGCCTGTGTTTACAGATTGTTTGCCATTGTTACACTCTGTGTGTACAGATTGTGTGCCATTGTTACACTCTGTGTATACAGATTGTGTGCCATCATTATGGCCTGTGTTTACAGATTGTTTGCCATCATTATGGCCTGTGTGTACAGATTGTGTGCCATTGTTACACTCTGTGTTTACAGATTGTGTGCCATCGTTATGGCCTGTGTTTACAGATTGTTTGCCATCATTATGGCCTGTGTGTACAGATTGTGTGCCATTGTTACACTCTGTGTACACAGATTGTGTGCCATCATTATGGCCTGTGTGTACAGATTGTGTGCCATTGTTACACTCTGTGTACACAGATTGTGTGCCATCGTTATTGCCTGTGTGTACAGATTGTGTGCCATTGTTACACTCTGTGTACACAGATTGTGTGCCATCATTATGGCCTGTGTGTACAGATTGGGTGCCATTGTTACACTCTGTGTGTACAGATTGTGTGCCATTGTTACACTCTGTGTGTACAGATTGTGTGCCATTGTTACACTCTGTGTGTACAGATTGTGTGCCATTGTTACACTCTGTGTGTACAGATTGTGTGCCATCGTTGTGGCCTGTGTGTACAGATTGTGTGCCATTATTACACTCTGTGCGTACAGATTGTGTGCCATCGTTATGGCCTGTGTGTACAGATTGTGTGCCATTATTACACTCTGTGTACACAGATTGTGTGCCATCATTATGGCCTGTGTGTACAGATTGTGTGCCATTGTTACACTCTGTGCGTACAGATTGTGTGCCATCGTTATGGCCTGTGTGTACAGATTGTGTGCCATTGTTACACTCTGTGTGTACAGATTGTGTGCCATTGTTACACTCTGTGTGTACAGATTGTGTGCCATTGTTACACTCTGTGTGTACAGATTGTGTGCCATTGTTACACTCTGTGTGTACAGATTGTGTGCCATTGTTACACTCTGTGTGTACAGATTGTGTGCCATTGTTACACTCTGTGTGTACAGATTGTGTGCCATTGTTACACTCTGTGTGTACAGATTGTCTGCCATTATTACACTCTGTGTATACAGATTGTGTGCCATCGTTATGGCCTGTGTGTACAGATTGTGTGCCATTGTTACACTCTGTGCATACAGATTGTGTGTGGTTGTTACACTCTGCAGATCAGGCCGTGTGCAGTTGGGATACTCTGTTCATTTCTTATATAGCCTATGTTATTCTCTTATGGTCTGAGTACTGCCCCTTTGTTAGCTTTCCTGATCTTGTTTGACGTTTTTAATGAAGGGCACCAAGCTTCTGATTTTTAAAAATTGCAAAAAAATACACAAGACAGGCAGGCAACAGAGTATACGAGTCAATTAGTACATTGAATTGAAGGTGGACATCTGTTTTGGATGACACTAGGTTTTGAGTATGAGGCACCCTCAATTACGACGCGAGAGCGAAGTCGGTAATCAAAAGGCTTTAACCTACAGAGAACAGGACAGCATTCGAGAGAAGTATGCTCGCCACATGGAGCCTTATCCTATATACCGTTTCCTAGGGGTGTAGCCAGAGGCGGAGTCCCCCAGGGTTCCAAGCCTCTTAAAGGGGCAAGGTATTAAAGGTCAGGTACTGTTTACGGCAGTTATTACTACCGTTCATCACAGAGTAACAATGTCTATGGTACGAGACAAACGGTTGAGCTCAATGCAACAGAACGTTTTCATACCGCCAAGAGGCACAGCAGACACTTGAAAGCTAATGTCCAAATGGATGAGCTGCCCCACCTTCTCTGTAACAACAGCCCTTAATGGTTCAAATGTGCTCCTGTATTTAACTTTGGTCTAGCAAAAATGTAAACGTCTCATGTTGTGTTGTGATCTTATCACAGCATTTTGCAATATGACATGGGGGAAAATGAACATTTGTGTCTGTTGAAATTGTCACAACAGATTCAAAGATGTTCAACAGAAACATCAATTGAAAAATGATTGGCTACCAGCCAAAAGAAACACTGTGGCAGCCAAAACGCTTTTCTTTCTAAAGTCTAATAACTGGAGACGAGCCCATTATTTGAAGGCACCTAACTCTCTCCTTACTCAGATCATAAATATCTGTCAATAAAACATGACAATGGGCTTATTCTCAAAATATTTGTTCAAAAGTCCTGTCCCTGCCTCTGCACTTTAATTACTTTCTTAAGACATAAACAAGTTATGATTTTTTTTTCCCCTTCTCGAAAGAGGTGCCCCTTCCCATTGAGGAAGATCTTTTGGTACAATTTCTGGGGCTTGGATGTTAAAATGCAATCTTCATCTCAGTTTCTACTATTCACCGCTGCCCTGGTCTGATTAGCAAGGTGACATGGGATGTGGGAGTAACGGCAGTGGGGTAAGAGGGTAAATGGTCGCCGTGTCATAGCTGCCATCTCTTACACTGGAAGCTGGCCAGAGGAATGCAAACAAAGCAAAAGATTGTTTCAATGAAGGATTGAAGTTCATTTGCGAATCTATTGATTGAGTCGGCTTCACAGGTCAGTATCATCCCACTTCCTCTTGGAAAATGAGATACTATTAGTGGTATTTGAAAGGATATTTCAATATAATTCCAATTACAATTGGGTAGCACGGTAGCACAGATGATTAGCACTGTGGCTTCACAGCGCCAGGATCCCAGGTTCGATTCCCGGCTGGGTCACTGCCTGTGCGGAGTCTGCATGTTCTCCCCGTGTCTGCGTGGGCTTCTTTTGCCTCTCTTGTGATACTGTACAGGTGACAGAATTACATGCCTGTTCTGATCGCCTTTCTTATATTTATTAATGGTCAGTGCTCTCTGTCCTAGCTCACCTATTTGGTAAGATGGTGGAGGACTGCTGCTCCTTATAGAACTGTATCTCAACAAGAGTCAAAAACAGAAAAATAAAAATCAACTGCATTTCTGATTCCAAGGAGCAGTCTGGTGGTTTGAGTCAGGCCCCTGCTCTTGAATGTTTGCCGTTGTTTGAACATAGAACATAGAACATTGAACAGTACAGCACAGAACAGGCCCTTCGGCCCTTGATGTTGTGCCGAGCATTGTCCGAAACCAAGATCAAGCTATCCCACTCCCTGTCATTCTGGTGTGCTCCATGTGCCCATCCAATAACCGCTTGAATGTTCCTAAAGTGTCCGACTCCACTATCACAGCAGGCAATCCATTCCACACCCTAACCACTCTTTGTAAAGAACCTACCTTGGATATCCCTCCTATATCTCCCACCCTCAACCATATAGTTATGCCAACATTGCATTATGAATAATCGGGGCCATTGCACCTTTTTCAGATCTGTTTAGCTCTCGCTGTGAGAGAGATAACGCATACTACAAAAAGCAGGGAAAGGGTGTGATGATATGATCTGCATACTCGTCTGCCATTGGGCCAGAACGTCGGCTTACCATTGGCCCTGGTCGGTCATGTGCCTCTTGACCGATTGGCCGAGAGGCTGAGTTAACCACACCTCTATTAACGATGTATAAATGCTCAGACGCCTGACGATCGTCCCTTTCCACTGTAGACGATCGCAGAGCAGTGTTCTAGTCAATTAAAGACAGACTTTGGTAAATCACTCGCCTCGCGTGCAATCGATGGTACATCAAAGGGTTAACGAAAAAGTTGGAATTCTTGGATGGACGGTACTATTATTCCAGTTTGGAATACTCAGACATTCCAAGATACTGATTCTTGGTACAGTGGCGACACCTGACCATTTACCCACTGAGTTAGATCTCAGACGGAGACCATTCAGCCCATAGGTCAGAGGGTTAGGCTTCAAATCTTGATCCACAGGGTTTGAACAGGTAATCCCGGCTGACACTCAGCTGAATGATGTCAGAGGTGCCACCTTTCAGATAAGAGGTTACATTGAGGCTCCCTCTTCCATCTCGGGTCAACATAAAAGATTCCACTTTACCACACAAATAAGAGGAGGATAGTTCACTCCAGTGTCCTAACCGATATTTATCCCTCAGCCAACATCACTAAAGTAGATTTTCTGGTTATTTTTATTGATACTTCTTGTGGGGTGTTGCTGCACCCTTCTGCGTTTCCTATGTTGCGACGGTCAATACACTTCAACAAATAATTATTTCACTGTAAAGCACTTTGGTATATTCTGTAGTTGTGAAAAATGTTATATGTAAACCAATTCTTTCTATTAAAAGTCCTGAATCAGACATATGACATAAGCAGAAACCGATCAATAAGGAGTTAGTATTTTTTCACTTATTTATGGAAGTGAAATGCAAATTAGATTAACATTTTCTTCAGCTTTGGTACAGAGCTGAGGCCAACAGCGGGAGGAGGTTATTCATGAAGACCCCGGCTTCTCAACCTGATCCTCAGGTTAAGACACCACAGGTGAGCTCTCCCCCTCAGAGGGGAAAGGGGTCTATTGCCATGTGGGACTACGGCCACTTTACTTTATTACAACTCAGTCTATAAGTTGAGGATACAGTTCTTATTCAAAATGCAGATAAGGGCATCTGAATATTACCTAACTCTTTGTTAAGGTTTGAAACAAATCATAGTTTCTATTAATTATGCTCAGAACAATTCTAACCAAGGAAAGAAATATAAAAAATGTAAAGCAGAATATATTTGAATTTGTGTCTAAAATTGAAGCAGTTTAAACAGATGAATGAAACTTGGTCCGTGTGCTTCAGTTCATTAAAAAAAGAGGTCAGTAAGTTACAGTTTAATATTACTTAATTGATGTGTTCAGAATATGTTTTGATTAAGTGGATAGGGAGAAGGCATTTCCACTGAAGGGTTGGTTGGTAACTGGATCATACAGAGTTAAGCTAAACTGCAAGAGAACCTTGGGGCAGGACAAGGAGAAATATATTTTTCTCAACATGTTAAGCAGATTCAAGATGAATGTTGAAAAGAGCATTGGATATATATAAAGGGAAAGAAATTTAAGGACTATGGGGGAGGAAAAAACAGAGGAATGGGCCCATTTGTCACTTCAGATCCACAGCAATGTGGTTGACTCTTAACTGCCCCCTGAAATAGCCCTAGCGAGCCGCACAGTTTAAATGCAGTTAGGGATGGGCAACAAATGTGCATGCCACTGATGGGCGGCTCGGTAGCACAGTGGTTAGCGCAGTTGCGGCGTCACAGCTCCAGGGTCCCAGGTTCGATTCCCGACTTGGGTCACTGTCTGTGCGGAGTCTGCACATTCTCCCCTTGTCTGCGTGGGTTTCCTCTGGGTGCTCCGGTTTCCTCCCACAGTCCAAAGATGTGTGGATTAGGTGGATTGGCCACGCTAAATTGCCCTTCGTGTCCAACAATTTCAGTTCGGGTTACTGGGTTACGGGGATAGGGTGCAGGTGTGGGCTTCAGTAGGGTGCTCTTTCCAAGAGCCGAATGGCCTCCGTCTGCACTGTAAATTCTATGATTCTAAGATGCCCATATTCCATGAAAGAACAGAGAAAAAAAGAGAAAGCTCTTTCAAGGAGTCTGCACGATGGGACGAACAGCCTCCTTCTTCGCTGTCTGATCCTATTAGAAATGACAGTCTGACACTCTCAAAAGGGCTCATGACTCTTTGGAGTATTTCTAAAAAATAGGTAGTGGGGTGATGATAATTAGGTGTAATCGAAGCATTCATGAGGAACCAGAAAAATATCCCAACTTCCGATATGGCCTGGTGCCCTACATATGGCATGTATGATTTTGGGCTTTGGTTGTTTTTTGAGCACCTTGTGTATTCAATATGATGACTCAGCTGTGTTGGCCTCAACAAAGGAACAATGAATCAAATTGTTTTAACCAAGCCTGGCTGCATCCAGCACCTAAATGTGAACAACAGGTAGATAAAGAGAGAGGAAAGAAAGCCTGTCGGTTGTACAAAAAAAAGGGGCATGTGGTACAACTACCAGTGAACTATAATGCCGTGTGCTCGCGAGGAAATGGCCCGCTTGGGATTGGTAACTAAAGAATGAAAGACTTGTCTTCGGGTAGGAACTTTTTGCAAACTCGGGTTGCCCCAAATTACTGCAAATCAACTAAGTTTTTTTTTTAACATGTAATGTGGGAAACACGGCAGCTAGTTTTGTGCACAGCAAGCTCCCACAAACAGCACTGTGATAATAACCAAATGATATTTTTTAGTGATTTTCAACATTAATATCGGCCAACACATTAGGGAGAATTCCCCCGCTGTTCTCCAAAATAGTGTCTTGAGGTCTTTTACTTGTTGGCAAATGGGGCTTGAGTTTAATGTCTCGGCTGGAAAATGCACCTCTGTCAGTGCAGCAACTCACAGAGCACGGCACTGAAGTGTCAGCCTGGATTCTGTGACCAGGTCCTTGAGGTGGTACATGAATCCAAACCTATTCAGAGGCAAGAGTGTCACATCCCCTTCTGCGACAAGAAGCAATCTCACAGTTTGGTGTTCATTACTTGCCTTTAGAAAATGCCGAATTACGCCATTGGTCCATCTTCAGGTCACTGCAAATCCAGAAAATCTAAAACACATGAAGCATCGGTGTCAGAAAAAGCGACTGTGGGTGGAATTTTGTTATCTCAATGACAGCCGCCTTGACCACAGGGATATTAACACATTGGGACCAGGTCGAGGATCACATCAGGCCTCTCCAGCTATCAGATTCCATTCTGTTGAAAGCATCTCAAGCCACATGTCCGCAAATAGATCGTTGACATCAGGGCCCAATGTGAAAACATGTTGGGAGGAGGGATGGAAGTCTCCCTTTGGAAGATCAAATGCCGTGACTTCCCATTGACTGAACGCCCCGTGGCTTTAAATTACTCTTTAAGTGGTCCTCTGACAGCTCTGCCAAGATACTTAATATCTGTGAAAACTGAAACCAAATGCCATGTTAACTGCCATTTTAGGCCAATGATTTAAGAGCAGCTCTCTGCTGTGTGGATAGGGTCATGTCCATTACGTGTTGCTCCGTGCTTCATAACTTTATTCCTCCACGTTCATTTACCCCTCGTTAATGTTCTGGATCTAGGTGGTCCAGGTGCCTGATTTATACAAAATAAATCAGTTGCAACCATGAACGAAACAAAAACATTGGCTAACTCTGTTGCACAAATCTTGGCAGGTTATGAGCAACCACTGTGGTTTCTTTATCTGAATCGGTTTTAAATCCTTTGGATAGAATAACTTGCTCTTTTGTTTTAGGCTTGTTTTAATAACTTCCAGCTCATAATGGACACCCACCAGTAACTCTGGGTGGGATGTGGCGACCTATCCGCCGCCTATTTTTCGGCAGCGGTGGCGGCCCGCCAGCGGGTTTTGCCGACACCACCGTTGTCGACGGGATTTCCCGGAGACTGCAGCCCTTGCCGCCGGGAAACCCTTGCGCCAGCGTGGGACTAGAAATTCTCGCCAGCGTGAACAGCCAGTAGATCGCGCCCATGATCTTTCACCTTGATATTTCTTAAAGGGATATTCCTTTCTTCCGAATTGTTCAGAATCCTTCTCCATTATCAAGGGCATGCACCTGTATATTGGTTGTATCGCGACCTATACCCAACTGCATTATGATATAGTTATTATTGGGTGGGATGAAACTGTGTGGTAAATAATAATATGCTTATTATCATATTGTTCTCTGTTCCTGCCATCAACGAACAACGTGCATTTATTTAACACATTTAATACGTCAGCCGTGACTCGCTTAGTGACCTTTGAGTCATGAGACTTGAGCACAGGAACCTAATCTTACACTCCAGTTCACTACTGATTGTGCGTTGCATTGTTGGAGATGCCATATTTCAGATGCGAGATGAAATCAAGGCCCTGTCCACTTTTTCAGGTGGCTGCAAAAAGCCCCCTGGCTCTACTTTGAAGAAGAGCACAGGATTTAACCCCTTCCCAAGCCAATACCTACCCTGCAATCAACATCACCAGGGCAAATCACCCAGTCAAGGTGGGAGTTTGCTGCGTGCAAATTGGCTGCTGGACTTCCAGTATTGCAACAGTGAAAACACTTCCTATTTATTTCCATGGCTGGAAGATGCTTTCGGGTGTCCTGAGACCATGAAAGGGGCTATATAAATGCATATCTTTCATTTCTAACATTGGACTCTGCCACAAAGTGCTCCACGAGAATATGGTCAGACAAACAGCGCAATTCAAACAAAGATTTCTGCGGCCGCAATCCTTCGGCCACGCTGCATCGGAAAAGTCGCTCGCCGCGGCGCAGCGTGGCCGTTGAAAGCCGGGAAACCCTGCTCCTGGGATCTACCCGGCTTGCAATGCCTCACGAGATTCAACGCATCCTCGCAAGACTTTGCAAGGTGATTCCCGACAACAATGGGGGGATCACCTTTTGGCAAATCGGCATATTAAAGTGAGACAGCTAGTCTCACTCTAATGTGCAGATTCCCACGGTATCTGAGGCTTTGGGATTCAACCCCTTCACTTCGGAGACCTTAGAAGGGCGACATTGAGCACTGCTCCCCACACACAGGGACCAGACGGAATGGCCCTCATGGGGGTCTCCAAGGGGATGGGAGGTCTCCAACTGCATGCCCTTTGGGCAGGGTGGTTCCCTGGCACTCCTGGTGCCACCCGGATACACTTGCACTGCCAGCCTGGCACCCTGGCAGTGCCACCTGTGAACCAGCTGGCAGGGGTGTTGACAGGTTGGCACCTCAAAGGTGCCAAACTGGCATTGTGTGCGCGTGTGGTTCGGATGAGGTTGCTCGGCATCGGGGGCGCGGGGAGGGGCCGGGGACCCTCCCATGTTGCATTCGGGCTGATGGGGATGTCGGGGATTTTTCTGTGGGCCTCAGAGATCTCTCGCTGCAATGTGAAGTCCCGGTGAGTAGAGCTACCTGTTGTAAAAAACGGGACTATGCGCGGCATTGGCCGCACGTTCTGCGTTCAGGCCCCTTATTATCACCGATTCGCGTTGAATAGCCATGTGTTTCTCGGCACTGCACGACTAAATGCGCTCGCTCAGGGACTTTGTTCCCTTTTGGGAAGATCGCGCCCTACATATCATTTTGGGCAAGCTTAGCGGGCTGTTTCCCGCCAGATTTTTGGTTGGAATCCACACCAGTACTCACCCACACCTCATCATTTTTTTGCGCCTTATAAGGTTTCTCCCCGGTCTAGTGGGGATCTGAACTCACGGGCGAGATGGGCTCCTCAGAGATTGGGCCACCATTTTGAAAGTGTGCCATGATCTCTAAGTTTGCTTGAGTGTCCCCTCCTATCCCCCACTCACAGACAATGCCACCCCCCAGCAGACATGGGCATTAACCCACCCCCCCCCCCAACACAATTGAGGACACCCCGCTTTGGGGTCACTGAGGGCCCCCGTTTTTCAGGCCCCCTTACCCCTACTTTCAGACCCTTCCCCTTCAGCCCCCAACATTTATGAGGCCCTATTATACCCCGCCTTCGCCCCCACCCTTCATACACCCCCTCATGCCCCCTTTCATATGCCCCCTCGCCCCTACTCACTACCTTCCCTTCATCACAGGAGACCTCACTTTTCTGACCAGTCAGCCATGCGAGACCTGTCAAATGCCCTGCTGAAATCCAGTAGACAACGCCCAGAATTCTCCGGCCACTGCGATTCACTTTTGCTGCCGGCAGCGCACCCCCGCCCGTGTGTATCCCGGGGGTGTGAGGTGGCTACAATGCAAAATCCTATTGACAAGCGGAAGTAGTACAGAATCTCGCCGCCAGCGACCGGTGCACCGCGGGAAGCACGCGGTTGGGGAACCGGAGAATTCAACCCAACATCCCCTACACTAAACTCATCAATCTCCCTTGTAACTTCCTCAAAATAAACCTCTTGGGTTTCCTTGTAACTGAGGCCGGAGGTGTGTTTAACGCCCCATGTTGTGTGAGACGGTGAAGGGCAGGCTTAGTAAATCCCTGGATATCATTCCAGAGAACTTAACGGTGCCATTCAGCACCACCGGTACCCAGACCTTTGTCTCTACCATAAATTCCGCCCAGCAACACGTGCAAATTCATATTATCAAGAACTGAGTTACCTTCAGTTACCTTAAGTATAGTTGTTTATAACTGTTTGCTTAGTTCATTCGTCAGAACATTTACCTCTCCCTTGTCCATTGAGGTTGTACAGACAACACAGAAGCCAGGGGCTTTGTATTGTCAAGAAGTCAGTCATCACTGCACTACTTCAGTTATAAGTAACTAGGTTAAAATAGGGAACCTGTGACCACTAATGTGGCAGCATGGCCCCTTTAAGGGACGATACTTTGCAGGCCATGTGATGGGTCTTGAGCCTCTGGGAATGGAGCGCATGAACGTTAGCCTATCAGGTGTTTAGGCGCGGATCTGCCTGTTGGGGTTTGGTCAGAGCAAGCGTGGGAGTCGTGGGAACAAGACCTGTATAGTGATTGTGCTGTTCTGTGTGTATAGTCCTTCTCAGTTTAATAAATCGCCGTTGTGATTGAACAATGCCTCGTCAATTGCCTCTAACAACTAACAAACACATTTGCAATGCATAAGGCGAACAATTCACATTGCACACAAAACTGCATTATTTTCAGCCTGGGAACTATTTCTGATGACAGGTCATTGGCCTGAGACATTAGCTCTGTTTCTCTGTCTCGACTGGTGCTGCCCAATCTTCTGACTGCGTTCAACATTTTCTCTTTTTTTTCCCTGATTTCCAGCACCCACAGTATTTGTTTTTTGTTACACATTATTTCTGTTGTTTTGCACTTTGCACCAGTGACCCCAGACACTGTGATGCCTGCCCCACTGAGTAAGAAAGAAGCACTTAACGAGGACGATACAATTAATTCTTAAACAGTAGAATGTTATTCCTGTGATTGCACCAAACGTACTGAACCCTTAATGCCGTTCAGCAACACTTCAAATTAATAAAGCCTCACAATGGCATGAATACAGCAAGCTTAATTTTGCCTGCAATTTTAATGTGGGGGTGGAGCAATGATAAGTGGGTACATTAGTTGAATGACGATGGCAGCAAACCACAAGGCTGGATTCATAATTGAGAGAATATGAAGTTAAAATCTCACCATGGCAGTTTGGGAATTTTAATTTCTGTTCATAATGAACTGAAAATGTAAAGCTAATGCTGGTAGAAGTGATTATGAAGTTGCCCAAATGCTGTAAAACCCAACTCGTTCACTAATGTCCTTTAGGGAAGGAAATTTACCAACTTTACCTGGCCACACCTAGGTGTGACTCCAATTTCACACTAATGTGGTTGATTCCTTACTGTCCCGTCACTCAATTGCATCAAACCATCGCAGTATGCGGTGCTTCAAGAGGAAAGTTGGCCGCCGATTCTCAAAGGTAACCAGGGAAGGAGAATAAATGCAGCCTTACCAGGGATAGGATCCCTACAGTGCCAAAGGAGGCCATTCAGCCCATCGAGTCTGCACCTACCCTCCAAAAGAGCATCCTACCCAGGTCCCACTCCCCTGCCCTATTCCCGTAGCCCAAACTAACATGCACATCTTTGGACACTATGAGGCAATTTAGCACGGCCAATCCACCTAGCCCGTACCTCTTTGGCGTGTGGGAGGAAAACGGAACACCCGGACGAAACCCACGCAGACATAGGGAGAAAGTGCAAACTCCACACAGACAGACACCCAAGGCCCGAATTGAACTGGATTCGCTGGCACTGTGAAGCAGTAGTGGTAACCACTGTGCCACCATGTCACCCCATTGCACCACCGGGATGCTCACGTCCTGAGCTTGAATATTCAAATAAAGCACATCCACAATGCAGGTCTTTTGCAGTGGTCTGAAATGTTCCAAGTTGTTACAAAAAAAAATTACATTGAGGTGTGTAATATATCAAAGCATGATTTTTTAATCTCATAATAATTACAAATAATCTTGACCTCCAAGCAGGATGACTTCTGACTGAAAACCTAAGGGCGTCATTATAAAGTTAGATGACTCAATCGTAACATCATTAATGGTACATTGCATTTGGCTCCCAGAAATATTGTTGACCTCCTGATATGTGTTCAAGTAGTGTGAGCATATCAATAACCATAAATGAATAATATGTCAATCATGATGCATCAATATGCCCAATAATATAATAGAGAAAGAGGGACAGCATGGTGGCATAGTGGTTAGCATTGCTGCCTATGGCGCTGAAGACCTGGGTTCAAATCCCAGCCCTGGGTCACTGTCTGTGTGGAGTTTGCACATTCTCCCCGTGTCTGCGTGGGATTCACCCCCACAACCCAAAGATGTGCAGGGTAGGTGGATTGGCCACGCTAAATTGCCCCTTCATTGGAAACAATAATTGGGTACTCTAAATTTTTTTTAAAAGAAAGGAAATGCCCGATACTTAGATTAAAGTGATTCAGATGAAGAAAACTCTTACAAAATTGCTTAAACCCCAAGCAGTTTGTTTTAAAACTATAAATCAAGCTGAATTTTGATTCCTTTCCCGATTTTAAGACTTTAAGAGTGTTTCTGGCCGTAGAACCTTCAAAAGTACTTCAAAAGTACTTCATTGGCTGTAAAGCATTTTGGAACATCCACGACACTGAGACAATGTGAGCTATTTTCTTATTTGTCAATTATCATAATGAATAACTTGCCCTTTAACTCATGAAACTTCTCCATCAACTTATTTTCTTGCTTACGGAAAATATCCATGGTCTATAGCTCAACTCTCTAGTTGTCAATTTTTCAATCTATTTCTTCCAGTTTTGGCTGCATAATACAGCAGCGACATCTGGCCCTTGACCAAGCCGTTCAATGCCATGTCCGGCTTTCAGGAGGGAAAATACATTCAAAATAGGTAGCAGTCGAGGTGAATAGTATAGATGCGTCGGAAGCGAGGTGGATGAAGGAGAAGGAGACCGAGGATTACGCTCGAAGATTTAGGTGAGGAAGTCTGAGAGGAGATTTGAGTGGAACATAAATACTAGCATGGACTGGTTGGGATGAATGGTCTGTTTTTGTGGTGTACACTCTGTTCAATTCGGTGTAGAATTGATTGTCGGCAGCATTTAACAAACAATTCAAAGTAAGCAGACAATAATGGTGTGCTGGAGAGGCAGGAGAAAGAAAGTAAATTGATCATTGGTTCATGTCAGAATAAATCAGGCAAGCTGCAGGCGCCTACCAAGTGGCTCAACTTTTCTTACCTGTTGGGGCCTTACGAATGTAGGCCTGTGCCGAAGCTGGGAAAGATGGCTCCCTTGATGTAATCTGAAGCGAGGTCATGGGTGGGTCAGAAGCCGTCCACCGCTATTTTGTGCAGTCAGGCGCAACAACCCTGCTCTTCCCATCTACGACTGGAGGTTGTGGCGCCTTTCTTTCAATGAGATCTAGCGTTCATTTTACTGGTCACCGGTTGGATGGTTCAAGTCCCAGAAATGCAAATCAGAACTGACACATCAGGAGTCCAGGTCTGAAATGAGCACTGGGGTTGTGTTTCACCGCATTACACCAACGATTACACCTCAAAATGACTTCACTGACTGTAAGGTGCTTTGTGATCTGAGGTCACTGCATGAGGCAGCACGGTAGCATTGTCGATAGCGCAATTGCTTCACAGCTCCAGGGTCCCAGGTTCGATTCCGGCTTGGGTCACTGTCTGTGCGGAGTCTGCACATCCTCCCCGTGTGTGCGTGGGTTTCCTCCGGGTGCTCCGGTTTCCTCCCACAGTCCAAAGATGTGCAGGTTAGGTTTGTCACATTTTAGATGGAGAGGTGGAGGAAACCTTTGTCTCAGAGGGTTTTGAGGCTTTGGAATCCTCTTCCCCAGGGAGCAGTGAAGGCTGGGTCATTCGCATCTTTAAGGGAAAGTTTAGACAGATTTTCAATCTCCAAAGGAGTCAAGAGTCATGGGGGGTTGGGGGGGGGGGGGGGGGGGGGGGGGGGGGGGAGATGGCACAGGTAGGAAAGTGGAGTTAAAGCCATAATCAGATCAGCCATTATCTTATTGTATGATGGAGCAGGCCCGATGGGCTGAATGGTCTCCTCCTGCTCCTATTTCTTTTTTTTATTCGTTCATGGGACGTGGGCTGTGCCAGCATTTATTGCCCATCCCCTAATTGCCCTTGAGGGGCAGTTAAGAGTCAACCATATTGCTGTGGGTCTGGAACCATATGTCGGCCAGACCAGGTAATGGGCGGCAGATTTCCCCTTCCCTAAAGAGCATTAGTGAACCAGATGGGTTTTACGACAATGGTTTAATGGTCATAATTAGACTTTTAATTACAGATTTTTATTGAATTCAAATCTCATCACCTGCAGTGGCGGGATTTGAACCCGGGTCCCTAGAGCATTACCCTGGGTTTCTGGTTTACCAGTCCAGTCCAGTACAATACCACTACGTCACCGCCTCCCCAAGATTCAGATGCTGGTGACGCTTTTGCGCACATATAGTTTGAACCAATGTAATTTCTTGTTCGACATTTCTATTCATGATGCTGTCTTTTGTCAAAAGTGTTTGCTAATGTAGAAAGGATCAAAACGTTCCTTAATTATACATATTTAAAAATATGCTTAAGAAAAAGATATCTTTAAAGTGAATTGACCAAAATAAACAGCAAATTCTAATTTGACAGTTGTCAAAAATATTTGAATATTATGTTGCCACAAAATGTAGTAGATTAAACCAGGAAACAAGGCTGTGAATATTCTTTGTTTATTCATCTAGATCATTACTTCATAGTTATCATAGAATTTACAGCGCAGGAGGAGGCCCATCGAGTCTACACAGGCCCCTGAAAGAGCACCCTACCTAAGCTCACACCTTCACCCTATCCCCATAACCCAGCAACCCCACCTAACTTTTGGACACTACGGGCCAATTTAGCGTGACCAACCCAACTAACCTTCACATCTTTGGGCTGTGGGAGGAAACCGGAGTACCCGGAGGAAACCAACGCAGACACGGGGAGAACGTGCAGACTCCGCACAGAGAGTGACCCAAGCCGGGAATCGAACCCGGGCCCGTGGTGCAACAGTGCTAACAACTGTGCTACCCTGCCGTATTAACAAGATAGTAAAACAAAATATTTGATTAATGTAAATGAGCTCTTAAGAAATCTCTTACCTCTGATGTACCACTTCATTTTATTTCTGCCTTTGACTTTGTTAAAGTTTTGTCCAATGTGTATAATAAATATTGGCCTTTAACTAATATTTCCGATTAAGAAAAAAAAGGGTAAGGTACCTCAGGGGGAAACTTTTAAGATCCTTTATGAAAAAGATGCGACGGAAATATAAAATCTACCCACTGCACACAAACTCAAAAGGTCAAAACAAAATTCCTCCATGTTTGTTTGCTAACAGGGAAAGATTTGTTCCTTTGAGGGCAGAGGAAAGTTGGCATCTTTATGGAGTCACAGTGGGCCGATCGTACTGTTTCAGGGCCTTCTGTGCAGGTAAATCTAATTAGGGCAGTACACGCAGGCACTGATCTGTAAAGTGCTTGTGGCTTTCAAACAAATGGCATTTAAACGAAAGCTATAGATGCTTGTTATCTATGCTCAAATGAGCTGAAAAGGAGAGACTGCGAAGGGAATGACTGATGAATTAACAGTTGAGTTTATTAGACAGCCTGGATTTATAACACTGTAGCTGAACCATAATTTATTACAGTCATAACAGACAGAGTCAGTGTTTTTAGTAAGATTACATGTTGTCACACTCACTGACTTGGAATATTTGACAGTTTTGTTTAAATTGATTGCACCAGTGGAGTGTATCTTCCTCTCCTCAAATATGTACATAATCAGATATATTTCTTTCTCGCTGGCTGACAGTTACCAATGTCTATTAATCTGGGAATCTGCCCAGCCCTCCAATGTTACTTATTAATATGTTCTGGCCTGCATCTCCACCTCATGACTCATTGGGTGATCGAATGGCCTGTGGAGGTGCAGCTGCAAAATCAGTCAAGGCACTTGACACCATCTGAGCAAATCAATCTTCCAGAGTGGCAGCCCATCCGCCAGCACCTTAAGTATCCTTTCCCTCCAACACTGGAGCCCCCGTAGCTGTTGTGATCTACAAGAAACTCACCAAGGCTGATTCCACAGCCCCTTTTCCATAACCTCAGTTCTTACTACTTAAGAGGACAAAAACAACAGGTACATGGAAACACTGTCACCTGCAAGTGCCCTTTCAAGTTGCGTACCATCCCAACTTGGACCAAGAGACCTGGGGCTGGATTCTCCGCCCCGCCGTGCCACATTTCTGCCCTGACCCACCAGCGAGATTCTCCGTTAAGCTGGCCGGTCAATGGGGTTTCTCATTGTGGGGCAGCCCCATGTGGCCGGGAAACCCCCGGGCGCCGGCAAAACGGAGAATCCTGCCGGCGGAAAAATCCCGCCCCTGGATTTTCATCCTCAAACTAGGTTGCAGGAGTCTGGAAAATTCCTGGCTCACTCGCCACGTCAGGAGAATGTGTCAGCAGGGACTTCATTGCTGTGTGTGTGGGGGGAGGTCCTCCAGCCCTCACATACCCACACCTCCTCCTCATACTCTGCAAGCCCTATCCATGCCAGCTCATGCCTCCCACACCCACCCCCATGCCCCTCATGCTCTCCATGTCACGCAATGCTTCCAAACAACCACAATGGCCCTACATGCCAAGCAGTCACAGTTCCATGCTTATTCACACACTATAACTGTATAGAAGCAATGAACCATATAATGCACTCAATAGAAAGTGTCAATCATCAAGACTCATTGAAGTTTCAGTGGGCAAAACTGTAAGCACTTGAAACCTCTTTATCTTGTGTAAATAAATATTGTGAAATTGACAGAAGAGATCAGAGAGCCACAGTTGTCAATCAAGCAATGTTTTTCCTGAGATTCAAGTGTTTTAGGTGTCTAACAGATGTCTGGGCTCTAAATCTAAGAATACTTAATGAAGTTTGGTTGAACACATCCATTAATCCGTTGCAACACTTGAGACCCAGAGAAAACATAGCTTTATTTTTTATGAACTAATGACTGTTTTCTCAAAGCTTTTATTTGCACATTCTAGTGTCACAATGATTTTCATTGTTTCTATGCAATGTATAGTGGGTAAATGGGGATGAAAGCCATAGCTTGGCACAGGAAGCTTGAGGAGCAATAGGAGTTGTTTGGGGGGCATAGCTTGGCATGTGAGGCATGAGGGGCCATAAGGGTCTTTGAGGTGTTCCTATGAACCATTATAAAATGCTAGCACAACTCCATGAAAGTTACGTAGGTTAGGGAATGCCTAACCCACAGGTCGGGAGTGCAAGGTGCAAAGTGCAAGCATTTGACTAGAACCAGCCTGCATTGCTAAAAGGCATTCCAAACATCAGAAACTTTGGGAATGGGGTCAGGAATCGCGGAAATGACCACACTCCCCCTCCACACCGCCATTTTTAAAAGGCTCCCAAGCCATCCCGACTTGGTGAAAATCCAGCACACAATCACCTTTCTTGTGGTGGCCAACTCTTCAAAATATAAGAGTCACCACCACCTTCTAGGGGGAAACTAGGGATGGGCAATAAATGTTGGATTTTCTATCGCCAACCTCCCAAGAATGAATTGTTTTTAAGAACTGCCTGCTCTCAGGTTGGGTGTCAGCTTGGAATATGGAGTGGTACAATTAGAGTTAGCCCAGGCTTGGGCAACAAAAATAATCAGGCTGGATTCTCACTCCTCGGCACTATCGAATGATCCCAGCTAGAGTGCCCACTTGTGAACAGTGTTGTGAGGACAACATTAGCTTTGGCAATGATTCTCCTTGGGACCAAACAGCTTCCTCACTGTTTTGCGTGCACATGCACATGAAGAACAGCCATCTGAATGAGGTACCAGACGGCTGCCAATCTCTGTGTAAGTGAGCCAGAGACGGCTGCTTGGAAATTGTTGGGGCTCCATTCTGTTGTCATAGGTGATGTTTTGGGCAGGTTGGTTCAAAGTTGACTGCAACTGGATGCAGGGAAGCTGGAAACAAATGTCTGACACAGGAGATGATCCAGCACTGTTTTATTTAACTATGGACTGCTGTGCATGTTCCGCTGTGGGTTGACACTCTACTAATCCAACTGATGACCTCTTACTGGCTTGACCAGACTTACTAGCTACCTCATGGTAATAGTGTTCACTAACTTGTGCACTCTGACTGTCTCAGTAGCTGGGTCCTGAGAGAGAGAGCGTCTTAATGCCCTGTGGGCTTTATAGTGGTGGTGTCCTGTCTGGTGATTGGTTGTTCTGTGTTTTGTGTTCATTGGTCATCCTGTGTGTCAATCACTGCCTGTCTGCATCTCATTACATACATGAGTGGATATTATGACATCTCTTTTTTAAAAAATAAGTTTTGGAACGTGAAGGTATATACATGCCTGACTATGTACAAGTGGTGAGTTAACGAACATATGTATATGGGAAGGTGTCTATCGTGCAGACGCAGAGCAAACTGAACAAAATTTACAAGAGTAAAGTCTCTAGATTCAGTCTTTGAGGCGAGCGACAAGTTCTTGTCGATCACCGCAGAGGTGGAGCAGGAGACGCCGGCACTTGGACAGGCGGGATTGCTGGCATTCCGCCGTGTCGTGGAAAGGCGGGATCGCTGGCAGATCGGTGGCCTCATGGCAGGAGACGTCCAGAAGAGGCATGATAACCGGTGGAGCAATGCGATTAGGCGGTGGGCGGGAAACTCTCCGCAGCGCCCTCCTGTTGCGCCGGAGAATGGAGCCGTCAGCCATTTGAACAATGAAAGACCTTGGGGCGGCCTTCCTGACAACAACAGCTGGGGCTGAACAACATCCCTCAGGCAACTGGACACGAACAACATCTGCTGGAGCCAGCGCAGGCAGATCCGTGGCATGAGCATCATACGTGATCTTCTGCTGGTCCCTGGACCGCTGCAGGTTTGGCAGCACCGTGAGGTGGTCAAGGTCTGGAATATGGACGGCTGGAACAGCCGTCCTCAGGTTGCGGTTCATGAGCATCTGCGCCGGAGACAAACCAGTCGGCAGAGGGGCTGCCCTGTAAGCCAGCAGCGCCAAGTTGAAATCGGAGGCTGAGTCTGGAGCCTTGCACAACAACCACTTGATAATATGGACCCCTTTCTCGGCCTTCCCGTTTGATTGCGGGTAATGAGGACTGGAGGTGATGTGTCTGAAGTTGTAGGATCGTGCAAAATCGGACCACTCCTGGCTGTAGAAACATGGACCATTGTCACTCATTACTGTGAATGGTATCCCGTACCTGGCAAACGTCTCTTTGCAGGCTTTGATGACGGACCTAGATGTGAGGTCCGACATTTTCACCACTTCCAGGTAACTGGAGAAGTATTTGACCAAGAGCACGTAATCACACCCATTCGCATGAAAGAGGTCTACCCCCACTTTAGACCACGGAGAGGTCACAATCTCATGGTGTTGCCCTGTTTCCTTGGGCTGAGCCGGTTGAAACTTCTGGCAGGTCGGGCAGTTGAGGACCATGTCGGCAATGTCCTGGCTGATGCCCGGCCAATAAACGACCTCCCGAGCTCTGCGTCGACATTTCTCGACCCCAAGGTGACCCTCATGGATCTGTCTGAGCACCATAGCTGGCATGCTTTGAGGAATGACGATCCTATCCAGTTTAAGAAGGATTCCCTCAATGACCGTTAACTCGTCCTTAACGTTAAAGAACTGAGAACATTTCCTCTTTTGCCAGCTATGGGCGAGGTGTTGCATCACGCGCTGCAGTAGAGGATCCTTGGCAGTTTCTTCACGTATTTGGGCCACTCGTTCATCAGGTTGCTGGCACATACCTGCACCTGTGCCTCTATGTGGCAGATGAAGTTGCCCTGTTCACACGGCATGGTGATGGATCGGGATAGGGCATCCGCGATGATCAGCTCCTTACCCAGTGTGTAGACGAGTTTGAAGTCATATCGGCGGAGACGAAGAAGAATTCGCTGTAGCCGAGGTGTCATGTCATTTAAATCCTTCTGGATTATGTGGACTAAAGGCCTATGGTCTGTTTCCACCGTGAACTTCGGCAGGCCGTATACATAGTCATGAAACTTGACTTTTTCTATCAGGAGACCCAAGCACTCCTTTTCGATTTGGGCTTACCGTTGCTTGGTCGGCGTCATGGCCCTGGAGGCATATGCCACTGGAGCCCAGGACGAGGAGTCATCTCGCTGGAGGAGCACCGCCCCAATGCCGTCCTGGGTAGCGTCAGTAGATATCTTGGTGTCTCTGGTTAGGTGAAAGAACGCCAGTACGGGGGCTGTGGTGAGCTTCGCCTTCCACTCGAGCCACTTCTTTTCACGTGCGGGCAGCCACTGAAACACTGTTGACTTCTTTACGAGATGCTGGAGGGCCATGGTGTGGGCTGCCAAATTGGGAATGAATTTCCCGAGAACATTTACCATCCCAAGGAAGCAGAGGACCGCCTGCTTGTTCTCCGGGGTCTTCATGGCGTTGATTGCCACCACCTTGTCGGCGTCCGGTTGCACACCCTGCTGTGACATGTGGTCACCCAGAAACTTGATGGCGGATTGACCAAATGGGCATTTGGCCCTGTTGAGCTGGAGGCCATTCACATGATTCCACTGGAAGATCTGTTTGAGGCTGGCAATGTGATCCTCGGGCGTTGTGGACCAGATGATCACGTCGTCCACATAGACTCGCACCCCCTCGATGCCCTCCATCATTTGCTCTATAATGCGATGGAATACTTCGGAAGCTGATATGATACTGAAAGGCATGCGGTTGTAGCAATAGCGGCTGAACGGAGTGTTAAATGGCCAGGCTTCTCACACTGCAGGCATCGCCGTCCTTTGGCTGGACATTGCTGCTTTAAATGGGCGGAGCCACAATTCGGACACGTCATAACGCTGACGTCAGCGCGTTCCATGCGCCAACGCGCATGCGCAGTGCGGTTGGCCAACATACACACCTGCGCATTAGGGTTTTTGGCCTCATCGTCCACCCAGTTGTGTTGCACATGCGTAGGGACCTGGGAAAAGCGCGCAGAACGGCCACTCTCCTCGATACTGAGGCCTTGCATTTTTGCAATGGCCTGCACCTGTTCTGCCTCATGGGAGGCCAGTTTTGCAGTTTCTGCCGCCCTGATGTGGGAGTAACGATTCTTGGCATGCTCATGGACTACGCACGTCTTGATAGCGTTGGGGAGGGTCAGCTGTTTGATTTTGAGGAGCTGCTGCCGTAGGGAATCAGAGTGGATCCCGAAAACAATCTGATCCCGGATCATGGAATCAGCCGTTGAGCCATAATTACATGACTGCGCCAGGAAGCGGAGATGGGTCAGGAAGGACTGAAAAGGTTCATCCTTACCCTGAAGCCTCTGTTGGAAGATGTACCGTTCAAAGCTCTCATTCACTTCAATGTCGCAGTGGCTGTCGAATTTTAGCAGAACTGTTTTGAACTTCGTCTTGTCTTCGCCATCGGCAAACGTAAGCGAGTTGTAGATATGGATGGCGTGATACCCCGCGGTCAAGAGAAATAACGCAATCGTCCTGGCGTTATTTCAGGAGATGATCCAACACTGTTTTATTTAACTATGGACTACTGTACATGTTCAGCTGTGGGTTGACACTCTACTAATCCAAATGATGACCTCTTACTGGCTTGACCAGACTTACTAGCTACCGCTTGGTAATAGTGTTCACTAACTTGTGCACTCTGACTGTCTCAGTAGCTGGGTCCTGAGAGTCTTAATGCCCTGTGGGCTTTATAGTGGCGGTGGCCTGTCTGGTGATTGGTTGTTCTGTGTTTTGTGTTCATTGGTCATCCTGTGTGTCAATCACTGCCTGTCTGCATCTCATTATATACATGAGTGCATATTATGACAATAGGCGAGGTTGAGCAGAACCCCAAAAGCTCTTGCCGAAGTCTAGAGACCCCCCATCCCAAATTTGCAAAGTTGAAGAGGTTCATTGATTCCCACATGGCTCATCAGTTGGAGCCACAGCAACCCAACCGGATCCAAAACTGCGAGGAATCTCACGCAAGGCAATGAGGCCAAGTGTCTCTTTACTTCCAGTTCCAACCTGAGACACTTTGATGACTGAAGATAGCCAACCTCTTCCAAAATCAATTAATTTACTTTGATAAAGATTCAGCACCTTTAGAAGTACTCAAAGTGGACTTACACTAGGTTTCCGTGGGTTAGAGTTATTTTGAAGTTTTTTAAGGATCTAAAGAGAGGAATTTCCCCAGTCAGTCTGTGAACCCCTCAGCGACAGAGAGGAATCTTTCCCATTTCCTCTCCCTCCCAATGCCCCCACCCCCCCAATCCCAGCTCCCAACCTAACTTCTACTCACTGGATAAAAGAAATAAAAGAGAAAATGCTGGAAAATCTCAGCAGGTCCGGCAGCATCTGTGGGGAGAGAAAAGAGCTAACGTTTCGAGTCCGATGACTCTTAGTCAAAGCTTTGACAAAGAGTCATTGGACTCAAAACATTAGCTCTTTTCTCTCCCTACAGATGCTGCCGGACCTGCTGAGATTTTCCAGCATTTTCTCTTTCCTAACTGCTACTCAAATCCTCTCCAGTCAAGAGGTTTGAGGCCATTATATCCTAACGAAAAGAGAAAGAAGATGAGACCAGATTTTCACGGCCTATAACAATAGTATTGACAGATTTCGGAAACCTACATCATCAACCAGAATCGGTAACAATCCCAGGGTATTAAATAGGTGGCCATGGAAATCCTGGATGTGTTGTTTGTCATCTTCCAAAATTCTGCAGATTCCAGAACATTCCTGGCAGATTGGAAGGTGGCAAATGTAACCCGCTATTTAAAAAGGAGGGAGGGAGAAAACAATGAATTACAGAGCAGTTAGTCCAACATTAATAGTTGGGAAAAATGCTAGAGTCTATTATAAAGGATGTGATCATAGGAAACTTAGAAGCTACCAACGGGAATAGACAAAGTCAATGTAGTTTTATGAAAGGGAAGACATGTTTGACAAACTTACTGTAGTTCTTTAAGGGAGTAACTACTAGAATAGATAAGGGTGAACCAATGGATGTGCTGTATTTGGAATTTCAGAAAGCTCCACATAAGAGGTTAGTGTGCAGAATTGAAGCATCTGGAACGGGGGGTAATATTTTGACATGGATTCATAACTAGTTTGCAGACAGTAAATGGAAAATACAAATAAATGGAAGTGCGCAATGGTGAAGGCACATCATACGAAGTTGGCGGAGGCACAGAGGGCCCAGGGCCCTCCCATGTAGTGGCAGGTGGTCCCACAAGGATCAGTGCTCGGTTCACAGCTATTCACAATATACATCAATGATTTGGATGAGGGAACCAGATGTAATATTTCCAAATTTGCTGATGACACAAAACCTGGTGGGAATGTGAGTGGTGCGGGGGATATTAAAAGGCTTCAAGGTGATTTAGAGAAGTTAAGTGAGTGGGAAAATACATGACAGACGCAGTATAATGTGGATAAATGCAAAGTTATCCGCTTTGGACAGAGAAACAGAATGGCAGAGTATTATTTAAATGGTGATGCATTGGGAAATATTGACGTACAAAGGGACCTTGGTGTCCTAGTACACCAGTCACTGAAAGCAAGCATGCAGGTACATCAAGAAGTTAGGAAAGCAAATGGTATGTTGGCTTTCATTGTAAGAGAGCTTGTGGATATCTCACTGCCACTGGTTAGGCCACACCTGGAATACTGTGTGTAGTTTTGCTCTCCTTATCGAAGAAAAGGTACACTTGCCGCAGAGGGAGTGCAGCGAATATTCACCAGGCTGATTCCTGGGACGGCAGGATTGTCATATGTGTAGAGTTTGGGTTGATTGGACTCATATTCACAGATTTCAGAAGAATGAGATGGGATCTAATTGAAATTTAAAAATTGGTTGGACAGACTGGATTCAGTGATGTTGTTTCCCCTGGCTGCCGGGAAGGGGGGGGGGGGGGGTCTAGAACAAGAGGTCACAGTCCCAGGACTTGGGGTTGGCCAATTAGGACTGAGGTGAGGAGAATATCTTCACTCAGTGGTTGACGAACCTGTGGAATTCTCTACCGCAGAAGGCTGGGGAGGCCAAGTCACTGAATATATTTAAGAAGGAAATAGATAGATTTCTAGGATCTACAGGTGTAATTGGGTATGGGGAGAGGGCGGAAGTATGGTGTTGAGATAGAGGATCAGCCAAGATCATATTGAATGATGGCCCAGGTTTGAAGGGCCGAATGGCCCACTCCTGCTCCTGTTTTCTATGGTTCAGGTCTCATCAGTTGCCCTGGTCACTGGCACAGGGCAGAGGAGCTGCTGTCATCATCCCGAGTGCTCTGGGAGGAGTCCACCGATGTGAGCTGCAGTTCATCCATCAACAACGGACGGAACGGTGGGTTAGCACTGCTGCCTCACAGCTCCAGGCACCTGGGTTCAATTCCAGCCTTGGGTGACAGTGTGTGTTGAGTTTGCGTGTCCTCCCCGTCTGTGTTTGCATGGGTTTCTTCCGGGTGCTCCGGAAGATCAAAGATGGGCAGGTTAGATGGTTTGGCCGTGATAAATTGCCCTTTAGTATCCAAAAGGTTAGGTGGGGTTACTGGGTTATGGGGATAGGGTGGAGGCACGGGTTTAAGTGGGGTGCTCTTTCCAAAGGCAGGCGCAGAGTCGATGGCCTGAATGGTCTCCTTCTGCACTGTAAATTCTATTCTATGAACACGAGAGTGGTTTTCACCTCCTTGATCACCTTGGATAGATGGTCACCTAGCCGAGTTAGTAGGTGCCTCATTCATTTAGCACAATGGTACTGACCTCAGCGTGAACAGCCAGTGTGTGGGCTCGCAGGTCCGAGTGCAACCCCTGAAATCCCTGATTGCGTTCCTGGAGCTGTCCCTCCATGAGAGTCACCTCTCTCTATATATGACAGAGGCTGTGCACTTGGAGCTACAGGTCATTGAAGTACTCACGCTCTGCATTGACTCCCCCAAGGCAGAGACCATGATACGCAAACCCTCAGGCGGCTCCGGAAGATGTCCCCACACATCCTTTGGATCTGTGTCCTGATGGACAAATCCAGAGTCTCATCATCTGCCTTGGGCTTTGCACCTTCCTGGTCTCCAGCACAGCTGGTGCCCTGGGCCCTCTCTGCCTCCGCCAACTTCTCAGGTGGGTATGATGGGCCTTCGCCACTGTGCACAACTATCTGATCGGACACAGTAATGCCAACAAATCTGTACTGGTGCGTGGTGCAGAGAGTAGATGCGGCACAGGTGTAGTTGCCGGTGGCTCCTCCTCGGGTGTCAAAGGAGGGTCCTCGGGATCTCTGTGATGTTGAGAATGGTACACCTGAGGGAGGATGAGACAATATCAGTAGCAAACATCATGGATCATGGCACAGTGTACACACTCCAGCTGTTTCTCACAATGGACAGGCGCCTCAGTGAAGCGTTGTGATTGGGCAAGCAACAGGGACTATTGGTTTAAACAGCTTTTTCCAAATCGCACTGCTCGCCACATCTTAAACCCTCCAATGCTCTCTTTCCTGTCCACGGGACTCGCACTTTCTCCAACACCCTGCCTCTCCATTGCCTGCGGATGTGGCTCCATGCTCCCATACCAACTCAAGGGTTTGCTCCTCAGCATCTGTCAGGATCAGTAGGGTGGGCACCCCACCACCCGTTCTTCCACGCTCCTGCACATTATGGATTCACCTCCTGCAAAGACATACGTGCATTCATTATTCCTTCTTTATGTCATTCCATATCAACCTTCCCACCCCATGAGACACAAGTACAGATGCCCATCAAATTGACATAACTCATCCTTACACACACAAGGCGACTTGACACATTATCCAGCCTTTTGTGGTGCAGGAATACATGCCATTTGGCACTGCATTGTACAGCTGTGTGTATCAAGAAGTCTTGCTACCCACTTAGACATCTATACTGACTTCCATAGGAACTCAGTACTCACCCTGGCAGAACGCAGCGGTCATTGAACCTTTGTGGCACTGGAGCTAAGTGCGGCGGACCGCATAATTCCCACTAGCCTGGGCAGCCATGTCTGTCCATGCCCTCTTCATCTGATGATCTGGCCTCCTCCAACCATCCCACAGTATTAAAATATCCAGAAGAACCCATAAGAACTAGAGGGCAGATTGCCCCTGAGCATTGCCTTCCTGCCCGGCAGAGGCAGCGGGTCCTGAGCAACAGCCCCATAGCAACACTGAGCCAAACTCAGTACCCAAGTAATGCTGGGTGGAAGGTAATTGGCCATTCAATGTGAAATCGGGGGTGGAGAATGGGTTGCAGGCGAAAGTGGATATCGCAGCGGCTTGCGGGTCTCTCCGGTCCTTTTGCTGGTGGCAGGAATCTCTGCTCCCGCCATCAGCACTCCCCCTCCTGTGGGTTTCCCGGCGGCATGGGATGACTTTAATGAAAAATCCCAGCGAACGACACACCAAGTTCTCCATCCCCGCGAGCAGTGGTGACATGGCTGATCCGCAATGGGGAACCCCAGCCGGAACCGGCATTTATCCTGCACTTTTCACTCCCTCAGAACATCCCAAAGCTCCTTATAGACAATTAGGGACTTCTGAAGTGCAGTCACCATTGTAATATAGGAAACACTACAGCAAAATTGCAGACTGCAAGGTCCCACTTAATGTTCTGAAGTGGGACTTGAATCCACAATCTCTAACTTTGAAGAAAGAATGCCGCTGAACTAGGAAACAAATTGGTAGAAACATTTCTTTGTATAAAACCCAAGATCTCAATACTGAGTGAAGTTTCTTCACAAATATCCAACTGCCTATAAATTAGTAATCAGTTGTGGGATTAGGAAACAATCAAGTGAGTGAAAACAAGAACATTCGGAAAGATGTATTAGATGTCTCAGGATATTCGACATCTTTTTGTTCAACCCTTGGGTAATTCAATTTGAGCTATTTACTGCGCTAATAGATGATTATTTTCAACTTGATGTCCAAAGCAGCCCATTCCCTATTCTACCACAATGTTTGCCTAAATGAGTTGAATTAAAATTAGGAGGACTTGCATTTATGTAGTTCCTTTCTCAACTTTAGGAAGTCCCGAAGTGCTTTACAGTCAACAAGGTAGCTCTATTGTGTAGTCACTGTGGTAATGTAGGAAATGTAGCCTATTTGGGATCAGCAAACCCACTCCAACAGCAATGATCAGATCATCTGGCTTTTGGTGATGTTAGTTGAGTGCCCAATATTGGCTGGGTAAGATCATAAGAAATAAGAGCTCATTGAACCTGCTCCCCCATTCATTACAATCATGGTTGATCTGAATGTGTCCTCAAGTCTATTTTCCTGTCTGCTTCATATAATCCGTGGCTCCCCTTGAGTTTCATTGCCTGGCCAGGGTCCAGATGAGGGATTTTTGAATTGTCTTTCCTTCCAAAGTCTGTAATTTCTCAAAAATTGTTCTTTACACATTTGATGGCACTGTGGCAAGGTGGTTGGCATTGCTGCCTAACAGCACCAGGGACACAGGTTCAATTCCAGCTCTGGGTGACTGCCTGTGTGGTGTTTGCACGTTCTCCCCGTGCCTGCATGGGTTTCCTCCGGATGTTCCACTTTTCTCCCACAATCCAAAGATGTGCAGGTTAGCTGGATTGGCCATGCTGAATTGCCCCTTAGTAATAATAATAATAATAATCTTTATTAGTGTCACAAGTAGGCTTACATTAACACTGCAATGAAATTACTGTGAAAATTCCCTAGTCGCCACATTCCCACGCCTATTCGGGTACACAGAGGGAGAATTCAGATTGTCCAAATCACCTAACAGCACGTCATTCGGGAAACCGGAGCACCCGGAGGAAACCCACGCTGACGCAGGGAGAACGTGCAGACTCCGCATAGACAGTGACTCAAGCGGGGAATTGAACCCGGGTCCCTGACGCTGTGAAGCAACAGGGCTAACCACTGTACTATCGTGCCGCCCTCCCAAGATGTGCCGGTTGGGTGGCTTGGCCATGATACCACTGCTTCTTAGTGTCCAAAGGTGTGCAAGTTAGGTTGTGGGGAGTGTGGGCCGAGATAGGGTGTTCTTTCGGAGGGTCGGTGCAGTCTCAATGGGCTGAAAGGCCTCCTCCTGCTCTGTGGAGATTTTATGGATTCTATGGATTTGGACGTCTGCATGAGGATGGAGCTTCTCCTTCTTTCAGATCTCACTTAACTCTCAGTCATGTGATCTGACATCATTATTACATCAGCATCCTGTATGCTCCTGATTTTAACCCTTTACTCTACACCTTGTAGATCAGAACTCTGCCTTGAATATATTCGGTGAGCCAGCCTCCACTGCTCTCGGTGTAAGAGAATTCAAAGATTAACAATCCTCCAAGAAAATAAATTCCTCCTCACTTCCGTGGTTAAATTTTTAAACTGTGTCCCCCAGTTCTAGGTTCCCCCATGAGGGGGAACATCCTCTCAGCATCTATCCTGTCAGGACCCTCAAAATATTATGGGCTGGATCCTCCGGTTCCATGTGTTTCTCCGCGACACGCCGTTCGCAGGCTGCGGGATTCTTCACTCCCAGGAAAAACACGGAGCGCTGCCAGCGGGATGAGAGAATCCCAGATGCTTGAGAATTCCGGCCTATATGTTTCAACAAGACAACCTCTCTTTCTTCTAAACTCCAATATCCTGGAGAGAACCCCTCACTTTCCCTCCCTCTTCCTGGAATACTGCCATTGGATCTCTTGCATTCACCTGCACGTTCTGCCTCAGTTAATCCCCTCATCCAGGAGACAGCAGCTATGACGCTGCAGCGCTCCCTCAGCACTGCACTGGATTGGAGAAGCCTCGGGTTTTGTGCTCAGGTCTCTGATGCAAACTTAGGACCCTCAACCTTCTGGCCCGGCACAGTGGGTAGCACTGTTGCTTCATAGCGCCAGGGTCCCTGGTTCAGTTCCCGCTTGGGTCACTATCTGTGCGGAGTCTGCACGTTCTACCCGTGTCTGCGTGGGTTTCCTCCGGGTGGTCGGGTTTCCTCCCATAAGTCCCGAAAGATGTGCTTGTTAGGTGAATTGGACATTCTGAATTCTCCCTCCCATGTACACGAACAGGCGCCGGAATATGGCGATTAGGGCCTTCTCTCAGTAACTTCATTGCAGTGTTAATGTAAGCCTACTTGTGACAATAATGATTATTGTTATTTTTTTTTAAATGGGTAAAACAATCACATCCTTCACTCAATGTTCCACCAGTGCATGCCACTGTGAGGTTTTGACACCGGGCTGAGAATCAGGAGAGACGTGAATGGGCTGCTGATTTGCTTTCAGTTGTTTGCCCCCTTGCCCTGTCATAATTTAACACTCAAATTCGCTGCCTGGGTCTGTGACCTCGTGAGAGCTGATCTGAGACAGCCACAGGCATGTGGCCAAGTGGTATTTGCTGAGGGGTCCCAGTGAGCATGCTATATGGATCATTACCATTCAACATTGACATGGGGCCAAATTTCCCATTAGAACTGCAAACGAAGGAAATGGTTTAGTGGAAGCTAATGTTGTTTGTGTGTCGGTGTTATCAATACAACATTTATTGGCCTATCAGACTACTTCACAGCATAGTGTTACGACCCCCTGGGCTAGTGCCCAGTCAATTCCAGCCTCACTTGGCCCAGAGTCACAACACAATTGAATTAGCCAATAATTCTGAGACAAACACCCAACATCTTCGGCCCTTGGCTGCCCAATAATTACAAAAGTAACCATTTCCTGGATGACCCACCATTCCCGTACCAGCCTCCCCGGACAGGCGCCGGAATGTGGCGACTAGGGGCTTTTCACAGTAACTTCATTGAAGCCTACTCGTGACAATAAGCGATGTTCATTTCATTTCAGTTCATCATTTGAATGGGTTTGCAGACCCGCTCTCAATAAACAGAACTACACTCGAGGTTTGTTTTGTCCTATTTCCTTAGCTTACCTCGAAAAGGGAACTGATGTTTATTTCAGGTTTATCTTGAATGCAGTTTGTTGTATTTAACTAAAAGGGATTTCTATTTTACTTTTCACATAGGGTGGGATTTGTCAGCACCGACAGCCTTTCAGGATCACCTGGTGCCACTGAAAATCTTCTGGCTGGGCCACCCAATCTGCCTCGATGGATCCCGCCACGGCTACTGAACTTGGAAACGGATAAACAGGGCATTGGGCCAATGGCTGAGTGTTGATGGTATTGTCCCACACAGGCCTCTTCCCACCTTCCTTCATCACAGCCTATCAACATATCACTCTATTTCTTTCTTATGTACTTATCGAGTTACCCCTCAAGGCATCTATGCCATTCACTCACGCACTTGATGTGAAGTGAGTTCCACATTCCAACCAATCTCCGAGTAAAGAGTCCTCAATTCCTTATTGATGATTCTCTCATATTTACGGCCTCCAGTGTTTTTGACTCCCCACAATTGTTTCCCTCCTCTCTTTATTTACTGTTTCGAAACCTTTCATAGCTTTGAAGACGTCTAACAGGTCACCTCTCAGTCTTTCCTAGAATAAAGAGCCCCAGCCAGTTTGCCTTCCTTCACAGTTGCACCCCCTTTGCTCTGGTATTATCATATTATTATTCATATTATATCATATCATATTATTCGGGGCAGCAGGGTAGCATGGTGGTTAGCATAAATGCTTCACAGCTCCAGGGTCCCAGGTTCGATTCCCGGCTGGGTCACTGTCTGTGTGGAGTCTGCACGTCCTCCCCCTGTGTGCGTGGGTTTCCTCCGGGTGCTCCGGTTTCCTCCCACAGTCCAAAGATGTGCGGGTTAGGTGGATTGGCCATGCTAAATTGCCCGTAGTGTCCTAATAAATGTAAGGTTAAGGGGGGGGTTGTTGGGTTACGGGTATAGGGTGGATATGTGGGTTTGAGTAGGGTGATCATGGCTCGGCACAACATTGAGGGCCGAAGGGCCTGTTCTGTGCTGTACTGTTCTAATGTCTAATGTCTAATATTATCCTTGTACAGGGAAATGTGGGGGGGGTGGCAGGGGGTTCAACTAATCTCCTCTTAGTAATTTTACCAATGCAAATCTTTGCTATGACTGAGCTAAGAAGCCTAGACAGCAAATTTTGTTTCCCACCCCCTCTCTGTGAAGAAAAGTCAAGAGTCAAAAGTCATGGGCAGCACGGTAGCATAGTGGTTAGCACAATTGCTTCACAATTCCAGTGATTCCGGCTTGGGTCACTGTCTGTGCGGAGTCTGCACGTTCTCCCCGTGTCTGCGTGGGTTTCCTCCGGGTGCTCCGGTTTCCTTCCACAGTCCAAAGATGTGCAGGTTAGGTGGATTGGCCATGATAAATTGCCCTTAGTGTCCAAAATTGCCCTTAGTGTTGGGTGGAATTACTGGGTTATGGGGATAGGGTGGAGGTGTTGACCTTGGGTAGGGGTGCTCTTTCCAAGAGCCGGGCAGACTTGATGGGCTGAATGGCCTCCTTCCACACTGTAAATTCTATGAAAACCTCCAGTCAGTACGCCGTTCTTGACAAAGTGATTGAGATTGGAATCTCATGAGGGGAATCGAAACAGTGACCTCATCGCCTATCATGGCGGTACGGCGGCACAGTGGTTAGCACTGCTGCCTCACAGCTCCAGGGACTCGGATTCAATTCCGGTCTCGGGGGACTGTCTGTGTGGAGTTTGCACTTTCTCCCCGTGTGTGCGTGGGTTTCCTCCAGGTGCTCCAGTTTCCTCCCACAGTTCAAAGACGTGCAGGTTAGGTGGATTGGCCAGGCTAAATTGCTCCTTAGTGTTGAAAAGGTTAGGTGGGGTTACTGGGTTACGGGTGGAGGCATGGGCTTAAGTAGGGTGCTCTTTCCAAGGGCAGTAGCAGACCCGATGGGCTGAATGGCCTCCTTCTGCACTGTAAATTCTATGATTCACTTTGCACCCGAATGTACTATTGCATTATTAGTCTGAATGATTTGCTGCTTTGATTCAATTCTTTGATGACGTTGCTCAGCAGACTTCAGAATGATGGACCTTCTTTCTGTGTTGGTCTTTTGTTACCACATCCTGCCCTGCATCTTGATCGGTCTTCATGATTTTCAGATTCAAGATCAAGGAACACATTTTTGACTGGTCGATGGGACATTCCAGTGTGCAAATGGCCACATTTCATTTTTTTTGCTAGAGGTAATCCGATTCTCATCTGCATTTCCAATCCCATACCATTTTTCTAGTGTTTTTTCTGTGGGTCAGGATTGCCCAGAGCAGTACCTGCCATGTATTTCTGCTCAGGGATGGCTCTGCACTGTTCAAATCAGTGCATTGGGCAGTACGGTATCACAGCGGTTAGCACAGTTGCTAGCACAGTTGCTTTACAGCTCCAGGGTCCCAGGATCGATTCCCGGCTTGGGTCACTGTCTGTGTGGAGTCGGCACGTTCCCCTTGTGTGTGCGTGGGTTTCCTCCGGGTGCTCCTGTTTCTTCCTATGTCGAAGGTTGTGCAGGTTAGGTGGATTGGCCATTCTAAATTGCCCTTAGTGTCCAAAAAGGTTAGGTTTGGTTACGGGGATAAAGGGGATAGGATGGATACTAACGTGGGGCGTAAGTAGGATGTTCTTTCCAAGGGCCAGTGCAGACTCGATGGGCTGAATGGCCTCCTTCAGCACGGTAAATTCTCTACATATGCAAATGTGAGGAGCAAGGGAAATCCCATGGCAGGGGCAGGCAGCAAGTCATCGTCAACACCCTTAACTCATGGAGTCGAAGATTCTGTCATCATAATTTAAAGGACCCCTAGACATTACATCTCTCACTGCAAACCACTGGCTCAATGGCTGTCACTCCTAAGGGGAGGGCCTGCAGACCAAAATGTTGTTGAGCAGAAAACATGTGGCACCATGGTTCAGCGAATCCTCCCTGCAGGTACTCTGCAAGGACGTCCATGGAAAGGGGAAGGTCCTGTTTCCTAGGGACGGCAGCAACAGGCCTTCCTGTATCACCATGGCGACCTGGGCAGAGGTCACAGCAGAGGTTAGCGCCTGTAGGGCCCACAGGAAAACAGCCCAGGAATGTTGAAATAGGATGTATGACCTGCTGCACTCTTTCAGGGTAAGTGGCACAGTCTACTCACTACAATGTTATACTCATAACAGGCAATGTAATTTTGCGAATGCGCAGGGATGTCAGACAGGAGCTTGGGTTGTGGAACTTAGCATCAGAAAGGACATGTAAACTGAATTTATGCCAGCCACTTCATGCTGCCGATGTTCTATCAGCTGAAGGACATCCTGCTTATTAATGACCAATTGAGGAGGCACAGGAGCTGATGTGGGCATGCATGCTCCTACACCGGTTGAGATGACACTCAATCCTTCAATCTGTGCACATGACAATAGTCCACCCAACAGGAGGGAGCAGGCCAAGACCAGCAGTGGCTCTTCAGATGTTGCAATCCTATTGCACTTTCGAAGAGAAGACCACAGAAATAGCCAGCAAGGAGCAGGACTGCACCTGCACTGAAGATGAGACGGGACTCCGCAGCAAGCCAGTGATGAGATCCAGTATGCAGTTATCAGATGCACTGAGAGAGTAAGACACAGGGGAGCTTGCTGAGGCATATTCTGAAATATTCTCTTCTCCAGGTACTCGCAAGAAAAGGCGTGGCAAAGAATGGAGTCCACCCCCAGCTCCAGCTCCAAACCCCACCTCTGAGGATGATGCCTTGGAAGATGCACCATCACTGTGGTCACCTGCGCCCTCCACCAGCACAGATATATTCACCTCGATGGGTCCACGTTCTAGAGGAGGCTCAGGGTGACAATCTTGTGAACACATCACAGACACGGGTCCACAGCTGGTGGCAGAAGTGACAGTCGAGGTCTGTGAAACTTGAAGGGGGGCTGGAGACCAGACCACTGCTCAACTCTATGAGGCTGATGAGCTTCTGGACTTGACCCTAAGAGACATGTTGGACATACAAGGACGGGCAGTGGAATATCAGGCAAAGATGCCAGAGGTCATGTGTTGACTAGAGCGAAGGTTAGAGGAGTCAAAGAACAAAGAGAACAAAGAATAATACAGCACAGGAACATGCCCTTCGGCCCTCCAAGCCTGTACTGGTCATGGTAACACCCTTGGCCAAAACCCTAAAGAACAAAGAATGTCCACATTCTGTCCGCTGTTGTAGATCCGGCTTGCGAACGTTTGACTATCTCCATGGAAAGGTTGGCAGCTGCCTTGGAGGCCCAGGTCTAGCAGAACACACAGTGGCTGCTGGAAATGTGCTTGGACCTGCACCCCATGGGCCATGACTCACTCGCTGAGGGACATGACCCAGTCTCAGTGCGCCATGCTTAAGGCCATCAAGACCATGGTTCATACAAAGGCGAGCCTTCAGGACTGGCAGCGCCAGGTAATGGTGGCACCTCCAGAGCTCATTCCGGCCTCTCCTCTGTCCCATGGCATATCACAGGGGCCAAAGAGCAGCCCGAGGGGCCCATGCTGGCACCTCCCGCAGGGAAGGCGCTGGATCACCTCAGGTCTTCCAAATCCCCCCACCTGACACTGGCGCATCTCATGGGCAGCCGGCAGAACATCCTGACATGTTGTGCCTGCGGCACCCGAACGTTGGCCAGGACCAGTCCCCCCCAGAGGACGTCCGCCAAGGGCACCACAGGGCAGAGGGTGAGACACGCAGCAGACCAGCTCCACCTCTGGTGTGCGGTCTGGTCTGGGGTTACACCTAGAAAGAGCGGTAGGCCACAAAAAAATTAGAAAGATAGATGACACTTATTTAAAAATTTTTTTTTAGAGTACCCAATTAATTTATTCCAATTAAGGGGCAATTTAGTGTGGCCAATCTACCTACCCTGCATATCTTTGGGTTGTGGGGGCGAAACCCATGCAAACGCGGGGAGAATGTGCAAACTCCACACAGACAGTGACCCAGATCCAGAACCTGGGACCTCAGCGCCGTGAAGCAGCAGTGCTAACCACTGCGTCACCGTGCTGCCCGGTAGATAGATGACACTTACGTGAGCTCGGGTGTAGTATAGAGCTGATAGTAAGGAGGAAGGGCACAATATTGCAAATCATAAATACTCATCATTAAACACTTTTGCATCACCAGTCAGATCCGCCTCTAACCTTTGTCTCACGGGTGTGAAGAATGTGCTGGGGCTGGGTGTTGTGCAGTGGCTGGGTAGGCCGGCGCGTGTGGGCGGGGTGGGGCAGGGGGGTGAAGGGAGGTGGGAGGGTGTTGGGGGGGGGGGGCATGACACATGAACGTCCCACATGGTTACACCCTCAATGAGAAGTGACAGGGCTGTGTAAGCTCACCTTATACGACAGCATCCCCATTGAGTGAGCTCTAACCGTTCAACATCTCTGCTAAGGCCACCCTCCCGCCCCACCACCCCACCATCCCCCATAACCAGCCCTGCCCCCAACATATTTGGGCCCATGAGAAGCAATTGCCAGCACACATGCAGGGATCATCTGGCTGGACAGTGGTATGTTATCTTATAGATAGGGGTCTGACTTTGTCAGACACTGAGGAGCACCAGAGCTCACCCCACAACGAGTCATCATCGCCATTCTCCGTCCTGAGAACAAGACTTGTTATACTGCCCCCAGAACTAATACACTGCGGTGATGCTGGTATGACCCTCAGAGTGGGAGGGGGATCTGTGGTAGTTGGAAAGAGTGAAGGGCTAAGAGGAATGCGGAATGAAGGACGAAGGGAGAGGGAAGGAGTGAAAGGACTGTAGAATCGCTACAGTGCAGAAGGAGGCCATTCAGCCCATCGAGTCTGTACCGACCCTCTGAAAGAGCACCCTACCTAGGCCCACGTCCCCACCCCAACCCTTAACCCACCTAACCTTTTGGATACTAAGGGACAATTTAGCATGGCCTGTCCACCTAACCTGCACATCTTTGGACTGTGGGAAGAAACAAGAGAACCCGGAGGAAGCCCATGCCGACACAGGGAGAGGGTGCAAACTCCTCACAGAAAATCACCTAAGGCTGGAATTTAACCCCGGTCCCTGGCGCTGTGAGACAACAGTGCTACCCACTGTGCCACCACAAAGGGAGAGGGAAGGGGTGCAAGGGACATTGGAAGGTGGAATTTGTGCGGGGGGAGGGAGGGGGTATGAGATGGGACAGGTCGGTGGTGCTTCCGGGGGCCAGGCCTCCTCGTTAGTAAATCAAAAGGTGATGAGATTGTCCCATGTGTGGTGGTGCTGGATGACACATTGGGCGAACTGCCATGCCCTAGAACACAGGCTCCGTGTCTGGATCTTCCTGTAAACCACCCTCATCCTCTTCGTCAGATGGGGCCTGCCTTTCTTCCTCCTTTTCCAGCATGCCGCCCCACTGCTAAATGATGCTATAAGGATTCAGCAGGCCCTCTGGGGCTACATTGGAGCCCCACCAGAGTGGCTCAGGCACTAGAAGTGCATCTTGTGCATGCCGATGCACTGCTCAATCATGCTCCTGGTTGCTGTGTGAGCGTCATTATAATGGTTCTCCGCCTCAGTCTGGAGCCTCCGCACAGGGGGTTGTTAACCATATCCTCAGTGGGTAAGCCTTACCACCCACTAGCCAAACCCTCACCTGAGTGAGCACCTCGAAGGTGCCAGGAACCGCCAAATATGCCAGGCGTATGCACTGTACACGCTGCCTGGATATCAGGTGCAGATGTGAATGATGTGCAGCTGGTGGTCACATGCCAACTGCACATTCATGGAATCACAGAATAAGAGAATTCATGTGCCTTTCCTATTAGTGAAAGGCACCTTTTGTTGAATTGGTGCTCAGAGGGCGATATGTGTGCCATCAATCACCCCCTGTACCTGGGGCGTATCGGCGATCATGGCAAATCCTGCTGCCCTGGCATCTTGTTGGGCCTCGCTCAAGTTGAAGGTGACGTAGTCCAATGCCCAGGTGCATAGGGCATCCATGACAGCACGGATGCACCTGCGAGGGGACGTTCACGAAATCCCATACATGTCCCCGCTCGAGCCCTGGAATGAGACAGAGGCATAAAGGTTCAGGTCGACTGTCACTTTGACAGCCACTGACAGCGGGTGTCCTCCTCCATACCCCTGCTGTGTCACGTGCACCACCATGTGGCACAGGTGGCGAACGGTCTCCCTTGTGAGCCAGAGCCAGTGGCAGCATACATGACCCGCAGCTCCTCAGAGGACAAACGGCAACAGTATACACGTGGTCTGATGTGGCGCCTCCTTCACACCTCCTCCTTGGCTGATGGCACTTCAGCCTCACCAGCTGGCCCCTGCTCTTCTGGGAAGTTCCTCTTGTGCAGGGTCCTCCCTTGGCTGGCCCTGGCGCTCTCTTCGCCCTGCATCGGCAACGGCTAAACCGGCCAGGTAGATAGCGACTTTTCTCGGGAGGGTGGAGGGGGGGGGGGGGGGGGGGGGGGGGGGTCAGGACAGAGAATGTCAGCCAGGTGAAGATTCCATTGACCATCCAATGTCACCAGGTTACATGGTCACCCTGAGTTGTACTCTGCTTCACCCTCGACATGTCCCCAACCAGCCCCCCGGGGCCCAGGTGTCGCTGCCAGGGTGCCAGGCTGGAAGTGCCAGGGCACCCCAGCACCTGGTTGGCACTGCCAAAGGTTGGGCCCATTGTGGGGAGGAGGGGGGGGCTTGCCAGATAAAAGCACAAAGGGAGCCTGAAAAGGGAGTGGGGGGAAGATCGGGGCTGCCAGACAACATGGCACCCTGATCTGGCTGGAGCCTTTCCAGCAGGAAAACCCTCTCTGTGCGGCCTTGGTGGAGAGAAACCCCACAAGGCCAAAAATAGGCAACGTGCCGTTGGATAGCGAGATGTTTCACGGTGCTGTAGCCATTAAGAAACACCCCTCTAAACGTGCCATTCAGCGGACTTTAACTTCAGTCCGCTGAATCGTGCCATTCAGGTCTGACCCCTACTCTGGACTGAGTGAACTGATCTTAATCAGGATGGAATTAGGAGACACTTCACCAATATGAGAGAAATAGAAAACCTACCAAATCTCCCACTGGGGATTGTTACAAGGAACCATATGATTGGTGGTGTTGGTTGGCAGTGATGCCCACTGTGCTGGCATAGCCTGGCAACACTCCCTATTTAGTGTCGCACATGAATGACCCTGTAAATGAGCTACTCTGACATTGGAACCTAACAAACTGCAGAAGCACCAAGACGATCATTTGATTTTTTTTAAAACAAAAGGCAAATAGATAAACAAGTTTGATTCTCGCCTGTTGCGATTCTAATTCCTTACCATTCTATTGAATTTCAATGTCTCACTCTGCCAATGCTACAGCTTCCAAATGTATTGCTGTCATGATATTGGAAAATAAACTGGGAAACAGCCATTCACCCGATCCCGCTTATTCTTCCACACAAAGCGTGTGCTGCCCATAGGCACAATCAGCAAGTCAATAAATCTGTCAGCAGTCCAAAGTCAATGGAATCTGGTACGTAAGCATTTCATTTTAATAATGAAGCAACACAATTTCAATACAAATCATTTCAGATGCAGTGGAACAACCCTTTCAATATATTCACAGCCCGAAGAGGGTTTTACACTTTAGCAACGGTTAGTGTTAAATAATGAACGATTTCTGTGCAGTACTTGGGACAATGAGACAGTCGTGTAAATGCTGAAATGCTCCAATTTGCTTGGAAATATAGACCGACTGAAATAAAATCATATCCTACTTTATGTGGTTCAATACAAGGGGCCCGAGGTGTGTGTGTGTATATCTGTTTGTGTGTGTCTATGTGTGAGTGTCTTTGTGTGTGCCTGTGAGTATGTGTATGAGTGTGTGTGTGCCTGTGTGTGTGAGCGTGTATGTGTGTGCCTGAGTGTGTGTCCACGTATTGGTTCTCTCTAATCACTGAGTAATGCACCTTCCCTGGGTTATCATGGATTCTCTTAACGTGGAGATATTGTGCAGATAATATGCGACTGACTAGTTTAGAATAGAACTGGTATCTGGTACAATGTAATTTCTGGTTCATAGAATTTACAGTGCAGAAGGAGACCATTTGGCCCATCGAGTCTGCACCGGCATTTGGAAAGAGCACCCCAGTTAATGCCAAGCCTCCACCCCATCCCCATAACCCCCCCTAACCTTTTTTGGACACTAAGGGCAATTTCATAGCATAACCAATCCACCTAAGCTGCACATCTTTGGACTGTTGGAGGAAACCGAAGCACCCGGAGGAAACCCACGCAGACACGGGGAGAACATGCAGACTCCGCACAGACAGTGACCCAAGGTGGGAATCAAACCTGGGACCCTGGCGCTGTGAAGCAACTGTGCTAACCACTGCACTACCGTGCTGCCTTTGTGCTACCTTGTGTTTCCGTGCTGGTTGATGGTAGTTTGATTGGCATTTAGCACTAAAATCCCATTTGTTAAATGGATGCGCTTTAATCTGAGACATGTGTTGCTGCTTCCTGGTCACAAGTTGTGATTTTTAATTTTCAACTGTGGACCTTCCTTGAATTAAAAAAAAATTCATTCAAAGGATTTGGCGCCACTGGCTAGGCCAGCATTCATTGCCCATGTCTAATTAGAAGGTGCTAGTGAGCTGCCTTCCTGAACTGCTGCAGTGCATGTGAAGTGGGTACAACCTCAGTGCTGTTAGGGAGGGAGTTACAGGATATTGACCCAGAAGGGACGGCGATATATTTCCAAGTCTGGATGGTGAGTGACTTGGAGGGGAACCTCCAGGTGGTGGTTTGCGCGATTTGCGAATATGAAGAAAAAGCAAACAAAATCTTGCACTTATGTAGCGCCTTTCATGACCTCGGGAAATCCCGAAGCACTTTACAGCTAATTAATTACTTCTGAGCGGGAGCATTGTTGTAATGTCGGAGATGTAATGGACAAGTTGCACGGAACAACTTCCCAAAAATAGCAATTTGCCAATGATCGGACTATGGCTGGAATTCTCCGGCCTTTGGTATTCTCAGCTCCCGACGACAGATATCCTTCCCTCAGGGCCTATATTGAACCAGGGGCGCTTTTATAATAATACAGCAGTTTCAGCATTTTATTCCATATCTATTTATTAACAGAATATAAACTCCCCAGGAGTCATGGTGGGTCTTGAACTTGTGTCTCTAGGACATTAGCCCAGTCCTCTGGACTCCAGTCCAGTGCCCCTCCCTATTTGCTTTCTTAATAATGGACGGGATCAGCAGTGCTCAGACAGCACAATTTGGTTGCAAGCCACGATAGCCACAGTACTTCACACGGGCAAACCATGGATATTGGGACAGTTTCTCCCATCGCCAACAACCGCACCCATATGTCCATTCAGCCAGACTTCCACCCAATGTAGGAGACCCATCAGTGAGCGCTTTGACCCAGTGGAAAATGGCTGGCATCACTCCTGGCAATGAGCGGAAATGCACAGGGCGACTCTCAATATAGAACCATAGAATTGCAACAGTGCAGAAGGAGGCCCTACCTTGGCCCATTCCCCCGCCCCATCCCCACAACCCCGTAACCCCGCCTAACCTGACTAACCTGCACAACTTTGGACTGTGGGAAACCCACGCAGACACAGGGAGAATGTGCAAACTCCACACAGACAGTCCCCCGAGGTCGGAATTGAACCCGGGTCCCTGGAGTTGTAAGGCAGCAATGCTGACCACGTGTGATATCCGCGGAGGCTGAACTCCTAATGATGAAAACCGCAGCCAATGTCAATACTTCTGTGATGTAAAGGAAGCATAAGATGGGGGAAGCATTTGCCAAACTCTGAAAGATAGTCAATTAAAGTAGTGATTCTGAATTTGTTAACGAGAAAGGATCACTGGGGTTTACATGGTGACGGAAATTCGCAGAAAGTAGTCACTAAACCGATTGACGGATGAGGTTTGCGTTGGAGTCTTCTAGCTTCCTCGGCAATAGGATGTTCCAAAAGTTGTCAATGAGCTGAGATTTGTTAACATTCTTTGACTGTGTAGAAATGAGATAGATTAATGGTTTTCCTTATTCATCAATGAGCAATCAGCAAGCAAACCAATATTATTGATTCATTTAAAAAGAATCATTATTCCATTCGTATTGAAGGGTGGTGAGCGGGGGAACTGGGGGGGGTGGAAACTTCCACTCCCAATAACCATGATTTGCGTCACTCTTTTCTTTAGATCTGAGGTAGTACTGCAAGTGTTCCTTTTTACCAGGTTAGCAATGTAAGCGGGCAGCATCCAGGTATGCTGACCATTGCAAGCAGTCATTGCAGATCGATCCGCATGCATATTTTAACATGGTTTAAGTTCTCATTTAAACAGACTAACCCAGCAGTTACACTGCATCTTCCACAGTGTCGAGGTGTACTCCTGGCTTTGGAGAATCGTGAAGCCTGCAATGTACCTGGAGCCAAGGCAGTGGCCGTTTGAGTTTTGGGTTTGGGCGTGAGCCCGAACTCTGATAGCAAGAGGCTGGAGAAATCTTAATCTGAGAGGATTGTGATGATTTACCACCACAAGCAATTTAAAGGCGAACCAACTCATCTGCCCTTGCACGAACATCTTTTAATAATAATAATCACTTGTCACAAGTAGGCTTCAATGAAGTTACTGCGAAAAGCCCCTAGTCGCCACATTCCAGCACCTGTTCGGGGAGGCTGGTACGGAAATTGAACCCGCGCTGCTGGCATTGTTCTGCATTGCAAGCCAGCTGTTTAGCCCACTGTGCTGAACCAGCCCCTTATAAGGCCGTCCGTTGAAATTCCACTGCTGAGGCTTGAGCGCAAAGTCTAGGCCGACACTTCCAATGCACAACTGAGGGAGTGACACACTGTCAGAGGTGCGGAGTGTCAGATGAAATATCAAAACGTGACCCCATGACCCTTATCCCCATTTTAAAACTCCCATGGCACTACTTTGAAGGTGAGCGGGGAGTGGGGGGTGGTTTATCCCTGTAGTCCTGGCCAATATTTATCACTCAATTGACATTACTTACAAAACAGGTTATCTGCTCATCATCTCATTATTACTTTCGGGAGCTGGGTGTGTTCAATGTGGCTGCCGCATTTCATACATTACAACAGCCCCTACACTTTCAAAAAAATATATTTTATTGGCTATGAAGCACTTTGCCTTGAGACCATGAAAAGCTTCACTGAAATCCAGGCTTACCTTAGAATTTGAAACTGGCGTGACGTTGATGCAGGACTCCTACCTTGAGTTGGCCTCACGCCCAAAGCCAAAACGCTCAACGCCCACTGATTTGGCACCAGGTGCATTGCAGGTTTCATGATTCTGCAAAGCCAGAGGCACATCAGAGCACATTAGAAGATGCAGTGTAATTGTTGGATTAGTCTGCTCATTTGTAGCAATCTATTTTAAACAGTGCATGTGTGTTTCAGCACAACTGACCATTGTGCACATCGTGTAGGGGTAAGAAGAAGTGAGATAAAGGGGCAATGCCCTGACTACCCTCTGTTACAGAACACTGAAAGCTCTGTGTGGTTATCTGTAATAATTAGGTCCGATATTAAACCTCCACTGGGTGTATACCCTGCCCCCACACCCTCCCCACAGTATCGAGACAAGGCAGGACAGTGGGCCTTTTATTTGAACTGGATTTATGCCTTGCACATTTGAACAGACATTTTAAAAACGCGATTAGTCTTCATCTTTGAGTCCAAAAGGTGCTGTGCACAATTGTGTCAATTAAAATAATTCTGACCTCGTTACGACAAATAAAGGGAAGGAAGCCTTTGCTTTTTTAAAATCAGAGTTCACCTTGTCAGTGTCTGTGGGGTTAGGAACATGTTTGATTACTTTGTGTGTGCTATCTTAACGCGGTGGGATACCTGTTTATTCTAACCAGGCTAATGATTGCACTAAAATAGCGCTCAAAGGAATTTTAAATAAATGCATTAACCTGAATAAACTAAAATCCATACAGACTTTAATAGAGATTTGGTGTACACCGGGGGAAAACTCGTCACATATGGAAGAAGGTTTATGCTAACAGCTTATTATAATGAGAGGACTGTAATGACAGAAATTTATTATCATAACTGAGTTTACTATTATAAGTTGTTTGTACTGTTACCTAAACTGAAGTCACCTACATCATTATACAGTTTGTACTGTTTTACCAATTCATTGTATTCCTTCATTTAACATGATTAAACATTTTCAACATTATAACAATGACCACACTTCAAATGTACTTCACCGGCATTTCAGGATTTCCCGAGGTTGTGATAGGCGCTATATAAATCCAAATTTATATATAAGAGCAAACCTATTTTTCAAACCTCAAGGTTCAACATTGTCTTGAACCGTCAGCAGGGACAGGATGTAGTTGTTGCTCCTGTGAAGCACCTTGGGACCTTTTTCCCCGTCAAAGGCATTATATCAATGCAAGTTGTTGTTGGGCAGAGAAATGAGTGAACAGCTCAGATTCTGGTCTGGGGGGCGCACGGCCGAGTGCCCCATGATGAACGAACTGCAACAAAGCCCAGCCGGAGCCCAGTCCTCAGGAAAAGAAAAAAAGCCAAAGGGGACAGGAGGGAAGATAATGAGATATGGCCCGGGAATTTAACAAAGCAGGCATGAGGAAAAAATACGGACAAGGCACGAAACATGAAAGACTGAACTCAGTTTTTTGTTGTTTTCTCTCGGCATTTTACCTAATCTTCTCATTACCAGGCAAATAGTCTGTTATTACTGCAGTTGGAAATTTATTTTCATTCAAAGGAGGAGAAATAAAATGCCACCTGGCCGAATTAATAGCAAATCTCTGGCAAATTGCTTTTCTTTTTTTTGTGTAAGTGTACATATTTGTGACTACAGTATGGGATACTGGTTGGCAAAACCCAGCTGGCTTTATGCAAATGTATCATTTCTTCAGATTCTAAATAATGTGCTTTTTGGACAAAGGTAGGGATGAGAAATGAATACATCACTGTGTTTTCCTGTAGGAAGAGCATTGAGGTCTTTTGCAATTAGTTGATGTATTGAGGTTATATTTTCTCACGAAAGTTGTTTATAAAAAAAAAAATCCTTGGTCTTATTAATTGACTTGGAAACCCCATGTATCAATGCCACTTCAAGACGGGTCCCACATAAATTACTCTCCACATTTCTCGTGGTAACATTGTGGAGGATTTTCTTTCAGAAGACAAAATGTATATTTTTGCGAAGTAAACAAGATCGGTGCTTACGACGAGAATGCAGAGAAGGAAGAGAGAGGGGGAGAAAAAAAGAAGCTAATCACATTTAAATAATAGACTTAAAAAGATAATTCAGTCCTAAAGGAATGATGGTTAATCTTCAGGAAAGGAACCCATAGTGCAACTAATGACAAAAGCTGGTGTTGTAATTAAATGGTATTCATCATTCATAAGACAAAATAACATTTGTTAAGGGAACCCTTGTAGAACTGTTTCCATGCAAGGGCATTTTTATCTCACATTGCGGAATAGTATTTATTTATTGTATTTCTTTTATGTCCCATTTTCCCTCTTGTTCAGACCTTCTCCTTTTTTATTCTGCCATTCTTCATTTCTCCATAGAGCCACTATGCTAACTATGTTCTGTAACATATGGAGTGTGTTTGTTAAGATTGCAAACCTGGGGCGGAAACATGTTGAGGCATTGAGGGTCTGGCCTGCCAGCTGTAGAGCTGACGAAACATCTACGCTGCCTCTTTTCAGGAAAGCACAACAAACCACAAGCCAAATAGGCAGTGGCAAAGCCACTGGCTGGACCTACCCTGGAACCAATGGTGGAGCGTGCAAAATCAGGAATGCACAAACAACAAGAGTTAGAAGGTTGCAGTAACCTTGGACAGTTGTTCGGCGGACAGAGACAGCAGCAATAGAGATGAGAAGACAAGAATGTTTAAAACAAGATTCTAAGGGCGGAATTTCTAGCTCCCATCAGCAGCGGAAATTGTGGCAGGAGGGTCACTGTCTGTGCGGAGTCTGCACATCCTCCCCATGTGTGCGTGGGTTTCCTCCGGGTGCTCCGGTTTCCTCCCACAGTCCAAAGATGTGCAGGTTAGGTGGATTGGTCATGCTAAATTGCCCTTAGTGTCCAAAATTGCCCTTAGTGTTGGGTGGGGTTACTGGGTTCTGAGGATAGGGTGGAGGTGTGGATCTTGGGTAGGGTGCTCTTTCCAAGAGCCGGTGCAGACTCGATGGGCCGAATGGCCTCCTTCTGCACTGTAAATTCTATGATTTCTATGGTAATTTGGCGGGAAGCAAAATGTTTCCCGATGGCGGGGAAACTGTTAGAATTTGGTTCCCGGGTACTTCAAGGTGGGTTAAAGGCAATGTTGTAAACTCAAATTGGATTCAATAGGGGCTCTTGCATGTTTATTGAAATGCTCGCCACAATTAGGTTTGCCCTCCGAGTTAAGATACCTGTCAGCGAGAATTCAGGGCCTTCGGTTTGATGGTTGTATATAACTGGCGTGCACCTGGCAAGCTTCACCTCATCCATGACTTTGAGGTCAGTAAAGGGTGCTTTCTCCTTCTCGGCACCTCACATAACTTAATTTGAGTGCCATTAACAAATGCTGCACCAAGGCTGGTCAAATGAGACAGGCAAAGGCTGGAAGTTGGGGTAGGCAATAGGGTTGAAGGATGGGGAGGGGGGATAATTGCACTGGGGAGGCAAGCTTACAGGGGAAGGGTGAGAGATTATCCAGGGAAGGAAGGGATGGGTGGGACTCAGAGGGAGGGGATGGTGGTGTTGATGGTGGATCCTGGAGGGAGAACTCAGTATACTGGTGATAGGAGGGAGCATTCACAGGCAGAAGGTGGATTGGGATGCAGTAGGGTGGCAGCTGCAGCCCGAGAGTCTGGTTGGTGACGGTCATGTCAGATAGGCTATGGAGGGGGACAAGACAGGTGACTTGAACAATGGGAGGGAGCAGGATCAGGGTTGGAATGGGGATGATAATGGGCGTTGATACTGAGGGGAGGAAAGGCATATGGAGGATGATAGGGTTTTAGTGTTGAGGTAACAAGGGGAGGTTCAAAGGTGACAGAAGGGAGAGGAATGGTGATATTGGATGGGTCAAGGGTGATTGGGGGGTTGCAAAGGAAGGATAGAAGGTGATGGAGTGAGTATGGAAGGTGACGCACACCATCGTTCACACCCAACCTTGACTGCGTGGTTAGTCATTCAGTGTGATCCCTCAAAGTTGGGGGATGGTCTTTACAGGTGGGAGGAGTTCGAGGTCAGTGCAAGTGGCAAACTGATGAGACAGCCTACTAATTATGAGGCAACTGGATGTCAAAGATCTCACTTACATTCTCCTCCCTATGATGAAGTGCACTTTGCAGCAGGTTTCAAGGGTCTCATAACATTGAGATTCTGGGTGGAGCTGCAGTTTATTCTGTATTCTGTGCCATTTACCATCTGCTGTAATCAGAGTCAGGATTGAAGGGCAAGAGGGAGGTGGATGCCTCTCAGGGGCACGGTTGGTATAAAGCTGCCAAGTCATGATTCTAAACCTCCATCCTCCTGGGTCAATGGTCATGGCTGACAATGGATTGCATGGTTTGTCTTTGTATGCCGTGAAGGAAATAGTCTCTCAATCGTTTTACTAGGGTAATGGAGACAAGTGGAAAAGTGTCCATGTGAGGTTTCTTACAAGTAACTCTCATCACCCTGGTCGAAGAGCAATGTCTCCATCTACATTCACATATTAACAGGAGGAACGCCCATCTTCGGTCCTGCAGGATGTCCTTCACCTGGAAGGACTGCAATGGGGATGCCACATCTTGAAGGAGGCCGGATGAAGGGCACAGCCTGCTAGTTTTGAGATGGGCAAAGCCGGTAAAGGGCATGCTCACTTCATGTATTTCTTCAATTCGTTTGCATAACCACTGAGGCGTCGTTGATACAGGCTGTAGGCAACCATGCCGGGGTAATGGCTCTTTTCCACAAAGAGAAGGTGGGCCCATCCCTTGTTAGCATAGGGGCATGAGGAACAATATCCAAGGCACGAAATGCACTGAATGGGGTCTCAAGAAGCTGGTGAACATGGACCACTGAAAAGGCGAGCATGGGCCCAACCATGGGTGTATTTCAGTGGCACTCTTATCGAGAGATGAACAAAGGGTAATGCCGGAGGCCCCCTCGGATATCCCAGGATTTGATTGCTCACATCTGCCAGTTTCTCCAGTACAGGCTTCAACCACAAGGACACTGGAGGAGCAGTGTAGAGTTTCTGGTCTGCAATGAGTGAATATATGTTCAGGTGCCCTTTAGATATGGAGCCAGGAGGTGACGGTAGGGCAGGCAACCACAAATTACTGTCTTCATGATGACGTTGGTGTTATATTACTCGTTGGTAATATATCATTACTCTTTGCTTTATACTTCCAGGATGGTCTGATGGTGTGATTCTAAAGGAACTACCAATCTTCAACTTAAAGCAAAATAGGTTTAATGAATAATAACAATAACAAAGAACAAAGAAAAGTACAGCACAGGAACAGGCCCTTCGGCCCTCCAAGCCTGCGCCGACAATGCTGCCCGTCTAAACTAAAATCTTCTACACTTCTGTGGTCCGTATCCCTCTATTCTCATCCTACTCATGTATTTGTCAAGACACCCCTTAAATGTCACTATCGTCCCTGCTTCCACCACCTCCTCCGGCAGTGAGTTCCAGGCACCCACTACCCTCTGTGTAAAAACTTGCCTCATACATCTCCTCGAAACCTTGCCCCTCACACCCTAAACCTATGCCCCTGAGTAATTGACCTCTCTACCCTGGGAAAAAGCCTCTGACTATCCACTCTGCCTATGCCCCTCATAATTTTGTAGACCTCTATCAGGTCGCCCCGCAACTTCTGTCATTCCAGTGAGAACAAACCAAGTTTATTGAACCTCTCCTCATAGCTTATGCCCTCCATACCGGGCAACATCCTGGCAAATCTCTTCTGCACCCTCTCTAAAGCCTCCACATCCTTCTGGCAGTGTGGTGACCAGAATTGAACACTATACTCCAAGTGTGGCCTAACTAAGGTTCTATACAGCTGCAACATAACTTGCCAATTTTTATACTCAATGCCCCGGCCAATGAAGGCAAGCATGTCGTATGCCTTCTTGACTACCTTCTACACCTGTGTTGCCACTCTCAGTGACCTGTGGACCTGTACATCAAGATCTCTCTTAATATCAATACTCTCAAGGTTCTCCCACTCACTGTATATTCCCTACCTGCATTAGACAATCCAAAATGCATGACCTCACATTTGTCCGGATTAAACTCCATCTGCCATCTCTCCGCCCAAATCTCCAAATGATCTAAATCCTGCTGTACCCTCTGACGGTCCTCATCACGATCCGCAATTCCACCAAACTTTGTGTCATCCACAAACTTACTAATCAGTGAATAATGAATTGATTAATGTAGAGTTTGTTCACTCTTACAGAACTATAACTCGTGATTACGTAATGCAGAATAAAGTATTAACTATATATAACTACATACTAACTATGCTGAGATCTAACTCTTCCTCAAGAGGAAGAAGGAGGCTTATGTGAAGATGAGACGTGAAGGTTCAGTTAGGGCGCTCGAGAGTTACAAGTTAGCTAGGAAGGACCTAAAGAGAGAGCTAAGAAGAGCCAGGAGGGGACATGAGAAGTCTTTGGCAGGTAGGATCAAGGATAACCCTCAAGCTTTCTACAGATATATCAGAAATAAAAGAATGACTAGGGTAAGAGTAGGGCCAGTCAAGGACAGTAGTGGGAAGTTGTGCGTGGAGTCCGAGGAGATAGGAGAGGTGCTAAATGAATATCTTTCATCAGTATTCACACAGGAAAAAGACAATGTTGTCGAGGAGAATACTGAGATACAGGCTACTAGACTAGAAGGGCTTGAGGTTCATAAGGAGGAGGTGTTAGCAATTCTGGAAAGAGTGAAAATAGATAAGCCCCCTGGGCCGGATGGAATTTATCCTCGGATTCTCTGGGAAGCTAGGGAGGAGATTGCTGAGCCTTTGGCTTTGATCTTTAAGTCATCTTTGTCTACAGGAATAGTGCCAGAAGACTGGAGGATAGCAAATGTTCAAGAAGGGGAGTAGAGACAACCCCGGTAACTATAGACCAGTGAGCCTTACTTCTGTTGTGGGCAAAGTCTTGGAAAGGTTTATAACAGATAGGAGGTATAATCATCTGGAAAGGAATAATTTGATGAGAGATAGTCAACACGGTTTTGTGATGGGTAGGTCGTGCCTCACAAACCTTATTGAGTTCTTTGAGAAGGTGACCAAACAGGTGGATGAGGGTAAAGCAGTGGTGTATATGGATTTCAGTAAAGCGCTTGATAAGGTTCCGCACGGTAGGCTATTGCAGAAAATGGGAAGGCTGAGGGACTTGAGGCTGTTTTCGTTAGAGAGAAGAAGGTTAAGAGGTGACTTCATTGAGGCATACAAGATGATCAGAGGATTAGATAGGGTGGACAGTGAGAGCTTTTTTCCTCGGATGGTGATGTCTAGCACGAGGGGACATAGCTTTAAATTGAGGGGAGATCGATATAGGCCAGATGTCAGACGTAGGTTCTTTACTCAGAGAGTAGTAAGGGCGTGGAATGCCCTGCCTGCAACAGTAGTGGACTCGCCAACACTAAAGGCATTCAAATGGTCATTGAAATGAAAAATGAAATGAAATTAAAATCGCTTATTGTCACGAGTAGGCTTCAATGAAGTTACTGTGAAAAGCCCCTAGTCGCCACATTCCAGCGCCTGTCCGGGGAGGCTGGTATGGGAATCGAACTGTGCTGCTGGCCTGCTTGGTCTGCTTTAAAAGCCAGCGATTTAGCCCAGTGAGCTAAACCAGACATATGGATGATAAGGGAATAATGTAGATGGGCTTTAGAGTAGTTTCACAGGTCGGCGCAACATCGAGGGCCGAAGGGCCTGTACTGCGCTGTAATATGTAAACATATGTTCTATGTTCTATGTTCTCTAACACAAGCTGTCCAGTCACTCCTGGTTCGAAGAGACCCAAGATCCTTTGAGTTCACATACTTATATATGAATCTAGTGCTGCCATCCAGTGGTTGTCTTACACTATGATGTAGTCATTAACCCTTTATATATCTCTATGTATACATATCGCTAAAGTTGGGACCCCCCATTTTGTGGGGTTCCTAATGTTGATCCCAAAACTCTTAACTTTGAGGGGCTCCTGAAAATCAGCAACCGATAGGAGAAATGGAAAGCTTGTGCGTGTTGGCTTAGGGTCTGGCAATACCTCGCCCTTGATTTCAAATTCCTCCACAGACTCACACCTCCCTATCTCTGTCACCTCATCCAGCCTTACATCCCTCCGAGATCTCTGAACCCGTCCAACGCTGACGTTTTACACGTCTCTAATTTTCATCGCACCACCATTGGTGACTGTGACCTTAGCTCGCTCGACTCAAAACTTTGCAATTCCCTCCTTAAATCTTTCATCTCATTTCTCCTCTCTCTTCCTTTGCCACTCCTGATGTGATCGATCAGTTAATATCTTCTTGCAGGGTTAACTGAGAGGGACACAGCGACTCACTGATCAGGCCATCGAGTGACCACTCTGCCCTTCTTGAAATAGTGAAATGGGAATTTAAATGCCCAGCTTTCATCAAAAGAAGCCACCTTCACAAGGTTGCACTCCCACAGTACTGTCGGGCGGCACGGTAGCACAGTGGTTACATAGTTGCTTCACAGCTCCAGGGTCCCCGGTTCGATTCCCGGCTTGGGTCACCGTCTGTGCGGAGTCTGAATGTTCTCCCCATGTGTGCGTGGGTTTCCTCCGGGTGCTCCGTTTCCTCTCACAGTCCAAAGATGTGCAGGTTAGGTGGATTATCCATGTTAAATTGCCCTTTGCATCCAAAAAAAATGGTTAGGTGGGCTTACTTAGTTCTGAGGAAAGGGTGGAGGTGTGTGCTTGGGTGGGGTGGTCTTTCCAAGAGCCGGTGCAGACTCGATGGGCCGAATGGCCTCCTTCTGCTCTGTAAATTCTATGAAATGAAAATGAAAATCGCTTGTTGTCACAAGTAGACTTCAATGAAGTTACTGTGAAAAGCCCCTAGTCGCCACATTCCGGTGCCTGTTCGGGGAGGCTGATACGGGAATTGTACCGTGCTGTTGGCCTGCCTTGGTCTGCTTTCAAAGGCAGCGATTTAGCCCTGTGCTAAACATCCCCTGCTATATGCTATATGCCTATGTGAAGTGTCAGCCGGGGGGGGTTTGTGCTTAAGTCTTAAAGGTCACACTTGAACAAGTGACCATCCGACCCTGAAGTATGAGTGCTGCCAACTCAACTGAAGGGGCAATCAAAACGATAACTGAGAAAACTATCTAAACAAAGTAAAAAAAGCGAAGAGATGATGACCCACTGCATACAAGTATGCTTTTCTGATCAAAACTTGTCTTTTATAGCATGGTGTCCATGGTAATACTCCAGAGCATACTTTCCTCTTCCCTATGGACAGTGGCAATGAGATGGGAAAAGGGTGTGGGTTGTGAAAATGACTGTAAAAAATCCGGAGATATTGCCACTATTTCCACTTTATATAGAAAAGTTTGCAGTGGAGGTGGAGGCAAGGCACCAGCCATCTCTGCACTGGACTGATGCAAAATAATTTCAGATAAACTCAGGCTTATCCTTTTCGCCTCTCCAACCCAACGCCCCCACGCCCCCCCAATCCCATCAGTGAACTTGTTGGTAACTGAAACAATTCTCTATACGACGCTCAGCTAACAAAAGCCGGTAAGTTTCTGTTACTGCTCACTTATCAAGAACAGAAAGAGATCACAAAGTAAATGGCAGCTCACATGAGCCTTGCTCATTCCATTTTCATTGCTCTTGCAAACTGTCAACCCACTTACAACATTTGACCTTGTATTAAATTACCTCAAATAAATGTTCTGGATTTTGCAGGCAGTGTGTTTTGTATGATGCCATGTTTTTAATTTATTTGTTTATGATTGATTTTTTTTTGTCAAAGGTTGTCCTTTACATGACACAGGCAACAAGTGAAGAGCCCAGTGATTTATGAAAGGCTAATCCAGCGAGTGATTTAGGGACGCATCGTGCAACACTCAAGGAACAGTATAAGTGCCCTGATTGTCTTCTGGTTTCTGAAACTTAACTCTCGATGCAGAGATCACTTCATAATTAATGACCTTGGAAGTATATATGTATATGCAACAGTTTTTTTCTCACAATTCCTGGTGAATAGTCTAGTCCTAGGCCTGGGAAATCCTGCTTCTCAATTCAGCCTGGATCAGTTATTCCTCAGCACTTCTGCAGTTGGAAATCAACACCTTTATCTTGCCTGTCAGCTTGTGAATAACGTTAAGATTCTATATCACCATATCCTTGATCTTCATTCCATTTTTGCCCCATCTCCTGTCCTTCATCCTTGCTCTCCTGCCATCTCGAATTCTTCAATATATTATTTGCCTCATTCTACAATCCTCAATTGTCTTGCATCCTTTGTCCTTCAGAGAATTATCTACCCATCTCTAACCCTCCTGCCTCCCTCGCCCAATCTTTAGGCTTTTAGAATTTCTTGTGAGCTCTCTCAAAGCAATGGTTTTCTATCTATTCTCCTTTCGAGTTTAGATCTGTGTGAGTGCAAAGTTACATTTCTATTCATAAGTTTGACTTCCCAGACAATGAGTTACATGACACAGCAACATCATACTCCAACCAGCAAGGGCTCCAGCAAATGCCACAACAGGCACATAGCTTGCTGAATAACAGGCTAAAATTAAAGGTAACTCTTCTAATTCTGGCCTTTTGCGCATTGTTGATGTTCATCGCTCCACCATGCAACCATGCCTTCAAATGCCCAGGCACTAAACTGTGGAATTCCCTTCCTAAACCTCTGCCACTTTATGTCTCTCCTTTCCTGAAAAGCAAGCTTTTCATTTTATTGTCTCCTTCACACTGGCTCAGTGTCAAATTTTGTATATCAATAACTTCTTAGAGGCAATAAATAAACGTAAGTTGTTGTAGCCCATGGCAACGATAGAGAGGCATGTTATGTAAAGGCATGTCCTTATCTGAGGCAGGATGTTCTTGCTATGGAGGAAGTATAGCGAAAGTTTACCAGGCTGATTCCTGGGATGGCGAGACCATCATATGAGGAGAAACTAAATCAGTTAGGATTATATTCATTGGAGTTCAGAACTTTGAGAGGGGATCTCATAGAAACTTACAAAATTCTAACAGGATTGGACAGGGTAGATTCTGAAAGAATATTCCGGATGGTGGGGCAGTCCAGAACTAGGGGTCATAGCTTGAGGATAAGGGGTAAACATTTTAGGACAGAGGTGAGGAGAAAGTTCTTCACCCAGAGAGTGGTGAATCTGTAGAATTCGCTACCACAGTAAGTAGTTGAGGGCAAACCGTTGTGTGATTTCAAGAAGGAATTAGATTTAGCTCTTGGGGCTAAAGGGATCAAAGGATGTAGGGTAAGGCGGGATCAGGGTATTGAATTTGGTGGTCAGCCATGATCATAATGAAGGGCAGAGCAGACTTGAAAGGCTAAATGGCCTCCTCCTGCTTCTATTTTCTAATATTTGGTTTCTACGTATGTGGAGAATAGGAAATGCAACGTTTAGGGGCGTGAACGGGTTTTCGAGTGATGGAGACCTTCCTAATAACCTGCAAAGAAATGGCTGGAGTGCATATTATCAGAGTTGTAGCTTCACCACAAGGAGGTTGCATTGATTGAGACTTTAATGTAAAGTAGGACAACATGGAAGCAGGCTGTTCAACCCACTGAGACTCTGCTGGCTCTTTCGCAGAGCAATTTCATTATAGTCTCACTCCCCCATTCTTCTAACACATCCCTGCAATTACTCCCTCCTTCAACTATTTATCCACTTCCCTTTTGAAAGCTAGGACTGAATCTGTACCCGCCACCCCAGTACCTTTCAAATCCTAGCCACCTCATTGTGTAAAAAAGGTTTTTCTCATGTCACCTCTGGTTCTTTTGCCACTCACTTCAAATCTGCGTCCTTTGGTCGTCCACCCTGCAGCCACCAGAAACAGTTTATCTTTATTTATCTCTATCTAAACACTTAATAATTTTACACACCTCAATTAATTCTCCTCTCAGCCCTTTCTGACCGAGGGAGAGCAACCACAGCTTCTCCAGCCAGGAAGCCCCTCATGCCTGGAACCATTCTAGTAACTCCCTTGACTACCGTTCCCAAGGGTGGTGTTCGTGCTGTGGTATAGGGGTTGGTTTAGCACACTGGGCTAAATTGCTGGCTTTTAAAGCAGACCAAGGCAGGCCAGAAGCACGGTTCAAATCCCGTGACAGCCTCCTCAAACAGGAGCTGGAATGTGGCGACTAGCGGCTTTTCACAGTAACTTCATTGAAGCCTACTCGTGACAATAAGCGATTTTCATTTCATTTTTTCATTTCAGTGTGTATTCGGAACATTCCAAAAGGACACATTTGTATGAACTAAGAGAACAAATTGAAGTATTGAGCTCATGAAAATGTAATCTCAAAAGACAATAGTAAATTCTAACCAATATTGCCTCCCTAAGTATAGCGCGCAAACACCACAGCCTCATAATACCAATCTCACGCAAGCTGTTTTCATGGCGACACTTTGTCGGAGACAACTTTGTGGAGGCGATATGCCCCTTTTGGGAAGTTGTTCTGCACTGAACCTTCTAAAAGATGGAATATTAGCGATGGTTCCTTGGCTAAAGATATTTTCGTATGTACATCTTTATCAAGATAGAGAAAAGAATTGCAGAGCAAATTGATTAATCTATCCTCTTGTCATTATTTTGTCACGATTGTGTGCCACGATTAACTATGAAAAAGTACCCATTTTCTGCAAAATATTTGGACGCAGGTTCGCACAGTTTGTGATCGATGGGTGTTGCCGGAGGGTTAGCGCTGCAGCAGGGAAAGCTGCTGGCTTCTCCCCTGTAACAAGGATCCAGTGAATACTTGCTATCGCCACATTTCCTTTATCATAAACAAGCGCTTTGCAAATGTTAGCAGTTTTCTCAGGTCTTAAAATGGACTTTGAAGCTTTAAAGTCCAGATCATTCACTGTGCATACTTCTGAATTGCAAGATGCAAACTATTTTTCGTAACGGTTGTACAATTATGTTCATTTAATTTAATTTAATTGTGTACCTATCAATGCCATTTGGTGATTAGCAGGCAAGGCTCCCTAGCCTCCCCGCAGCATGTTTGTCAGTGGCAGGAGGAGGCCTGCCTACCGCTGATGGCAGGACCTTCCGTTCCCGCCGTTGCCAACGGGGTTACCCATGCAATCCATCTGTGGCAGGGGTCTGCCGTCAGCGGGGCCGGAAATCCCGCCAGTGTGAACAGCTGGAAGACCTCGCCCATTGTCTTTGATGTCTGTTCACAATTAGAACTCCTCTCAAACCCACAGGCCCCTGCAACACATTTCCCACTGAGGTAGAATAAGGCCTGTTTTATCTGGCACCCGATCTATTTTAATGGTGAAGATTTACCCTCCTCTTTGATTCCCATCCCCCGATGGTAAGCATCTCTCCATCCTGAACAACTAAGGAGGAACTTCTGGCATAGGAGGTCAACTAGAAGTGAGCCTGTATCCCATTGGTTGACGGCAATATGCAATATTACATTTATTTGGAAAGGCGAGTTTGCATTTTACGGTTAGTTCCAATTTTATATTTGTTAATGGATTCCCAGAAGGATATAAAATAGTAAAAATGAGGAAATAAGAATATTGGTCTGAACTGGCCTTGAATACCTTCAAATGGAACACCAGTGGCAACTGGAAAATAACTAGTACAAACTGTTTTTTTCTTCTGGGTAATATTAAGCTTTGATTATTTTTTCTTCTTTCTTTCCTTTGCAAGAATCATAGAATTTACAGTGCGGAAGGAGGCCATTCGGCCTATCAAGTCTACACCGGCCCTTGGAAAGGGCACCCCACTTAAGCCCACACCTCCACCCTATCCCCGTAACTCAGGAACCCCACCCAACCTCTTTTCTTTTGGACACTAAGGGCAATTTATCATGGCCAATCCACCTAACCTGCACATATTTAGACTGTGGGAGGAAACCGGAGCACCTGGAGGAAACCCACGCAGACACGAGGAGAACATGCAGACTCCACGCAGACAGTGACCCAAGCCAGGAATCGAATCTCGGACCCTAGAGCTGTGAAGCAACAGTGCTAACCACTGTGCTGCGCTGCCACCCACCGTAATTCTGCATAATCAAGCTGAAAGCAGAATGTGAACAGTCATTGAGAACGGGTTTGTAAACTTCTTTCCTGCCAAACATCCAACAATGTTGTGCATCAATAAACAGAAATAGCAAGAGGGTAATGCTAACTACTACCAGCTTTACAAGGTGGTAGAAATGTGGCACTCTCTCTTCCAAAAGGAACCAATTGATGTTTCCAAGACTGCGGTGGATGGTTTCTTTCAACATCAGAGTATCGAGGAAAGAGGGGTGGAAAATGGAGTTATCACCGAGACTTAAGTGAATGAGGGAGCAAGCCTAAGAATGGCAACCAGTTCCTACTAGTTCTTGGGTTGCCTCCATATTCCTGGAGGCTTCATCGCATGATTTGCCCCACGCTCCAGCCATCTGTCGCCAAGGCATCTCTGTCTTAGTGACGCACTGCCTTCCTACACCAATCAGAAAGCAAAAAGACTCATTGCTTAATTGATTGAGGCCTGACGGTCAGGCAAGGAGCCTTTTCTTTCCCACTTCCAGTATTATTATGCCTGGCAAAGAGAAATGTTCACAAAAAGTGTGGTGGTGACTTTTCTCCAGAGTTGCACACAACAGCGTCCTGAAAACTGAATTTCAAAATCGAGACTCTAGGCCAATCCTGGAGAGGTGCAGTCAACAGATGATTATTAAGGAGGCCATGATCACAAATGCTGCATTTTTCCCACACCAAATGTTCATTCAGGGGAAATTTTTTAAAAATCTGCTGGTGGTGGCATGCAGGCACTTACAGAGAAATTAACTGCAAAGGCCATCCGCCGTTGCAGTTCAACATGGTGATACACAATGATACAGTTGTTAAGAAAATTCCCTGGGTTACTTATTTAGACCATGAGACTGCTTAAATAGAAAGTGGAATTTGGGCTATGACATCTGTTTCTGTCTTACAAGATGTATGTGCCTTGTAGAGGCAGAGGTAGCAGTTTCCAGTTCGAGGTTCTGAATAGTTAAATGTTATACACACCATGGATCTGGTCAACTGGACAAAACCACAGGCAGCTATACTTCATCTTAGACCAATATATTAATTAGTTCTGACAGAGCAAGTGCTTTTCCCATCCTCACCAGCTGCTCTGACAGAAGCACATTATTCATCATGCATCAACTCCACAGCCATATTCTTCTTTTCCAGCTCTAATTTGCTCCCTTAAAAATGTTTGCCATTATGTGACATTTACACAGTGCTAATACCTTGGATAATGTTTAAGCATGTGCAGAAATTGCATTCAGTCTACTTAAGCTGCGTAGAAATCACAACATGGAAAAACACCATTCAGCCCAATCAGTTCATGCTGGAGTTTATCTTCCACTTGGGCTGTGGTCCTGGTCGCAAGTGTCTGTTCCGTTCCCGTGACCCCATGACCGCCCTTTCCTCCAGCCTCTAGCCGACACTGAAATATTGAAATGTTCCCTGTTTAATCAAAATGAGCAGCACATTTGACAGTCTCCCAGCCTCCTTGGTAAAAATGTTTCTTCTGCCCTCTGTCTTGCATGCGATTAATCTAGTTCTTAATCTCCCCTTGTTCTAGACCCCTCAACCACTGGAAACCATCCATCAAAGCACCCTTCACCTCCTCGCTTCTGATGAAAACTGAAACAAGCATGTGCCAGCTTGTTGCATAGAGATGTTAAGGGCCACAGATTGGCAGCAACTGAAGCTGCGGAGGCGGGGTGAACTCCTGCACCTCCCCACCCCTCCCCTCCCCGCCCCTCCTCTCCCCTCCCACCACTACAAGCTCAGGAGCTTGGAGACGCTGCTGATCTTAATCCCGTACCAGCCTCCCCGAACAGGCGCCGGAATGTGGCGACTGGGGGCTTTTCACAGTAACTTTATTGAAGCCTACTTGTGACGATAAGCGATTATTATTATTATAATGGGCAGGGCCTCATCTGAATGAATATTTGGAGAGCTCCGCACAACACCTGGCTCGATTGATGGCTGGAAGGCGTGTGGGCAATAGTGGAAACATGATAGCGGGAGGCTGGAGTGGGTGGAGGACTGCCTGACATCGTGGCAGGGACAACATGCCAGAATTTTCATTAACTGAGAGACTGGAGGCGGGATCTCCATTCTTACGAGGTTGAACCCCTTCCCTGGCCCCTTTTTTCTCATGAGGGACAGAGAGAAGCGGCTTAAAATTGAGGCTGTCCATGTTGCGTCTCTCTCTCTCTCTCTCTCTCCAGATCTGCTGTGTATCGGCCGGCATTTTCCATTTTAATTTCAGGTTTCTAGCATCCACAGACTGGCAAACTTTTTATCGTGTTTTATTTTCCGTTCATTCCTATTTAAATATTAATCATGAGCAGCACTGGCACTAAGCAAGCAGCTAGGAAATGTTGCCCCTATTCCTCTTTGTAGAATTAGAATAAATGAAACTTATAACTGCGTTATCAGGGAGAACGTTTTAATCATAGCAGGAGAAGCTAATTATGTTACACTATAATATCTGTTAATATAATGACTGTAACTCTTTCTGCTCCATCGCTTCTCTTTACTAGTGAGAATTATTGATATTATATGCTGTATTAGATGGCGTTATTTTGCACAATATGAGAGATGCTAATGGTGCTATTGCGAAAAAGCTCGGTAGAAGAGGATGATATAGAAAATGAGGGCTGTAATTAATTAATTACAAGGAGTAGTGGTATAGAACCTTTGGTACAGGGCTTTTGTTGTGGCTTGAGACATACACTGGAGGCTTCCTGTAGTAAGCAAACGGGTTTATTGATGAAACGGAAAGGCACTTAGTTAACAAGCAGAGAACACTGTACAACAGGTCTTTACTCTTCAGCTCCCTGGCACACAGTGCCCGGGGTCTTGCTTCCAGGGCCTCATGAAAACTTCCCATTGGCTGGGGTTAGTACGCTCCCGCGCGATTGGCCCTGAGCTGATCATGTGGTCAGTGGATCCCGCACCCCCCCTTTAAAGGGGCCACGCAACCACAGTTATATTGAAAATATCGCATAGGTCCCAACGTGTTATATCCTTTGGGCGGCACGGTAGCACAGTGGTTAGCATTGTTGTTTCATAGCTCCAGGGTCCCAGGTTCAATTCCCGGCTTGGGTCACTGTCTGTGTGGAGTCTACACGTTCTCCCTGTGTCTGTGTGGGTTCCCCCGGGTGCTCCGGTTTCCTTCCACAAATCCCAAAAGACGTGCTGTTAGGTAATTTGGACATTCTGAATTCTCCCTCTGTGCACCTGAACAGGCGCTGGAGTGTGACGACTAGAGGCTTTTCACAGTAACTTCATTGCAGAATTCATGTGAGCCTACTTGTGACAATAAAGATTACTATTATTAAGTGAATATATCCTAACAGTGCATACGATTGTCATGCACAGCCCACTTCATGAGTTGTTTCACGATTGAGGTTTATCAGGATCTGACTGTATTTTTGCAAATGACAGAATTGTGACAGCCATTCAGCCCATCATATCTGCACTGGCTGTCCAATTGACCCATTCACCTAGCGCCATTTCCCCACCTTCTCCCTGCAATGCTGCACATTCTTCCTTTTCAGATGATTACCGACTTACCACCACACTCTCAGGCAGTGAATTCCGGGTCCCAGCTGCGTGAGCAAAGTTTCCCTTCATGTCGCTATTGCTTCTTTTGTCAGTTACTCTAGTTCTGCACCCTCTCGTTCTCCAGCCTTTCACAAGTGGGAACAGTTTCCCCCTATCTATTCTATTCACACTCTTCATGCTTCTGAATATCTCTATCAATTCACCTCACAATCTTCTCCTTTCCAAGGACAACAGTGCCAACCTCATCCATCTGTCTTCATAATTGAAGGAGGAGATGGTGATGTAACGGCATTGTTACTGAACGAGTACTGCAGGGCTCAAACCTGAGAGGATTCATATTCAATTCATAAATCTGGAATATAAAGCTAGTCTTAGTAATGGTGACCATGAAACTATCACCCATTGTCATAAAAAAAACATCTGGTTCAATAGGGAAGGAACCCTGCCAGTTAACTGGGTTGTCCTCGAGCTGTACATCTGTACAGTCTTAACTGCCCTCTGAAATGGCTTATCAATTAGGCCTGAAATGGCCTAACTGCCCTCCTGAATTGGCCCAGCAAGCGATTCAGTTCAAGGGCAGTGATGCCCTCTCCTCATGAAATAATTTTTTTTAAATCCTCCTCTTACGGCCAGTTTTGCTAAAATTTGGCGCCAGTCGATAAAAAAACTGAAGCAAGTGGGCACTTATGTGAATTACATTTTGAGCCAGGTTTTCCGGGAGGCCCTTGGGACCTTGACGCCCGGTCGAAATGGGAGTCCTGAGTCCGCATTTGCTGGGAGAGAGCAAGATCTTCAATGTGATGAGTTTACACATGAACGCCAAGGTTTTCATTCCTTATTCTCTTTTCTTCCTCCCACAATCCACAGGTCTTTGAAACCCAAGTTTCTTCACCACTCCTGATTGATTTAACCTCATTACAGTCCAGTTGGTGTTGCATACACAGTAAGCCTTGGCCCTGGATCTTAATTTTAAAAATGGCTCATTGACCAGGGAATATTTTTTGAGGAATGAGCAGTAAAGTCAACAGGGGCACCACTGATAGTTCTAAACATTCACGAGGTATTGACAACAGCAATTTCCATTTTGTATATAGTGGCTTTGACGTGGTAAAACCGCTCAGCTGTCATAGAAGGTTTATCAGAAACGTTGGCACCAAGGCACATCAGGACATATAAGGACAGTTAATCTAAACCTTGACCAAAGAAGTAGATTTTAAGTAATGTCTTAAAATGACAGGGGAGGCATTAGAACATAGAACATAGAACGATACAGCGCAGTACAGGCCCTTCGGCCCTCGATGTTGCACCGACATGGAAAAAATCTAAAGGCCATCTAACCTACACTATGCCCTTATCATCCATATGCTTATCCAATAAATTTTTAAATGCCCTCAATGTTGGCGAGTTCACTACTGTTGCAGGTAGGGCATTCCACGGCCTCACCACTCTTTGCGTAAAAAACCCACCTCTGACCTCTGTCCTATATCTATTACCCCTCAATTTAAGGCTATGTCCCCTCGTGCTAGCCACCTCCATCCGCGGGAGAAGGCTCTCGCTGTCCACCCTATCTAACCCTCTGATCATTTTGTATGCCTCTATTAAGTCACCTCTTAACCTTCTTCTCTCTAACGAAAACAACCTCAAGTCCATCAGCCTTTCCTCATAAGATTTTCCCTCCATACCAGGCAACATCCTGGTAAATCTCCTCTGCACCCGTTCCAAAGCTTCCACGTCCTTCCTATAATGAGGCGACCAGAACTGTACGCAATACTCCAAATGCGGCCGTACTAGAGTTTTGTACAACTGCAACATGACCTCATGGCTCCGGAACTCAATCCCTCTACCAATAAAGGCCAACACACCATAGGCCTTCTTCACAACCCTATCAACCTGGGTGGCAACTTTCAGGGATCTATGTACATGGACACCGAGATCCCTCTGCTCATCCACACTACCAAGAATTTTACCATTAGCCAAATATTCCGCATTTCTGTTATTCATTCCAAAGTGAATCACCTCACACTTCTCCACATTAAACTCCATTTGCCACCTCTCAGCCCAGCTCTGCAGCTTATCTATGTCCCTCTGTAACCTGCAACATCCTTCCGCACTGTCTACAACTCCACCGACTTTAGTGTCGTCTGCAAATTTACTCACCCATCCTTCTGCGCCCTCCTCTAGGTCATTTATAAAAATGACAAACAGCAACGGCCCCAGAACAGATCCTTGTGGTACGCCACTCGTAACTGAACTCCATTCTGAACATTTCCCATCAACTACCACTCTCTGTCTTCTTTCAACTAGCCAATTTCTGATCCACATCTCTAAATCACCCTCAATCCCCAGCCTCCGTATTTTCTGCAATAGACGACCGTGGGGAACCTTATCAAACGCTTTACTGAAATCCATATACACCACATCAACTGCTCTACCCTCGTCTACCTGTTCAGTCACCTTCTCAAAGAACTCGATAAGGTTTGTGAGGCATGACCTACCCTTCACAAAACCATGCTGACTGTCCCTAATCATATTATTCCTATCTAGATGATTATAAATTGTATCTTTTATAATCCTCTCCAAGACTTTACCCACCACAGACGTTAGGCTCACCGGCCTATAGTTACCGGGGTTATCTCTACTCCCCTTCTTGAACAAAGGGACCACATTTGCTATCCTCCAGTCCTCTGGCACTATTCCTGTAGCCAATGATGACCTAAAAATCAAGGCCAAAGGCTCAGCAATCTCTTCCCTGGCTTCCCAGAGAATCCTAGGATAAATCCCATCTGGCCCCGGGGACTTATCTATTTTCACCTTGTCCAGAATTGCCAACACTTCTTCCCTACGCACCTCAATGCCATCTATTCTAATAGCCTGGGTCTCAGCATTCTCCTCCACAATATTATCTTTTTCTTGAGTGAATACTGACGAAAAGTATTCATTTAGTATCTCGCTTATCTCCTCAGCCTCCACACACAACTTCCCACCACTGTCCTTGACTGGCCCTACTCTTACCCTAGTCATTCTTTTATTCCTGACATACCTATAGAAAGCTTTTGGGTTTTCCTTGATCCTACCTGCCAAAGACTTCTCATGTCCCCTCCTTGCTCGTCTCAGCTCTCTCTTTAGATCCTTCCTCGCTTCCTTGTAACTATCAAGCGCCCCAACTGAAACTTCACGCCTCATCTTCACATAGGCCTCCTTCTTCCTCTTAACAAGAGATTCCACTTCTTTGGTAAACCACGGTTCCCTCGCTCGACCCCTTCCTCCCTGCCTGACTGGTACGTACTTATCAAGAACATGCAATAGCTGTTCCTTGAACAAGCTCCACATATCCAGTGTGCCCAACCCTTGCAGCCTACTTCTCCAACCAACACATCCTAAGTCATGTCTAATGGCATCATAATTGCCCTTCCCCCAGCTATAACTCTTGCCCTGCGGGGTATACTTATCCCTTTCCATCACTAATGTAAAGGTCACCGAATTGTGGTCACTGTTTCCAAAGTGCTCACCTACCTCCAGATCTAACACCTGGCCTGGTTCATTACCCAAAACCAAATCCAATGTGGCCTCGCCTCTTGTTGGCCTGTCAACATATTGTGTCAGGAAACCCTCCTGCACACATTGTACAAAGAATGACCCATCTAATGTACTCGAACTATTTCTTTTCCAGTCAATATTTGGAAAGTTAAAGTCTCCCATAACAACTACCCTGTTACTTTCGCTCTTTTCCAGAATCATCTTCGCCATCCTTTCCTCTACATCCCTAGAACTATTAGGTGGCCTATAGAAAACTCCCAACAGGGTGACCTCTCCTTTCCTGTTTCTAACCTCAGCCCATACTACCTCAGAAGAAGAGTCCCCATCTAGCATCCTTTCCACCACCGTAATACTGTCCTTGACTAGCAGCGCCACACCTCCCCCTCTTTTGCCCCCTTCTCTGAGCATTCATGGAGAGAATGACAGAGATTAAGGTGGCTGCAGAGTGAAGGAAAGAGGACTGCAGGGTTCTCCAAGAGTTGCGGGGTGGAGGAGGTTGAAAGATAGGGAGGGGATTCAAACACAAGAATCCCAAGCTAACAATCGATGCCCACCTCCACAGTGCTTTGAGAAGAAAATAGTCGAACACATTATCAAACAGTGAAATGGAAGGAAAAGACTGGATTTGATCTTCAATTGCAAATTACAGGGTTACGGATGGCTATTACTTAGTCCAGTTTAAAACTCACCTTTAACTTCACCACAGCATTATACAAGTGCTCACAAAAGGATACCTTTTTTAAAAAATCACTTATATGATAGCAACTGCACAGAGGTGGAGGAGGAGGAATTACCACTGTTCATGGCCCCAAGGATTTTCTCTGCTCTTATTGACTAGGAATGCCTGAGGCCTTTTTGGACTCAGTCGGCACCTTCCGAAAGAAAGTTTTTAACAAATGCAAAGTGTGTGAATATATCACTGTCATTTCTTCCATGTTGCTCGATGCTCAAAACGCATCATGCAGATTAATTAGGCATCAAACAAGGGCACCAAATCTTTATTGATCCATACATGGCGGTGAACCCCTAAAAATAGAGATACTGAAAGTGAAAGCACAACGCTCCACAGAACGCCTCTTTGCCTGGCATCTCACATTTGGAAGTCTTTTCTAAAGATGGCTTTTATCAGTTTCAGAATGAAAACACAACCAGAAACTGGAAGTGGGAAGAGAAAAATTCAATTACCACAAAAGAATAAAGTAGGACATTCTGAACATGATATAGAACATAGAACAGTACAGCACAGAACAGGCCCTTCGGCACTCAATGTTGTGCCGAGCCATGATCATCCTACTCAAACCCACGTATCCACCCTATACCCGTAACCCAACAACCCCCCCCAACCTTACTTTTATTAGGACACTACGGGCAATTTAGCATAGCCAATCCACCTAACCCGCACATCTTTGGACTGTGGGAGGAAACCGGAGCACCCGGAGGAAACCCACGCACACAGGGGGAGGACGTGCAGACTCCACACAGACAGTGACCCAGCCGGGAATCGAACCTGGGACCCTGGAGCTGTGAAGCATTTATGCTAACCTCCATGCTACCCTGCTGCCCCTATAGTTTGACTTATTCCTTGTCAAAGATGAAGGTTCCTCGTTACTTGGAAGGAATTTATAGGTGGCTCATGGAGGAAGGTCTCAACACCTGAGCTATCCCCAACATTCCCTCGCATCTCACTATTGGTGGAAAATGTTGTGAATTGCGACATCTATGTCGTTTTGGGAGACAACAGTGGCTGGATGATCATCAACTTGCTTAGCCTAGTTTCTCCGACGTGTTCTTCCTACTAAAATGAATCAACAGATCTAAGTCACAGCTTTGGCCCAGACAGTTGCATTCTTGCCTCTGTGTCAGAACGTTGTGGGTTGAAGTTCCACTTGGAAGATTTGAGCATAATGTACACTCCAGTTGAGTATGAAGGGTGCGTTGGTAACCAAATCACAGAATCACAGGATTGTTACAGTGCAGAAGGAGGTCATTTGGTCCGCCGTGTCTTCATTGGCTGTCTGAAAGGCCAATTCACTTTGCGTTATTCTCCTCCTTCTCTTTTACAAGTTCAACATAACCTCCTTTCTCTAACCTCTGTGCCTCTACTAAAAAAAAACAGGGCACTGTAAACTAACTAGTAGTCTCTCATCTTGTCTGGTCACCTTCAATGAATTATGCACATATGCACCCAGGTCCCTCTGCTCCTGCGCCCCCTTTAGAGTTCTATCCTTTGTTTTATTTTATCTCTACGTGTTCTTCCTACTAAAATGAATCATTTCACATTTCTTTACATTGAACTTCAAAGCCACCTATCTGTCCATTCCGCCAACTTGTCTATGTGTTTTGAGATTCTACATTATCCTCACAGTCTACAATGCTTCCCGGGTTTCACAGACTTTGAAATTGTGCCCAATGTCTAGGTCATTGATAGATATCAGGGAAAGGATGAGTCCCCGCACTGACCCCTGGGAACTCCACGACAAAACGCCCTCCAGCCCGAAAAAAATCCACTCCTCTGTTTCCTGTCACTCAGCCAATTTCATACCAACGTTGCTATTGACCCTGTGGGAGTGTTGTCTTTTGAATGAAAAGTTCAATTGAGGTCATTCAAGTGGATGCGACCTCGCCAGTGGGCCAGGTAATAATTATTCTGCACGAAAAGAGATTACACTGTTATTACATTATTCCATTGCTGTTTGTGGCAATTTTCTGTGTGCAAGTTGGCTGCTGTGTTTCCTACATCACGTCAAAGATAATGAGTTTGGTGCAAAGCTCTTTGGAGTGTCCTGGGGCCACGATATAAATCGTGGTGGGCAGCACGGTAGTACAAGTGAATAGCACTGTGGCTTCACAGCACCAGGGTCCCAGGTTCGATTCCCCGCTGGGTCGCTGCCTGTGCGGAGTCTGCACGTTCACCCTGTGTCTGCATGGGTTTCCTCTGGGTGCTCTGGTTTCTTCCCACAGTCCAAAGATGTGCAGGTTAGGTGGATTGGCCATGAGAAAATTGCCCTTAGTGACCCAAAAAAAGTTTAGGAGGTGTTATTGGGTTACGGGGATAGGGTGGAAGTGAGGTCTTAAGTGGGTGAGTGCAGATTCGATGGGCCAAATGGCCTCCTTCTGCACAGTATGTTCTATGTTAAATGCAAATATTTTTCTCTTTGATGCACTATCAATTACGACAAGACGAGAGTAGAGTGTAATCGAGACTTTATTTCGCAAATTGTGGAGCCAAAATGGCTGCAGCTCGGAGAGCCCACACATTTATACTCTGCCTGCTGGGCGGAGCCAATAGGCAGGGATCTACCCCCGTACCTGTAGTACAGGGGCCTGACCGTAATACCCTCATATGCAGTATATAATACAACAGTGGTGACTACCACATTCACCCCCTGTTAAAAAAGAGTCCAGCAGGGGTGGTGGATACTATTTACATACAGGTTGTTAAAAAGATTTAGAAAGAGTCTACAAATTCAGACAGTCGGGCGCCTTGATCCGCCGTTGCGAGCTCCGCAGGTGTTGGTGCCGGCGTTGGTTCGGTCGTCGGTGACTCCGGGAGCGTGTCGACCTCATCTTCATCCACGGGTGGGATCAAGGGGAGGATGGATCATCCTGGAGCGGGGGCTGTGGTGGGGTCCGTAGGGGGAGGGAGGGTGGTGCCGGGGCCGGGGGGGGGGGGGGTGTGGACACCCAGCTGGTGCCAGGTCCCGAAGGGAGACTGTGTCTTGGCGGCCGTCGGGCTACGCTACGTAGGCTTACTGCAGGTTCGCGTGAAGTAGTTGTACCCTCTCAACCAACGGGTTCGCCTTGAATAGCCACACATGCTTACAGAGGAGAACGGGTCCTGGAGCTGCCAGCCTTGTTGGGAGCGAAACCCCGGAGGTGGACTTCCTAGGGAAGGCAAAGAGACGTTCATGGGGAGTTTCGTTAGTCGCAGTGCAGAGAAGCGACCGAATGGAGTGAAGGGCATCAGGGAGGACATCTACCAGCGGGAGGCCGGGAGATTTCTGGACCGTCGGGCCAGCTGGACGGCCTTCCAGACCGTTCCACTCTTCCGCTCCACCTGCCCGTTTCCCCGGGAGTTGTAGCTGGCCGTCCTGCTTGAGGCAATGCCCCTGTTGAGCAGGTACTGACGCAGCTCATCGCTCATAAATGAGGATCCCCGGTCGCTGTGGACATACGCGGAGAAACCGAACAAAGCGAGGATGGTGTTAAGGGCTTTGATGATGGTGGCAGGCGTCATGTCGGGGCATGGGACGGCGAAGGGGAATCTCAAGTACTCATCGACCACATTGAGAAAGTACGTGTTGCGGTCGGTGGAGGGGAGGGGCCCTTTGAAGTCCAATCTGAGGGTGGTTCAGTCGCAGATCCTATGTATGCCTCGAAGCAGGCTAGCCAATGTGCGAAGGCTGACTTGGCGTTGTCTGCTTGAGGGTGCAGCTGCAGGTGATCAGGCTTGATGCAGAGATCGATCATTTTAAAATCTCTGCATAATAAATTGATGCACTATCAATTACGACGAGACAAGAGTAGAGAGTAATCGAGCCTTTATTACACAGAGATGTGGAGGCTCCCGCAGCTGCTGCCGAAATGGCTGCAGCTCGGAGAGCCCACACATTTATACTCCGCCTACTGGGCGGAGCCAGCAGGCAGGGATCTACCCCCGTAACTGTAGTACAGGGGCCTTACTGTAATACCCTCGTATGCAGTATATAATACAACAGTGGTGACTACCATATTCTTTTACAGCTAGATACAAAGTGAAGCATTGTGGGCGATCAGGAGAGGGAGGAAATTATCAGAAAATGAGGCGGAAGGTGGCAATCAGGGAGATACAGGCTGAGAGGCAGTCACATTCCTCTGCATTGCTGTGGAGCCATGAGGGTAACATCGTACACCTGCTGGCTCCATATTCAGGCAACTACTTTTCTTCTAGATGTACCTTTTTATTGACAGCCTCCAGCGGACGTTGAGGGCGCATGTACACCACGTTTTCCTGAATGTAGGTAGCCCAATGCAGGCTATGTTCAGGGCAGCCCAGTTTTTTAAAGGGGGCCTCAAATAGCTATTGGATCTCCTATTTGCCATTGTAGAGTCCCTAATGTCTGTTTCAAGTGCAGATAGGAGATGTCTCTTTATCCACCGTTACCCAATATGAACCGCAGTCTACATCCAGCAGCTAATGAGCATGCTCCGACGGCCATTATGGAAGCTTAGGTGCCCAATTGTGTGCCTGAAAAGCAGACATGGCGCCATCAAACTACGAGGCTCACCAACGTCATTGGAATGTCCCGTCTCCTTTGCAGGTAGTGAAATGAAGCCCTCATTTGTCCTGTGTGGGTTGAAATGTCTTCAGATTCTTTACATCCGCCAGCTTGCCTGATGCTTTGGTCATCAGTTGGTGTTGTTGCCAGGGAGCCAGCCTCTCCTCGTCATCCATCTCTTATTGCTTCAAGGTGTTTGGGTTGAAGGCACAACAGCTGTTGCAGCATTATCCGCAAACGTAACATCACGCCAGCAGCGTGAACTCTATGGGAGCTTGTGATGCCTCGGAGTGAAAGGCACAATCATTCATATCTTCATGAAAGGATTGGAAAAGAATGCCGTAGATTAGTTATGCTTTCACTAATGTCGATATTCTTTTAACCCTTGAAGCTCCTTTAGTGGGCCACAAATGAGTCCGAACTAAGTTAGTAAGAAGAAAACTTGGTTTACTGTAAAGCAATTATATTTACAATATTACATCAGATTGCAGTTGGGTCTGCTCTGTCGGTCCATACTTGGCCAACTTTATACAGATTTTAACCATGAATGATCGAGGGCTCCCCATTCCCTCAGCGGGAGAGCTTATATTCAGCGAGATTCACAGGGAGACTGACTGCTTCAACCCAGTAGGTCTCGTGCAGGTTATAACACTTTCATTGATGAAATATCTTGTTCGTAGCAAAATGTAAATTTTTTTTCCGTAACGGGTTGGATCCTCCGATCGCTGACGGGAAAATCGCGTTCGGCGATTGGCCGGAGAATCCATGTTTACACCGGAATTGGGGGCAGTGCCGTTTTTGCGATGCTCCGCCCCCTCAGAAACGGCAAACTCGGGAAGTACGCCTCACGTCGTATGGATGGCCTCAGGGCATCACCTGAGGCACTCCCCCGATGCTCCGCCCCGGATGGGCCGAGTCCCCGATAGTGTCGCTCTCATGTGCTCGCACCCTTCGGGGTCCTCACCTGGTGGCTGCAGACTGAGTCTAGAGCTGCCACAGTCGGGGTGGGGCGGGGGTAGCCATTCTGCTGCAGGGGGAGCTTTGTCAGGAGCTGGGGGGACCGGTGGGGGGTGGTCTGGGGGTGACGAGGTTGCTTGCGGGGGGGGGGGGGGGGGGGCAATTTTTGGCAGGCCGGCCGCCATGTGCGTGCGCAGCCACGGACCCAGCCATTCTCCGACCGTAACCACAGGTAAAGCGGGGGGTGGGGGGGGGGGGGGCTTTATGCTGCACGGCTGCTAAACCCCCACCAGGCGGGGGATCGGAGCGGGGGCGCCGCCGACTTTCTGGTCGCAAGACCAGACCGATCCTGCGGACATAGCTGCAGGATCGGAAAATCCAGCCCATAATCTGACTCAGTGCTTCTGTTTCTGCCAATTTACTGATAATACATTTCAACAAACCCTCCTTCAATTGGCCTAATTTCATTTTACTTGGTTCTCAAAATAGCATCTGAGTGACTTGTGGACTGACTAGAGTGGAGACATTTATTCTTCTCACCCGGCAGTGAAGAGGCGATTTGGGATTTTAACTTCAAGATAACAACCGAGATCCAAGTACGAGTATGGACGATGACCTGCAACAAAATCCTGTCAGCGAGTATCTGACTATAGGGTGTGTGGGTATGCAGATCAGCAATCACCGTCGCTTCATCATTTGCTGATGTTAAAACAACTTCAGCTAATTTAAAGGAGAGGAACAGTGTTAGCCAATTAACTGCAAATGAAAATGCGACAACTAAACAACAGGTCAGTCAGCACCTGATAGAAAAACATTCTGATCAAAGCCTCCACCTGAGTCTTATCTTCACTTTCCAGGGACTTACAGATCTGTCGCGCATTGCCAGATTTCTTCAGAAAGGATGCAGGTTTAATTTCCAAGTCATGAGAAGCAAATCATTAGCAAGTGCCAGTCTTTGCTTACGCAGTAGCACTTATCGCTCAGAATCGGGGAGCTATGGCTTCAGGTCCCATTCCAGTGAATTGTACCTGTCCTCTGAATGAAACACTGGCTGGGATTCAATGGAGACCTCCCAAGCAGGCATGATGCCGGTGGTGGGGTGGAGGGGTGAGGTTATTGGGATAATTGAGTGGGATACTCTTTCATTCCCGGCATTGTGGGAACTGTCCTCAATTTGCTGGGGAAGGGCTCAAAGGAGAATTTTGCCCATTGGTGGTAGGAGGTTAACTCGGCTCGTTAATGAGGTACCTCAAGCCAATTATCCCTGAGCTCACTGGAATTTAGTCGTGGGTCAGGGATTTAGTGGGGCTCACAAAGCACACATGGGGACGGCACAATGGCACAGTGTTTAGTACTGCTGCCTCACAGTGCCAGACTCCCAGGTTCAATTCCGGCCTTGGATGACTGTGTGGTGTGTGCACGTTCTCCCCCGTGCCTGTGTGGGTTTGCCGGGTGCTTTGGTTTCTTCCCACAGTCGAAAGATACGCAGTTTAGGTGGATTGGCCATGATAAAATTGCCCCTTGGTGACAAAAATGTGCAGGTTAGGTGGGATTAGGTGGGATTACGGGGAAACGGTGGGGGAGTGGGCCTCGGAAGGGTGGTCTTTTAGAGGGTCAGTGTAGACACGATGGATGGAAAGGCCTCCTTCTGCACTGAAGGGATTCTATGGCTCTTGAAGGTCATCCAGCACACCCTGTCGGATTTGCCAGTGGCCTCCAAAGGGTTGTGATGCAGCATCTCTCATTCATGGGCACTCAGTGCCCGATGGAAGAACCCGGCATTAGATTGGGGGGGGGGGGGATATTCAAAGCCACCCTCTTTGCTAGCAGTCCCCTCCTCCCCATCCTCCAACCCATCTGTTGAGAATTTTGGAAATTAACAACAGTGAACTTTAGATGAAAACAAAATAACAGATAATTAACAAGACTAGCAGGCATCTAGAGGAATAATGAGATGTGATTTGCCCCGTAGCAAGATTAGCAGGCACCGAGAGTCATTGAGGAGAAAATGGGCAGATCAGAAATCTTGGGCTGGGTTCTCCGGTCGTCGACGCCGAAATTGCATTCGCCGATTGGCCGGAGAAACCCCGCTCATGACCAATTCAGGGACGGCGCCGCTGTCGCAATGCTCCGCCGCTCCAAAACGCCATACCGATGGCCTCAGGACATTGCCTGAGTCCCACCCCACGATGCTCCACCTTCGAACAGCCGAGTACCTGACGGCGTGCGTCTCTCACGGTCTCACCCGTCGGAAAGTCGGCGTGACGGCTGCGGACTCAGTCCAGCAACGCCACAGTCGGGACTGTCTGATCAGTGGGCAGGGGGGTCTTTATCAGGGGCTGGGGACACTGCCGGTGGGTGGTCCGGGGCTCGTGAGCCGGCCAAAGGGGGGCACTATTTCGCAGGCTGGGTCCGCGAGCGGCCTGCGCATGTTGCACAGCGTGGCCGCGTAAGGCCGTTGCCGTGCGCATGCGCAGCCACGGACCCAGAAATTCTTGGGGCCTTATCAGCACCTAGTGCCGGGTGCTCTACGTTGCCGGCACTGCTGCCTCACAGCGCCAGTTACCCAGATTCAATTCCAGCCTTCGACAACTGAGTGGAGTTTGCATTTTCTCCCCGTATCTGCGTTGGTTTCCTCCGGGTGCGTCAGTTTCCTCCCACAGTCCAAAGCTATGCAGGTTAGGTGGACTGGCCATACTAAATTGCCCCTCAGTGTTCAAAGATCTGTAAATTAGTTGGGGTTTAGGAATAGGATGGGGAAGTGGGCCTAGGTAGAGTGCTCTTTCAGCGGGTCGGTGCAGATTCAATGGGCCAAATGGCCTCCTTCTGCACTGTAGAAATTCTATGAAATTCTCTGCTTCCTCCAACTGTATCCATTCCACTTCTTCCTCTTTCAACCATTTACAAATCTGCTCCATATTAGCCGCCCAATAATAATACAAAAGATTGGGTTGTGCCAACGCCCCCACCCACTGATTTCTTTGTATAAGTGCCTGTCGAGTTCCTGAAATTTTATTAGCCCATATAAAATCCGAAATGATTAGATCCATTTTAGAGAACAATTTCTTAGGTAGGAAAATCAGGAGGGATTGAAACACAAATAAACATTTTGGTAAGATGTTCATTTTGATAGTTTGTACCCACCCAGCTAATGAAAATGGAAGGGTATTCCACCTTTTAAATTTTTCTTCCACCCCCTCTACCAGGACTGTCGGATTCAATTTAAACACTGTGGCTCAGTCATGATCTATCCAAATGCCTAAGTACCTGAATTTACTTTTGGTTAGTTTAAATGGAAGGGAACTTCAATCTGTCTCTCTCCCCGGGGTATTTATTGGAAATATTTCACTTTTTGTTATATTCAATTTGTAGCCCGAGAAGGTTCCAAATCTTTTCAATATATTCATTATCTAATCCATGAATTTCAATGGGTTAGATCTGTATAATAATAAATCTATGTTCTCTATTCCCTCTAACAATACCTGACCATTCCAGAAAAGCTCGGAAAGCAATAGACAGAGGTTCTGTCACTAATGTGAACAGAAGTGGGGATAACGGACAGCCCTGTCTCATGCCTCTAAATAATTGGCAATATCCCAAGCTAACCGAATTAGTTTTATCAATTAGCTGTGGTGGGTCGTATGTCATAATCTAATCCATGAGATGAATGTTGGCCCTAATCCGAATTTACCCAATACCTCTAACAAGTAACTCCACTCAACCCTATCAAAAGCTTTCTCTACATCCCTCGCTACCGCTGTCATCTTATTCTTAGACAATGTCGTAATAACTTTTAATAAGGGTCTGATATTATTCGATAACTGCCTCCCTTTCACAAAACCTGTCTGATCTCCCATTACCACACCTGGAACACACCCCTCACCCTGAGCCGTAGTCCGAAAACCTTAGCCAGAGTTTTTACATCTGTGTTCAATAAGGACTTTGGTTATGAAAGAATACATAGGATTTAACCAAAATGGGGAGGTCTCAAAAGGGTATGAAGGGAAATGATTGCATTTGAAGTACATAGAGATAAGATGGAAAGATCAGAGAGGCAAGGATTGATTGATACAATTCTGGATGCAAATCTGCGGTACCCTCTCACTCCTGCCAGGGAACTCTTGGCAGAATGGAAAAAACTACACGGGAATTCAATTTAAAAACGATAGTGAAGGCGGTGAATCAGCATCATAGAGTGTTTGATATGAATATGGCCGAGTGCTAACACACCAACTGCTGCAAGGGAAATTATAAATGTGAGGGAAGGAGGATTGGTAACTACACCAGAACGTGTTAATAAAGCATCAGAATCATTTTCTCAGAGATTATATAAAACCCCGGAGGGAAGGGGATGAAATTAGAAGATTTTTTGTGGGATTGGTTTTCCCGGAGATTGAAATTACAGGACGTGATGGATGCCGTTGGCGCTTGGCAGTCAGGGAAGGTGGATTTCCAATTGATTTATATGAACGGTTTGCGACTGTATTGGCCCACATTTTTACATTTTTGTTCTGATTTTTTGGCACGGAGGGAATTACCGACCACGCTTACTCAGGCATCTATTTCATTAATCCCCCAAAAAGAAAAAGAATTTGGATCGTACAGACCCATCTCCTTATTGAATACAGATGTGTCTAACTATTAACTGGATTTTACCTATAGAGTTACTGAAATTGGATGTTGCTTGGGAAAAGGGATGCCTCAGTGAGTTCAGGAAATCATGGGTATGTTTTGGGAACAAAATGGAACTTCAGATAACACAGTGTGTAAAGTTAATCATATACTTAAGTGTCATAGTGTATGTTCATCTTGTTGTAAATTTTTTTCTTTTATTTTAATAAATATTCTCGATAAATAGTTTATTGTCTGTAAGGTATGATTCCGTGAGGATGACTATGACAGGCTTTAGCTTAACTAGTCTGTGAGACAGCTGTCCTAACTTCGACACAAGCCCTGTGATGTTAGTAAGAAGTTAGTAGACTTTGCAGTGTTGTCAGATTTTGCAGTTGTCGTTTCCGGTGCCCGGATCGATACTGGGTTGATTACTTTTCCGTGTTTTTGTAGCGGTTGGATACAACTGAGTGGCTTGCTAGACCATTTCAGAGGGAATTTAAGAGTCAACCACATTGCTGTGGGTGTGGAGTCACATGTAGGCCAGACCAGGTAAGACCAGGTAAGGATTGCAGGTTTCCTTCCCTACAGGGCATTAGTGAACCAGGTGGGTTTTTACGACAATCGACAATGGTTTCATGGTCATCATTAGACACTTAATTCCAGATATTTTATTGAGATAAATTCTACCAACTGCCGTGGTAGGATTTGAACCTGGGTCTCCAGATCACTACTCTGGGTCTCTGGATTACTAGTCCAAAGGCCACTAGCCCACTATGCCACCTCCGCCCCAAGGAACTCGCCAAGGTTCCTTAGGCAGCACCTTCCAAACCCACGAGCACTACCACCTGAAAGGACAAGAGCAGCAGATACATGGAGACGCCACCACCTGGAGGTTACCCTCCAAGTCACTCGCCAGACTGAATTGGAAATATATCATTGTTCCTTCACTGTCGCTGGGTCAAAATCCTGGAGCTCCCTCTCCAACTTCACTGTGGGTGTATCGACACCTCAGGTACTGCAGCGGTTCATGAAGGCAGCTCCCCACCACCTTCTGAAGGACAATTAAGGCGAGGCAATAAATGCAGGCCGAGCCAGCGATGCCCACATCCCATAAATAAATTTTTTTAAAAGCAGGCCGTCATGAGTCCCGAAACTGTGGTCACTGGGCAAGGAGGAGCGAGGGCCGAGGAGTTACCAGTACCTATGGAGGAAATTGGAGAGACCGGCCCAAGCAAGACAATCCTGAGGGAGAAGCCCAACCAGCGGTACGTCAGCGCCCCCAACGTGAACGGAGCCCTCCCCCAATATACCGAGCTATTGAGACCAAGATCTCTAGTACCTGGCGGAGATATTGGTGGACCTGAGTGGGGAAGGATGTTGCGGAGAACATCAAGGGTCACGTGACCTCCCTGACCAAGGCCTCGGCAAACCTCAGAGGCCACGGGTTGCAGGTCAATGTGCGCGTGATTACAGCAGACTGGGGCCTTTAAAACCTGAAGAACACATCCGGTCTAGGAGAAGGGTTGGAGTCGCTGGCTGGTATTGTACTGTTCCTTTATACTTTCTGTTAATAGACTTTACCTCAAAATAAATTATTATCCGCTGATGGTCACCTGGAATTCCCGATATTACAGGATGTAAAACGCTTCTGACATCCTAAATTCATGAAATCTCAATATGAATGCAAGCATTTATTTCATAATCTGGGCTCACACTCCAGTGCAGTTCTGAGGAGCGCTGCATTGTCAAATGTGCCACCTTTTGGGTGAAACTTTAAACCAAGGCCCTGTTTTATTACACTGGTAATATGTCGTTATTCTTTGCTTTGAGATCCAGAATGGTCGGATGAGTTGATGATAAAGAAACCACCAATCTTTAGATTGAAACAAAACTAATTTATTGAATAACGATTAAATTAAATAAAGTTCGCACACACTACTGAGCTATAGCTACTAATAAAGTATGGTTGAATTTGTTAAACAGTAATCTATAATCTAGTATTAACTAACGATGACCTTGTGTTAACTCTCTAAACTAAACTACGCCTCGTGCTGTAATCAATCTGTCTCCTCTGCTAACTCTCCACTAACTACCCAACATTTCCTGAGGTCTAATATTTATACTAGGAAATGGTGGTGCCCTCTAGTGTTTGAATTACACGAAGATGTAATAATTAACCCTTCACTAACTTATCTATCTACATATCATCACAGTCAAACTTGGGAACAGTATCATAGAACATACAATGCAGAAGGAGGCCATTCAGCCCATCGAGTCTGCACCGACCCACTTAAGCCCTCACTTCCACCCTATCCCCTTAACCCAATAACCCTTCCTAACCTTTTTTGGCCACGAAGGGCAATTTATCATGGCCAATCCACCTAACCTGCACGTCTTTGGACCATGGGAGGAAACTGGAGCAAACGGAGGAAACCCACGCAGACACGGGGAGAACGTGCAGACTCCACACAGACAGTGACCCAGCGGGGGGTCAAACCTGGGACCCTGGTGCTGTGAAGCCACAGTGCTATCCACTTGTGCTACCGTGCTGCCCGTATAATAGGGGAATCATATTTTATCCCGCCTCACGGAGCCACAACACCTGGTATTAAATGGCTCCATCAAAAGAGGCTCGACACCACCCAGAATAAAGCTGCCTGCTTAATCGTCACCCCGTCCACCAGCTTAAATATTCACTCCCTCCATTTTACGACACACAGTGGCAGCTGTGTTTTCAAGGTTCACAGCAGCAACTCACAGAGGCTCCTGCGACAGCTTCTTTCAAACCCGCAACCTCTACTAACTCGAAGGACAAGGGCAGCTGACACAAGGGAACACAGTCACCTTCGCATTGCTCTGTCAGCCACACACCATCCTGACTTGGAGCTGCGTCACTATTCCTTCACTGTCACTGGGTCAAAATCCTGGAGCTCCCCTTCCCAGCAGCACCGTGGATGTACCCAGAGCGTATGGGCTATAGTGGTTCAAGAAGGCAATGTCTCAAGGCAAATTAATAATAATCTTTATTGTCACAAGTAGACTTACAATGAAGTTACTGTGAAAAGCCCCTGAGCGCCACATTCCAGTGCCTGCTCGGGAGAATTCAGAATGTCCAAATTACCTAACAGCACGTCTTTCGGGACTTGTGGGAGGAAACCGGAGCACCCGGAGAAAACCCACGCAGACACGGGGAGAACGTGCAGACTCTGCACAGACAGCGACCCCGGCCGGGAATCGAACCTGGGACCCTGGAGCTGTGAAGCAGCATTGCTAATCACTTTGCTACTGTGAATGGGCAGCAAATGCAGGCTTTGCCAGTGGTGCCCACATTCGAAGAAAGAGTTTTTAAAAAGTCTACTGGTGTCTTGCATAATATAAATCAACCAACTGATACTTGGGGATCACTCATCAACTTGGTGGGCAATAACGTCCTCACTTAAGACTTTTGCCTCGGGATGGAGATTCTGCCCTTTTGTCTATTTTTCAATAACATTTCAATGAAATACAGCCAGACTGCAATATACAGTGGTCACAGCACGGATTTGAAGATATTATACTTCAGATTTTATTGATTATGTATCAGCATTTGAATAACAAATTGGTACTGTACAGAATGAGAGTAATAGAAGGGAAGCAATCCAAAACATACTTAAAAGGGAACGAGCATAATCCAGTCTCAAAACATAGGGAATCGGAGCTGGGATTGGCTGTATGTCTCCTTGCGCCCGTTCTCCCATTTTATAAGGTCTGGTTGATCCTTGACCTCAGCTCCATGTTCTAATCCGCATATTCCTTCATTCCCTCAGAATCAAAAATCTATTCATTTTGGCCTTTGATTTATTGGGTGACCGAGCTCTCTGGGGTAGAGAATACCAGAGATACACAGTTCGCTGAATGAAGGCATTGCGGCACATCAGCACAGTGGTTAGCACTGTTGCTTCACAGCGCCAGGGTCCCAGGTTCGATTCCCGGCTTGAGTTACTGTCTGTTCTGATGCACTATCAATTATGACGAGACGAGAGTAGAATGTAATCAAGGCTTTATTTCACTAAGGTGTGTGGCCTCCTACAGCAGCTGACGAAATGGTGCTGTACGGGGAGCACACACATTTGTACTCCGCCAACTGGGCGGAGCCAGCAGGCAGGGATCTACCCCCGTACCTGTAGTACAGGGGCCTTACCGTAATACCCATATAAACAATATAATACAACAGTGGTGACTACCACATGTGCGGAGTCTGCAAGTTCTCCCCGTGTCTGCGTGAGTTTCCTCCGGGTGCTCCGGTTCCCTCCCACAAGTCCCGAAAGACGTGCTGTTAGGACATCCTGAATTCTCCCTCAGTGTACACGAACAGGAGTGTGGCAACGAGGGGATCATCACAGTAACTTCAGTGCAGTTTTAATGTGAACCTACTTATGACAATAATAAAGATTATATGAAGATTATTATTTCTCATGATCTCAATATGAAATGGCTGCCCTCTTGTCCTGAGGCTGTTTCCCCACTCCCACCCCCGCCCTTCTCCAGCCAGGAGAAAACAGGCTCCATGTGTCCAGGGTTAATGCTGACAATTGTATCCTGCTCCCCACATTCTATTGATCTGCCGTTCCAATTTTCAGAAACGTTGGATGAGGAATCATTTCAAAAACCTGTTAAATAATTGAATTGAACTGAATGACAAAGATATTGACTTGAAGCTCGGGTAAGTTGAAACAGCTTATTTGGTTCTTTGTCAGGTGGCTACTTTCCTATTTGCTTAACCTTCAATTAAAAGCATACTTGCATTTCTGGGTAAATGCATTTGGGACAGTCCATTTGTTTCGCCTGTGCTCTGATGCATTGTTTTGCGCTGTGCAGCACATTTGTACAGCAGCACCGTTCCCGATGACTAATGAAGCCGCTGCGCGTTTCTGAGGTGGAGGGCTTTATGAGACAAAAATAAAATGGCAAGGTCGGAAATGTGAACACTTCGATTTTCGCTGGAGGTCAAAAAAAATGCCAGACTTGGCACGTTATCCGGATACACAGGGATTGGGTGTCCTTTTTCAGCTGAAAATCTAACCAGAGAGTCATTTTCTCTGAGGTACTGCAGGGAAACTCTGGTAATGGGGACAGATTTTAACTGACAATACCTCTCCCTTATCCAATTATTCCCCTCAGGCTATTTGTCTCCTTTAAGAATAATTAGCCAGATTGTTAATTTGCTTTGTGATGATGTCACACAAACCGAAGTGATGATGGTTGCAATACCGGTGTCATACTCATCCAGTAATTAGAAGCCGCCTTGATAAAGGAAGCCAAATGCTTAATAATGACAGCACCCATTTCAATTCTATGCATAGGTCCCGGGTCCAAGGAAAACTGACGGGTTTCAACAAGAAATAATTAGGACTTTTAAGAATTCTGCAACATGTGGAATGTGGGGCGCGATTCAACCAAAACATTTCTGATGGCTGGATTCTTCCTGCCCTTACGCTATAGGATCGCCATGGGCAAGATGCGGACAATGGAAAAAGGACGGGCAAGTGTAATGTTGGGCAGGTTTACAGGGGTGTTTCCCACCGGCTTTTTGGGTGAGATCCCAGACTAGTATTCATCCACGCTTAGGGTTCGATTTAACAGGAAAGTTTCTCAGTGTCATCTCAGGCAGGTTTGGCTGGGTGTTTCTCCATGGCTCTGTCGTCAAGTTCATTACCGCTAGCTAATCACATACAGTCACTTTTCTGGGCCCTGGGGAGTTTCCCTCTCAGCCAGCGCACGCTTAGAATTTTTTTCATCACCGGGGAGCTGAACTCACTGGCCAGGCCCGCTCCTCAGAGATTGGGCCAACATTTTGAAACAGTGCCCCGATCTTGAAGGCCCCAACACACATGGGCATTACCCCACATCCTCCAAAGTGATGACGCCCCGTTATGGAGTCGCTGAGGTCCCCCCTTTTTCAGGCCGCCCGCCTCCCCTTTTAGGCTCCCCCTTCACCACCCCCCCCCCCCATTCTTCATACCCCCTCACCCCTGATTACATGGGCATGGCCCCTCTCACGCCCCACCTTTGCCAGTGCGAACCTGGCACCTGGGCACCTTGGCACTGGCAGCATGGTGCCCTGGCAGGGTCACCCGGGCACCCTAGCAGTGCCAAGGAGCCAGGCCAGCAGTGCCAAGGTGCCCCAGTGCAAACAGGAGTGGCAGTGTGCCACTCTTCCCAGTGCCTGACCACCCGGGGGTCTCCAATAGCCAAGCAGACCCCAACAGATGCCATTAGAACTGGTCCATTTTTATGTGGACCAGTGCTTCACGGGACCCTGGCGAAGTCTCCCAGGTGCAGCCAATGAATCCTGGACCCCGGGAGAATCCGGTGAATTCAAAAGATCCTAATGGATTATGTAAATATCCATATCTGGAGCTCGCCCAGTGAGAGTGAGATCCATGATCGCGACATCTCTTGAGACTCTGTTAAATCTCAGGAGGTGTTTTGAGTGTGGCGAACCTCCTGACATTAAGTCGGATGTGACAAAGCCGTTGAATCGCACCCGTGACGGGTGGGATTCTCCGAACCCCCGCGTGAATCCCGCCCCGCTGCTCTGACGCCGGCTGCTCGGCGCCAGTTTTCGGACGGGGGTGGGGATCGTACCGTGCCGGTCAGGGGCCATTGGCAGCAGCCCCCCCGGCAATTCTCCGCTCCCCGATGGGCCGAGCAGCCGCCCGTTTTCGGCCAGTCCCATCGGCGTGAAATAGACATGGTCCATACCGGCGGGACCTGGCTTGGAGGGTGGTTAGCAGGGTCCTTGGGGGGGGGGGGGGATCCGGCCCCAGGCAGGGTCCCACGGTGGCCTGGCCCGCAATCGGGGGCCACTGATCTGTGGGCGGGCCTGTGCCGTGGGGGCACTCTTTCCCTCCGCGCCGGCCTCTGTCAGGCTCCGTGATGGCCGGCGCGGAGAAGAAACCTCCTGCGCATGCGCAGGAAACATGGCAGCGGTTCTACTCATGCGCCAACTCACGCTGGCCAGCGGAGGCCCTTCGGGCTGGTTGGCAACCCCTCCTGCGCCGGCCTAGCCCCCAGAAGTCCGGAGGATTCCGCAAATTCCAGGCAGCCCGACGCCGGAGTGGTTCACGCCACTCTTTGGTGCCAGTACGGGCCGCCCCACTGATTCCGGGAGAATCCCGGCCCATCCCTCTCCTGAAAATATCTGACCCAACAAGATCATTTCATGTGAAGTCTAAAGTTAGGTTAAAGCTACTACCACAGGTATATTTAATTTAAATGAATACACAGAACACTGGTTCACTTTTCCACGTCAGGCAACAATTTTAACATCAGACTCTTCACGCTCGGCTTCTTTCTCAATCATTCATCTGACCCCCTCTGCATTTAGGGGTTGGCGCAGTAGCTCTCATCTGGATTAATTATGCAAACAGTCCACGGCCGGAATTCTCTTGGCCGTTGGCTCGCGGCAGGATTTTCTCGTCCCGCTGGCAGCGCACTCCGCCCGTGGTGGCTTTCCCACTTCAATAGGAATTTCCATTGACGGTGGTGGGAATAGAGAATCACGCCGCCAGCACATGGCCCGCTGCCTCCCGATGCCGAGACGGGGGGGGGGGGGGGGGGGGGGGTGGGGGGGGGGGGGGGGGGGGGGGGGGGGTGGGGGGGGGGGGGGGTGGGGGGGGGTGGGGTGGGGGGGGGGGGGGTGGAGAAATCCTGCCCTAATAATTCAGAAAAAAAAAGGGGAGCTTTGCAAGAAATAGGAAGACAACGATTGGCAGTGCAGAGGTAGATATAGTCCTGCTGAACCGAGCAGGGCTGAAGCTGCGAGGAACCTGCTGGTTCACGCTCGTCGAGCTGTTCATGTAAAAATTAACCCGGACTAGCTGGTCTCAGACTCGGTTAGACTGTCAATTTGCTCAATAGATTTGTGCTTGTTTGAAACTGCATGTTACAATACACAGCTCCCCGGTCACAAAAATTGCTAACTGGTAGGTGAGAGAGAAAAGTACGAATGTTCGCCTGGGTGAGTTTTCAGGCCTACAATCCGTTTTGCCCAGACAGTGTAAGAACATTAGTAACAGGAGCCATTTGGCCCATCGAGGCTGCTCCACCATTCAATAAGATCATGGCTGAACTGATTGTGGCCTCAACTTCACTTTCCTGCCTGTTCCCTATAACCTTTGACTCGCTTTATAGATCAGGGGCAAAATTCATCCGACCCCCCGCAGGAAATCCCGCCCCCGCAATGGCCGGAATTCTCGCCACCCGGGAATCGGCGGGGGCGGGAATCGCGCCGCGCCGATCGGCGAGCCCCCTACGGCGATTCTCCGGCCCGCGATGGGCCGAAGTCCCGCTGCTGAGAGGCCAATCCCGCCGGCGTGGTTTCAACCACCTCTGGTGGCGGCGGGATTGGCGGCGTGAGCGGGCGCCCGGGGTCCTGGTGGAGGGGGGGAGCGCGGGGCGATCGGACCCCGGGGGGTGCCCCCACGGTGGCCAGGCCCGCGATCGGGGCCCACCGATCGGCAGGCGGGCCAGTGCCGTGGGGGCACTCTTTTTCTTCCGCCGCCGCCACGGCCTCCACCATGGCAGAGGCGGAAGAGAACCCCCCTACCACGCATGCGCCGGTGGTGATGTCAGCGGCAGCTGACGCACCGGCGCATGCGCGAACCAGCGAAGGCCTTTCGGCCAGCCCCGATGCCGGCCAGCGGGCGTCAAAGGCCGTTGGCGCTGGTTTTGGTGCCAGTCGGCGTGGCGCCAACCACTCCGGCGCAGGCCAAGACCCCAAAGGTGCGGAGAATTCCGCACCTTTTGGGAGGCCCGACGCCGGAGAGGTTGGCGCCACTCCGCTATGCCAGGACCCCCCCGCCCCGCCGGGTAGGGGAGAATCCCGGCCCAGAAATCTGGCTCAGCCTTGTATAGTTCTTAAATTCCCCCCCTTCGAGGGGGAACACCCCCTCAGCAAATGTGTGCCCTAATTGCCTGAGCTGCCAAAATCTCTCGTGCCTCCACGAGCAACTTGCAAATTTGAAGAGAATTATCATTGGGCAGCTCGCTTCAGTAGTTAGCAGCTAAGTCCAGGAGTTGGTGTGGGCAATAGGGAATTTTGTGGATGGGCTGATATGGCATGGACAATGCCCAGTTCTTCCAATCTGTTTAACTCAGTCTCCACACGTAAGGCATATTGTACTGGTCTTGCCCGAAAGAATTGGGGAGTCGCCTCTGGATCCACATAAATCTTAGCCTCGGGCCCTTATATTTTGCATAATTCATAGAAACAAAGACACTAGAAGCAGGAGGAGGCCATTTGGCCCTTCCAGCCTGCTCTGCCACTCATGGCCATCATGGCTGATCGTCAAGTTCAATACCCTGATCCTGCCTACCCCCATTCCCCTTGATCCCTTTAGCCCCAAGAGCTATATCGAACTCCTTGAAATTACACAACATTGTGGCCTCAACTACTTTCTGTGGTAGTCAATTCCACAGATTCACCACTCTCTGGGTGAAGAAATTTCTCCTCTCCTCAGTCCTAAAAGGTTTACCCCTTATCATCAAACTATGACTCCTAGTTCTGGACTCCCCCACCATCGGGAACATTCTTTCTGAATCTACCCTGTCTAAACCTGTTAGAATTTTATAAGTTTCTATAAGATCCCCTTTCACCCTTCTAAAGTCCAATGAGTATAATCCAAACCGACTTAGTCTCTCCTCATATGACAACCCCGTCATCCCAGGAATTGGCCTGGTAAACCTTCACTGCACTCCCTCCCATAGTGAGAACATCCTTCTTCAGATAAGGACACCAAAACTGCACATTTTACTCCAGGTGTGGCCAGGTGTGACCTTCATCACAGAAGATGCTCTTATATTTTCTTGTCAATTCGGGCAGCCCCATCTTCCTGAAAAATCTCGGCCCATAACAGGGCTGGCGGGACGGAGAATCGCACACATGGGGAGCGAGGGATGGGAGAGAAACTTGAAAGAAATGGAAGTTGAGAGCTCGGGTGGGACAACTTCAGAAATGGCTTGGTTGGCAAGAGGATAGGAAAAAACGTAGAAGAAGTAGTTTGCCTGTCGCTAGTGTCAAAAACAAACAGGAGCTTCTGGCACCTGTATTTAGAACTATGGACGTGGTTTGCAGGGGAAAGGCTTGAAGGGGCAAGAAGGAAGGGAGAAAAGGAGCCAGGGGTTATCTTTGTTCTACATTTAGTATCAAATGAGCTTTTCAGAGGAGAATTGGGCCTTGCAGAACCTGAATTGCTCCAATGGTAATGGATATGTAATGAATAATATTATTATTATTTTTATGTCTAAGCCAAAAGCATTCAAGTTGAGAGAGTGAAGATACATAGATACATAGAAGATAGGAGGAAGAGGAGAACTATTGGCCCTTCGAGCCTGCTCCACCATTCATCACGATCATGGCTGACCATCCAACTCAATACCCTAATCCTGCTTTCTCCCCATAGCCTTTGTACTTTCTCCCCATAGCCTTTGTACTTTCTCCCCATAGCCTTTGTACTTTCTCCCCATCGCCTTTGTGATATAACCATACAAAGGGGAGACCTGGATTCAAGAGAATAACAGTTTTATTGAGGGAAAGGCTACCAGAGGAGGAGGCTAGAGGGTGGCTGATCATATAGGTGGCTGCAGTGGTGCCCTGCTGAATGCTAATAAATGGAATTTGAAATTACAATTGTTAATGATTAATATTCATTCCAAAAGGAAGGATGATTAAGGGCATGTGGGCGTTACTGAGGATTAACCAGGTGGCTCAGTTCTCACTCTCTCATCTGAAGGAAGATTTCTTTCCGTCTAAATGCTTGCCCTCGACCCCTATCTGAGAATTCCTGGAGTTTGTCAGGGTTCTGGAAAAATTGACCCACGTCCAGCAGAAAGCAACCAGGAGCAGGAATTCCAATCGAGCTATCCCAGTGGCAAAGAAGCCAGTAGGTGACCCCCCCCCCCCCCCCCCCCCCCCCCCACCTTCTGGCACCTCATCCACATTTAGCTGACCCAGCGTAGATCAGTGATTAAACCTTGTGATAATGAGGAACCGAAACATTGCCTTGCATCACTGAGTTCCAATGAATCCACCTGTCCGTAAGTTCGAGAAAACAATTGCGATGGAGGCTCTTTCCACTCGATCTATGGCAGTGACGCGCAGTTTAAAAAACCAGATGGGGCTGGCCTGATCGCATTTGGACAAATGAGCATACAGGAGGACAAGTATTCAGGGTAGAGCTGCCAGAACTAAAACAGCTGAATCTGCATAAACCACCCTGTGGAAGCAAAGCTCCATCTACCTTTTAACAAACAGCATAACAATCAAAGTCCAGCCGCTTTGAAACTCAGCTGAAGTTAAATGGTAAAAGCTATCTCCGTTGAAGTTAATCGAAATGAAAGTGGGGAAAGAGTCGTAAAACAGGCTGCCGGCGGGCTATCATCCATTTTACACATCACACAAAGTCATGTTTGCCCCATCACTTAGCATTTCATAAATTCATTTCCCTCCCTCCACATAACCATTATAAAGCAGTTGCCTTAATTCATTATGTTTCACTGCCTCGATGAAGCTGCAAATTCATTAATTTATCCCTTAATAAAATTGACGATTAAGACCCAGGGTGAATGGAAAATTGTAAATGATGCAAGTCTCAGAAACGATTTGGCTCCACCTAATCTCATTTAAAGGAAGGAGGAAAATCTCTCTTTCAAAAACACTTTTTGAAAATTGGACGGTTACAGAAACAAAGCTGATGACCTTTGACTTTTTCACGTTATTTTTGAGCAGTTCTGATTCAACACTGAATGCTGATGATAGCGTTGGAGTAAGTGATGTGGAGGAGTTACTGATCTCGCCAGTGCGAGGGAGCTGAATTAGCACACACAGTCGAAATGACAAGCTCACTGAACCACCCGAGGTTAATGACTGCATCTCGTGATGTTATTCAGCTCTCTCACACTGTCAAGCTCAGTAACCCCTTATGCTCCAATTGATTGTCTTAGCCTTTGTGGAAAGTGGGGAGCAGCAGCTTCAAGCAAAAGGTGATAGTTACTAAAATATAGTGAAGGTTTTTTTTTTCTCTGTTTGCCCCAATAGCTCCTTGACTGTTTTATCATCATCTCCTTTTACACTTTTTCAAGTACCACTGCAGTGCAAGAAAATGGAAAAAAAAGACTGACGCTCCAGTGCAGTATTGAGGAAGTGCGACACTATCAGAGATGCCATCTTTCAGTGACATTAAACCAAGGCTGTATCTGACTGCTTAGGTGGATGTAAAAGATCCCATGGTATTACTTTGAAGAAGAGTAGGGAAGGTGCTCCTGGTGTTCTGGTCAATATTTACCCCCAAGTCGATTGTAATATGCCCTTAAGGGATAGCACCATGGCATCCACTAATAAAGGGAGTATGTCATACCATCCTGTTTTAGTTTTGCTTTTGATTTTAAGCAGAGCACACATACTGCCCTGCAGCTCTGATGTCTTCAAGCTTTATATCCATGTATCTCTGTTCACATGTGCCTTGCCTTAATAAATTAACCCACACTGTATTTCCACCACCCCTTAAATTTGATGCCTTTACATCATTATAATAACACAACACAATCAACATCACAAGAGACTGTCTGATCGTTATCACATGGTTTTTTTGTGGGAGTTTCCTATGAATAAATTTGCTGCCATGTTTCCTTCAGTACAACAACATTTCAAAATTACTTCATTGGCTTTTAGCTCTTTGAGATGTCTTGAGTCATGAGAATTGCAAATTTTTCAAGTGCAAAACTTTTCTCTTCAGCATCCCTTTCCCAAGTTGCTAATTCCAGCATAGAATCATCGAAAAGTTACAACACAGAAGGAGTCCATTAAGCCTCCCTGTCCATCTGATCCATGCCAGTCCGAGGACACCCAGGTGCCCTTTCTAATCCCACCTTCCTGCACCCGGTCCATAGCCCCGTAACTTAGAGCACTTAAAGTGCAGATCCAGGGACCTTGTAAAAGAATTTAGGATCTCTGCCTCAAGCACCAGCTCGGGCAGCGAATTCCAGACTCCCACTACCCTCTGCGTGAAGAGTTCTTCCTCATGTCCCCTCTGCACCTTCTGCCAGTTATCTTGAAGCTATATCTCACTGGTTCTAGAATTATCCACCAGGGGAAACAATTTTATCCTGTCCACCCTATTTCTACCCGTCATAATTTCGTACACCTCAAATAAATCACTCCTCAGCCTTCTTTGTTCCAAGGAAAATAATCCCAACCTATCCAATTTCTCCTCATAACCATACTTTTTCAACACTAGAAACATTCTTGTAAACCACCTCTGCACTCTCTCCAGAGCAATTATGTCCTTCCTATAATATGGTGACCAGAACTACACACAGTACTCCAGTTGTGGCCTCACGAGTGTTTTATACAATTCTAACATTATATCCTTACTTTTATAGTCTATACCTCTGCCAATGAAGGAGAGCATTCCATATTCTTTCTGAACAATTTTGTCTACTCGAACTGCTGTCTTTAGGGACCTGTGTACTTGTACGTCAAGATCTCTCACTTCATCAACCCCTCTTGGTATATTTCCATTTACTGTGTACTCCCTACAACTGTTTGACCTCCCTAAGTGCATGACCTCACACTTCTCTGTGTTAAATTCCATCTGCCACTTTATCGCCCACTCCACCAATCCATCTATATCGTTTCGAAGATTATAGCTGTCCTCTACATTGTCCACCACTCGGCCAATCTTTTTGTCAGCTGCAAATTTTCCAATCATGCTCCCCACGTTCACGTCCAAATTGTTAATATATAACACAAACAATAAAGGTCCCAACTCCAAAGAGACACAGAGAGCGATGCCTGTATGGGATCACCAGGAGAGCCTTCCAAGTCTCACACCAAACTGCCTTGGGCATTTATTGGTGTTCCGTCATCTAGCTCAGTTTTCCAGTTCCACCCACCGTCGGACTGGAAATTCCTGCCTGAAGTCAACGGACTTTTTTGCTGTTCCATCAAATTATCTGTCCCACCCTTTATGATTGCCATGGCGGTCAGGACTTGAACGTTTAGCCTATCATTATTGTGTCAAAATCCTGGAAACCCTGAACCAACGTCTACCACTCAGACTGTGGTGGTCCAAGAAGGCGGTTCACCACCACCTTGTCAAGGGTGACTAAGGATGGGCAATAACTGCTAACCTTACCAGTGACACTCATATCACGAGAATGAATATTAAAAATGACACACATCGCTCGATACTCTTTTCCTGGGGATATTTCTGGCAATTTTCCAGCCGTACTGCCTGCACATCATTCCAGTGATAACGACACATCCCAGTGAAAGCCGTATCCCTTGACGAGAGAGTGCAAAGCCTGCGTCCCCCCTTGGTCCTCCAATAAGACTACATCAGATCTGCAGCACACTCAAGGGAGCATAGCACTGTTGAGCCGCAGGTTACTGCTCGAACACTATTCTTCCAGTATCTTAACAGCAGCAAGAAGGTAAAGACTTTCATTTGCATAGCACCAATCTTGAGATCAGCACACCCCAAAGCAGTTTGCAGCCAATGAAGTAATTCTGTAGAGTAGTCACTGTCGTAATGTAGTAGTCAATTTGAGAACAGCAAACTCCTCTAAACAACAGTTAAATAAAGGACAAGAAGGCATTTTTAGTGATGTTTGCAGATAAATATGGGTGACAACACCAGGGAAAGCCACCCAGCATTCCTTCAAAACGGTGCAATGGGATCTTTTTCATCAGCCTGAGAGGGCACACAGGGGAGAACTGCCAGACATCTCAGCTGAATTGTGGTACCTGTGACAGTGCAGAACTCCCCTCACCCCCTTACTCTTCCTCCTGTGCCATATAATTCACCACTTGAAAAGATGCACAAACTTACACCATTACTACTGGTGTTCCCTCAGTCCCCCCCTCCTGTTCCTCACCTAGACAATGCTCCTCGGTGACATCATCCAAAAGCACAGGTTCGTTTTCACATGCTCGCTGACGACACCCAGCTCTACCTCACCATCACCTGTCTCAGTTCCTGCACAATTGCTAAATTATCAGGCTGTTTATCCAACATCCAGTACTGAGCAGAAATATACTCCAATTAAATCTTAGGAAGACTGAAGCCATTACTTTCAGTAGCCGGGACCAAAATGTTGCAGGAGAAAGCAGCTCCTGAGCTCGCAGTTGCTGACAGAGTGAGCAACTTGGCAAATGTACCTCAGACAGCCTCCTGCACAGCTTCCTGTCGGCCTATCGCCCTGCTAAGGATGGTGGGTCGGGTCCTGATACTAACGGGCCAATCAGAGGGCCAGCAACTCTGAAAGCACGAAAGTGCTACTGGGAAACATGGTCGCGTTTGGCAAAAAATATTTTGCAAACAACATAGGACCTGGTATTGGAGGGGATCTCCTCTGGGGACATGGCTGCCTCTGGGCTGGGGCGTTGCTTTTCCTGCCCACAGCTCCCTCTTAGGGCCATTGAACCTGAGCTATCTGGCCTGCCCCAGGAGGGCTGCCTCACGCATTGATAGGGGAGAGTGGGATCAGAAGTCCCATCGGAAAATCTGGCGGCTCAGCAAAATGGGCTCCAATTTATGGGAATCAGTTTCCTGCTTCCTTCGAGCGGGCACCATCTCCACATTCGGCACCACCGCTGGAAAAGTACCTTGGTGGCTACACTGTGCAAGGTAGCCAACCATGTTTTTATCGGCAGTCCCCCCCCCCCCCCCCCCCCCCCCCCCGTCCTCCCAGCCCGCCTCCCAGAAGGTGGTACAATCCAGGTCAGTGAAGCGGATTGAGAAGAATAGTACGTTAACCTGCAATTTATTGAGCCGCTTCATCTTACAGCCCTGTCAACAACAAAGAATAACTTGCCCCAGCTGAAGAGTTAATGGAGGCACTTTTCCAGCCCATCAAACCTCAGTACTTTAAAATAATTTATTTCTAAGTGTTGTTTTTCTTTCCTGAACCAAGTTCATCCACAAGAAAAGTTTTATGACGTTCTTACTTTTTAATAGGCTGTTCGCAAGGTGATTTATCTTTTCGACATAAGCTATGGGGAATGAATCACAGAGGAGTGGTGAGATGAAGGGAGCCCAGATCTATTGAATTTGATTCTGAGACTTTCAGAGTACTCATGCTTACTCACAGATCTTACGTCTTCCTGATGTAAACTCAGTGGATTATTCTCTCAGTGGCTAGCACTTTTGCAACTGATTCAGAAGGCCACACCAGCGGCCTGAGCACATAATCTCGGCTGACATTTCAATGCAGGGCTGGAGGAGTGCCGCCATGTTGGAAGTGCCGTCTATTGGGTGAGCCGTTAAACAAAGATGCTGGGCCAGCTTCTCCGATTCTGAGGCTAAGTGCAGAGGGTCTGTGGCATTTGACGTGGAAAAAACCAGAGGAGCCCCCTCACCGATGCTGCGACCAGTGAGGGGCTACCAGCCGCGCCACGTAAAACTTCCGGCCTCCACTAAATAGGGGCTGGTTTAGCTCACCAGGCTAAATCGCTGGCTTTTAAAGCAGACCAAGCAGGCCAGCAGCACGGTTCGATTCCCGTACCAGCCTCCCCGGACAGGCGCCGGAATGTGGCGACTAGGGGCTTTTCACAGTAACTTCATTGAAGCCTACTCGTGACAATAAGCGATTTTCATTTCATAAATAAATGGCCGGAGAATAGCCGTTCATGCGCATGGCGATGACCTGCAGCGATCGTGCCGTAAAACATGGCGTCGGCCGTGTGTGGACCCGACCTGCCAGATAGTACACCCCTGGCCACCCCACACCAGTCCCCCCTCCCAGCCCTCACCAAAGCCGCCTCCCAGCCAGCATCACGGCTCCTGCCTGACTGTGCCAGCGCTTGACACCAGCCGCCACGCGGGGTTCCTGCACGGCTGAGACCAGAAGTGAACCGCGCCGGTGTGAATGCTGCCCAGCGGGGGTGGCGCATCAGGGGAGGGCCTTCAGGTTGACACGCTGAAGCCATCCCAACGGCGGTTGCTGCCCCGGCGCGGTTTCAGATGGGGCGGACCAAATGAAACCTGCGTCAAATAGGCACTGCCCCCAATTTTGCCAAAATAAGGGATTCTCCGCCCAATCGCCGATTACGAAATCGGTGCCACGGAACGGAGAATCTCGGCCACTATTTTCCTGGTTAGGTTGTTGTAAATGATTCCATGGCACTATTTCGAAGAGAAGCATGGGGAGTTCCCCTGGAACTCAAGCCAACACGTATCCCTCAACCAACATGAACAGAACACATTGCATCATCATTTATCCCATTACTGTTTGTCGGGCCTTGTTGTGTCCCAATTTACTGCTGCATTTCCATCAGACCATGTTGCTCTTCGCTGGAACACTTCCGGGACGTCCTGAGTTTCTGAAAGTTGCCGTGTGGATGCTTATTATTAATTATTCGCAATTGGAATGTGGCTTCGCTGGTTTGGTCAGCATTTATTGCCCATCTCAAATTGTCCTTGAAAAAGTGATGTTGTGCCACCTTCTTGACGCATCGTAGTCGTTGTGGTATAGGTACACCCATAGTGCTGTAAGTGAGGCGGTTCCAGGTTTTTGACCCAATGTAGGAACAACCGAGGTAGCTACGATAATGTGTGACTTGGAGGGGAAATTGCAGTTGCTACTTGAGTCCATCGATGGACTTTTTTCCCCCCGAAGTACAAAAAGCGCTTTTGTCATTTTCACAATCCACTTCACATTGACATTTTTGCTCTTTTTACGTTTTGTCATTTTATTTCAATTTTTATGTCCAGGTTCTTACATTTGTAGATTACATAGTCAGATCGGCCTTCTTGAAAGTGAACCCATGGAAAACAAGGGTCCTGACGGAGTCCCTAGTCATACACTCAGATCCTGCACGGCACAACTGGGGGGTGTTTCGCGGACATCTTCAACCTCTCCCCACTCTATTCAGAAATTCCTTACTGCTTCAAGAAGACCACCATCTTACCAGTGCCAAAGAACCAGGCAATGTGCCTTAACGATTACAACTGGTGGCCTTGACATCTATCATCTATCATCATCACTTCGAGAGGTTGGTCATGAGACACGTCAACTCCATACCCCCAGAATGCCTTGATCTACTGCAATTCGCATACCACAACCGGTGCACAGCAAACCCCATCTCCCTGGGCCTACACTCATCCCTGGAGCATCTCGACAACAAAGACTCCTACATCAGACTCCTATTCATTGACTACAGCGCCACCTTCAACACCATAATCCCAGCCAAACTCGAACCCAAACTCCAAAACGGAGGACTTGGCTCCTCCCTCTGTAACTGGACTCTCGACTTCCTGATCCACAGACAACAATCAGTAAGGATAAACAATGGTACCTCTTCCACGATAATCCTCAATACAGCAGCCCAGCAAGATTGCATACTTAGCCCCCCTACTATACTCCTTATACACACATGACTGTGTGGCAAAATCTGGCCCCAACTCCATCTACAAGTTTGCCTGTGACACGACCGTAGTGGGTGGGATCTCAAACAACAATGATTCAGAGTGCAGGAGGGTAATAGAGAACCTACTGGCGTGGTGCAATGAACATAATCTCTCCCTCAATGTCAGCAAAATTCAGGAGCTGGTCATCGACTTCAGGAAGCGAGTGTCATAGACACCCCTGTCTGTACCAATGGTCCCAAGGTGGAGATGGTTGATGGGCTCCAAATTCCAAGGTGAACACATCACCAACAATCTGTCCTGGTCCACCCACGTTAACGCTACGACCAAAAAAGCACAACAGCGCCTATACTTCCTTAGGAAACAAAGGAAATTCAGCATGTCCACATTGATTCTTACCTGTTTTTACGTATGCACTGTAGAGAACATCCTGGCTGGAACTTTCCAAACCTCTACGCTGCAATGGCGCCCGGCACGGTGGTGGAGAATGGGGCGTCGGACCCGCCGATCGGAGAATCGCCGGCAGTCATGCGGGCGCGGCTGACGCGGCGCCAGTCTAGAAAAAAGTCCGGAGTGATTCGTGCCCGTTTTCTCGTGGGCGTGGGGACATAGCCCCATTATTGGAGAATCCCGCCCCCTATCTGGCTGCATCACAGCCTAGTATGGCAACTGCTCAGCCCAAGGTCGTAATAAACTGCAGAGGGTCATGAACACAGCCCAGTCCTTCACGCGAACCCCCCTCCCATCCATTGACTCTGTCTATACCTCCTGCTGCCTTGGGAAAGCGGGCAGAATAATCCAAAGCCCCTCCCCACCTAGGTTATTCTGTCTTCCAGCCTCTTCCATCGGGCAGAAGATACAAAAGCCTGAGAGCATACACTAACAGATTTAAAAAGCACTTCTTCTCCGTTGTTACCAGAATCCTAAATGACCCTCTTATGGACTGAACTGATCTCTCTACGCAACTTCTCGACTGTTGTTAGCACTATACTCAAAATGCTTCACCGATGTCTACATATATGTATTTACATTGTGCACCGATCGTATGCCCGATGTTTTTTCATGCATGGAACAATTTGCCTGGATTGTGAGCAGAACAATACTTTTCACTGTACCTCGGTCCATGTGAGAATAAATCTAAATCTTTAAAAAAATCAAATCTAGCATTAAATTGCGAGGAATTAAGTAATGCTGGAGTGAAAGGGGTTATATGGTTGCAGGCACTTTTCTTCTGGACTTTTCTGTATTCAATTGTCAGTTGATGCTGAGCCGTGTTGTGTTCAGACTTGGACCCTATTGGAACTTAGCTGAGGCTGATGCAAGTGTGCTTCAGCCACCGGAGAATGAGGGATTTCTTGACAAGAGTAAAACCTTGGTACCACAGATGAAGGGACAGAATTCTACCACACTGTACTGTCCAGCCCTGGACAGAGCATTTCATTATTAATGCAAGTTCTGCCAAACACACTCAATGAAAATCAGTTTAAAAAAAACATAACTTGGTTAAAACCCTTCCTCAATAATTATTGGATGGAAAACCTTGATAAGTTTCCCTTCTCTCATTAAACACCAGGGGGTAGAGTTTCTGCTTTAGGTAGAATCGTGTAATTGCAATTGAAATTGCTCTGCTTAGCGTACAGTTCGACTTTTCTTCATTCATATAGAATTAAAAGCAAAAAACCGCTATGAATCAATGCAATTGGCCAGCATAATAAAATGTAATTGTTTCGTCTTTTTTCCATCAAAGAAAAACACGTGTTGGCGTACTTAAGAGTGATAAAGTGGTGCAGATTTAACATAAAAATACGAATTTTTAGTGTGTCATTCCTCACCTGTGAAGAATCTGGTCTTGAACAATTGAAAATGATTTGAAAAGACTGTTTTGTTTGGTGCACAACAGTCAGTTGCTTATACTGTAACTTAAATATTTTGATCTGAAAATGTTTTTATAATGGACTAACTGTGTGTGCACTTCAGAAAATATGTACAATTTGAAGAGCAGTCTAGATCCATTGCAAGTAATAGAATCGCACTATATCAGCCTGGCGTCGAGGACAAATCCCAGGGGAACTGTATCTTGACCCAGGGTAAATGATCATTCAAACATAACCCAATTTCTTGCAACAATTCAGCCTCTTGCATTGAAATCTGGTTGGGAAATCAACATTCATTCGACCTCCACCGAAATTGCTGGCAGACGCAGCATTCTATTTAAATTTGTCAAGTTACAGAATGCACTTCCGCTCAAAAGAAAGAAACCTGAAATCTAGTGACCAAAGCTGAACCTGAGTTAGCAATTTCCCCCAAAGACCATAGGAAGACTGGAGTGGGGAACGATCAATGGCCCAGTGGCGGAGTTTCTGCCAGATTGAGACTGAGGTATATGATGGTGGTCAAGTAGAGGGAGCCAACTTTGCTGGTCACCGTCAGTTATTACATCTTTACATGACATCTCATATCCACCAAGCCAACCAGCTTGTCTCATATCTCATTGCACCACATCCTCGTCACTCACTGAGCAGTAATCCCTCGCACTCGGTACTCACACTTAACATTCGCAAACTTCACCTCACGTATATACCCTCCAATAATGTCAGGCTCATGTCAACCTTTCCCTGCCTCCACATACCACCAGATATTCAGCCATTGCAGCACATCAACTCAAACTCAGAGCATGGTCGATCACTGATATACTGCCATCTCTCTTATAGGATAATGTCACCATTAAGTGGAGGATTCAGTCGAGAACAGAAAAGTGGGCAGAAGTAGTTTCACTGAGAAAGGTGTTTGAGAAGCCCCCCTGACCGGGGGGTGCACCCCTTTCTCCTATTCCTCCTAGTCCTTCTTCTACTCCTCCTCCCAAGGTGGCCTCCGCATTCAGCTCAACTTCACACATTGAAGATATTGTGGCTAAGTCAATTGCAAATTCCAAAACAGGTTGATAGAGTTTTTGTTAGGTATGAGTAATAGGGGATATGGGAACAAAGGGTTAAATGGGGTTGGCTACAGACCAGTACTAATTTAACTGAATGACGGAACAGTATCTGTTTAGTTTTGTTAAACTCTGTGGTAGGTACTAATGTGCACACAAGGCACTGACCACTCAAGACAGGATCAGTAACACAATAACATGGATCCTTTGTTCAAGGATAGTTCCACACATACAGAGAGGTCTACACTGAATTTAGAATTTAGAATTTAGAACAGTACAGCACAGAACAGGCCCTTCGGCCCTCGATGTTGTGCCGAGCAATGATCACCCTACTTAAACCCACATAACCCGTATACCCGTAACCCAACAATCCCCCCATTAACCTTACACTACGGGCAATTTAGCATGGCCAATCCACCTAACCCGCACATCTTTGGACTGTGGGAGGAAACCGGAGCACCCGGAGGAAACCCACGCACACACAGGGAGGACGTGCAGACTCCACACAGACAGTGACCCAGCCGGGAATTGAACCTGGGACCCTGGAGCTGTGAAGCATTGATGCTAACCACCATGCTACCGTGAGGCCCCTGAACAGGTCTTTTTGCCAGACTATCAGAGTGGAGAAGTTATGGTGTGTTACATCACATCCCTTGTACTGCTGTACATCGGAAACATAATCACACCTCTTCAAAGTGTACCATAACAGGCTTGAGGGAGGGGCTGAATGGGTTGCTCCTGTTCCTACGTTATTTTGGGTGAAAGTGATGGAATTATGTGAAAAACACATCAGGTTTATGTATGCATTAGTATCAGCACATGATTTAGGAGCAGGCTTTGGTCATTTAGTCATTCAAGACTCTTCCGCCATTCAATATGATCACGGCCGATCTAGTTGTGGCCTCAGCTCCATCCTACTGGCTGCCCCTCAAAAACCTATTTAACTCAGCATTGAATAAATGTAAAGACCCAGAAACGCCACTTTCTGGGTAGGAGAGTATCACAGAGAAATTTTTAAAAATCCTCCTTATCCCTGTCTTAAAAGGTAGACATCTTACTCTTAAAATACTAGTTTAATCTCCCCCCCCCTCCCCCTTCCCCCCCCACAAGAGGAAACATCCTCCAGGGTATCCGCCCTATTAAAGTCCCCTCAAGATCTTCCGTGTTTAAATAAGATAAGTCGAGATGGGTGATTGATGAAATGATTCTCAAATGAGCACCCAAAGGGCAGCACGGCAGCGCAGTGGTTAGCTCCGCAGCGTCACAGCGCCGAGGTCCCAGCTTCGATCCCGGCTCTTGGTCACTATCCGTGTGGAGTTTGCACATCCCCCCCCCCCCCGCATTTGCGTGGGTTTCGCCCCCACAACCCCAAAAGATGTGCAGGGCAGGTGGATTGGCCACGCTAAATTGCCCCTTTTATTGGAAAAAATGAATTGGGCGCTCAAAATTTTTTAATTTTTTTTAAATAGCACCTAAATTATATTTAACAGCCCTAGGGGGTGGGAGATTGGGAGAGGGGGTGGTGGTTTTGGTGGAGTGGGTTGGGTGGGTGTTTAATCTAAAGGTCGGCTGTGCCACAGGGCAAGATTTTTGGGCCTCCCTGCGGCATATTTCTCGGAGGTGACAGGTGGCCCATTGTTGGCCAATGGCAGGATCTTCTGATCCCGCTGTTGTCAATGGGACTTCCCATTGACAGTGAGTCACCTGATGAAGGAGCTACGCTCCGAAAGCTCATGGTTCCAAATAAACCTGTAGTGCTTTAACCGGGTGTTGTAAGACTCCTTACCGTACCTATAGTGAGACCACCCAAAATAATCCTAAAGGCCTGTCCCTTAATCAGTCAGGGATAGTCTGGCCCCATCAAGGAAAGGAGGTTGTTTTAACCGGCTGTATTACCCAATCCCGAAATTGAATTTTAATCTTTGAAATGCAAATCGGCTGTGTCCTTACTCAGCGTAATTGTTTCACTCATTTACCAGACAATTCACAGCCCTTGTCGCAGAACATTTCATTACAAATAATATAGTCCGAGAGTTAAGGAGGTGCGATAATGGGAAAAAAAATCATGCTTACGGAGACCATGTAATTTTTCATTATGTGATACTATTAATTGACAACTATAATCTACTTCTGCTTTCACCCTCTTGCTCAGTAACTTGCCACTTGGAAAGAAAAAAAATTAGCCGAAATGTTAGGGTGATATATGAAAGCCAATTAAAAATAAAAGCATAACGCAAGACAAATGACTGCATCCCTATCTTTAATATAGATAAAGGATTTTTGAAAGCATTATTCAGTTCAAACAATTTAGTGGAATAATTCCCCCTTAATAAATGATTAGAAATATTCTGAATATGTAAACACAGCCCTTAATTTCCAGATTCAGGAAGATGCTACAATTTATTGAGTCAACAAAAGAAAGCACAACCTTCCACTGAGATAATGGCGTGGAGAAGGCACGAATAGACCATTAAAGGGAGCAGCTAAATTTCAAGCTTTTTCTCAGTTACATCACATTTTGAGTGTTACAGCAGCTTATGATAGGCAGCCAATTAAGATTCATTACTCAGTGGATTATAAAATCTTGCAGTAATTGGAATAGGGTTGGGGCCATTCAGCCCCTCAAGCCCGCCGCAGTTAATTAGATCCATTCACCTACCTTTGCTCCGTATCCAAACCTACTGGAATTCTGGCGCTTTTTCCTTCAACCCAATTGGCCCCACAGCATCCACAGCCTTTTGGGGTGAAAGTGATTCCTTATTTCTCTCTCACATGTCCCAACTCTAATGCCCCCTTGTTTGAGAATCCCCCAACTCCTCCGTGTCGACTCTATCAAATCATTATGGCATTTTAAACCCCTCAATTAGGTCGCCAGCAGACTGCGGTGGCTCAAGAAGGCAGCTGGCCACCATGTGGGGCATTCTGGGCAGCAATTGCTAGTGTTGCAAGCGGCCTCAACATAATAATAATAATCGCTTATTGTCACAAGTAGGCTTCAATGAAGTTACTGTGAAAAGCCCCTAGTCGCCATATTCCAGCGCTTGGGGAGGCTGGGACGGGAATTGAACCCAAGCTGCTGGCATTGTTCTGCATTACAAGCCAGCTGTTTAGCCCACTGTGCTAAACCATCTAATGATCTAATGAAAGAATAAAATAAAACCTCTTAATCCTCCAAATGCCACTGGATAACACCAAAGTTTAGGCAGCCTTTCCTCATAGTTTATCCCTTTTATCCCTTGCATGATCTTGGTACATCTGCTCTGGACAAGGGCCAACTTACTCCAGACGGGGTCTGACCAAAATAGATAGGGGTCGTTCGATTTCATTTTGTAGGTAGTCTGTAGCATTATTGTAGTTTTCCTAGTGTCCTGGGTCAGTTTCTTCCTAGCTCAGCCAACACCATCACAATAAATAAGCTAATCATTCATTTTCTTTTCTGTTTGTGTGACCTGGTGTGTGCAAAATGGTGGCAGTCAGGCTGCTCTGTAAAGTAATATTTGCAGTATTGCTGAAAAGTGGGATATGTTGCCGAAGCATTTCATCTTTCACCCATCAAGGCAACAGCAGGAATGCCAGATTTCAAATGATCGCAACAATTTATACAACAGGAAAAAAGGGATGCTGATTGGTTGGCAAGTCAACTCTGCTTGGCTGAGATTACTTTGGCTCTCCAAGCTCCCGGGTAATTCAGAAAAAGCACATGGTTTTAACATTTTTCTTTGCAGACAACAGTTTCTTGCGTATGAATGTATGTTGCTTCTGGCAAGTATAAATGAGGCACATGAAGAGCTGAACTGATGATCTCAAATTGATTGTTAGTGTAGGTGTGAGTGCACTCAGTATTGTTCAACAAGTGCTGCCCAGTCACAGGATCCCATCTAACGCCCACTTCTGATATTTGTTTTTAGCAAGAGGTTTGAGGTGGGGGGGGGGGGGGGGGGCAACATAGTTGTGAGATTGGGTATGAACTTACCCTAGTAGTTCACCAACCCTAAGAAGGAACGAAGTTCGGTCATGTTGCCACATGTAGGGGGCTGGCTAGCCCCCACCTTTTCCGTGACAGGATTCAACTCACCCCGGTCCACACAGCAGCGCAGATAGACTACGTCCTTCGCATGGAACACACATTTTTCCCTTCATAGGTGAATGCCCGACTCCGAGAAGCGGCGGGGAACCTCATCCAAATTGCTCAGGTGTTCCTGTTCTCATGGCCTAGTGGCCAAAACGTCATCAAGAAAACCGCCACACATGGCAGTCCTCGCAGTATTTTCTCAATGAACCTCTGGAAAATAGCACAAGCTGATGCCCCAAAGGGCAGTCTGGTATATTTATAAAGGCCCTTAAGGGTATATTGATAGTGACATACTTCCATGATGAGGGGTCCTACTTGAGCTGTAGGTATGCTTAATCCAGCGCCGACCTTTCCTACTGGTGCATAAGGAGCCGGGTGGGCCCTGAAATATTTTGGTTGTGCATCCAGATCCACCTTTAGCTTCGCCATGGCTCCCTTAATTTTCCCTAATCCTGGCTGGAAAACCTTCCCCAGTACCTCGTGGAGGCCTTTAGTCCCCAACTGGAACATTTGTTGCCAGTTCAGGTGGAGGCTGTGCAACCAGTCAGGGCCTAACACTGCGCTCCTTCACTGTGATCAGCAGGAGTCTTACTGCTGTCCGTAGGTCACTGCAGTTATCGTGGTCCCACAATGGCGAGTCGCTCACCCATACAAGTTGGCAACCTCGCTTCTGTGTCCTGCAAATGTAATCGTTGAAGCAGAGATTTTATGTTATCGAATGTCTGCCGCCCAATGACCAAAATGCTGCAGCCGTATCGAGTTCCATCTCTAAAGGGTGACCGTTGACACGCATGGTGATCCTGATGAGGGCCACACGTACAGTAAAGGCAATGGGCATATCATTAACGGGCCCGCCCCGGTATTCTCGGGGCCTCCTGCGATGCTCCGCCTCTGCCAGGAGGAATTACCAATGGTGAGGTTCACTTGTGGTATTAAAATCGGGAAACAGGCGCCGTGGCTGCTGAGGGAGAGAAAGGAGGTAGAACATGTTCGCAAAGTGCAGCCTTGGGCTGCCAGTCCTGCCTTGTCGCCAGCTGATCCTGCAAGACACAAGACTCAATGCATGGTTTGGATCGTGGGTGGCGTGGTGGAAGGGTGGTGTGGAGGTGGTAGGGTGCTGATATGGGGTGGTGTGGGTTTGATGTGGTGCTGGTGTGAGGGGCGGTGGGTGGTGTGGGGTTGGTGGGGTGCTGCGGCAAGGATGGTGGAGCGGTGGTGTGGGTTTGAAGTGGTGCTGGTGTGAGGGGTGGTGGGTGGTGTGGGGTTGGTGGGGTGCTGGTGTGAAGCGTGGTGGGTGGTGTGGGGGGGGTGGGGGTGGTGGAGGGGTGGTGTAGGGGTGGTGTGGGGGGGTGGTGGGTAGTGTGGAGGTGATGGGATGGGGGTGGTGGGGTGCTGGTCTGAGAGGCGGTGGGTGATGTGGGTTTGGTGGGGTGCTGGTGTGAAGCGTGGTGGGTGGTATGGGGGTGGTGTGGGGGGTGGTGGGTTGTGTGGAGGTGATGGGATGGGGTGGTGGGGTGCTGGTCTGAGAGGCGGTGGGTGATGTGGGTTTGGTGCGGTGCTGGTGTGAAGCGTGGTGGGTGGTGTGGGGGTGGTGTGGGGGGTGGGGGGTGGAATGGAGATGATGGGATGGGGTGGTGGGGTGCTGGTGTGAGAGGCGGTGGGTGATGCGGGTTTGGTGGGGTGCTGGTGTGAGGCGTGTTGGGTGGTGTGGGGGTGGTGTGGGGGGGTGGGGTGGTGGAGGGGTGGTGTAGGGGTGGTGTGGGGGGTGGTGGGTGGTGTGGAGGTGATGGGATAGGGGTGGTGGAGTGCTGGTGTGAGGCGTGTTGGATGGTTTGGGGGTGGTTTGGGGGGGTGGGGGGGTGGAGGGGTGGTGGAGGGGTGGTGTGGAGGGTGGTGGATGGTGTGGAGGTGATGGGGCGGGGGTGGTGGAGGGGTGGTATGAGGTGCTGGAGTGGAGGTGGTTGAGGACTGGTGTGGAGGTGATGGGGTGGGGGTAGTGGGGTGCTGATGTGAGGCGTGTTGGGTGGTGTGGGGGTGGTTTGGGGGGGTGGGGGTGGTAGAGGGGTGGTGTGGGGGGTGGTGGATGGTGTGGAGGTGATGGGGCGGGGGTGGTTCAGTGCTGGTGTGAGAGGCGGTGGGTGATGTGGGTTTGGTGCGGTGCTGGTGTGAAGCGTGGTGGGTGGTGTGGGGGTGGTGTGGGGGGTGGTGGGTTGTGTGGAGGTGATGGGTTGGGGGTGGTGGGGTGCTGGTGTGAGGCGTGGTGGGTGGTGTGGGGGTGGTTTGGGGGGGTGGGGGTGGTAGAGGGGTGGTGTGGGGGGTGGTGGATGGTGTGGAGGTGATGGGATGGGGTGGTGGGGTGCTGGTGTGAGGCGTGGTGGGTGGTATGGGGGTGGTGGGGGTGGTGGGTTGTGTGGAGGTGATGGGATGGGGGTGGTGTGGTGCTGGTGTGAGAGGCGGTGGGTGATGTGGGTTTGGTGCGGTGCTGGTGTGAAGCGTGGTGGGTGGTGTGGGGGTGGTGTGGGGGGTTGTGGGTTGTGTGGAGGTGATGGGTTGGGGGTGGTGGGGTGCTGGTATGAGGCGTGGTGGGTGGTGTGGGGGTGGTGTGGGGGGTGGTGGGTTGTGTGGAGGTGATGGGATGGGGGTGGTGGGGTGCTGGTGTGAGAGGCGGTGGGTGATGTGGGTTTGGTGCGGTGCTGGTGTGGGAGTGGTGGGTGGTGTGGGGGTGGTGTGGGGGGTGGTGGGTTGTGTAGAGGTGATGGGTTGGGGGTGGTGGGGTGCTGGTGTGAGGCATGGTGGGTGGTGTGGGGGTGGTGTGGGGGGTGGGGGGTGGTGTGGAGGTGATGGGATGGGGGTGGTGGGGTGCTGGTGTGAGAGGCGGTGGGTGATGTGGGTTTGGTGCGGTGCTGGTGTGGGAGTGGTGGGTGGTGTGGGGGTGGTGTGGGGGGTGGTGGGTTGTGTGGAGGTGATGGGTTGGGGTGGTGGGGTGCTGGTGTGAGGCATGGTGGGTGGTGTGGGGGTGGTGTGGGGGGTGGGGGGTGGTGTGGAGGTGATGGGATGGGGTGGTGGGGTGCTGGTGTGAGAGGCGGTGGGTGATGTGGGTTTGGTGCGGTGCTGGTGTGGGAGTGGTGCCACAACTCAGCGGGGGCTCACTTGGTTCCCCAATGCTGACCTCCACCACGGCGATTGCCCGCTCTCTGGGCCCATCAACCAGGTCTAACTCCGGCCACTCCACAGTGGGGAGGGGCCGCAGGCCGGCGGGCCCCCTCCAGTCTGCTCTCTCTCTCTCTCTCTGAGGTTGTACGCCAACTTCTCCCGTGTGGGGGAACAGAAAATACACAATGTGAGGCAGTCGGACGCGGGCAGCACAGGGGGTGGGCAACTGGTGGCCTGTGTGTGCCAGGCACCCGGTCATGGCGGGCATATGGGTGTTGGAATGTGGTGCAGGGTGAGCTGCGGGTGGGGTTCGGTTACCCTCTGGCTGGTGGAGGGGGGAGGGGGGGGGAGTGCGGTGGTTGGTGCCTGGGGCACGGTGCTGATTACTCACCTTGGCTGCCCTGAGGGGGTGGTGCAGACTTTACGACACTGCTGGCTGGTCCTGGCGGTGGCACACACTGCTCATGGCCTCTGCCACCTGCGGCCAGGCTCGGTGGCAGCCTCCTCCCACCCCGGGAACAGGGTGCCCCGCCTCTCCTCCCTGGCATCCAGCAGGGTCTCAAGCTCTGCGTTGGTGAACCGGGGTGCTGCTCTTCGGGATGCCATCTTCTTGGCTGGAATGAGTTTGTGTGGGGAGTGGAGGTGCTTATATGCAGCTTGTCAGCTGCTCGAGTGCCAATCCCAATGCTGGGGACACAGATGCCGTTTTGCATTGGAATTGCACTAGTTCCATGTGGCACCGGTGCTAGCCTATTAACAGATCCTGAATTGCTCCGGGACTGGCCCTGCTTCCGGTCTCGTAGCACACTTCCGATCCAGTCCCGGCGTCGGCACTTAGTCTCTGGAAAGGAGAATCCGACCCATGTTTTCTGTTCTTTAACAGGACATGGGCATTGCTGGCAAGGCCAGTATTTATTACCCCACCCCACCCCAATTGCCCTTAAACAGATGATACCAAGCTGTCTCCTTGAATACAATGGAGTAGCAATTTCAGGGGGCAATTAAGTGTCAATCACATTGCCGCTGGGTCTGCTGTCACCCACAAACCTCACTGGGTGAGGACAGATTGGCTTTAATGAAAAACCAGCAGTTTCACATTCACCGTTACTGATTCTAGCCTTATAATCTAGAACTGCTTAATTAATTGAAGTTGCATTTCCCAACTGGGATTTGAACTCACACCTCTGGATCAGACTTCTATATTGCTACGTCAATAATGTAACCGCTATGTATGATCAAATCAGGGGTGCTGCTGTTACATTCCATCTCCGCCAAACATCCACCTAACTCTAATGCATGTGTACTCCTTCAGGAGATCAAATACACTTAACTGCAATAATGTCCCTCCTTTCATTTCTAACTACACTGTATTATCTCATAACCATCTAGGTGCGAGAAAAGCAGTATTCCCTGTTATCTAGCAGCACAGGAAAACGCTCTAACATTGTTGTCGGCCTGAAAGGGCAAAGTTTTCATATTTACTTGTTCCCCTGTCAAAACTAAAAGCTAGTCATTGTTGCTTATTCCATTCTCTGTTCCACTGTTCTTGACAAATGCATTTTCCCCTGTAGCTGCAGAATGGTGACTCGCTGGCAGACAGCAGGAAGGATACCTGCAATTTATCTGTTTTGTAGTTGCTTTTGATGACACTGTTGGGAAAAGCAAGGCTCCGAGCTGTCACCTGCCTACTTATTCCACTGTTTCTCCTTGGAGAGCGCAGAGAAGCAAAAGGAGAATGGGCAATAGGCGGCGAGGGGAGCGAGAGACAGGGAAAAGCGGATCAATAAATGGGTTAGTGTCTGCATCACTGTTAACACTTGCTGCTGTCATTGTGCCCATTCACCACATCACTCACTGTGAGATTCACTGGTCACTGGTCAATGTGTTTCCCCCTTCCAGCAAATCCAAACAATCTCAGCGACTGTAAAAGGAAGACATTCCCTACAAGTGTCGAGAGCACCAAATGAACTCCCTGGATTCACCACATAAATCACCCTCTCTTTTTCAGATAAAAGTCAACGCCTCAACTGGTCTGCACTATTTCACAACCACAGTTTAACCTGATAGGGCGATCCGTCTCTGTCAGACTGTTAAAATGATAATGCCAATTAAATAACACGAGTAATTGCTGGTTTGTCCCTCCAGAATTCCCTTAAGATATTATTGCGGAATATGAATGAGGTCTGGTCTGCTCAGGAGAACGGCAATGTGATTTGTATCTTTTAACCTTCTTTCGATCCTGCCTTCTGATCCAATGATCATAATTATAATTCAAATGCCTAGGGTCAGTCAGGGGGTTCATAAAACCTGGAGGGAAAAAAAACCCACACGCATTTAAAACCTGACAGCACAAAGCACAGGGACACTGATGATGAAAACCTGGGACGAGGCAGCTATAATAAACCACACTGCCTTTGCTCATGTTGCCTTTAAATTACTGATGTTCTGAGCAAACTTCAATGGTCACCTCGGATATCGATGATCGGTTTAACAGGAATGGCATTATTGGAGATGTCACGAATATTCTGATAACCGTGTCATGGACAGGGGACTATTGTATAAAACCTAGTAGATTTTCATTCAGTTTTTAAAAATAATCGTTATTGTCACAAGTAGGCTTACATTAACACTGATATGAAGTTACTGTGAAAATCCCCCAATTCGCCACATTCCGGCACCTGTTCGGGTGCACTGAGGGAGAATTCAAAATGACCAATTCGCCTAACAAGCACGTCTTTCGGGACTTGTGGGGGGAAACCGGAGCACCCGGAGGAAACCCACGCAGACACGGGGAGAACGTGCAGACTCCGCACAGACAGTGACCCAAGCCGGGAATCGAACCTGGGAACCTGGAGCTTTGAAGCAACAGTGCTAACCACTGTGCTACTAGTTGCATTTCTTCATTGTTGGAGCGGTGAAGTGATTTCAACCCATGATTATTAATTAGTTGTCTGAAAGTGCCTTGGAGAGTTGATTTTACCCCCAGCCCGAGGAAATTGCAGCATTATGATCTTGTCCAACGAATGGATATCATCAGCAGGAGACTGTTTAAAGAGGAGATCTGATCGTTAAGACTGAATTTGAGCATCCAAACCCCAGTTAGCGAATTATACGATTGAGACTTATTCTAAAGGAGGCATCACAACAATCATAGAATCATAGGGCAGGACATTCCAGACTTTCCCACTGAGGGCATCGTCCAATCCCTGCCGGCGGGTTGGGCAAGCCAATCAAAATGCCACAGACATCGGCAGGGCCAGGAGACCCCCCCCCCCCCCCTCCCCCCCCCCCCCCCCCCCCCCCCCCCCAAGGCGGCTAATGGCTAATCTAAAAGCCACCTCCACTGCCAGAAGACAACCCGTGGCATGGCGGGGGAGGGGGGGGGGGGAGGAGGAACCCACCCATAGAGTGGTTGTAGCACAGAAGGAGGCCATTAAGCTTGAAATTTCCTTGCTGCAAGAGTAACTCATACAGTCCCACTCTCGCAATTCCTCTTCCTCTTTTGTAAATGTAAAGTCGCAATCGTCCCGGATGACCATTGGCTGCTTTCCTCTTTGAGCGGGGGAGCTAACTGGTGGTGGTTTAACCTAAAGGTCACCACACCTCAGGCGAGGGGCAAGGTTGAGAAGGCGAGGCCTTCATCAATAACCTCAGCCGGTATGGGAATTGCACCCAAGCTGCTGGCCTTGTTGTGCATCATAAACCAGCTGTCTAGCCCACTGAGCTAACCTGGCCCCCGAGTCTCCTGTAGGACTTAATTAACCTGCCTGTACCATACTCTCGGGCAGCGAATCCAGATTGTAACCACCCACTTTTCCACATTTCATCATTGCTCCTTTTGCCAATGACCTTAAATCAAATGATTGGAAACAGAGCCAATCTGTTCAGGCTGTTGCTCGTTCTGGATGAGTGTGCTTAACACTCAATTTGGCTCTCTTTCGTTCCTTAGCTTTGGAGTCGCCAGGTATCGTTACGATACCGCCACAAGTTTCAAGTTCAAGTTCAAAGCAATAAATCCATACACCAATTAGTAAGTTCAAACAAGACACGTTTATTACAATACAGTTATCTACTAATTATGCATATAAAACTACAAGACTAGGCTAATCCTACCACTAACAGGCCAATACTTATCTGGAATAAGGGAACTGCCGGATCAGGGAACAACGGCCTCTAGCTTTGTCCTGGATCCGCAGGCCTCCAATCGGTGTGGACTAAAGGGGTCAGGAGTGTCTACTCTCGTAGCGTGCGTTGTGTGACACTTACTTGGTGGCAGCTGCTGACCAAGCCTCCTCTTCTCAAGGTCTTCTGCTGCAACGGTGGTCAAGGAGAGCGCTGGCTAAGAGGAGCTGGTTAAGAGGAGGCTGGCTGAGAGAGAGCGCTGGGATCGCGGTCTCTGTCTTATACCTCTCTCAGGGTCTGGGCGGACCCTCTATTCACTCGCAATCGATTGGGTCTTTTCCCAATCGATTGATTTGAATTCCCCAATAACGGGGCAATCCCTCGATCACTGGGCGGTTCTTGGGACTTATTGTTTTGGACTTCTTGTGGCGCCGAAAAGTCTGGCCTTCCATTTAATGTATCGATTTGTGTTAACTTAGAACATAGAACAGTACAGCACAGAACAGGCCCTTCGGCCCTCAATGTTGTGCCGAGCCATGATCACCCTACTCAAACCCACGTATCCACCCTATACCCGTAACCCAACAACGCCCCGCTTAACCTTACTTTTATTAGGACGCTACGGGCAATTTACCATGGCCAATCCACCTAACCCGCACATCTTTGGACTGTGGGAGGAAACCGGAGCACCCGGAGGAAACCCACGCACACAGGGGGAGGACGTGCAGACTCCACACAGACAGTGACCCAGCCGGGAATCGAACCTGGGACCCTGGAGCTGTGAAGCATTTATGCTAACCACCATGCTACCCTGCTGCCATGTACCTTGTACCTGGGGATCGCCCGGTACTGCCTCATTAGTATGCTAACTTGTTTACTTTCACAGCGCTGTCTGGTTTCTGCAGCATTCAGAACTGGTTTCTGCAGTAGCCAGAATACACAAGCGGTTTGCAAGCTGCTTGCTTTTGCAACATGTCCATTTTCCCTGCATTCCTTGCAATCTTCCATTTTGTGTTGGGCAGTGGTCACCCCAGGTGGCTATAAGGCCCCTTATGATAATGATTCAGAGAGAGAACATGCTGTAAATGCATAGCATGCCAGTCAGTGCCGTAAAGAGAAAGATGCAGTGTTGTTTCAGGTATAACTCTTCACCTGAAATTTCAATCGCTTTAATACTATTCATGACCCGCAACAGTGTCTGATGCAAGGTGTCCTTCAGTGCCACATGCAATCCAAAGTCAAACCTGCTGGATTTGCTAATCCCAGCCCCCAGTAAGACCTAATAAAAGTAGAGCCTTCGTATCTGGCAGCTTCAACCAGACCAAATGGATTTACTTCCAGCCTGGTTTGCAAAACTCAGGAACCAACTACGAAAAGGTGACTCATACAGCAAATAAGCAACGGAAGAATTAAGCTGTGCGACATGGAAAAGAGCGAGAGGGCAACACGCTGACGCATTGGGTTAGCCCTGCTGCCTCATGGCGCCAAGGTCTCAGGTTCGATCACTGTCCGTGTGGAGTTTGCACATTCTCCCCATGTTTCCGTGGGTTTCGCCCCCACAACCCAAAGATGTGCAGGCTGGGACGATTGGCCACACTAAATTGCCCCTTACTTGGAAAAAATGAATTAGGTACTCTAAATTTATTTTTTTTAAAGGAAAGAGCGAGGACCCAGGTTAGATGTAAAGCTGAGCAACAGATGAAGGCATGATGTAGGACCCTCCAACATCTCACCTGAAATGTAATTCAAAGTTTATTTAAATTAGAGCCGGTGATAGCACCATCAGGTTTACCATTGTCTACCTAATTTGACATAAATCATATCAGTAGACCTCAGAATCCCTTGGCCTCACAGTCAGTCATTACACCCCTGAGCTTGAGTGAGCTGGGAAAAACTGAATTGGATTAAACCCTTCAAAACCCCAAATGCCCCTGGACAGGAGCAGCTTTCCTTCACATTCAGAATAGCTAGCCTGTCATCAGGAATTCTGCCGCCAAAACCGTTGCGATGCTCAGATCCCCCGCCGGCGGCTTCAGCGCGGTACCCGCCCCGCACCGGCGGCAGGATGCAAATGACCGATTTTCATGCATTTCAATTTGATTAACGGGAAGGAAGCCTGATTCAACCCTCTCTGTAATGCACCAGCAGGAAATCCTCCGGATTAGCTTCGGTGTACGTTTGCCCAAGTTTTGCCCTGAAAAGAGGGAAGAAGGAGGAGACAGGGAACAAAAGAGGGGAACTAGAGAGGGGGGGAGGCGGGGGAATGAAAGCCGGAAGGAGAGCACGGGAAACGACAACAAACTCGGCAGATACAGTAGCAGAGAGCAAGAAAATACGGGAGAAAGACGGGACGAACGGCCGAAGCGGAGGTGAATGCGCAACAACAACGGTAGCGAAAAGCGTCCGGGAGAAGCAAGTAACAACACCAACAGCAGATCCATTCCCGTATTTCCCTCTCTGTATTGGACATAACCAATGTAATTGTTTCTCCGGCACCCAAATGTATATGTACCTCCCCAGTTTCCCCCCAAGCATGTGTCTACTTATTTGTTAAACATAACATTGCTAACTATACAGAGTTGTTGCTTTTGAGCTGCTGTACAATATCCCACCAGTTTATTTTTTTATATTTCATTCTGTGTACATAACTGTAAATATACCATGTTCAAAAACCCAACAAAAAACATGTTTAAAAAAAAGTTTTGCCATGAAGCGTTGGACCATGAGATAGGTCAACGGGGTCAGTGAAAACTGAGGTGCACCCCATGGTCCATTGGAAGGACCCCCTCCCCCCCACCCCACAGCACAAATCCTGCCCACCCTCCCCCACCTCCCTGCTGACAAGTAGGGGCATCTTTCCCCCCTCCCTCCATGGGAATAATGGGTCACTCCACGCCCCACAGCAGCATGCATGAGGGTGATGCAAAGCCCCCATTAGACCCTCACCAGAGTCTCCCATCTGAGACCCCCATCAAAGACACAATGATCTTTCACTGTACTGCCTGGGATGTTCTTCATCTTCCAGGCAGAGGTCTCTGATGGGGGGTCTCAGATAGGGGTTCTTATGGGGTTTGAGAATGGGTCTGGTGGGAGTGGCTGGTGGGGGGTTGCAGGGGGTCTCTTGGGGGAGCTGAGGGGTCGGTGGAGGGATCATTGGGGAAGGAGATTGGGTCATCCTCATGCATGTGTGTGCTATGGAGGGGAGGGGTTATTCCAATGGTGGAGAGCGGGGTGTGGGGGTGGGGCCCGCCGCTGGACCTCGGGATCGGGCCATTCACTCATAATGGAGGCCCAAAATCGGGATTCCGATGGAATCCACCGAGCTCTCCCGCATGCATATTTTTGCATGGTTAAGTAGAGAGAGTCCCAACTGGCCACTGCTCCCAGTGCCAGTAGAGACCGTCCTGTAGGGAGCACTTCGGCTGCGATTCTCCATTGCGCGTCTATCCCGTTACCGTCACTGGTGAAAACAGAGAATTTGGCACTCACCCGTGTAAAAGGAGGCCATTCGGCCCATTGACTGTGCGACAGCCCTTGTAAAGAGCACCCGACTTAAGCCCACAACTCCACACTATTACCGTAACCCAGTAACCCCACCTAACTTTTTAGGACACTACAGGCAATTTAGCGTGGCCAATCCACCTACCCGGTACATCTTTGGACTGTGGGAGGAAACTGGAGCACCCGGAGGAAACCCACGCAGACACGGGGAGAAAGTGTAGACTCCGCACAGACAGCGACCCAAGCCGGGAATCGAACCTGGGACCCCGGAGCTGTGAAGCAACTGTGCTAACCACTGTGCTACCGTGCCGCCCAAAAATATCTGCATTAAGAAACCTACCCAAAATAAAACTCCAGTATTTTACAAAGGATGTTTTCATTTAAAATTTGATACCAAAACACTTCAGTCTTTTATTTTGTTTAAAGGAAGGAGCAGCTTGCAGTCTTATGGGAAAATAAAATATTGCAGAACAGAAAAGGCTAGGACTGTCAGATAGGCATGTGGGTTCTGCAATGCCGTACGTGTAGCACAATGTAATTCCTGAGCCAGACATAGTGCGAGATTAACTTCCGCCCAACCCCAAAATTAATCTGGTGCTATGTAATTCCAGCCTTGCAAGATTCCTTTCCATGATGATGAAAACCTTTCAAGAGTTAAGCATTGTCTTCGGCTGGTCCCGGAAGGAGTAAAAAAATACAACCATGAACCATTCAATACACTTTTCAGCAAATTGGGGTGATTAATTTTAGCCTGAAGCATCAACAAAGAGTAAAAGCATTTCATTTATTGTTGTTCTCAAATATCCTGTTTGTCCTCATTACATTCTCTGCACTATACAAATTATGATCATAGCTTCCTCACCACATTTCCACACTTCACAGACAAGAGTTAATTAAAACAAACACATTTTTTAATGTAGGATATGGAGTGTAACGAGCAGAATGCTTGCGGGAAAGCTTGAAAACTATGTTTTCCTTATTCTTTGTTTAACACTCATGTTGACTTGTTTTAAGGAGAAGCTATACTTATATATTTATATCCATCTATTTTATATATACATATATCATGCATACATACACCGAAGTCAATGGCAATTTGCATGGTTCGCCAGCTTTGCTGGAACCCACCGTTGGCGGACATCTTCGGCGGGACGGAAGATCTCGCCGACAGGAAAGGCCGGAAAATCCCACTCATTGTTCGTTGTGGGGCTTTGCTTTGTGAACATTGGATGCCATGTTTCCCACATTACAATAGCTACAATTCAAAAGTAGATAATTGGCTGCAAAGTGCATTAGGATGTCCTGAGTTCATGAAAGGAGCTTTAAAAATGCAGGTCTCTCTTTTTTTTAACAGTAAGAGTTTGGGCACTGTAATATTTGGGCTCATGTTTAGATGGGACGCATCTTAATTTGCACCAAGCAGGCCTTGCTAAAAATGTGCCCCCATCAACACTACTCCCCGCCCCTCCTCTTCCCACCACACAAGCACACACCAGTCTAAAACTATAATTATGGATTTAGGAGGTGTATGCTTGCAATGTACCTTCATGAATAAATATCAAAGTATGAAAAGATTGGCTCCAGTTTTATCCTTTATCAACTGGTTTTCTGGATTTTAACATCAGGTTCATTATGAACATAGAACATACAGTGCAGAAGGCGGCCATTCGGCCCATCGAGTCCGCACCGACCCACTTAAGCCCTCACTTCCACCCTATCCCCGTATCCCAATAACCTCTCCGAACCTTTTTGGTCACTAAGGGCAATTTATCATGGCCAATCCACCTAACCTGCACATCTTTGGACTGTGGGAGGAAACCGGAGCACCCGGAGGAAACCCACGCAGACACGGGGAGAACATGCAGACTCGGCACAGACAGTGGCCTAGCAGGGAATCGAACCTGGGACCCTGGTGCTGTGAAGCCACAGTGCTATCCACTTGTACTACCGTGCTGCCCACATGTTGTTTCATCGAAGGTTGGTGTAGGCTATTGGATGCAGTTCAATAGATCTGAAGAAGTGGGTGCAGTCATATGTAGGCTAACTACGTCATTATTGACTTTGAACTATTTACAAATATACAGTGAAGGATAAAAGCTGGGAGCTGTCTCCATGCTTGCTGGTACACACGGCTCTGACCAAGACTGGATTGACCATGGATCATGGTCATGTTCTCTTTTACGTTACTATCTAATAGAAATAACAGTGCAGAAGGAGGCCATTCAGCCCATCGAGTCTGCACCGGCTCTTGGAAAGAGCACCCTACCCAAGGTCAACACCTCCACCCTATCCCCATAACCCAGTAACCCCACCCAACACCAAGGGCAACTTTGGACACTAAGAGCAATTTATCATGGCCAATCCACCTAACCTGCACATCTTTGGACTGTGGGAGGAAACCGGAGCACCCGGAGGAAACCCACGCACACATGGGGAGGATGTGCAGACTCCACACAGACAGTGATCCAAGCCGGAATCGAACCTGGGACCCTGGCGCTGTGAAGCGATTGTGCTATCCACAATGCTACCGTGCTGCCATAGGGTATTGTACTCAGTCTCACATTAATCCTACATGTGCCAGACCCTTATACTACACCTCACCAAAACCTTTAATGAATGTTTTTTAAGTGTTCATAGTTTACCTTTTGTCTTTACATTTTTATTACTGTCATATACTTACATTGTCATTACTACATTACCACTACCCCATCTACCCATTTCAAGTCCTTGAATTCAAAGTTTCAAGCACACTGGAGGCCTTATGAGCCTCCCATATCTCGTTCACACTACAGTCGGAGGAGCGGTAGGCCCTGTTGCTGTTGGTTTGGAGGTTATGCTGTCATCTCAATATGCTTTCATTCTGTTCTTCTATTCCTTCATGTTGAACCACACTTGGTCGGTTTGGCTGTTGCGCTGGTCAGTTGTTGCTGCTCTCATTCCTTGTGAGGTGGATGAACATTATCTTCATCTCCTTGTCATTTATTTTGCTCCTTCTGTCATCAGGTGGATCATGGAGATGTCCCCGGTGACGAAGAATGAACAGTCCTGTGACTCGGATGAGCTTTAGCTCACTTGTGTGTTTCACTGTCGGCAATGGACGGAAGGATACCGTTTATTTTGTGAGTTTTGCATGTTGGCTCTTGTTGCACCTGATTAATTAATAATTAATCATCTTTAATGTCGCAAGTAGGCTTACATTAACACTGCAATGAGGTTACTGTGGAAAGCCCTAAGTCGCCACATTCCGGCGCCTGTTCGGGTACACAGAGGGAGAATTCAGAATGTCCAAATTACCCAACAGTGCGTGTTTCGGGACTTGTGGGAGAAAACCGGAGCACCCGGAGGAAACCCACGCAGACACGGGGAGAACGTGCAGACTCCACACAGACAGTGACCCAAGCCGGGAATCGAACCTGGGACCCTGGAGCTTTGAAGCAACAGTGCTAACCACCGTGCTACCGTGCTCTATAATGTTCAGCGGTTGCAGTGATGACCTGCTGTACCATCTGAGCCAGAGGTTGATGCTCATCGGACTGTTGCTGAATCTCTTTTACATCCTCCACTGGTGGCGTAATGGTTACCTCCAGGGTGGTTGGCTCATCTGACCATTGAAGGTTTGCCAACACCTGTAATGAGAACCTGCTTGGCAAAGAGTGAAGATAATTCAGAGCTGACGTCCCAATCGGGAAATCCTTTTTTGTCTGCATGCTTGGGAACTTGCAGTCCTGTATGATTAACAATGGTCGTTGCCTTGACATCTTCTACCATTATTAGGAGGTCCGGGGCCAGATGGGAAACTCTGCTCAAGAGAGATTGAGGCTGATTACGGATGACACACATCAGCTCGAGGATTTATTTGCCACAATACCGTAGTGGTTCCAGGATCATGTCTATGACTGGAAGTTGGAATCCTCCAGGCCCATAGAGTGGTGTTTTGTTCAAAGTTGCAGGTCTTTTAATCAAGGTTAACTGGCTCCTGTGTTTAATTTAAAATTTCTTAAATGGCCCATTAACTGAAATGTCCATATTCCAAGATCTTTGACCTCCCCTCACCGAAGAAACATGGTTGTGTGTCTCTAGGTTTGCGGTCTCAACTTCATCGATGGTCTTTATGTCTCTGTGCATTTCAGAGTTTTTTTCATGCACTGATTGCTGTGGTGTCTAATTGCTGAAATTGCAGCTCAATGATCTCACCTGTAGGGGCGCTTTACTCCACAGTATTTGCATGGTCACTCTGCTGGGATTACTTTCCTTCGTCTGGAATGTTCCTGGCCAGAATTTTTCAGCTCTTCCAGGTGTCGGCATCTTCCAGTCCCGTCGATGGTGCCGTCGATGCTGCCGGTGCAGGGGGCACATAGAACGGAAAATCCCATTGACAGTGGCGGGATCAGAAGATTCCACTGCCAGCCAATGACGGGCTACCTCCAGTGCCATGAAACACGACGTGCGGGGCGCGGAAAATCCCCCCCCCCATGTCTTCATTGCTGAACTGTGGGTTGGCTCCCGCGTCACAGTTTCTTTTCCCCCCTTAAAATGGTTCTGCGCTGCGCACGGAATTCTGACGGCCCAACTATCTGGATTGTCTTTTCCAGCTTTAGATCTGCCTTTGCTTGTGTGAGATCAATGAGTGCGTTAACTGCTACTCCTAGTACTAGTCTGTCTCTGATGAGTTCCAATTTTAAGTTTCCATATTCGCAACATTATGCCATCCTGCATAGATCATCAATGAATGAATCAATAGATTCTCTGGCTGCCCGATGCACATTTAAATTTCACTCTTTCAAGCATTTTATTCTTCTGATAGTGAAATAAATGTCGAACGATTTTAGTATTTCTTCAAATGCAGCAGATGATTCATTGATTCTCTGACTTGTAATAATGTCATCCGCAATCAGGCCTACCAAGTAAAGCAATGTGCTAACCTGCTCTGCTTCTGTCATTTTGTCTAAACCTGAAGTAATGCTGTATCCTCGGAACCTTGGTGTAACCACTTTGCCAAATCCAATCTTCCATTAATGGATCCCTTTATCGCAGCGACGAAATAGGCCGTTGCTGTGGCTAACATTTGCTTCCAAGCCTCGGGACCTACAGAGGTACCGATCCAGGTCGGAGCAGCGGCTTTAAAGCTCCCACCATACATTTTAAAACGTCCGAGTTTTATATGTCTGCACCGTTCATTCTACTTGTCCATTGGATGATGGGTGATATGGTCCTGTTCTAATGTGTCTGATGCCATCAGATTTCATGAAGCCTTCACACTCACCACTGGTGAAGGCAGTGCCATTGTAAGAAACCAGGACTTCAGGTATACCATGTGTACAAAAACTCTGCTGTAGTTTCTCAATCATAATGTGTCCATGCGATGTATCTCCAACCATTTGGAGTGTGCATCTACCAGGATCAAAAACATAGAACCGAGAAAAGGGCTGGCAAAGCAATTGCAACCATGGCCTGCCTGGCCAATCCCATGGATGTAGGGAGGCTGAAGGGGAAGTTTCTGATTCCCCTGGCATGAATTACACTGTTTCCCCAAGTCCGTGATGTCTGAGATGAGACCGGGCTACCAGACGTAGCTGCTGGTGAGCATTTTCATTTTCGAGATACTAGGGTGGCCAGTATTGTTTCTTACCGGAGAAGCCATTAGTTTTCAACGCTGGACGTTGCTCGGGAAATACTTGTTCTTACCCCTGGTCACCAATGTAATAACTTGGCCAGGGCCAGTAAGGAAAATGGCCATTGCCAAGGCTAATAACACTTGTGCCAAGCCCGGAGATACAGCTCCAGGTTGGAGCAGCAGGTTTCAAACTCCCATCATAGATTTCCTATTGGGCAAACTACCGCCTGCTTTGTAGGGGAATTCATATTCCACAAAGCCCACAGGGAGATCTATTGTCCTCCGTGGACACCATAACACTTTTTCTCCAAGGTCCCCAATTATCTGATTCACCTGGGCCTGGGTTAGTCCTAACTGATTTGGAATTCTGATCCATGGCTGAATTTTAAAAAGTGGAGGTTCTGCTTCAAGAGCTTTCTGAATTTCAGGATAGTGTTGTTGTTCACTTGGAGACAAACGGATTTCCCGCTGTTTCTGGTTTTGGTGGCCTCCGCTACCATGGCAAAAAGGAAATTCCAACAATGGCTTCCTGGGTTAACTGCCTGCAGAGTTCCCTTGCTCAACTTTGTACTATAAAGTCACAAATTTGTCAAATCCTGGCTCTTGCTAAATTTAGAAGTTGCAATTCTCCTGGATTATTTAATCAGTGTTTCTTTTCCCCATTTCGGAATGAACCCAGATGCTGTGTTCAACTCTCGACTCGGAGATTGGGTTCTAGTGACGGGTTCATTTCAAATTGCACTTCTGACTCTGAATAATTTGATGATTTCTGAGGACCGGCTGTCGCTTGGCGCTTTAAAACATTTTTCTCAACCCTGCTAGGTCTGCTAACTCTGAAATTTGGGGTTTTAAGATGGACTGGCAAAAGAGATTATATGGAGTTTCCTGCTGCAGTAAGGAGTTTGAAATTTCTGCTTCCAGCTTCCAAGCCTTTCTTTGGAGCTTTCCTCCGGCAATTTGTCCTGGTTTAGCTCACTAGGGGCTGGTTTAGCTCACTGGCTTTTAAAGCAGACCAAGCAGGCCAGCAGCACGGTTCGATTCCCGTACCAGCCTCCCCGGACAGGCGCCGGAATGTGGCGACTAGGGGCTTTTCACGGTAACTTCATTGAAGCCTACTCGTGACAATAAGCGATTTTCATTTTCATTTTCATTTCCTCTGAGCCTCTGCTTTTGGAGCTTCTATTCAGGACAGACTGCTTTGCTGAATTGTTTTCTCAGTCTTCCAGAATTTTAGTTTCTGCATTTTCTGCCAGGTCTTGGGTTTTTCACAAGCTGCCACCATGTTGTGCAGTGTTGATTACAGTTTGATAGGCCTCACGAGTTCTTCATAGTTATAGGTAGGTTAACTGTAGGTGTTTAATGATTCCAAGAACTATTTACACATATGCAGGAAAGGGTGCAAGCTAGAAAAGGTCTCTATGCTTGCTGGGACACACGGCTCTTAACCCCCGGGTGTGGGTCAAGTGTTCTCTGACATCACCATGTGGGTAGTAGTTTACTCAGTCCCACATTAATCTGATATGTGCCAGATCCTTACGTTACAGAGACAAGTGCAGTGGCTATTCTTACAGCCAAGTGAGGAGCAATAACCTGGTTTCCCATTTTCCAACCTCCTCGGTTGCTCACAACAAAGGTTTGTTTACTATTCTTTGCCCTTGGATACTGTTTCCCAATTTAAATATATTTACTTTTTATAAGGTCAATTTAACCAGGCTTTCTTGAGCCAAAGAAAGAGTAAGTTGACTAGTTATTAAAATCTGAGGAAAAATAAAAAAGATATGACATGCACACACATACATCAGAAATGAGAAGTCCAAATAAAAGTTTTAAAATAATACTCATAAAGAATATGGTGCAGACTATGGTGTTGCCTTTGGTGCAGACCCAATGGGCCAAATGGCCTCCTTCTACACTGCAGAGATTCTAAGATTCTGTGAATATTGCCTCGTCTGTGAGACATAGATGGCGATATGTTGCTGCCGTTAATTTAAGTGATTCCGGTCAACTTTGGAGCTGTTCTTGTTGGTATTGCAGTCCATTGGTGACACTTGCTGGCTTGTTCCCAGAGGGTGAGATGACCTGGTTCTCTCAGCAGGAATATCTGAAGAGGCTTTCCTGTTTCCTTCTGTTGTACCTGCGAGACAATTTGCCTCCAGCAAGAGAGAGCGAGAGCTTCTTTGTTCTGTTTCTCGCTGGTCCTCAGCCAGTTTCGAACCGATTTTCGAACCGTGTATTCCCAGGAGGGGGAAATAAATCTTGTCTCTCATTCATCTCAGAGCTTTTTACACATTCTGAGAGATAAATCAACAGCAGCTGGGTGTTTTTGGATGAACCAGTCTCCATTGTCCTCACAAGCGCAGGAGATTAGCCCTTTGCCTTTTCCATTCTTTCCTTTCAAGTGTCCATTTGTGAAGTAGGCCTTGACACCACTTCAGATGCAAAATTCCATCTCCTCCCAGGAAGGTCTGTCAGTACATTCTTCGTAGGAATTTTCCAGAAAGTGGACACTTTGCAGCCACCATTTGGTCAATGCCTGATTTCTTTTTTTTTTAAATTGCAGATCTTCCCCAAAAAATTGGGGAATATGTAATGCAATTATATAGTATTCATCCATTATTTGGATCAATGTGTCATTGATTATGCTTAGTAGGCACTATCTAAATATGCCTATTTTGTTCATTAGTTTGGACGTTGTCCCAATCCTTGTAGTTTAATCTTTGTCCAATTTTTACAAATGCCTTTGGATGCAGGTAAACCCAAGAGCGACCACAATTTATGGAACATTGACTGTATAAGATTGATATTAAACTGAACGTATCGCTTACACATCAGTGTATGAAATAGGTAAAGTCCTGTTCCATGGATATACACTGTGGTACTACAATCCTTTAATGTAGAGTTTATGATTCGTTGCCAATGCAAAATCATTTCTAAAAGGAGGAACTTTTCATTTCTAGCCTTAATGAATTCAAATGACTTTGAATCTGGATCAATTCTGTCTGGTTTCCAAGTCCATTACACTCTTTATGCACTTAGAACTCCTCTTGCAGTAAATGCGTCCTTAACACAGCGAAGGCATCGCTGCAGAAGGGACGACCCTTCACGTTACGTACACTGTGACAATGCCAGCATTTTGGCCCTCACAAAAACTGAGGGCGCGACTCAGCGGACTGAAGTTAAAATCTGCTTTTGGACGGGTTTGGCAGGGTGTTCCCTCACCGTCTGATTCACCCGACTCGTGCCTCAGCGTCTTGCCACTAACAAGGGGGAGCTGCTTTTAAACGCTCCCTCACCACTCATTCCCAATCAAGACACAAACATGTCAGCGCGCAGACCTGCTCCTCGCTTTGGCAATGCCAACTCACCAGGCTTCTTGACGCTATGGATGAGAGGCGAGCACCCTGTTCCCCCGCGGGTGTTGGAGAATCAGCAGCAGGGTGGGCAATGCCACCTGGGAGGCAGTGGCAGCAGCTGTCAGTTCGGGCAGCGTGATCAGGAGGACCGCCATCCAGTGTCAGAAGACGCCCAACGACCTCCAATGAGCTGCAAGGGTATGTTACCGCCTCTCTCCTGGCATTAACTCTTCCTGCCACCCCATAGATTTTGCACCCCCCAACATCCAATCTTCAAGCTTGTACCTTAAAACCTCCTGACAAACACAAGCACAATCCCTTCATGTCTAGGTGCGGTGCCCACACTTGCCACCTGCTATAGACTACTTCCCTGACCCATCATGCACATGGCTCACAATGTCCTCTCATTGTCCCGGCAGGAAAAGATAGCCCATGATAAGTGGAAAAGGCCAAAATGGGGGAAGGAATCCCAGAGATCCGAATCCTCATCCCCTATGAGGATCGGCCCTGAAGATCGTGGGGTTGCCTGAGGAGAGAACAGTCACTGACAGTGAGGTCGGCCTGCAAAGGGCCCTTCATAAGGTCAGAAATGGGAATGTTTGTTGATGACTACACAATGTTCAGCACCATTCGCGACTCCTAAGATAATGAAGCAGTCCATGTCCAAATGCAGCAAGACCTGGACAATGTCCAGGCTTGGGCTGACAAGTGGCAAGTTACATTCGCACCACACAAGTGTCAGGCAATGACCATTTCCTACAAGAGAGGATCTACCTATCAACCCTTGACATTCAGTGGCATTACCATTGCTGAATCCCACACAATCAATGTCCTGGATGTTCCCATTGATTAGAAACTGAACTGGACTAGCCACATTAATACTGTGGCTACCAGGGTAGGTCAAAGGCTAGGAAACCTACGGCGAGTAACTCACCTCCTGACTCCCCAAAGCCTGTCAACCATCTACAAGGCACAAGTCAGGAGTGTAATGGAATACTCTCCACTTGCCTGGATGAGTGCAGCTCCAAGAACACTCAAGAAGCTTAACACCATCCAGGACAAAGCAGCCCGCTTTATTGCTCCTCCTTCCACAAACATTCAAACCATCCACTACCATCAAACAGTGGCAGCCTTGTGTATCATCTAAAAGATGCACTGCAGTAATTCACCAAGGTTCCTTAGTCAGCACCTTCCAAACCCACGACCACTACCATCTAGAACAGGCATTGTCAAACTAGGGGGTCAGGAGGGTCGCGGAGTTGTCTGTCGTGGTGCCCTCGATCGCATAAATCTGTGTGCAACAGCCGCAGCATCTGCCTGTTAATAATGCCGGCTGAAAGCGGCCTTCAAAATGGCCACGAACATTTTTAAAAATGCGGCTGCACTGCGCATGCATGCCAGATCATCGGCGCGCAAAACTATGCACATGCGCGCCAATGATCGGGCATGCATGCGCAGTGCGGCCGCTTTTTTTTAAACGATCGCAGCTTTTTGTTTTACAAGTTCGGGGTGAGGTTATTCATTTTATTCATTTATTTTATTCATTTAATTTTTTTTCATTTATTTTATTCATTTTTTTTTACAAGTTCAGTTGGGTTTTATTTGATAACATTTTACAGGGAAAAAATGCAGAACTTTGGACAGATGGAGACTCCATACTTTCTGACACCAGAAGGCTTCATCTTCATCCAACAGGTTCCATTGGAGGAGCGTGTACGAGGGCCAAAGGGACCCAAAACCATTTCCTCCATTTTTGTCAGCAGCAAACAAGGTAAGAGAAAATGGTGGGTCGCGCAGGTCGGCCGGCGTGGGCCGCGAAGGTCGGCCGGGTTGGGTCCCGAAGGTTGGCCGGTTGGTAAAAATTGGTTCCCGGAAAAAAAGTTTGAAGAACACTGATCTAGATGGACAAGAGCAGCAGATACCTGGGAATCCCACCACCTGAAGGTTCCCCTCTAAGTCACTCACCAACCTGACTTGGAACTATATCGCCATTCCTTCACTGTCACTGGAGCAACATCCTGGAACTCCCTCCCTAACAGCACAGTGGGTGTACCTACACCTGAAGGACGGCAGCGGTTCAAGAAGGCAGTTCACCACTACCTTCTGAAGGGCAACTAGGGACGGGCAAAAAATGCAGACCTAACCAGCGACGCCCACATCCCGTAAATAAATTCTAAAAAAAGAAAGGCCTTTAGCAATTCCAAAGGGAGAAATTCAACTGCGAGCCTAGAGGAATATAGGAAGTGCAAGAGGTAACTTAAAGCAATTAGAAGAGCAAAAAGGGGGCAGGAAAAAGGACTTGCAAATAAGATTATGGAGAACCCTGAGATATTCTATCAATACATTAAGGGGAAGAGGTTAACCAGGGAAAGAGTAGGGCCCATTAGAGACCAAGGGGGAAATCTGTGTGTGAAGCCGCAGGACATTGTTTGGGTGTTAAATAGTACTTCTCATCGGTCTTCACTCAGGAGAAGGAGGCCGTAGGTACAGAATTCAGGATATGGGACTGTGAGGACCTTGAGCAGTTTGACATAGGAAGTGAGGAGGTATTGGAGGCTTTGACAGGCTTAAAAATAGACAGTTCCCCAGGCCCGGTTGAATTTCATCCCAGGCTGCTGTGGGAGGCGAGGCAAGAAATTGCAGGGGCTCCTACGCAAGTTTTTCATTCCTCTCTGGCCACGGGGGGATGTACCAGAGGACTGGAGAACAGTTAACAGTGGCCGGGATAAACCAGGGAATTACAGACTGGTGAGTCTCACATCAGCAGTAATTAAACTACTGGAGAAAATTCTGAAGGAGAGAATTAATCTCCAGTTGGAAAGGTATGGGTTTATTAGGGATAGTCTGCATGCTTTGTCATAGGGAGGTTGTGCCTAACAAATTTGATAGAATGTTTTGATAAAGTGGATCGAGTGTGTGGATGAAGGAAGTGTAGTTGATGTAGTTTATATGGATTTTAGCAAAGCCTTTGACAAGGTCCCACATGGACCAGACTGATTGAGAAGATTGAAGCACGTGAAATTCAAGGAAACTTGGTGAGATGGATGCGAAACTGGCTTCGCAATAGGACACAAATGGTGGTGGTAGAAGACTGTTTGAGTAACTTGAGGCAGGTGTCCAGCAGCATACCACAGGGATCAAGCAGGTGAATAGGGTCATTAAGAAGGCATTTGGGACACTTGTCAGTTATGACATAGAATATAAGAGCAAGGAGGTGATGGTGGAACTGTGCAGAACATTGGTGAGGCCACAGCTGGAGTACTGTATGCCGTTCTGGTCACCTCACTATGGGAAGGAGGTGGTACAGAGAAGATTTACCAGGATCTTGCCTGCGCTGGAGCATCTGAGCTATAAGCGGAGACTGAATAGGCTTGGATTGTTTTCTTCAGAGCAGAGAAGGCTGAGGGGGGACATGATTAAGATGTATAGGATTATAATGGGTTTGGACAGGGTATATAGGAAGCAGCTATTCCCCGTGGCTGAGGGGGTCACAACCTTTAAAAAGCACTTGGATGAGCACTTGAAACATCGTCACATTCAAGGATATGAGACAAGTGCTGATAATTGGTATTAGAGCGAGATTAGGGGTAGTTAATGTCAGTGCAGAATCGATAGGCCAAAGGGCCTTTTCTGCACTGTACAACTCTGTGACTATGACTCACCCAGATGACCTGTCTCAAGTGAGTTGTTCGTGTCAGACAAAATGATCCTTTCCTCTGACTGACCACATGTCCATTGTCTTGTAGGATCTCCATCTGACGAGGCCAGGCCATCTGAAGTCGTTCGCCCCTCCCCACTACCCAAGAGAACACCTCGGAGGAGAGCTACGAGGAGATCATTGATGATGTATCACAGCTCGGTGGGCAATACCAGTGGACAGGCTGCGGGGGCACAATCTGGTGAGCACCACATAGATGCTGATGCAGACCAGGTAGAGGCAGGAACATCCAAGGGAGACAAGAGTCGGAGGTCTGCCAGATCCCAGGATGCAACTTGGTCCCAGCCAGATGCCAAGCCTCTGGACAAGGTTTTCCCTGAGCAGATGCAGATGATCGGCCAGAGCCATGATATTCTGGAGGGTTTGTCAGCAACATTTCAGTGACTGGAAGGCCGATTGGAGAAGTGTCAAAGGCTTCAACCGCAGGAGCTGGTGCCGACAATGTGTGGTACCGAGGCAAATACTGCTAGGGTGGCGACAAAAGTGGAAAACTTGGAGCATGACTTACGCATTTTGAATGGTGGTGCCCAAGGCCTGTGGCAGCAGTAAGCCAGCTGGGACCCTCAGAGGTCGTCCGCCAAGGGCATCAAAGGCCACAGGGTGCAGAAAGCAGCAGGCCCCCTCCCCCTCTGATGTGCATCCTGGGGACGGACGTAGACATAGCAGTAGACAACGGAAGATCAAGAAGTGAGGAGCACTGAATGAGCACTGGTGAGGCCATAGATTATAAAATTTACAGTGCAGAAGGAGGCCATTCAGCCATCGAGTCTGCACCAGCCCTTACAAAGAGCACCCTACTCAAGCCCACGTCTCTACCCTATCCCCGTAACCCAGTAGGCCCCATTAACCTTTTTTTTTGAGACTAAGGGCAATTTTTGCATGGCCAATCCACCTAATCCGCACATCTTTGGACTGTGGGAGGAAACCAGAGCATCCGGAGGAAACCCTCGCACACACGGTGAGAACGTGCAGACTCCGCGCAGACAGTGACCCAAGCCGGGAATCGAACCTGGGACCCTGGAGCGGTGAAGCAACAGATAGGTCACTATCTGTAGATACTGGTAATGGAAATCTGTCGCAGTCAATCGTTCACCAAAAAACCATTTCACACCTGAAACATGTGACGCCTCTGTCACGTTAACCTTCACAGTGTGTCTGCCCGTACCCGCAACCCCCCCCCCCCCCGCCGCCCCCAGGCACAGTGGTCCAAGATCAAAGCCCCTTATGCAGACCCCATTCAGAGGAAGGGTGTGAGCGGCTGTCAGCAGAAAGACAGGAGTCAGACATCGTCAGATCCTGAGGAGCACCAGGGCTTTCCTCACAGCTCTGATCGTCACTTTCCTGCCTTGTAGAGTGACCCTCTGACAGTCCCAACACCAGGCCCATCACCCTGGAGTGATGTTACATAGAGCCTTGGAGAGAGGAACAGGGTGATTAGGGAGAGGTGGCGATAAGGGGTGGGGAAGAGCGGAATTTCAGGTGCAATGGGGGGAGGGTAATGGGGGGAAAATGGGGGGAGGGAGGTAAATGGGGGGGTAGGGAAATTGGTGGGGGGAGGGGAGGTTGAGCTGACAGACACAGCCTCGTCCTAGGAGAATCTGGAGATGATGAGGGCCTCCCTGGTCCTCCTGGCAGGTATCCTCCATTCTCCGGGTCCTCCTCAGGCTTGTCCTCCAGCCCCTACTGGACCACCCCCTCGTCAGATGATGCCGCATGTCTCTCCACCTTCTCCTCCTCAGAATGTCACCCGGCTGCTGTGCCAGACTGTGGAGAGCACAACAGACCACCACAAAGCGGGAGACCTCTGGAGGATGTACTGCAAAGCACCGCCAGAACGGTCAAGGCATTGCAACCACATTTTGAGCAGAATGATGCACCACTAAATGACAGCATAGTGGCAACGTGGGCGTCATTGTAATGGGTCTCGGTCTCTGCCTCATCATCCATGACCTCAGCGGGTATCCCTTGTCTCCCATGAGTCAACCTGTCATCCTGGGTGGTCCTTGAAGATACCAGGGATCTCTGACTGTCCCCAGATGTAGCTGTCATGCACACTTCCAGGGTAGTGGGCACACACATGCATAATCCTGATGCAGTGGTCCACATGTTCTGAACATTCAGGGAGTGGAGCACCTTCCTGTTAATATAGGGCACTCCCTGATGCCCCGGTGTTCGTTGGGCAACGTACGTGCCATCGTTGGCCCACTGGACCTTGGGGCATCCTGGCAATGGTGGAAAATCCTGTAGCCCAGGCATCTTAATTGGTCTGGGTCAGCTTGAAGGTGATATAGTCTAATGCCCGGGCATTCAGGGCATCCATCAGTCCCCGGGCGCACCTGTGGGCTGAAGATTAGAAAATGCCACACAGGTCCCCGCTCAAGCTCTGGAATGATCCAGTGGTGTAAAGGTTTACGGCTGCAGTGACCTTCACGGCCACCGGGAGTGGGTGTCCTCCTCCTCCACAGGGTGCCATATCCACGCACTGTCTCTCTGCTGAGACAGAGTCTTCTGCAGCATATGCTGTCTGTCAGCTCATGGAATGGCCAATGATGCCTGCACACCTTGGCATGTCGCTGACTTCCCTTTCTGGTCCTTCCTCAGCCTGATGGGTGGTCAGGTCTTCAGCATGTGTGCGACCCATGCACATGGGGTATTGCCTGTAGGCTGTTAAAGTTGCTGCCTTTGATGGCATCTGCCCTCCTCAGCTGCCACATGCAACGTGAGTACAGCCTCCATGGGATCTACACCAGAAAACATTGGTTTACCTGCAAGGAATCGAAGAAGGACAGAGACCGACAATCAGTTAGGGATTTCATCTGGGACCCTCACATCACCCAAGCCTTTCCCACCCCTATCATGACTGTCCTGCCTTCTCTCAGAGTGCCATCCACAGAGCCAGTTGAGCTGGCAAACCTCACCCCCGGCCACATCAGGAGCCCCTAGACCCCAGACCTCTGCCAGGAACATTAGGGAGGCCGAGCTCAGCTGCCTTCTGCTCACACGCACACTTACCCTTTGGCCACGAGACGATGCTAAGTGGTGAAGCCCTGCTCTTTAGTGTTTGATTGTTGGCAGTTGCCTCTATGGTGCTGATGCTTCTAGAGTTAAGGCTCACAGTTCAGGCATTACAGTTTGCTGGACATGCAATGCACTAATTGCATGGGCAGCATGGTAGCACAAGTGGCTAGCACTGTGGCTTCACAGCGCCAGGGTCCCAGGTTCGATTCCCCGCTGGGTCACTGTCTGTGCGGAGTCTGCACGTTCTCCCCGTGTCTGCGTGGGTTTCCTCCGGGTGCTCCGATTTCCTCCCACAGTCCAAAGATGTGCAGGTTAGGTGGATTAGCCATGATAAATTGCCCTTAGTGACCTAAAGGTTAGGAAGGGTTATTGGGTTACGGGGATCGGGTGGAAGTGAGGGCTTAAATGGGTCGGTGCAGACTCGATGGGCCGAAATGGCCTCCTTCTGCACTGTATGTTCTATGTTCTATGTTCTTAATCATCCTCTGAGGCATGGCACTTGTGCCCTCGAGGAGGCAATTAACAAGGCTAATTCCTCATTTGAAATATCCTTGAGCTGTGAAGCTAGAGGCTGCTCACAATCAAAGGGAGTTAAAGTGATTTTCAGCATAGAAGCCGCAGCAGGGCTCTGTCCTGGAAGTGTTTGGTAGGACAGTCAGGTTGCAGCTGTGGTTGCCCCTGTTATGGGTCTCTACAATTATTGAAGATGGCTTGAAGGTCTCACAGTCTCAAAGCGCCTCACCCCCACCACCCCCCCCCCCCCCCCCCAAAGCTCAGGGGTGACCCCCGCCCTGGGATGTTTCAGTCCCCATAACAACCCAACCCCTCTGAAGTGCCCCCATTCCCCAAGCTCTGGGGCAGCAGCTCTGATGTCCTTGAGCTGCAGACCGCAAAATGGAAATGGCTACTCACCTCCTCACTTCCCCTCGGCAGCCATTGTGCCAGCTTCACGTTTCTGAAAGGGATTACTAAACAACTCCTGTGTGACTTCCCGCTGGGGAGTCTGCTGCGGCACTTGATCTCAATCTCGTTAATGAGATTGAAATGATTGCAAATTAGGGTTAATTATATTTTCACCATTTCTGAGTGAGATCCCGAACCCGCCATTCGGAGTGGGTCGGGTGAATTGCAAAATGGTTCATGCCCGGCGTGAATTTCCTTTTTGCCCTCTCCCGTTATCCACCCGGCAGCAGCTGAATCGAGACCAGAGTCTCTGGTTATTTATACATTGATGTTTGAGGGAGCTTGCTGTGCACAATAGGTTGCTGCACTTCCCACATTGTAAGAGAGGCCACAGTTCAAAACTACTTGACTGCCTGTGCAGCACCTTGCGGAATCTGTGGTCGTGAATGGCACCATGGGTCCCGAGCTAACACATTTCGCCGCACGTTTCCCGGCTCTCACACTGCTGAGAAACAGGTGGCTATTCAACATGACCCACGTTGAATCAGGGACCTGAATGGGGAATGTGTGGCCAAGGCCGCACATAGCTCCGTTTTGTTCAGTGAGGATCTCCGCTTGCCAGAATACCCCATTGTAGCGAGAGATCGGAACGGCATTATTAAATAGCATCTCAATCTCCGAGGCCCCCATAACAATCCCCGACCTTCCCCCAGCCCAAACATACTATGTGAGAGTCCCCAACACCCACGCCGGGCAACCCCGGCCCAAACGCACTGCACCCAGGTGGCATTGCCAAGATGACAGGGCACCACCCTGCCCAAAGGGCAGGCAGCTGGGGGTCTCTGATTCCTTGGGTGATCCCCACAAGTGGCATTCTGTCTAGTCCCCATTTGAGGAGACCAGTGCTGAATAGCGCTTGAAATGAAAAAAAAATGAAAATGAAAATCGCTTATTGTCACGAGTAGGCTTCAATGAAGTTACTGTGAAAAGCCCCTAGTCGCCACATTCCGGCGCCTGTCCGGGGAGGCTGGTACGGGAATCGAACCGTGCTGCTGGCCTGCTTTAAAAGCCAGCGATTTAGCCTTGTGAGCTAAACCAGCCCCTGTATCCCCCCATCTATAAGGCAAAGGGGTTAAATCCCAAAGCCTCAGGTACCTCAGTAATCTGCACATTAGAGTAAGGCTTACTGCCTCGCTTTAATATGCAGATTTGCCAAAAGTTGATCCTGACCATTATGGGATTTACATCGCAACATCTTGTGGGATCTCGTTGAATCTTGCGAGATGTTGCGATCTGGGTAGATCCAGGGAGCGCTGTCTCCCGGCTTTCAATGGGCACGCTGTGCCGTGGCAAGCTGCTTTTCCGCCACAGCCTGGCCGTCGGATCGCGTCCTGTGTCAGTGCAAGACTTTCTCTGTGATTCTTCTAGTGCACTCCAGCACAGTTCGATAAAACTAACCTCAGCTGCCTCTAGCGAGAAACCTTTGTTATCTCCGGAATCTTCCCAAGCTGAAATTTCCCATTGCTCACGGCTGTGCGGCAGCGTGTTGCCACTTTACAACATGCCAGGCGCTGCAGAGCCAGCCTGTGCCACATTTCACAGGTCATGCGTGAGAAACCTCTGTGTCGCCCACCCCTTCCCACCCCCCCCTCACTCAACTATTTATTCTTTCAAGAACTGTATTCAGGCCTGAACCTGTGAGGAGAGGAGACGACGGAGAGAATAGTCAGCCCTGCAAACTGGGGTTTCCATTGGGATTTGCTTCGTTTTTTTATAAATCCAAAGTTTGGTGGAAATCTTCCCTCTGTCAACTTGCATGCTCCGAGTGAAAACATAAAGATTTCCAATAGCCCATTAAAGAAGCTGGTTGTAAGAAATTGGGGTAATTGGTTTAAATTCAGCTACAGATCGGTAATGGCTCTTTGAGCAGCCATCCTGAAGCAGCATTATTTTTTTTCTAAGAGCTTTTTGGTTAATTACCATTGTGCAAAAAGAAACTATTTAATTGGCATGTTGGATAATGGAGCCCATTACCAGCTCCATCATAAAACCCTGTACTTAGACTTGAACTGATTATTATGACTATATAGTCCTTTATATTGGTATTTACTGGACCCTTAACCCTTTCGATCCTGTGCATTGATTTCACCCATCAAACAAGACAGCATCTTCCAGATGTAGATTCATTCTATACAGATGCTTCCGACACATGCATTTTTACGTGTGTGTGCTTTGAACACGTGTGGCGGGATTCTCCGGCTGTCCGCTGGCAGCGGCGTTCTCTGCTCCCGTCTGCGGTGCACCCTCGCCTGCAGGGTTCCTGCCGACGTGGGGTGGTTTCAATGGGAAATCCCAATGACAAGCGGCATGAGTAGAGAATCCCACCACCAGCAACCAGCTCCGTCATCGCTAGCAGCGGTAGCAGGGCGGACTCGCAGTGGACAACCTTGGCCATGATTGCATACAATCCATATTCCTAAAATGGGTACCTATACATTTTCCCTGTATGTTTTATGCACAATATATATCCATACATTTCCTGCATTTGTGTGCTTTATAAATTCACACATGAGGGATGTGCACAGTGGAAGTATTTCTCCAGAGCATCCTTTATTTTGACAGAAAATACAGATTAATTGCAGCAGGTCTGATAGCATCTGTGGAGAGAGAAAAGGGAACTAACGTTTCCAGACTAGATGGAGTCATCCAGACTCGAAGCATTATGCGATTGTCCAGCATTTCCTGCTTTTTGTTTCAGATTCCAGAATCCGCAGAAATTTGCCTTTATTTGGAATGGGGATAACATAATTTGCTCATCGCACAACAGGCGTGGCAATGGACGTAAGAGAAAGGTTCCTGGGATTGTCCTATAAGGAGAAGTAGACAAGGCCTATACTCTCGAGAAGTTGGAAGAATATGACGGGATTTCATCTAAATATAATACTCTTAAAGGGTTGGGAGGGTAGATGCTGGAAGGATGTTTCCTCTGGCTGGCGAGTCTAGAATTAGGAATCACAGAATCAGAATAAAATGTCAGAGGAAGGGTCTTAACTCAAAGGGTTCTTACGGCAGAAAACTGCACGCTCAGTCATTGAGTATATTGCATGATGATTCTAGACCAGACCCCAACAGTGACTAGGATACTACACCATACCCCAATATTTTAGTTTATTTGTGAGACTGAGCGGAAAGAATGATTTGTTCTAGGACTGATTGCATGAAGAATTTGGTATTTTTACACCAAAACATTATTATGAATATAATATTAATTTTTTAACTTCACACCCCAAGAAACAGTTTATAATTACCCCTTAAGCACTACTACCCATTGAACAACAGGAAAATAAATATACAGCTCTCGGTCTATCTTAATGTGGGAGGATTGTGGACTCAGCATCAAGCAGATCAGAATTCAATTCCCCTCACCAAAGTTTCTCCACGAATTCCCTCTCTAAAGCTGTTTTTAAATCTCTCTCTGCATTCCCTGGCTCCACCCAGCAATGACCTAATCTCCCTTAGCTAAAAAAACAAATCATCTCTGCAGGCAGCAAAGCACATTAACTTCCCGGGGATTTCCCAGTCAAACCACAGTCCATTAGCCCAGATGGAAAAACACATTCCTTTGTCAATTTCATCTTCTGGCTGCTGAAAGAGCCCAAGCCCTGCAAAACAGAATTATTTTTAAACAAACATGACCATTGCATTCAGACATACTCTAGCCCAGGCTTTTAACTCTTAAATTGCCCAATAGGCAGTGTCATGGGAGTGTCCCTTTAAGAAATGTTTTTGTCTTCCCACATGGCTTCAGTGCTGTCACTGTGTGGGTGGAGCTGGGCCGTGGGTCCGTGATTTAAAAAAAAAAAATTTTAATCCTTTTTTTTCCCAATTAAGGGGCAATTAAGCATGGCCAATCCACCCACCCTGCACATCTTTGGGTTGTGGGGGTGAAACCCACGCAAACACAGGGAGAATGTGCAAACTCCACATGGACAGTGACCCAGAGCAGGGATCGAACCTGGGACCTCAGCGCCGTGAGACAGCAATGCTAACCACTGTGCCACCGTGCTGCCCTGCTCTGTGAATTTTTACTTTCGCTTTGAGTTTTGGAGCTGGTTTATGGCTCTGTGACTTTTTACCTTCATTTTCACATTTGGCTGCTGTAGACTCAGACAGAGAAGTATTTTGGCCTGTCTCTCTATTTTCAATTTTAACGAGTTATTCCAAGGAAGAAACCCAATGATTATAGTTACCTATTGTTTTGGTAAAACAAAAAAGGGGGTTGTGGTTCATGGGATCTTGTTATTGAAGTGGAACAGTTAAAGGGGAATTCATTAACGGTTATTCATAGATTGCTGTAGCTGTGTAGGGTCTTTATGTTTTTAGTTGATGATAATTCTTACTGTGTGTGTTTATACAAATGTTAACTAACTTCTTAGAATAAAGCTTGTTTTTTTGATAAAAAGTGCCTAAGAACTCTGTTGAATAATACCTGAAAGTTAGGCTCTTGTGCTCATCGTAACTAAAATCAATAAACAGTTACAGGTCAGGGGAACTCCATGATATACTTTGGAGTTTTCTAAACCCTGGCCCATAACCGCAGCTAGGCAAACAGGTTTATGGGCAGGCAAAACAGAACAAAATTGGCCAAAATCAATGTTAGGTCTTTGGGTGAAAAATTAGCTTTGAAAGAATACATTTCTGAGATTGGTTTTACATATATGACCTCCCGATGACGTCCGTTTGCTTCCAAATTAGAAATCCTAAATAGAAGTCATAGACTTCATAAGGATATATTAACAGGAACAGGCCAGTCAGCCCCTTACTCCTGCTCCACCATTCAATTAAATCATAGACAATTTGCATCTTAACCCCAAATTGCTCCAATGGGTGGCACGGTGGCACAGTGCTTAGCACTGTTGCCTGATAGAGCCAGGGACCCGGGTTCAATTCCAGCCTTGGGTCACTGTCTGTGTGGAGTCTGTACGTTCTCCCACTGTCTGCTTGGGTTTCCTCCGGGTGCTCCGGTTTCCTCCCACAATCCAAAGATGTGTGTGTTAGGTGGACTGGACATGCTAAATTACCGCTTAGGTGTTCAGGGATATGCACGTTACGATACGGGGTTACGGGGATAGGGCATGGGTGGTGTGCTCTTTCGAGATGGTTGGTGCAGGCTCGATGGGCCAAATGTCCTCCTTCTTCACTGTAGGGATTCTATGATTCTATGACCCTGAATATTCTTGCCAAACAAAAATTCCAAGTGTTCAAGGTAACTGGTCGGAAATAGGTAATAGGCCTTGGAATATGGAAATTAGGGCTCCAATGTCTGTTGCCACCTCACTTCCAATCATGGCATGAATTGAATGGGGCCTATGCCATGTTTGCTCCATTCTGTCTTTCTAAGTCCACAGCAGCATCGCCAGTGGAACTTAGAAGAAACTGCAGACATTATTGGAAAAAGGAAGCATCTTTTACTCCAGACATTATGATATTTATTGGGCTACTTGGGCTTAGCCTCCACTCCAGTCTGCCATTCCAGTTTACCATTCATCTCACTGCAGCACCTTGCTGCAGGCCAGCAGTTGGACCACGACTATCGAATGATGCCCCGGTGGTTTTCCAGGTGGAGGCTGTGGTCCAATTTCCAGCGAGCTTCATGCCGATCGCCTTCGGATGGAAATTCACTCTGGGGTGCGCATTTTGAGCCGGGGTCCAGACTTCCTCCAATTTCCGCAGCCAGAGAAACACGAATGTTGCACATTTGCATTCACATATCATTTCTTTGCTTACAGTAAAATTTTGCAAGGAGAGGCTCTTGCTGCAGCTACACACTCGATGGACCTGTAAATCGGGGCCAGCACGCTGAATTAGTAACCCTCCCACCACCATGGCGCCAACAATGCTCTCCTTAAATGCAGGACGCACGCAATTTCACACTCTTTCTTTTCGTTAAGGGAAGTCATTTAAAATATGTTTTTCCTTACTCCCCAATGCATTGTCCTCATACTGCCCACCATCCACCCAGAAAACAATTGGCTATCGTGTGTAGAGAGTTTGCCACTGGGAGTATCTGCTTGCAGACTCTTTATTTTCTGCTTGTCCTTTTTTGTCCAAAAAATGGGATTTCCAGCCCCCCAGCGTTCCTTTCCAGTTTACTACCAAGGGATTTAATTTCCTCGGATAGAGCGTTGCTGAACTGGCTCAGATCAATTTTTCGGTGTGTGCTGTTTATACGTATTTCTTAACCCACCCCAGGGCACACACATCCTTAAATAATCACGCAAACTCTTGGCTGAGAGACAAATTGAGCATTGTTTAAGGATTTAAAGTGGTACAAGGCTCGTTCTGAGGGTGTTCCTTTCTTCAATCACGATGGGCCATATTGATCTGACTGTGTGGGGTGGACTGATTGCAGTAGGATTCATCATGCTCTCGACAGGCTGCTCTAATGAAGAAGGATAAGCTAGCTGTTGGGGTTTCATTGAGCAGGCTAGATTGATTATCAGGCCTCTTAAAGAATGGCACCTCCTACAGCCACGGTGAAGTGGGTTAAGTGTCGCAGACTACCATTGAAACTCTCTCTGATAACAGTGTACCACAACATTCTCAATCCCCAGCAAGTAATCACGTCTCCTGCATGAGGATGGGAATAAAAACTGTTCATATATTTGTAAGTTTTCGGTTAAGGATAAAGGGGCCTTGTCTGATTTAATCAACCCTTTGTGCCGTGGCTAGCCAAGGCAAATGTTCAGCTGGTTTAGAAACTTCCTGTCTCCCAGCCTGTTAACCCCATTACTCCAAAGTCTCAACAAATATAGTTGTGAATATGTGTGCACCTGTCCAGCTCTAATGGCTTGTTATTATCATTTTCCAGCTGTGATTGATGGGAATTATTTGATTAATGGATGGTTGAATGTTTTCGAGCCTTGCTAAAGTGAGCTGCAAATTAATTTAATATCCTCTCTGGTCATAAGCTATGAAACCTGAATCAGTGTGATGATGTGTAAACCATTTGTGGCATGTATTTAATCTCCGGACAATGGATGGAGATGTTAATGCATGCTACACTAGGTTCTATTTATGCAGACTATAAAGATTGTTCAAGCCGAACGTAATTTCAACCAGTTCCGAGCTGGGAGAGGGCTGAACAATTTGCATTAGGAGCAGAAATATCAATTAAGGGAAAAGACCTAAATGCGGACACTGTCAAGTGAGGCCAAACAAAAAGGGTACTCACTATGGCCAGTTAATAATCAACCTGGAACTGACAGCAGCTCTTTGAAGAGTACATCCGTGAGATGGGGCATTGAGCACAATCTCCCTCTGCCATTAATTGATAAGGCTTCAGGTTTGCTTCATTCCCCACATGTTGAGTTCATAGTTAAGTCATCTGAGGAAAGAGCAGAAAGTCACATTGTGCAATATGCCACACACTGCAAACAGGACGCCACAGTTGTGGGATCACAACTGGGGTATCAGTTGTATTGCATGCTTTATACTATGGACTGTGACACAAACGTGTATACATGCAGCATCATCAGCATAAAGGAATGTTGCTGGCTAGCCTGGCCCGATGAAAGGAAGATGAAAAGATTTGGCAGCATACCTTCTCTCAGGATTAATTAGCGGAATGCCAGGTAAGGCAAAACCAGACCTAGACACATTTTCACAGCAAAAATCAGATATTGCAAAGGATATCTTAAAGGTAATAGCCTCACCCCATATACCAAATACCACATACAGCATCGTATGTCCTGAGAATGTAATTAGACACCAGTGAAGTAACCGCATTCCACAGATTACTCACCACATAGTTTACAGTGAATCACAGTAAGATGCTGCTAAAAATATTTGCTTTGTGCATATGGTAGACCAGAATAGAATAGCAACCGTACACAATGCACCAGACACCATTGGACAGAACACAACATCACTGGACACAAGGGTGTTGGTTGTACAATGTACAAAAATGAACAGGAAGTGGTCTGCATATCGCCAACATTCAGGATTCCTCAGATTTTGGTACTCCAGCCACTGCCAAGATGCCACATGGAGTTAAATTATCTTCTGGTGCATCCCAGTGTACAGGGAAAGCATGGTTTGAAGAACAGGGAAAATGCTTCTTTTGTTGATTGCTACAGATAGATTATACAAGGATGATACCACAGCTGAGGGGTGAGATTCTCCGTTTGCCGACGGCGTAATCATATTCGGCAGTCGGGTGGAGAATCCCTTTTGACACTGAAATGGGGGGGCAGCGCCTGGTTTTCGGATGCTCCGTCCCCTCCAAAGTGACATCATTGGTGAGAACGTCACACGCCGCTGGGACTGCCTCAGGACGTCACCTGAAGGCCCTCCCCTGATGCTCCCTCCCCGATGGGCCGACTTCCCGACGGGGTGGGACGCGGGCGCTCTGCGTTTTTGTTGCTACACATGGCGGCTACAGGCTGTGTCCAGCGCCACCACAGCCTTGGGGGGGGGGAGCCCATTCCGCTGGTTGGAGGGGCTTCGGCGGGGGCTAGGGGGACTGGTGGGGGGTGGTCAAGGGTTGGCGAGGGGGTTTACAGGGGGGCACTATTTGGCAGGCCGGGTCCATACGCGGCCGGCTCTATGTTGTACGGTGCGGCCACTGCAGGTCGTTACCATACACACGCGCGGCCACGGACTCAGCAATTCTCCAGCCATTTCTGTCGCGAACACCAGGGGAGGGTTTATGTGGCGTGGCTGTTGGAGCATCGGTGTGGGGCCGCACCAACTTTTTCATCGTAAAACTAAATACTTCCTTCAGACATAACCTCAAAATTGGAGAATTCAGCCCGAGATGTTTCACCCACTGGAGAGGTTGAAGATCAAAAAGAAAACCAAGGGGTGATCTAGTAGAGTCTTCCAGATTATGAAAGGATTTGGTAGGGTAAGCAGAGAGACGTTTCCATCATCCGGAAGGGTGGTGGGATGAGGGGAAGGTGACGGATGGGGTGAGGGGTAGGGGGGCAGATGAAACTCAGGGTCCGAGATATAAGATCATCGCTAAGAAATCCTATAAGGAATTCAGGAGAAATCTCTTTATGGAGAGAGTTGTTGAATGCAGAACTCATTACCATAAGGAGTGATTGAGGCGAATGACACATAGACTTTTAGGGGGAAGCTGGAAAACCGCATGAGGAACAAAGGACTAGAAAGTTATGTTGATAAGATTACTTTAAGAGGGGCAGGGGCAGAGTTATATGTAACACTAACACCGGCATGGGTCATTTGGGCCAAATTGCCTCTTTATGTGCTGTGCTATGTAATTCTACATAAGTGGCAGGGGCATAAATCAACATTAGCTAATCATATGTATGAATTCTCGAAGGAATTTTCATCCAACCTGTTTTTCTGACATCATTCACAGAGTTTAAGAACTGCTCCAGGACACTTTCTGCTAAAAGCATCTGGCTAAATCAGTCTCGGAATTTTCATACCATTTCTGTTACGGATACTGAACTGGAGCACAAATCTATGGCACAATCATAGGATTTACAGTGCAGAAGGAGGCCATTTGGCCCATTGAGTCTGCACCGGCCCTTGGAAAGAGCACCCTCCACCCAGTAACCCCACCCACCTTTTTTGGACACTAAGGGCACTTTAGCACGATCAATCCATCTAACCTGCACACCTTTGGGCAGCGGGAGGAAACTGCATTTGACTCAATCTTGCGACTGAGATTGAAATGAATGCAAATGAAGGTTAATGATATTCTCGTTATTTTTGGGCGAGATCCGGAACTCACCATTGGGACCGGGCAGGTGAATCGCAAAATGGTTTTCACCCGTTGCGAATCTCAATTTTGTCCTTTCCCGCTATTCACCCGGTGAGCCCTGATCCGCATATGGCTCAACTTAAATCACGGCCACAATATTCTATCCTCCCTTCCTCTGCTAAAGGCTTTCTCCATCCTCGCCAGCCCTGTTTTCTGGTGGGGCGCACCCCTGCCGGCAGTGGGACTCTCCATTCCCGCAGCCGGTCAATGGGGTTTCCCATTGTGGCCACCCCATGCCGTCGGGAAACGTGCGGGCATGGGTGTGCTGCCGGCGATGTGGAGGATCCCACCGACAAAGAATCCCGCAGCTTAACTCCCTCAATGGGATATGATTTGGCAAAGGGTCAAGTGTGAATATCGACACGCTATCCGATTATGGCTGAATGCAACCTCTCCCCTCATCCGACATGCACACTTGGAGGAGGGGGCCTCGTACAAGGAGCAAGAATGGGAATATGACTGATTAACCCATATCTAACTCATGAACTCTTGTTGAAATATCTGTGCTGAGACACACTCAGTGCCTGTCTCCATGCCCCACCAGAAATAAAAAATCATGGCAATTTGCCGTGTCTCAGTCATTTATTAATAAAGAGTTTCTTCAGGCAGAGAACTGAAGATGATGACATTGCCATTTCGGGGATATTGCTGTGCGCAAATTGGCTGTTTGTTGAATTACAAAAGTCGCTTGGAGGTAGGCAGGGGTGATGTGCTCCAGCTAACACATCCGCAGGAGCTTTGTTTACAATTTAAAATGTAAACGCCGTCGTGCTTAGCCTCCATTCAGGCTCTGTCTCTCTCAGTGACCACGCCCAGGATTAACCAATCATACACAGTGAGCAGGCAACAATCAACAGACACACATCAAACACTGAACAATCGAGCACTACAGTGACCATACTTCCAACCATATTTAATTGTCTGTTAGCAGTTGGGACATCCTGAGGTCATGATAGGCACTACATAAATCCAAATATTTTTCTTTCGGATATAAATGTGGTGAATTAAACTAATTGCAGCAAGGGTGCTCAAAAATACAGAGCTTATATTGACGTTGTCTGTCACTTTATCACCCAATTACTACTGAGTGGCAAGGGTACATTTAGCTGTTTTACTGTCATTACTCATGTCTTTATGGTGAGTGCTGTTAACGTTTTTCGATACTGTTTTCACACAATAGTGCATGCTCACCAAAATAAGCTTAAAAAGTACCAGGTTAGCCAATTATTTGGTGGCAAGTGCCACTCGTTTTAGTTATCCAATTGTTCATTTATTGGCATCCCTTGAACCTCGGATGTGCTGCAGGTTATATTTAAGCTCAGGTTAATTAACATTTTTCTATTCATTCTCAGGATGTGAACGTCATTGGCAAGGCCAGTATTCATGAACTATGGTGGTGGTGTGGGCTTTCCTTCCAAACTGATTTTGTACTTTGATACAACTCAGTAGCTTGCTTGGCCACTTCAGGCTAGAGTGAGACTGGGGTAACGTGGAGACAAAGCTGGGCAAGGATGGCAGATTTCCTTCCTTCTTTGAAGGACATTAAAGAAGCCTTTGGCCTTTTGCAACAGCTTTGTGGTCACTTTTACTGATTTCTAATTTTATTCTCAAATTTGTTGAATTGAATTTAAATTCTCGAATGGCCACAATCAATGGGATTGGGACTCGTGTTCGATTGCATTAGTATTCCAATCTCTGAATTACTAGCCCAGTACATAACCACGACACTATCGTCTGTTATATTGACAGGCCTAACTCAATATACTCAGTGTTTTTTTGATCTTATGTTTAGAATTATGTGATACAACATGTGCAACAATTATTAGCATTATTGTTTGACTGCATTGTTCTGAGTCAACATTGGAAAACCTTTGCAATGGCAATAAATAACTTTGATGTTTCAATTTACACAAGTACTTTGTGCATGGCTGAACTCAGGAAAGTAACATCCAGAGCATAAAAGTGCAACACGTAGAATACAGTGCGGAAGGAGTCCATTTGGCCCATCAAGTCTGCACGGAACCCTCTGAAAGAGCACTATAACGAGGCCCACTCTCCTGCCCTATCCCCATAACCCCATCTAGCCTTTGGACACTAGGTGGCAATTTAGCATGGCCAATCCACCTAACCTGCACATCTTTGGACTGCGTGAGGAAACCGGAGCACCCGGAGGAAACACACGTAGACACTGGGAGAATGTGAAAACTCCACACGGACAGTCACCCAAGGCCGGAATTGAACCTGGGTACCTGGTGCTGTGAGGCAGCAGTACTAACCACTGTGCCACCATGCCGCCCCTGTGATGGAAAATTCCAGAATCAAGGTGTTGTGAATGGGCGGATGCAAGCTGTTGTGATATCACAGTGGCATCTCTATGGCATCACCGTGAATATGACTGGAGGATAGAAGGTAAAGTCTCCATGTTAGATAGTAACTATTGCCTGTGATCCCTAATGCAGATGTTCACTACTGTCTGTGACTCAGTATCAGTAAGACTTTATGCATATCTTATGAGTAAAGTATATAATCAATAAATCAACCTTTACAGTTGTTAGGACCCAAGCCTGTGCAGAGCTGTATTTGTTGTTGGTAGTAAATGCACTTCATGTAAAATGTGTTCAACCAGAAGCCTCATCCTTCTCAAAAGCTTGCTTAACATAGACACCATAGAGACAGATCCCCTGAGGTCTGTATCAAAATCCTCAATATAAATGGTGGCAACAGACCGCAAGAGACTACGACACAAGGTTAATTTTCATTTCCAAATAAAATAAAATGGACATTCTGCATTTGGTAAGGAAAGAGTGCAGTGTCAGAGAACTGGCAGATATTTAATGCTGTACTTATATTTAAGAAGGCAGATAGAACATATCGAGTGAACTGTCGCTTAGTCAGCTTGACAATAGCACTGGAAAAAAATATGGCGATCTCCACTAAAGGAGAAAATAGAAAAATAAATCCAGCAAGCAAACTTGTGAGAATTAACTGAGAGGGGCTGAATTCTCCGATTTGGAGACTATGTCCCCACGCTGGCGTGGGAATGTTGGCGTTTTACGCGAGGAAAACTGGTGCAAAGCGGCCACCGATTGCCCGTTTTGCTGGGGGCTAGCATGACGGCAGCGGAGAGCACCCGGCTCTAGCTGCCGATATGGCCAGGAGAATTGCCCGGTCCGTGGCCACGCATGCGCACGGTGGTGACCGGCAGCGGCCGCGCCACACTTCATGGCAGAGGCCGCTCGCAGACTCACACGCTCCGGACCGACCCACCACAGTACCCACAGAGCCGAGTAATGTCCCCCCCTGCCCGCAGATTGCCCCCCCCCCCCCCAACTGTGGTGTCACTGGACTGAGTTCACAGCCGCCACGCTGACTTCCTGACGGATGTGACCACACGTGTCCCACGCCGTCGGGAACTCGGCCGGTCGGGAGCAAAGCATTGGCCTGAGGCCGTCGATATGTTGTGTGGCATACTCTGCGAGTACAGCGCTTTGGAGGGGGCGGCGCATCGCCAAAGCGGCGCCACCCCCGCTTCTGTCGGGAAATGTATTTCTCCGGCCGTTCGCCGAATGCGATTTCGGCGTTGGCGACTAGAGAATCCAGCCCCAGGAATATCAAAAAATAAAGTCTTGTTTAAAGAACCATATTAAATTCTTCGTAAAGGTAACAGAGAGTTGGTACCTCTATCAAATTGTCTACTGTGATTCAAGCAGGTGGCTCAACAGCACCTCCTCAAGGGCAATTAACGATGGGCAATAAATGATGACCTTGCCAGCAATTTCACATCCCATAATCCCATGAATTAATAAACAGAGACATGGGTAATGTAGTAGATGTAATATATCTATGGCGGAACTTTCTGGTACTACCGTGTTGGGCGAGAGCGAAGAATTCGGAGAGAGGCCAAAAATTGGAATCCCGCCGCGGGAAATCAATTTGGAATTTTTTCTCATCACTTTTAAGGCAGGTTTGTTGCCATTGCCCTTCATAATGATCTACTTATGCGAGATTGGATTTTCCGTTCTCATGAAGATGGCTCAAGGGATGAAGTATACGCTCGATAAGTGCATTGCCCTCTCCGCCTATGAACCTGATTGGAATGAGATTGTGAGGACCAAGCAGCTCCCCCTTTGCATTAAAGGTAAGCAAACGTGGGGTGTGTTGCGAAGGTCGGCCGGCGTGGGGGGCAGCACGGTAGCACAGTGGTTAACACTGTGGCTTCACAGCGCCAGGGTCTCAGGTTCAATTCTCCATTGGATCAATGCCTGTGCGGAGTCTGCACGTTCTCCCCGTGTCTGCGTGTGTTTTCTCCGGGTGCTGCGGTTTCCTCCCACAGTCCAAAGATGTGCAGGTTAGGTGGATTGGCCGTGCTAAATTGCCCTTAGTGTCCAAAAAAGGTTAGGAGGGGTTATTGGGTTATGGGGACAGGGTGAAAGTGAGGGCTTAAGTGGGTCGGTGCAGAGTCGATGGGCCAAATGGTCTCCTTCTGTATTGCATGTTCTGTATGTTCTATGAAGGTCGGCCGGTCGGGGTCATGAAGGTTGGCTGGTTGGCAAAGGTGGGTCCCTGGAAAAAAAGAATGAAATGCACTGCTCTAAAGGCTGGATGGTTAAGTATGTTCAAGGCTGACATAGACAGATTTTTAATAAGTAAGGGAATCAAGGATTATGGAGATGAGGCAGGAAAGTAGAGTGGAGAATTATCATATCAGATCAGTCATGATCTCTTTGAATGGCAGAGCAGACCTAATGGGCCGAATGGCCTACTTCTGCTCCTGCGTCAGATGGTCTTATAAATACAGAATGGATGGTTGGGCAGAATGGCCAGATTCTATGTTGTATATACTATGTGATTCTATATAGTAGATGAAAAGGAAGACAGGGAATAGCAGTAATAATAACAAACTACTGATTTAAATCATTTGCAGGCAAAAAATTATTTTTGTATTTCACATTAAAGTTAATTAATTTCAGTCTGATGCTTTTCAATTTTCTTTTATATTCTTAATAATTCATCTTGTCTATAAGTAGATGGTTAAACTCATTGCAATTCCCCTGAAGGAATGTTTTTGCATCAATGCACTTTCGCCCTCAAAACTGAATGAAACATAACGGGTTGCATCCTGTGTTGTTTGGGATTCTCCGTTGCGCCGGCAGCGTACCTGCGCCCGGGGATTTCCTGGTACGGCGGGACGGAGAATCCCACCCGTGAGCTTTCATTCATGCAGCACCTTTAAAGTAGTTAACGCATTCCAAGGAGCCTCACGGGAACGTCATCAGACAAAAAAAAAATGTTCAACAAACGAAATACCCGCGACACATCATCAAAGGGTTAAATTTGAAAAAATTCCAAAGTATTTTTCAGTCCCATCAATGGCTGGATTTTACTGATAGATCCGGGCATTGGTATTTTCTGCACACTTCTGCTTTGGTGGAAGATTGGCAGAAAACCAAGAGAAATAGTGGGGGCAGTGCCAGGGGGCAGTGCCAAGGGGTGTTGCCTGGAAGGGGGGGGGGAGGTGTTGGATGCGGAGGGGGGCTGCTGGGGTGGGGGGGGGGGGTGTTATATTTTTAATTTTCTGTATCAGGGCGGCCTTTAGAAACAGGGCCCTGATCTTTTCTAAAACAAAGTTGCTGGTGTGGCCGGCAGTTTCAACGCTGCTTTTTCTGTCCGCTGTGACATCCTGTATATATTGGGGAACATTCCGCCTGGTGTTAAACAGTTAACGTGGGAGGTCTGTAAAGAAAAGCCGCCACACATCGCACAGAAATACTATAGATTCTAAATACTCCTCCCCGGTGCCCTTGCCAATGTGCAGCACAGCTTGCGTAACTTCCACTGCTATTGCTGGGTGTCCATTTTCTCATATCGTTGCCAGTTCATCATTTAATGCGCCAGAGTATTCCAGGTGGGCTTCAGGACAAGACGGTGAGTGGTATACCCCTTCAGAGATACAGCAAGAGAAGTAGGCCATTCAACCCCTCAAACCCACTCTGCCAGTCAAATAAGTCACGGCTGAAGTGTGCCTCAACTGGTAGCTTCATTTCCCCTGGAACCCTCACCGAACAAAAATATACTTATCACAGTTTTGAGAACTGATTGTCCGCCTTCTTGGTCTTTTGAGGGGGGTGAGAATGCCATGTTTCTATTAACCTATGTGTGGAAAATGCTTTTCTCCCTAAGTGTCCTAGCTCCAATTTGAAGGTTGCCTCTCTTTTCATTGTTTTTGGACCCTTTGGATCAAAGGTCACTGATCCTCAAACAACGGTCATTTCAGGAACCTGGGGCAGAATTCGCCCGGGGCCAGCGTCAATCCCGCCCTCACCGTGGCCCGAATTCTCCACCACCCGGGAATCGGCGGGGGCGAGAATCGGCCGTGCCGGTCGGCGGGCCCCCCACGGCGATTCTCCGGCCCGTGATGGGCCGTAGTCCCGCCGCTGACAGGCCTTTCCCGCCGGCGGGAATCAAAGCATGTCTGGTGCTGGCGGGATTGGCGGCGCGGGCGGGCGCCGGGGTCCTGGGGGGGGCGCGGGGTGATCTGGCCCCGGGGGGTGGCCCCACGGTGGCCTGGCCCACGATCAGGGCCCACCAATTGGCGGGCGGGCCTGTGCCGTGGGGGCACTCTTTTTCTTCCGCCCCGCCATGGCCTTCACCACGGCGGGGGCGGAAGAGACCCCCACCCCTGCGCATGTGCCAGTATGACGTCAGCAGCCGCTGATGCACCGGCGCATGCGCAGACTTCCGCCGGCCAGCGAAGGCCTTTCGGCCCCGGCAGCAGTGGTTCACGCCACTCCGTCCAGCCGGGACCCCCCGCCCCGCCGGGTAGGGGAGAATCCCGGCCCTGAATTCCATTTTGTTTACAAAAGGATCACTTGAAGAGTCTGGAAATCTCCCCTCAGATTATGTCATCTGTCAATCGTATATTCTTCTGACAGTCCCTCAAATCGAGGAAGATGCTTGCCATGGACTGCAGAAAGATCCTGGCTGGGATTCTCCCAGCCCGCAATGGGGTGGCGAACCACCAGGGGCGCGGGAAATACCCACCATACCGCCGATTATCCAGAGAATCGGCAGCAATCGCACCCACGCAATCGCCGCGGGCGACAGGCTGAACTCCTGCCAGGTTCCGCTGAGTCCTGCTGGCGTGGTTCAAACCTGGTACCACCTGACAGGAGCTCGGGCCCGCGGCCACTGTGTACGTCCTGGTGGGGGGATGGGGGGGGTGGGGGGATCTGACTCCGGGGGGGCCCTCCACAGGGTCCAGGTCCATGATCGGGGGCTTCCGAACGGCGGGCGGGATGGCAACCACGGGCATGCACTGGCGTGGAGACGGCCGTCATGCGCATGCGAGGACCCGCACCGGCCGTGCATAGCCGCCTTTCAGCGCCGGAGCAGCACGCAGCACTCCGGGTGCAATGCTAGCCCCCTAAAATACGGTGAATTGCTGGGCCAGGAGACCCGTTGACGCCGGCATACAACACTCCGGTGTTTACGCCGGCGTCAAGACTTGGCCGGGAATTCAGAGAATCCTGACCCCTGTGTTTGGAGTCGTTTACTATGGAGAAGCTGTAACTCTGTAGCTACCTAGCACAGATCTGTTTGACCAGGAAACTATCCCGCTTCCCGTAGGCACATTGGAAGGATTTTCAGGTTTGATAATCAATCGGTTTGGCCAGTTCTATGAACGCACCTTCCATGGCCGTCAAGCACTGGAGCAGGACTCAAACCTGCATCTTCTGGCTCAGAGGCAGGATTGTTACCCATTGCACCATAAGATCTTCCCTCACTTGTATATAGAAGTTCAATAGCTGAGTTGTTGAGTAATTCTTCAGACTGAAAATAATCTGGTGGTTATAATATTTTTGAGGATTTCCACGGTCCCGTTAACTGCCTTGGTCAAATTCAGTAAGTGCCGACCCTCATTCTAATGGCCAGAAACTGTACCCTGCTGTTTTGCCATTATTATGAAAGGGAAAGATCCTGTTACAACATATCACAGTCGTTTACTGTCACTTACAGTAAACCCTGCGACCAGTATCCTGTAACTTAAGTATAAAGCGGGCACCACTCTCCCCTAGCCAGCCTCTCTTTGTGGATAATACATTTATAACGCTTGCTGCATTGTACAAAAGATGCACATCGTGTTTGATTGTATTTAAACGGTTATGGACACGGTGTTTGTGAGTGTCGGGGAACTTGCTGACAGCTGCGAGTTTTCTTTATGTTTACACTTTGTCATCAGGAGGGTTTAAAACAGTAAAATATCTGCCTGTAAAATCTTGTGGAAGCCAAGTTAATGCATATGGAAATATCACAGACATCTCATCAAGAAGATGGATGCTGTTTGCACGCTAGTTTAACCAGTTGCTCTACCTCTTGAAGGTGCTGGAGAAATTATTATTAGCTCCTTCTTGCGTCTATTCTTGTGCTTTGGTCAGCAAACTATTTATGTGGCTTGCAGCTTACAAATATACCAAAGAGGCTGAGACGCACACAAGTTATGAAGTGCCAGACGGGAGCTGAAGCTGTCAAAAATAATAAGAGGAGACGTTAGAAATCTGCAACACCTCCATCTGCATCTGAAAATAAAAAATGAGAGAGGCTCATTTATCATCCAGTTTCCAGTTCCAACAAGAAGAAGAAAAGAAAGACTTGCATTTATGTATTACCTTTCATTGTCCAAGGACATTACAAAGTAGTGTGCCACCAATGCTTTGGAAGTGTAGCCACTGTTTTAATGTAGGGAGGGGGAAGAGTCAATTTTCACCCAGCAAGCTCTCACCGAAACAATACTGTAATGAGTCGGTAATCTGGCTGGGATTTTCCAGCCTCACTATGGGAGATGCAGCGAGTCCATTGACCTGCAGCAGGACTTGAGGATTAGTGGACGGGGCTGGAAAATCCCGGCCTCCGTCGTTTTAATGCAGCTGTGCAAAGGGGTCCGCCATCAAGGCTCTGACCCAGCTTGTGCCTTTGAAGGTGCTGACAGATCTGCCAAGTACAATAACTCACCGCTTCTGTATCGACCTTGTGAGCACTAAGTGGTGTACCGAGAGAGGTCAGGAACAGGAAATGTCCAACCCTGCGCTTGTGTAGACCGGGTGGTCACATGGATGCTGGGACGACGTGGGTAAAAAAAGGAGTCACGTCTCAGCAGCGAGTAAGCTCTGCCTTGGGCGTGGGCAGACTCACAGTGTGTAAGAGCTGCTCCGTATTGTCAATAAACTTCTATTGTGGTTAGTCCCTGGTCACCAGTTATTGCAACCCAGTAATTCAACACGGTGTCAGGAATTGGCAGAATGTCACAGGGACTTTGTTGCATTGACCCACTCATGTTTGACAAAAACATCGTAGACAGCCGGACAAAATTCGAAAGGGTGGCGTATCTACTGCAGTGCAGCCTATCAGACAAATCAAAGAGGGTCGAGGCGTACACTCTCTTTAATTTAGCGGGGCCTGAGGAGGCCGAGAAATTTGAGTCTTTTGTTTTTCAAAAGGGTGGAGAGTAGGAGGACCACGAGATGTTGCGCAAAATGTCCGAGCACATGTGCATGCCAGTACAGAACATTATATTGGATAGACATGCGTTTAATACTACTCACCAAAAATTTGATGAATCTATTCAGTTGTACAGCACGGCCCTAAAATCTCTGGCAAAGAAATGCGTGTTTGGCACCCCCACCGATGAATGTGTGAGACATCCTGTTGTGTGTGGGGTTAATCGTGATGTCCAGAAGCAGCAGCTTCTTTGGGAAATAGGTTTATCCCTGGAATCTGTGATCAGCATCTATGTGCTGAACAAGTGGTCAAGCAGCAAAGAGCTGAGGTGGGAAACAGAGGTTTTCGCGGTACAGAGCTCACCCTGCCCCAAATGCGGTGGCCACCATTTACAGAGCGGAACTGAATGCCTGGCGTCTGGTAAGCGCTGTAACAAATGTGGCAAATGGAACCATTTTGCAAAATGCTTCAGATCCAAGTCACAGCAGCTCACCCGACCCAACAGTCACATCGCAGCCGGTCACTTCTCCAGGCTGCAGAGCAGGAGCACGGGAAATCAATTGGAGCTCAATCAGAGTGATCAAGGCACCGAGCTTCCGAGAACACTACTGTGAGCGTGTGACACCATTACATTGAAGGGTGAGATTTTCACCATGTTGAACTTTGCCTGCAGCAAGGCAAATCAAAAAGTAAAGACCCAACACTGGAGCAAAGTGCAACGTCCTGCCCAGGCAACTACTGAGAGAAATCGACCCATGTGCTGCAGAAGATCCCAACAGTCAGGTGGACCTTATCGCATATGATGGGCAATCTATCTGCATGGAAGGTGTGGTCACTCTCCACTCCACGCAGGGCAGCTTCCAGTTTCATACCATTGGCCAAAACATAACGCCGCTGTTGGGTCTTCAGGGCAGCATCACAAGGGGTTAATCCACCTTGGTCCAGATGTACACACTCTGCAGCACCAGGCTTCAGGAATGATAGAATATAAAGACCCATTCAACTGCGCCGTCATTGGGAAGCTACCTGTAATATATCACATGAGGCGAGATAACTCAGTACCACCCACTGTCTGTGCTCCGAGAAGAGTTCCCCTCGTGATGAAGCAGGAAGAAGTCGATGAGCTGGACCAAATGACAACAGTGGGTGTTAAAAGCCCCGTGGACAAGGCCACTGACTGGGTTTCAGCAATGGTAGCTGCAGTGAAGAAAGGCAGCATGGTCATAATCTGCATCAACCCAGTTCACCTAAACAGGGAACTACTCAGACCCTCATCACCCTATGAACAGCTGACAGGCCCAATGCCAAACTTTTCAACAACTTGGTTGCGAAGTGTGGGATCTGGCAAATCCTGCTGGATGATAAATCCTTGAAATACACTACGTTCATGTCTCCAGTAGGCAGATACCGTTTACCGCATGCCCTATGGAATCTCCACTGGCAGTGAGTTCTTCCAATGGTGCATGGACCATCTTGCTCTGGGGTGTACAATACAAGAATCTGATGACCTTGTTTAGTCCTTGACAGCTTAACCCTGCTAACTGCATGTTCAGGGTCAACCATGTACCTTATGAGAGTCATCTCCTCAGAGTTAATGGTGTGAAGCCACATCCAGACACGCCAGCAGCTGTATGACAAATGTCCATTCCCAAGGACAAGCACACCTTGTAGCGAAAAAATTATTTTTGAAAGTTCATTCCTAACTACAGTGAGGTCATCGGACCCTTTCGTCAGTGCCTCCTCCAAGATATCGAATTATGTTGACAGGATCTCCCTACATAATCTCAGACTGAAGGGACGATCCTTTAAAAGAGATGAGGCGAAATTTCTTCTGCCAGAGGATGGTGAATCTGTGGAACTCTTTGCCGCAGAATGCTGTGGAGGCCAAGCCCCTGAGTGTCTTTAAGACAGAGATACATAAGGTGGGATTCTGTGATCCTGAGGCTAAGTGTTGACGCCGTTGGAAACACCATTGTGTTTCTCGACGGTGTCAATACGGCTTCAGGATCAACAATTCTGGCCCCCAGAGGGGGCCAGCACAGCACTTGAGCTGCTCACGCTGCTCCAGCTGCTGATTCTGTCATGAACTGGGTGCCGCGGGATCCACGCATGCACAGTGGCACCGGCGCCAACGTGCACATGCGCAGTGGCTCCCTTCCAGGCGCTGCCCTGACGCAATATGACGCAGGGCTACAGGGACCAGAGCGAAAGAAAGGAGGCCCCCAGCCAGAGAGGCCGGCCCGTCGATCGGTGGGACCCGATCGCGGGCCAGGCCACATCGGAGGCCACCCCCCGGGGTCGGACCCCCCTCCCCCGGACCCTTCAACGTCGAGGTCCTGTTGGCTGAGAGCAGGTGTGAACGGCGCCGGCGGGACTTGGGTTTTTTATGACGGCCGCTTGGCCCATCCCAAACGGCGGGGAAGCCCAGTACAGCGGCCCCCGACCGGCGCCGCGCCAACCACGCCGGCGCCAATGGCGCCAATTCTCCGCTCTGCAGAGAATCACCTCCCAGCATCGGGGCGACATGGTGCAATTCGCGCCGGTGACGGGGATTCTCCGGCCCGGCCCCGGGCTGAGAGAATCCCGCCCATAGTTCTGGATTAATAGAGGGATCAGGGGTTATGGGGAGAAGGCAGAAGGATGGGGATGACAAAAATAAATCACCATGATTGAATGGCAAAGCAGGCACGATGGCCTAATTCTGCTCCGATATCTTATGGTCTTATGATCAACCTCTTATAACTATTCTTAAAAAGCCTCTTCACACTGCATCTGTACGACTGCAATGCATGATGCTCAAGCTGCAGCGCTACAACCTCAGTGTCATCTACAAATGTGGTCGGGAGCTGTACTTGGACGATGTTCATTGCAGAGCTTTCCTACCCAGCACTGACCAGCAGATCGTGAGCAGGACATTTACATTATTACCGTACAGGTACTTTTATCTCATCGAATCAAGGAACTTGAGGATGTCCTGCAGGCGGATCGCAAATGCAGGCAAGTCCATGATGCCATTATGAAAGGCTGGCGCAAGTCTTCAAAGGAGCTTCCCCATGAGCTCCGCACATTCTTCTCTATGAGAGAGGAGCTGGCTGTAAAAGATGGAATAATGCCACATCGACAGCCATTCATCATCCCCAACTCTCTGCACAAATACTTTACCCAGCAACTCCACCAAGGGCACCTCGGTCTGGAGGCAACCAGATACAGGGCCAAGGAATCTCTATAGCGGCTCGTAATGTATGCAGACATGGAGAGGGAAGCATCCAGGTGTGCACCATGAAACGCACCCAAGCCTCACCAAGCCAAAGAACCCTGCAGCTACATGAGGACGCAGACCAGCCATGGGCATTCATGGCAGCCGATAACTTCAACTGGAACGATTAAATGGCGGAGCGGACTCGATGGGCTGAATGCCCTAATTCTGCTCCTGTGTCTTATGGTAAAAAGCATAGTCGACTCGTATGTTGGTTCGAAACTGTGGGCAGAGTCGGTGACTCTGAGACTCCCCGAGTCTGGACCTGAGGATCTGGCAAGACTTAAAACAAGAAGTCAAAGACTTCACATGAATGGTCAAGATCAGTGAGTGAATCTTCACACAACATCTCCCATATACCACACACATCAACCGCTCACGCTGCTCAATGCACCATACCTTCACCATTCACCCAGCAACACTGCCTGCCATTCAGGATTCACAACAGTCAGACAAGCTCACACCACCAGGCCGATCAAGGCCTTTCAGTACTCCTTCTCCTCCAACAGTGCAGGGTGGGTCATGCAGAACGCAGCTCGTGGCGCAACACAACCCCAGGAAGTGGCAGTAACCCTCTGGAGCCCCACTAGAGGCGCCACTATACAAAGCAATTCCCAGCCCAATGTGCTATTGGCAACAGAATGATCATCAACTTCAGCAGAAATGGAAACTGGTCAGCACAATTTTCTGTATAGAACCAGTTAGCTACAGTAAGCAGGGTCGCTATGAGTTGTGAGGATTATTGTTCCCAGCATCCGATATTTTCAACTCAGAATTCAAGCCCTGTTCAGTCTCAAAGACAATTGTCAGCTTTGACCAGAATATAAACAAAAGAGGTGAGATGCCTGCATGAGCCATTCCAGAAAAGAGAGAATGTTGTCTCTACCAAATGTGTGTCAAACAAGAGGTGACAGGAAGACAAGTGTAGACGGGATTCTAACGGGCAGGAATGAAATGTTCAGCTGATGTTTGCTGTGAAGGGATGGGAATGGCTTTGGAATTCTTATTTCACAGGCAGGTCGTTATTTTTTAAACTTACTTATAAATTAACTGATGAACTGTTTTCGAATCAGAAGAACATGGGGCGGGATTCTCCCTTTGTGGCACTAAGTCCCCACACCCGCTGGAAAACGGGCGAGAATCACTCTGGACTTTTTCTTCGAAGGTCCAGGGTGATTCCCCATTTTCCAGGGGGCTAGCAGGCCTCTGGCGTGTGTCCCGCAGCTCTGCCTGCCGGCGGGGCCCTGCTGTACAGACTGCGTGGTCGCGCATGTGCACGGCGGCCGCAAACGGGTCCGCGCATGCGAACGGTGGCCCACCTCAGCATGGGCACCGCTGACATGGTGGGGCCATAGGGCAGGCCTGCGCGGAGGAAGATAGGTCGCTCCCAGATCGCAATGGCCCGCTGATCGGTGGCTCCCGATCGCGGGCCTGCCCATCATCGAGGCCCCCCCCCCTCAGGGTCCGATCCCCACCATAAAGCCCACATCAGCCGTGACTCCAAGTTCCTGCCGGGTGGAACCACATCAGAACCACACCGGCGGTAACTCGGCCGGTCGATTGCGGAGGATCGGCGGGGGGCCTTTTCCAACGGCCCCCGGCTGGCACCACGTCGATCGCGCGCGCGATGGCGGCGATTGTCCCGTCGCCGGAGAAATGCATGCTGGCACGGGGCCTATTTTGAGTAATTCTCCCGCGCCGAGCGCGATTTTGGCGCAGTTATGGGAGAATCTCGCCCATGACGTTCAAGGGGCGGCATTCTCCCCTACCCGGTGTGACGGAGGGTGCCGGAGTAGGGGAGTGGCGCCAACCACTCAGGGGTCGCGCCTCCACAAAGGTGGGGAGAATTCCCCACCTTTGGGGGCCAGCCCCTCGCCGGAGCGGTTGGCACCAGAAGACTGGTGTAAAAAACCGGCGCCCCCGGCAGCGGTGATGGCCAAAAGGCTTTCGCTGGCCGCTGACGTCACTGCCGGCGCATGCGCGATGTGGGGTTCTCTTCCGCTTCCGCCATGGCGGCCGCGGTGGAAAATAGTGCAGCCAGGGCACTGGCCCGGAGTCTGAGCGGGGGGCCCCGATCGCGGGCCAGGCCACCGTGGGGGCACCCCCGGGGTTCGATCGCCCCCCGCCCCCCTCCTCCAGGACCCCGGGGCCCGCTCACGCCGCTGATCCCGCCGTTCCAGAGGTGGTTCAAACCTCGGCGGCGGGAGAGGCCTCCCAGCGGCGGGACTTCGGCCCATCCGGGCCGGAGAATCACCGCAGTGGCCTCTCCGATCGGAGTGGCGAGATTCCCGCCACCGCCACTTCCCGGGTGGCGGAGAATCTCTGCCACGGCGGGGGCGGGATTTTCGGCGGCCCCAGGCGATTCTCCGACCCTGCTGGGGGTCGGAGAATTTCGCCCAAGATTGCACAGAAGAAAGATATTGGTATTGGAGAGAGCGAGAACAGAACATCAATTGCGTGTTTCCCTTTATTGGTGGTAGTGGCAGAAACAATCTGCATTCAAGATTAGATCGGCTCGATGGATCAAGGAAACTGGATCAAAGGGATGTAGGAACACAGAGGGTAAAAGTGTTTCGAACCCTTTGCTCATGGGCAGGATTAAGACCGAGTTGCTCATTGACATACTGCAGCTTCATTGCAAAAAGGGCCAGCTATATCTGGAAATAGTGGAAGATTAGAGATGAAGGGGCAAATAGTGCTTACAAGCTGATTGGTTCCTTTTTCTTCAGCTCAGCCAAAGTATTACCTACCAGTCAGCCAGTGTGTGAGGTGGCTGTTAGAGCCTCAGCTCAGAGCGCACACCTATGCACTTCCTCTCTGCAAATGATTACTTCCTGGTCACCATTCATCGTACTTTTATACCAGCCTCACCATTATAAATTCCTATCGCTGTATGTCTAATGGAAGAAACCTCTATCATACCATCGAGCTGTAGTTACACCTTGCTGTCTTTGGGCCAGTAGTGCCCTGCTTCGCAGCTCCACCTACCTTAAAAAAAAGCTAAGCACCAACCAACTCTGCTTCTCAAATTTGATGCATGTCCACCGCCCCCCCCCCCCCCCACCCCCCACTTCTGTTCAAAAATAAAGAAGATAGATTAATAACAGTGGTTAGCACTGCTGTCTCACAGCGCCAGGAACCAGGGTTCAATTCTGGCCTTGGGTGACTGCAAAGTTTACATGTTCTCTCCGTGTCTGCATGGGTGTCCTCCAGATACTCCAGTTTCCTCCCACAGTCCAAAGATGTGCAGGTTAGGTGGGGCTACAGGGATAGGGCAAGGGAGTGGGCCTCGGTAGAATGCTCCTTCAGAGGGTCAGTACAGACTCGATGGGCCGAATGACCTCCTTCTGTGCTGTAGGGATTCTATGGGATAAAAATATGCCTTGGGATTTTTTTCTTTATGGAACATTGAACATTTGAATCCAGGTGAGCTTTCCCACTGCATTGCAATGACAGAGACCCATTTATTTCTGAAGTAATCCATGGATTTGAAGGTCTGTTGATGAACCCAAGAGCTGTTCACATCATTTGAATCAACAACGGGACAGCTTCTTGGATGATAATCTACCATTCCTATAATTGAAGGCATTCAAGAGAATTTTACGTGTGTCACTTCAGATTGCCCAGCAGAGTAATTGGCAATGTTAAAATTGGATAATAGAAAGTATCTATTACTGAGATCAGCCAGAACTGTTTGCAGGGGAAACCTCACTAATCAGATATTATTAGAAGTGTCAGCCAATTTGGTAATTAGAGAGAAAGTGTACTTCTGCAATTGGAGAAGGATGGAGCCATCAGAAAATTGTCACCGAAGAATTTTCTCACATGATGGCCATTTTTTTATGCCCTCTCATCCTATCTCTTATTTAAAAGATAAATCAGTCACTTTATGGGTGAGGTGTCAAACTGAAATTTGCCTCATCATCTTCAATTTTCAATAAATGCCTTACCCAATCAGAAAGAAAGGCCGCTTGGCTGATGTGCTCAGCAGATTATGACAAGCAGTGTGCTCAGCACTAAGTTTGGCCGCCTCTCCAGCCAAATGTAGATGATTGGATCACTGCAGACGATCAACATAGAACCTATAAGAGAGCAGAGAAATAGCAAGCAATCTGATCGATTGTGTACCTGGTGTACATCCAGTATTCACTTGATTAACAATGCTCAGCCTTGTAGTATTAGGATGTTCAGCCTGTAAGGATTAATGTGGACCCAGAGAAACAGGAAACCCACATTATGATGTCAAGAGTCACATGGGAAGAGTAGTGTGCAGTACCATAGAATCACCACAATGCAGCCCCATCGAAAGAGAACCTTACCTAGGCCCACACCTCGGCCCTATCCTGCACATCTTTGGACACTACGGGCTATTTAGCATAGCCGATCCACCTAACCTGCTCATCTTTGGACTGTGGGAGAAAATGGAGCATCCGGAGGAAACCCACGCCGATATGTGGACAAGATGCAAACTCCACACAGACAGTCACCCAAGGCTGGAACTGAACCCGGGTCCCTGACGCTGTGAGGCAGCAGTGCTGACCACTGCACCACTGTGTTGCCCCTGTAGGAATAAGTCTGGTGGAAGTCGTCATGAAGATAGTACTTGGACAGGATTGAATTCCATGTATATCTATAGTGCTATGTGTGTTTAATAAATAGCCATTGTCCAACCATGCAAGACTCTAGACCTCAAAGGGGAAAGCAGCATGTGGTCATCTGCGACTATGGTGATACCTTGCCTTAGATTCAGCCATCTAGATCCTGAACTCTGAAATTCCCATTCTAAGTCTTTCCAATTCTCCTCCTTTAAGATGCTTCTTACATTATACCTCTTTGGCCAACCTCTCTCATTCTGCAGAGGGACAGGGGAATGGCACTCAGTCATGGTTCTGGCACGATGGACCAAATGGCTTCCTTTTGCACCGTGACAATTCTATTTCCTAATTGAGCTTCCAGTAAGTGTTTTGTCAGATTGTGCTTCTGTGAAACACCTTCGGACATTTTGGCACTTAACATCCGTGTATCGCCGGGAAGCCATGGCCCGCCAATACTGAGTGAGAAGATCTGTGCTCAAAAATCACTGCGATCATTCCAGCTGCAGCAAGAGCCTCGGGCCTACATCAGGAAACTCTGCACAGGCCCCAGTGCGGCGCAGTTTGAATTTGGCCATTCCCCTTATCACGGGAAACTAAGGGAACGCCCACTGCAGGTTTGTATTGAAGACGATAAGCAACAGGTTTCACAGTTGTTTTAAAGGTATGTTGAAATATTTTTAACAATTTTTAAAATTTTATTTTATACAGTCAATGTACAAAAGAAATTTAAAAAACTGTTAGAAAAATACTATTGTCATTGGTTGTTTTAAAATAATTTTTAATTTTATGTTTTACGATTAAAGCTGATTATTTAATATTTATAAGTGAACATAGGCTTTGTTATTTGTTTTAAACCTGAGGAACTATTTAAATCTGCACTATATTATTACATAACTTTACTTCAGGCATGATTAAAAGTGTTTGTATGTTTTACTTTAGAATATGGCAACTGCAAATTTAGTTGTGAAGAATAGGGGCGGGATTCTCCGACCCCCCCGCCGGGTCGGAGAATCCCTGGGGGGCAGCGTGAATCCCGCCCCGCCGCCCCGGTGCCAGCTGCCGTATTCTCTGGTGGCGTTTTTCGGGTGAGGGCAGTACTCACACCATGCCGGTCAGGGGGCGTTGGCAGTGGCCCTCCCGGCAATTCTCTGGGCCCCGATGGGCCAAGCGGCCGTCCGTTTTTGGCCAGTCCCACCAGCATGGGTTATGCATGGTCCCACACGGCGGGACCTGGCAGGTGAGTCGGCGTGGGCGGTCCTCGGGGGGCGCTGGGGGATCCAACCCTGGGTGGCCTGGCCCCCGATCGGGGCCCACCGATCTGCGAGCAGGCCTGTTCCGTGGGGGCACTTCTTCTTTCCGTGCCGGCCCCTCTAGGGTTCCGCCATGGCCGGTGTGGAGAAGAGAACCCCCTGCACATGCACGGTTCCACGCATGCGCGAGATCACGACAGCCGTTCTGCACATGCACAAACGCACGGAGTCCCTTCGGCACCGGCTGGAGTGGCGCCAACCCCTCCAGCGTCCACCTAGCCCCCGAGACAAGTGAGAATTCCTCACCTTGGGGGCCCGTTGACGCTGGAGGCATTTGTGCCGGTTTTCCTGTCGGTGTGGGGGCTTCTTCCCCAGAAGGGAAAATCCTGGCTTAGAAGTCAGAACTTCTCAGACCACTAACAATGGACATCCTGAAGCTGGACAAAATGTAAATAACACCATCTCCTTACATACCTGCAGAAGGGGTTGTAAAATGTTGTTACAAGCTGGTTCTGACCTGGTCGTAAGATTGAAAAGGGCTTCCCCCCCTCCCCATTTTAGTTTTAGTTTTAGCTGTCACTGTCCTTGTAACATCTGATCTGTTTTTAATTTGTGTTTATCATAATTACATTTCTGCCTTGTTGACTTCAATTGTCTTATCCATTTATAATTATCTCATAAGTAAATGTTGTTTTTTGATGTTTCAATAAGATATTTGTCGAAGTTTGTAAAGTTTGATGGAAAACATTTATTAACAAAAATAATGTTATAAATACAAAACTTTGATACCACGTTAACATTTAACTGACGTTTAGCATTAACAGTAGCTGTATGACATTTTGTTTAATAACTACTGCGACTAGTAACTTCATTGTAGTGCTAATGTAAGCCTATTTGTGACAATAACGATTATTATAATAAAAACCTTTCCAAGTTTCTTGCAATAAAATATATCTTTTCAGTTTAACACAATGATCAATAATTTTTACTTGAACATAATGGTTCTGTTGTATTACTGTAAATAGGGGAGGGAAGGGAGGAGGTGAGGAGGGGAGAAGAGGAGGTGACGGGAGGGAGGAGGAGAGGGGGGAAGGAGGGGAGGGTTCAATGTTCAAACATAGCAGCAGACAGGGAAACTCAAGCTGCCCTTGCATCACCTAGAGCCTGGGTTTGCACACCTACAGCAGGAGGTATGTTTGCATCATGCTCCATATCGCCCTCCTCCAGCTTCTCCATTTCTGCTAGTAAGTCATCTTCCGGGTGAATGCTCAGTCCATGTTGAAGGGTAAAGTTGTGCAATGCACAACACACTACAACTGTCATGAGTTTCATCTTCAATGTTAAGGCTGTACGGCAGTTAGAGTTTGACTTAGGATCTTCCTTCAACATTTCCCCAAGGTGTCCCATTGCTTCCTTGCCATGGCACACATCTCCACTGACATAATTTCATATGATGTCCTTTGCCTGTACACTCTCAGGGATGGTTAACTGATTTACTTCTTCACCAGGCAGGCATCTACCATGACTCTTCTCTCATGATCCCTGCACCTATATCGATTGTAAAAAGCCAAACTGGATGTGTGATGCCCCAGAGAAGGTGGAGCACAACTCCAGAGATGGAATTCTTTGTTTGGGGCATGAATTGCCAGAGATGAATCACCACTGATTGGGGCTGGTGCTGGGAGTGCATATCCAGAGGCGATTCACTACCCCTTGCCATGCAAATTTATGCATGACAGGACGGGGATTGTGAGGGATTCGGTTGCGAATCCCATTATTGGACCGGTGCTATGTCTTTTCGTCCGACGTCATTTCGTCCAACGACAATTCGTCCACGTCTTTTGGTCCAACGTCTTTTTGTCCGCTCGTCTTTTGGTCCAACGTCATTTTGTCCGGTGATTTTTTTCGTCAAAGAATTTTTGTGACTTTTTACGTGTTTTTGTCGGATGATTTTCTTGGTCAAATAATTTTTGTGACTTTTTGAGTGTTTTTGTCGAATGATTTTTTTTGTCAAAGAATGTTTGTGACTTTTTACGTGTTTTTGTCGGATGATTTTTTTTGTCAAAGACTTTTTTAGTAGCATAGTAATTTAGCATGACCAAACTTGCTTAGTAGCACTCCACTCCACTTTAACTTTTGTAAATAGAAATCTTCTCAAATGCACATAATATACAATAAAGGATCTTTATTACCAGCCTCTTTCCTTTAACGAGCCTCGTTAAAGGATAGTTATTATCGTTCTCTCCCCTTTAACGAGCCTCGTTAAAGGATAGATATTATCGGTCTCTTTCCTAATCCCGAATTCGCCCATCCAGAAATGGCAAAGTTCAGGGAAGGGCTAATAATAGGCAAAAAGGCTCAAATTCTTCGGGGAGATCAGTCGACGTCATGTACGCGATACAAGAAAATAACTGAACGCCTCAAAAGATTGGTCGTTGAATATGTTCCTACAGCGAAAATTGATTTCTTGAGGAATGTTGCTCACAATTTACATCAATTTTAAGTAATTTCGGGAATTCATCCTTAGTAAACTTTTAGATCTTTTTAAATGCATTTTTAGATTTTTTAACTTTTTAACTGCATTTTTCAGCTTGCATTTTACTTGCATTTCATCAATTACTTGCATTTTAGCAATTAAATTCACTTGCTGTATTGTGCCTGCTTTCTATCAATTAAATGCTTTTATACGGAGTTGATTTGTAATTGGTTAATTGGACGAAGTGACGTTGGACCAAAAGACGGGCGGACAAAAAGACGTTGGACCAAAAGACGTGGACGAAGTGTCGTTGGACGAAATGACGTCGGACGAAAAGACGCGACACGTATTGGACCGCCCGCTCAACGTGGCAGTTAAGTGCTTTATGCAGAGGAACAGGTGAAGTGAGAGCACTTAACTGTCTTTGATGTGGTCCAAGAGCTGTCAATCATAGCTAGATGTTTATAAACACTAGTTAGTCTCACAGCCGGCTACTTCAAATCCATTCAGGCATGAAGGGAAATTAGATTAAATAATCCAGGCAGCTGGCTATGTATGCAAAATGTGTCAATCATAACCTAGTAAAATAATTTCACATTGATATGAATGAAAGCCTTGCAGATCAAAGATCTGAGGGGGTTTAAATCCAGTTGAGGTAGTTTTCTCTTTCTAGGTGGTGCTTTCTATGCCTGAGCCAACAGGTGTATTGTACAAGTGAGTTTTAAAGCACTATTTTTTTTTCTCACTGTTTCTGTCTGGACTCCTCTCGAGCTTCAAAGCAGGGGTCTCTATAATGAGGGGCTTCAAAGTAGGGATCTCTGTGATGGGAGGGGGGCGTCCAGACAAGGGTCTCTCTTATGGGGGTCTCTGGCAGGGGTCTCTATAAAGGATGGTCTCTGGTGGAGATCTCTGTAATGGGGGTGTTTCTGGTTGGACTCTCTCATATGGAGGAGTCTCTGGTGGGGACCTATGTATTGGTGGGTTTCTGGTGGGGGTCTCTCTTATCAGGAGTCTCTGGTGGGGACTCTCTTATGGCAGGATGTCTGGTGGGGGTCTCTGTAATGGGGGTTCTCTGCAATGGGCATCTCTGTTGGGAGTCTCTCTTATGGGAGGCATCTGGTGGGATCGGCAGGATTTGCATTTTGGGGGTGTCAGAAGGCCAGAATATTGTCCAGAAGTTACGGGCCTTAATGATTTCAAGCGTCCTATGTAAATAAAGTTTTTGTTATTATCCTTGGCTTTTTTAGAAACGACTAATATCCATAAAAACACAGGATTTAGAGTCTTTGGAACTCCCTTCTCCAGAGAGTGGTGGAGGCAGGATCATTGCGGTAGATAGAATCTTGACAGGCAAGAGAATCGAAGGATATCAGTGGTAGGCGGGTGTTAGCAGAATGTGGGACTGAGGCCACAATCAGAATGACCACGATTCTGAGGGGTCTTGAGTGGGTGGATTTGGAAGAACCTAGAAATAGGAGTCACAATTTAAAAATGAAGGGTCGCCCATTTAAAATGGAGATGTGGAGAAATGTTTTCTCTCAGAGACTGCGAGCCTTGGGAATTCTCTTACTGAAAAGGCAGTGGAAGCAGAGTCTTTGAACATCTTTAAGGCAGAGGTGGATAGATTCTTGGTGAGCAAGGGGATGATAGGGTATCGGGGGTAGGTGGACTGCAGATTTGAGGTTGCTATTGGATCAGCCATGATATTATTAAATGACAATGCGGGCTTGAGAGGCCGAGTGGCCTATCCTGCTCCTTGCTCGCATGTTCTTGGATCTTATTGAATAGTGGAACAGGCTCAAGGGGCCGAATGGCCTATTCCTGCTCCTTATCCATAGGTTGGAACCATTGAAAGTGGAATCATAGAAGCGAACATGGCCAGAGGAGATTGTGTACACTCTGAATATTAACAAAAACAGCCTGTGTTTGGAATTATGAATAGTTGAGAGTGAATGTTAATTCGGTAATTTACTTTTCACATTCAGATGGCAAATCTATGGTAGCAAAGCTCAAATAGCTTATGGGTGTCATGTGGACCCAGAGATTAAATTACAGCCTTAAATGCAGTATCTGCCATCTATAATTTTGGATAACGTGTTACAGGCTCCATTAAATGAAAGCTGTGCTAACAACAGCTAAAAGTAAAGTCAAAATTACAATGATGCCGATGAGGGGCTATCATGGTGCGAACGCGGAAGAATGTGACAGCCGCACGATCTACAAAAGTGAATATTTTGCTCATTTATATATTTTTTTAAATCACGACCGTTTATAATTGGAAGTCAGTCCTGAAGAACGGAAAGAATTTTCACCTTTATTTGTAGTCGCAATCCCCAGCATTTCTTCGGTTGCCTATGGTGTGGGTTGGCTGCACTGTTATGACCCTCTTCTCTGTCCCATCAGTATATTTACCCTCAACCAGGACATACTGACTTCCACAGACATCAAGCCTGTGGCTTCATTGAGAATGACATTAAGAACTGGTGGCAATTTGTGCTAAAACCGCCGACTCTTAGAAACTAATTTAAGACGGCGGAAACTCATTTCATCTGGAATCCTTAAGCTGAATGATAAAAGGTAAATCCTGCCCACTCGGCCTGGCATTTCCTTAAACCCAGGTCTCAGGACAAAGATCAGTGTTCTAAATGACTACCCACCCCGGCCTCCAGTCAATTGAAGGTTCACAAGAGGACCCATTGTATCATGTAGGGCTTTAGATCCAGAATTCAAAGTTTTCAGAGACCCGCCCCTCAGCAACCACCACCCCCTCTCCCCCCCCCCCCCCCCCCCCACTAAAGCCTTTGACAGAGTCTCACACAGTGGAGCCGCCGGTGATTTTCATTTTCAAATAAAGCAAAAGCAACGCGCGGGGGTCTCAGAAAATATTGGCTTCAGTTTCAAAAGGAGCATTGTCCCACTTAATGGAAATATCACTCAGATGGTTGTGAGTCTCTGGAATACCCCCCCCCCCCCCCCCCCCCCCCGCAGAGGGCTGCTGAAACTCAGTCACTGAGTATATTCCAGGTCTGAGAGTGATGAATATTGGGGCACGGAGGGAGTCGGGGGCCATCGGGGATGCATGGAATGGTAGAGCTGAGGGGCCAGAATTATACATTCAACGTGCAGTCACGCGCCCAGCCCGGAAGCTGGCGAGAAGACGTTGAGCGTGGATCCCGCCGTCAACGCGCGCTCGCACGATATTTCAGTGGACTGGCGCGAGAGCAAGTCGGATGTGCGCCTGCCGACAATGAAGAAGCTAGTTCAAAGGATTAAATTGACGTGAGTTTTATGGTACCCGTGTGACTTTTAGGTCAGCACTTGGAAAACACGGCAGGAGGTCAATCCACTTTTGCAGACTTGTCATCCAAGAGCGGGATTAAAGGAGGCAGGAGCAAAGGCCGGCTCAGTTGGCGGGAGTGTGGTGAATCACAGTCCGTGTTATTCACACTGTTATTATATATGATGTACTGTGTCTGTGTAAGCTCGGTATACGAGCAGTTGCGCGGCTCTGCCCCTAGGGGGAGATGAGGAGTTTTTACTGGGCTCCACCCTTGGCTCCGCCCATGGCTCCTCCCACTAACCGGAAGTATAAAGCCTGCCAGTCTGAGCTTGCCTGCCAGTTCATCTTGTCGCAGGCAGGCTCCGTTGTAAGATCATTAAAATCACTGTTCACTTCCAACTACCTGTCGTGTGAATTGATGGTCAAATCAGGGAGTTAGTGGAAATTTGGTGTGGGCTTATACAAGAGTTTTGTGAACATTTTCACTGCTCTATTTTAAGGATTTTGCATATTTTCTGCACTCTCCATGACATGCTGGTCTCTCTGAGCATTTCAATGCATTGGCACCTACAGTGCACAGGTCCGCCTCCCTTTGCATATCAGCAGATGGATATTGTTTACTCAGCAGAGAGCACCTCCTCTGAGGAAGAGGAGAGGGACCAAAGAGAGAGGAGGCCAGGTGTTCAGAGGTGTCGCCTCAGAGGAACAGCACAGGCACAGGGTGTTCAGGGCCCAGCAGGGATGGGAAGGAGGATGGTTCCGCGTGAGACGCGACCACCCAGCAGCCAGGGTGTACAGGCAGCAAATCAGCTACCATGACGACAGAGGTCCAGTGCCACAGGAGGCTCCACCTTTCAAGGCAAACCGTCACGCCCATTTGCCAAAGTAAACATTGCATTGATGTGAAAAACTAAAGTCAGCTGTGCCTAACCCCTCCCTGAACTCACTGTGCCTTAAACTTATATTTATGAGTCCCACGTCTTCCCACCCCGCCCGCTCCCCCTTGACAGCAGCATCGGGGGCAAATTGCTGACTCTGCTGCTGTGTTGGCCCTGATGATCTTGGCGGTTATCCTCTGGCCACAAGGCCTGAACAGGTTCTGCTTCAGAGAGTGCACTCAGCGACATGGCTGGACACTCCTCAGTCTGTGCAGCCTCTGAGAATGATACAATGACTGGCTGAGGGGTGGGGGAGCTGTCGTCCTCATCCAGAGCACCTTGAGAGGAGCCTGACAGAGCCGGCAGGCAGTTCATCCGCCAGCGTGAGGTCTGCCTGTGCCTCCCTGCTCACCACTGACGGATTGTCGAATGGGGCACCCTGGGCACTCTCTGCCTCTGCCAGCTCCTCGTGCACACTTGACGTGCCCTCGTCACAGTGCAGTCCAAACTGAGCCGATGTGCTATAGCCCACTGACGTGCTTATATCTGTATTGCTGCTGAGAGACGGGCTTGGATATGTCAGCGGTGCCTCCTCAGGGGTCAATGGAGGGTTCTGGGGGGGCTCCCATCAGGATTTGGAGGATGGTGCATCTGAGGGAGGAAGAAAATTGATCAGTATTATAACTCACCACACAGTCAATTTCCATGCCAGGCAGGCGGGGCTTGAGCGATATCAACGGCATCACAGTGGGATTGTGATTGCTGAATTACTCTTCCTCAGAAGTCTTTATGAGGGATGAGATGACCCTACATTCTTATCACTCCTCACCTGTCCTGTTTCTACTCACTGGACTCTTCCCTTCCTCCAAAACCCATACTTCTCCAAAACCTCTGGACTTGCGCCCAAGGTCCTGGGCACCGATTTCATGGAAGATTAGTTTTGCCAGGTTGGCCACCCCACCATCCATTGCCATTGTGGCTTCTCCTCTGTAAGTGCAAAGATCCATTCATTACTCAATCTCCCACCTTCAACTCCATTGCTTGCTGTCCCCCTGCCCCGCCCCCACCTCAACCCCCCCCCCCCCCCCCCAAACCCCCCGCACCCCTCTCTTCACCCTCGCAAACCACGTTAACGTTCCTTACATCTTTGCACATTTTACCCTTTACCCATGCGGTTCAGATAGAAGCAGAATTATACTTTTGGCGTCCCGCGCTGTCCCTCTTTGCGGAGGCCCCACATCACACTCCGCACCCTGGTGACATGGTCCTGCACCAATGACATCGAGCCCCACCTTGAATGATGTCAATGCCCTTCCTGATCCCGCCCATCCTCAGCTCACACAATGCAAGGCACAGAAACCCAATCCAGCCCTCTCACTCGCAGCCATGCTTGGCTGGCTCCTGGCTCTGTTCGAGCCACACCACTCCCACTCGCTGCTCCCCGATTCCCCGAGATACAACGCTGGCGCTTGCCTGGTCTTCTTCACACCTCCGGACTGCAGCTGTACTCACCTTTCAGCTCTCGCTCGGCTGTCCGGGCCTCGAGCTTCAACCCTCGATGACTGCGTGTGCCCCTGGCTGGCTGCCTGAGGGCTATCTGGCCTGGCCGCTGCTCTCTCTCGCCGTCACTGCCCCCATCCATTACGCTTCCCAGCCCAGCCCACTCGCTCACATCTTTGCCTGGCTGGCCTCTGGCTCTGAGTCCCATTGGCCACTTCTCCCCCATTCCCCGAGACACTACATCGACACTTGCCTGGCCTTCTTCGCACATCCCGACTGCTGCTCTGCTCACCTCTCGTTCGGGTGGCCTCGGGCCTTGTCCCCCGAAGACTGCGTGTGCTTCTGGCTGGCTGCCTGGCTGCTAGCTATCTGGCCTAGTGGCCTCAGTTCTTTTTAGTTGGTTGCCCTCCACCTGGAAGTCGAGAGTCGCCCCGCTGCTCCCCTCGATGACCTCCGCCTCCGCCCTTGCCTCACTGAAGGCTTTGCTGACTCGCACCCCGGTGTTAGGCCACCGACCCCACGTTTGCTCCAGGCTGCCAGTCCGACTGAATGCCAGAAACCTGGCTGCTGCTTTGCACCTTTACTCACTCAATGTTGAGAAACTTCACACCAGTTCAGGAAATCCGTGTCTGAACTGCTCTCAGTCTCCACCGCCTATCAACATCTGGCAAACTGTTTTCCAGCTCTAAAGGGGAGTCCACCAATCAGAGCCCAATGTTCTTCTGTATTACCTGCTGATAGGCTCATTCGTTGAGCCGATCAACAAATTTAGAGCTACCAAGTCTGTGATTGATGTTTCCACCACAGCAGTCACCTCGCCATATGGGGCCGCCCGATAGGCCGGGGTCCCCCGGCGCAGCGTTGTGTGTTTCATTGAAAGCCCACCTCTGGCTTCAGATCTTATCTCCCAGCCTTACCATGCACAGAGTGTCCTGAAACTTTGGCTCCTACACCTCTGAGCTCAGTTAAGCGTGGACATCTTTTGGAAGGGAAACAAAAGGAGTCGAGTTGTAGAGAAAAACAAGCGTATTTATTTAACACGTTAACAATGATGTATAGCTCCAGTAGTTCCCTATTGGGTCTTCTCTAGTCGATGCCTGACTGGCCGGCTCTGTTTATATAACAGCACGTGAACTTTTTAAAGCGTCTTCTGCCCCCTTATCAGGGAAACCCGTACTCTGCAAGCTCCATAGTGTAGTGGATCATCCCTACCCCACGAGACCCATGTGGGTTATAATATTCCTTCCCCCTCCAAAGTCTGAAGACCATGGCAAAAGAGTGCCCCGGACACTCTTGACGTTTGACTGGGCGTCGAGCGGAGTGTATCACGAGGTCGAACGTCCCCTCCAGAATGAACATCTGAGTGGCTGCAGATCCAAAGACTGTGGATCCAAGGGCTCGGAGATTGCCTCTGTTTCCATCTTTGAGTCCAAGTCAACGACCGCAGTCATCTCAGTGCCTGACCCCCTTGGTGGCCCATGGATTCGGTTATGGAAAAGGTTTCCAAGATGAAGTTTCAGAGGACGAGGAACGTTCCGAAGAAGCGTTCCCCTGGACCGAAGATGGTTGAGGTTCTTTTTCATAGCACAACCTTGGGGGCTTGCACCTGGTAGGAAATAGGCCCTGTTTGGTGGAGGATAACGGCAGCGACCCACTGGGCATTGCCAGCGAAGTTTCGAACAAACGCAGAGTCAGCTGGTACAAAATGCCTGAACGTTGAGTGGGACAATGCCCTTGCTGCTCCTGGTTGCGTCATACATTCGCACCTATTGTGATGTCCTTTGTATTGCTAAATTCAGGATGGTTGGCGTAGTGTTCACAAAGACCACAAAATAGCTGGAACTTGAACAAAGCTATAAATTTATTAACACTATTAATTTGGATTCAACACATACTCCTAAATAATACACAGTTGATTATTTACATATAAACTACACTCATCTACAACTAATCTCTGTACTATTATAAACTATGATCTGCTCTTACTCACGCTATCTTTCCTTCAGTCTGTCTCTAGCTAACTCCTTCACTACTCTCCCCCACAAGGCTTAGCATCAATGTCTCATATACTTGTAGCTGTAGCTCCCTCTAGTGGCTATTCTAGACATTTCATTAACCCTTGCAATTCTTACAGTTCTGATAATACCACACCTATGTCTGGAGAAATCATGCTCAGGCGGATACAAAGCTTCCGTCCCATCATCATTTGGGCAGGCCCAGACACTGCATGAGGAGTACTTCTGTAGCTAAATAAGAAACGAGCCAGCCTGGTGTCCATCGATCCCGATGATTGCTTCTTAAGGCCTCATTCAAAAGTTTACACTGCTCACTCCACTAAACCATTTAAACCCGGGTAGTGTGGCACGGTACGAATACGCCACACCCCATTGGACATCAGAAACCTGGAGAACTCCTCACTTGTGAAAGGATTGCCGTTATCAGTGACAAGCACTTCAGGGATGCCGTGCGTACAAAACGACAAACATAACTTCCTGGTGGTCACCCGGGATGTGGTTCCCGCCATCTTGTGCACCTCAAGCCACTTCGAATGAGTGTCGATGACTAATAGGAACATGGATGCACCGTGCCTTCGGCCGGCCCCGCCATTCCAATGAAGCAGAGGTACGGCCGGTGGGTGCTTCTAAAGTTCTTGGCAAACAGAGCATCGCTGGGTCATCGTTTTGTGTCTGTACTGAGGTCCAGCCACCACACGTGACTGCATGCCAGCATTTTCATCTTGGACACGCCTGGATGACCGTTGTGGATTTCTTTCAGAATTAACTCCTTCTGGAACTCTGTAAACATAAAAGTACAACTTGGGATGTGGAACATAAAAATGTGAAAACCAATAAAAACATTAAAAGAAAAGAATTAACTCCTTGTCCGGGACGACTACAGGCATACCACAGAATAGGGTACCACCCTGTGCACTAAATTCAGACAGTATAGAGGAAAATGACTTCAACTCGCCTGGGAGCTATCAACGCTGTCCCCGGTATAGGACCACGTGACAAACCTTGGAAAGTCATCTGGATCCACGAAGCGGTGACAGGCAAAATGTCCATGAAATTCAGGGTCGCGAACACCCTGGCCATCGTGGGGGTCGACAAAGGACCTGTTGAAAAAGGCAACAAGCTCAGAGCATCCGCATTCACAATTTGAGTCCCGTCCGATACTCAAATGAATACTCGTAAACGGCGAGTAATCAGGCCCAGCGCTGGACGCGCACGGAAGTAATCGGTGGGATCGCTTTATCCTCTCTGAAAAGTCTTAACCATGGTTTATGATACGAAACAAGTTTAAAATGGCAACCATAGACATATTGATGAAAGCGTTTCATGGCAAACACCACTGCCAGGCCATCCTTCTCTATCTGCCCCTACATTCTTTCTGCTGCAGCCAACGAGACTCCTAAATGACTCCTTTATTGACTGGACTGATCTCTCTTCACATCTTTTCTACTGAGTAGTACTAAACTCCTTCTCCCGATGTCTGTGTCTATGCATTTACTTTGTGTAACTATCGTATGTCCTATGTTTTTTCATGTATGGAACGATCTGTCTGGACTGTATGCAGAACTGGACGAGTAACTGGATAATAAATTGTTATAGCATCAATTCACTGCGAGACTGTGAGAATGAGTGAATATAAGGCTTAATTATCCAGGAACTCGCCTGCCAGTGTCTGCAGGTGGCCGGTCTTTATATTGCCGGGGAGAGCGGAGCCAGAGGCAGAGCCCACCAGGGTTCCAGTACAGTACCTGGAAGTAGACCATATTATCATTTCCAGGTCATAGTTACAGCACTATACAGACAGTTCACACTTAGGTGAATACATTGTGGTGATATGATTTGCATAGCTGTCTGCCATTGGGGCAGAACACAGGCTTACCATTGGCCCTGGTCGGTCATGTGCCTCTCGACCGATTGGTTGAGACCAGTCATGTGACAGCTCTCCGATTGGTCAAGAGGCTGAGTTAACCACGCCTCCTTGCCGAGGTATAAATAGTCAAATGCTCGGCGGTCGTCCATTTTATTGTAGACAACCGCAGGGCTAAGTTCTAGTTTATTAAAGCCTAACTTTTGTAAAGCAACTCGTGTCTCGTGCAATTGATGGCTCATCATACATTCACCACACTTGGTACACGTGAAAATAAACTCTAACCCAACCCAAATCCTACAGGAGGTGAAAGCTATCGGCTGTTCCCTTCCACCCCCCATCTGTGGCACAGAATGGCCGCAATCCCATAGAGGGAGTCGTCACAAGTGATGAACAAAGGCCTGGCGGGATCGTAATGAGCGAGCAACCCGCCGAAAAGCTGTCTCCGGCAGCCAACCGTAAATTCATTTGTGATCCTTTTTTAGAAGGAGGTGCAAGGGAGTCAAAGCAGTAGCAAAATTGGAAAGGAACTTCTCCGTAATAATTCATGAGACTGAGGAAAGATTGAAGCTCCGAGGCATTCATCAGGATGGGACCTGCTGAATGGCGCGTACCTTCTCCGCGACAGGGTGGAGACCTTAGCGATCCACCCGATATCTGAGGTAGATCATCTCTCTTGCAGTAATCGTGCACTTGGCTCTTCGTAGGCAGACACCAGCTTCAGCAAACCGTTACAACACCCCCTTCAGATTATCCAATGGCTCTTGCTCAGAGGCACCCGTGACCAGGATGTCATTGAGATAAATGGCCGCACACAGGAACCCCCTCAGGATGCCCTCCATCACTCGCTGAAAAATAGCACAGGCCGAGGACACTCCGAGGCAGGATCCAACTCAAACTGCAATAAGCATGGTGAATGTATTCGCCATAATTGATGGACATCAATTCAGTCGAGACGCTGAGTAGTGGTGAACCGATGCTTTAATAGACTAAAAGTGTGCCAACCTGTAGCTCCTCCCGCACTGCAAGACTGCCCCACATCGACAGGCTTTATACCTCCTCAGAGGGGCGGAGCCAACAGCAGCACCAATAACAACATTCCAACAGTACAAGAACAACAACCAATAACAGAACAGCAATAACAATAAGTATATACAACAGTGCAGATAATGATAGTAACAGAACCGTAGAACAATAGTGAACATATATACAACAGCCTTACGTAGCCATATGTGACTCACCCCCCATTAAGAAAAAATTACGGCGGGGGTGAAGCAGACTAACAAGTTCAGACTCACAGGAGGATGAATGGTTCGCTGCAAACGCCTCAGCTCCGGCTGCGGCGTGGAAACTGGCGTCGAGACCTTCAGCTCCGGGAGCACATCGTCTGCTCAACAGGGTCCTGGATAGGGTGACGATGCAGAGGCAGAGCTAAAGGACCCTGTGGGAGATGTTGGTAAAGATGTGGAAGGGGAGGTGAGTGGAGAGGTGGCTGGGAGGGGCGCGGTGATAATGGGCGCAGGCGTACCCACGGGAGCCAGGTCCAGGAGGGAGACTGTGTCCTGACATCCATCGCGGTGTGCCACATACGCATACTGAGGGTTCGCGTGGAGAAGCTGAACCCGCTCGACCAGGGGATCAGCCTTATGGCTCCTTGCGTGTTCCTGTAGGAGGACCGGCCCAGGTTTCGTTAACCAGGTCAGGAGCGAGACCCCGGAGATCGACGTCCTGGGAAAGACAAATAGACGGTTGTGAGGGGTCTCGTTTGTGGCAGTACATAGAAGCAACCGGATGGAGTGGAGCGCGTCAGGGAAATGAAATGAAAACTGAAAATCGCTTATTGTCACGAGTAGGCTCCAATGAAGTTACTGTAAAAAGCCCCTAGTCGCCACATTCCGGCCCCTGTCCGGGGAGGCTGGTACGGGAATCGAACCGCGCTGCTGGCCTGCTTGGTCTGCTTTAAAAGCCAGCGATTTAGCCCAGTGAGCTAAACCAGCCCCTCTGGAGGGAGGACCTCCTGCCAGCAGGAGACTGGGAGACGTCTAGACCGTAGGGGCAAAAGGACGGCCTTCCAGGCCGTAGCATTCTCCCTCTCCGCCTGCCCGTTCCCCCGGGGGTTGTAGCTGGTAGTCCTGCTCGAGGCGACGCCCTTACTGAGCAGGTACTGATGCAGCTCATCACTCATAAAAGAGGAGCCCCGATCGCTATGTATACAGCCAGGGAAACCAAACAGGGAGAAAATGCTGCACAGGGCTTTGATGACAGTGGCAGAGGACATATCAGGACAAGGGATTGCAAACGGGAAGTGGGAGTACTCATCAACAACATTGAAAAAGTACATATTACGGTCAGTGGAGGGGAGTGGCCCTTTGAAGTCCATGCTGAGGCGTTCAAAAGGGCGGGAGGCCTTCACCAGGTGAGCCTTGTCCGTCCGATAGAAGTGCGGCTTGCACTCTGCACAGATTTGGCAATCCCTGGTCACAGCCCTGACACCCTCAGTGGAGTAGGGCAGGTTGCGGGCCTTGACAAAGTGAAGACGGCGGGTGACCCCCCCGGGTGGCAGAGGTCATTGTGGATGGCCCGTAACCGGTCTGTTTACGCACAGATACCGCGGGACAGGGCATCTGGGGCTCATTGAGCTGCCCAGGGTGATACAAGATGTCGTAGTTATAGGTGGAGAGCTCGATTCTCCACAGCAAAATCTTGTCGTTCTTAATCTTGCCCCGCTGTGTGTTATTAAGCATGAAGCCAACTGACCGTTGGTCTGTGAGGAGAGTGAATCTCCTGCCAGCCAAGTAATGCTTCCAGTGTCGCACAGCTTCCACAATGTCTTGGAGGAGTGTCGAATCTCGGAGGCATGGAGGGTACGGGGAAAAAAGGTGACAGGCCTTCCTGCCTGGTTGAGGGTAGTGACCAGGGCAAAGTCAGACGCATTGCTCACCACCTGGAACGGAAGGGATTCATCCACAGCGTGCATCATGTCCTTGGCAATGTCGGCTCTGATGCGGTTGAAAGCCAAACGGGCCTCAGCCGTCAGGGGAAAAATGGTGGACTTAATTAGTGGGCGGGCCTTGTCCGCGTAGTTGGGGACCCACTGGGCATACTACGAGATAAACCCTTCCAATGACATAGCCAAGGATAGCTAACCGGGTTGTGCGGAAAACGCATTTCTCCTTATTGCAGGTTAAATTAAGGAGTGGGTGGCGCGGAGGAATTTGTCCAGCTTCACGTCATGGTCCTGCAGGTCATGGTGACATTATCCAAGTACGGGAACGTGGCCCGCAGCCCGTACTGGTCCACCATTTGGTCCATTGTTTGTTGGAAGACCGAAACCCTGTTGGTGACGCCAAAGGGGACCCGGAGGAAATGGAAGAGGCGGCCATCTGCCTCGAAGGCAGTGTACTGGTGGTCTTCCGGCCGGATAGGGAGCTGGTGGTACGCGGACTTCAAGTCTATCGTAGAGAAGGCTCGATACTGCGCAATCTGATTGACCATGTCAGATATGCACGGATCGAGCTGCGTGTACCGGTTGATCGTCTGACTGTGGTTGACTACCATCCGGTTCTTCTCCCAGGTCCTGACGAATACCACTTGCGCTCTCCAGGGGCTGTTACTCGCCTCGATTATCCCTTCCTCCAGGAGCCGCTGAACCTCTGACCTGATGAAGGCCCTGTCCTGAGCACTGTACCATCTGCTCCGGGTGGCGACGGGCTAACAGTCTGGGGTGAGTTTCACGAAGAGCGAGGGAGGGGCAACCTTCAGGGTCGCGAGGCTACATACAGTGAGAGGGGGGAAGGGGGCCCCCGAATTTTCGAGTTAGGCTTCTGAGGAAATCTAAACCGAGCAGGAGGGGAGCACACAGATGAAAAAGGACGTAGGGCTTAAAGTTAGTGTACTCCACGCCTTGTATTGACTGGTTTGCAACGCAATACCCTCGGATCTGCACAAAGTGCGAACCGGAGGTGAGGGATATTGTCTGGAGACAGGGAGGACCCAGAGGGAGCAGCGCCTTACCATATACGGGTGGACGAGTTTGACGGCCATCATAGGACTTTGCAGATGGTAAGGCCGGGACTGGTCAAGCTGGACCGAGCTGATGTAATGCGGAGGACTATCTGTGCAGCAGCGTGATCATAACACGGCGGCATCGACGATGTCGGCCAAGATGGCGGCCCCCACGGGTCACAGGCGGCGGATGACACGTCAGAAGGGGGCGGTCCCGGAAGGCACAATGCCACGTTGGGAGGTCTGTGAGCCTCAGGCCGGCCCTGACAGGCTTTTGATTTTGGGGCTTTAGAGCGGCTCAGACATATCTTCGCAAAATAACCTTTCTTGACGCACTGATTACACGCAGCGCTACGTGCTGGTCAGCGCTGCCGGGGATGCTGGCCCTGCCCGCAGAAATAACAGCAAGGTCCTCCGGAGCTGGCCGGCAGCCGCACGGCACAGGAGTGTAGTACGCCTGGGTCGGGTGATGGCTTCGCCTCTGATGTCCCCGAGGATGTCACGTGGTCGGACGGGAAGGCCTTGAGGCTCTGGAAAGCCACTTCTAATGAGGTATCCAGCTTCACTGTCGCCTCGAGGACGAGAGCCCCTTTTTCGAGGAGGCGCTGCCGGATAGAGCTGGACTAGACTCCAGCCACATAAGTGTCCCGAATCATTAGCTCCAAATGCTCCGATGCAGAGACTGCCTGGCAGTTACAACTGCGGGCGAGTACCCTCAATTCACGAAGATATTCTATGAGCGACTCACCCTGGCGCTGACGCCGCGTGGTCAGGAGGTGTTGCGTGAGGACCTTGTTGACCGGCCTCACAAACTGCCCCTTGAGTACGTCTACAGCCTCCGTATACGAGGTCACGTCCCTGATTAACTGGAAGATCCTGTGGCTCACCCGGGCGTTGAGGAGACACTGTTTTAGTGCCGGGGAAACCACAGCAGTCAAGGAGTCGAGGTAGACCTCGAAGCAACTGAGCCAATGCTCAAAGATAGCCGGCGCTTCAGCGGCCTGCGGGTCCAGTTCGAGATGTTCAGGTTTGAGGGCAGCACCATTATCAAAAAAACTTTTATTCTATTAAATTGATGGACATCAATTCAGTCGAGACGCTGAGTAGTAGTGAACCGATGCTTTAATAGACTAAAAGTGTGCCAACCTGTAGCTCCTCCCGCACTGCAAGACTGCCCCACATCGACAGGCTTTATACCTCCTCAGAGGGGCGGAGCCACAGGCGGAGCCAACAGCAGCACCAATAACAACATTCCAACAGTACAACAGCAACAACCAATAACAGAACAGCAATAACAGTAAGTATATACAACAGTGCAGATAATGATAGTAATAGAACAGTAGAACAATAGTGAACATATATACAACAGCCTTACGTAGCCATACGTGGCTCACCCCAATAATGCATGTCTGATACCGTAACCTGTGGCCTATGACCTGGAAGTGGTGATATGAACTGCTTCCAGGTACTGTACTGTAACCCCGGTATGGCTCCGCCTCTGGTTCCGCCCACACCGGGGCCATATATAGGCCAGCCTCCTGTGGGCGGCATTCATCTGTACTACTGACTCTGGCCAGGGTAGTTCATGACTAATAAAGCCTACTGTTTACTCGCTCTCTCTGCCTCACTGTGAATTGAAGGTATATCACATGGCTCATGTCGAGCTTGATGAACGAATGCCCCCACACAAGCTTCGCGTAGAGATTCTCAATGCGGGGCATGGGTAGTGTTCCAACCACAAAGCCGTGTTCACCGTTAACTTGTAGTCCCGGCATAAACAAACCGTTTTGTCCGACTTCGTGGCCAGTACCACCGGCGCTGCCCATTCTGCGAACCGGGTGGGCCTGGTGATACCCAAGGATCCAACCGCCTGAGCTCTGTCTCCACTTTCTCGAGAAAGGCACAGGGAACCAGTCGTGCCCAGAAATATCGAGGCGGGAGCAGATGGGGAGGAAAGGATGGAAGGAAAGAGAGATGCAGAATTGTCAGTAAATGTTTGCTTTAACAATAAAAACACTTTTGAACAGTTTGAAAGATACAACACCACCTCTCTTAAATTTGCTCAAAGACCTCCAAAAGGCAATACAAACAGGATCAAGATTAGTCGATTGTTACATACAGTACTGTGGTTTCTCCCTTTTTCTGAGCATTTCAAAGGTATTTTGGTATTTTGGAGGGTGCGAGGGAAAACCATCTTTTATTTCCCATTGCGATTGTCTCAATGCATTTTTGATCAGAAAGGCACCTTCTAAATTCTCGCTGCAGCATCAATGCAAATATCTAAACTGCTCTTACAAATATGAATGGTTGCCTTATGGAATTTTCTGATTGACGGATACACGCTAGCTGCAGAGAAGCAGATGGAGAATTGAAATACCCAAACTATTATTTTGACCAATAAATGCGGGATAATTGCCCAAGTCACAATGAAACATAAAGATGCTCTGAGCTACCAGCATGAATGTATCCGGGACATTTTTTCAAATTAAAGTATCGAAAGTGTGAAACAAAGTATAGAATTACAGAACGATACAGTGCAGAAGGAGGCCATTAGGGCCATAGTTCCCCTGCTGGCTCTTAGAAAGATCTGTCTAATTAGTCCTTTCCCCATAGTCCTGCAGTTTTTTTCTCCCCTTCAAGAGCACAAGAGACCAAACTGATAAGCTGACAGCAAGATTTTGCTTCATTGAGTTGATGAAGAAAGTTCCGAGTGTTACCCAAATAGGGAAGGTCCTAAATCCAATCAATAGTCTGTGCTGATTCAAGGAAGCTCAGTCAGATCATCAATAGGGGCTCTGCCCACGACAAATGAGGGGGGAAATAAGTCAAGCAATGTTCCCATTTCTGATACCCGTAACATGCCCACTGATCCCGTCCAGCCACTGCATGGGTGTGTATTCTGGATAAGGGTTATCCTCAGCCGCCCCCATGCTCGAGAAACCTTCCACATGGTGTCAACTGAGAATCAGCGAGTTACACTTTCCCTTATCCCAGTCGCTGTCTGCCGGAGACCAGGGCAATAAATTGGAAGTGGACACAAATAAAAAGAATGAATAAGCGGACGCAAAAATTCCTCAATGCGCGTAAGCACTCGGTATCATCATTCTCATCTGCAAATTTCAATTTATTGCAAAACCAGCTGCTGCATTAGTTTAGATAATTCTGTCAGTGTAACTTTGCACTCTGTGCATGCCTGCTAAATTTGTTAAAGAATACCCAGAGCTAATGCATCATTACATTCCCAAAGTCATCTATCTTTTAGTTCATATTAATTCTTTTTGTTTTCTACTCCCATAAATCCTTGTGCACTTAATTAATTTCAGTTACACTGTAAGGTCCTTAATACGGAATTGTTCAAGCAAATACAAAATTAATTATTCTATTTACAGCCTTCTCATTGAAAGGAGCTTTTCATCTTTCATAATTACATTTTGGAAAGTCCAATTATGAATTCAGGCTAATGCTGTTTTGGAATGCATTGCTCTACACACTGTATTTTTAAATAGAGTTAGTGTTCCATGTATTGCATTAGGTATGGCTTTAACAGAGGTGGAGCTATCTTTATAGATGCATATGTCAAATATGTTCCCACTCAGCGGCAGAGAAAGTTTATAATTAAATAGAAATGCTTTACTTTCTGGAATAGCATATTGCAGCGTATTACTGAGGGGGTGCTGGAAAGACACGATAAAAACGCATGAGGACTTTGAAACCGACCCATTTGTTGTGAAGCACTGAAATATATTTGAGCAACAGCAGGAGATTTGTACAGGCACCACAGTCCAATGGCTGCTGCTCTCCATTTAGAATCAATGGCACCTCCGCCAGACATATTTGTCAAGTTCGGAAATGAAGTTCATGTCAAGTGGTTTGTGAAGTCCCCCAATATCATTGTGTCTGCACAGCTCGCACTTTCGCTTGGTGAACGTGAAGGTTTTGAGTGGCACTCGATGGCGAGGTGGCTGGGGGAGTGGGGGGGGGGGGTGGGGAATGAGGGTGGGAGGGGACCCTGCAGAAAACAGGAATCTATTAATATGGAATCCTTACACTTGTGAGCTTTATCCTGGAGACTATTTAGCAGGATGACTGATGTGACCATCAATTCACTAGACACACAATTGGAAGTAAACTGTGGTTTTAATAGTCTTACAACTAAGCCAGCCTGCGACCAGAGGAACTGAGAGCAGGCTTACGGCTGCAGTACTTTATACTTCCGGTTAGTGGGAGGAGCCATGGGCGGAGCCACGGGTGGAGCCCAGTACAAACTCCTCATCTCCCCCTCTGGGCAGAGCCGCGCAACGGCTCACATACAGAGCCCATAAGGACACAATGCAACGCAATGCAATACAGTGTGAATTACGATGCATATAATTCACCACAATGACATAGGCTATTTCTGGCTTGTTCAGGAATGAAGCCGAAACTGTTAAAGTGCCTCAGATGCTGCAAGTCTTTTCGAGCTTCTTCCGCATCCAAGTGCATCCTGAATCCAGCCGCACATTCACAAACGTAATGCCTTTATCACTCCACCTTCACACCAGCTCAAGGCACAAAAGATGCAAATTTGTCAATAAGTGTGAAGCTTGCACTTGCCTTACATGTGACAAGTGTTCAGGGACCAATATTTTAGTTGCAAAGAAATCTAGTGACAAATAGTATTTTAGCTCAGCACCTTAATTCAGATAGCACTGTGCACACGTGTCTATGTCCCACAGAGAGCAACCTCAAAATGGTGTCTGCCATCAGTTCCACAATTAGCCAAACTTAACGATCCAGAATTGTAAAGGGTAAAGTCGCCATAGTCCCAGATGACCATAGGCTGCTTTCCGCTCTGAGGGGACTGATGGTGGTTTAACCTGGGGAGCACAAAACCTCTGGTGAGAGGCAAGGTTGAGAAGACAGGGCTTTCATGAATAACCTCAGCCGGTATGGGAATTGAATTCACACTGTTATAATAACCCTCTTGCGACCCACGGGGTTACCCAAATAGATCTCTTCATGAGACCCGCGGGATACCTGCCTGTCTGGGACTCGTAATTAGACTGTATAAAATCCAGCCTGGAGAGGAACCAGCATCCTGGTAGTCCCAATTAGAACATGGGTGTGCGTGTGTATGCCATTGTAGCAGCAATTTCCTTTGATATTGAATAAATAATAATAATAACCTTTTATTGTCACAAGTATCAAGTTACTGTGAAAAGCCCATAGTCGCCACATTCCGGCACTGGTGCGGGAATTGAACCGGCGCTGCTGGCCTTGTTCTGCATCACAAACCAGCTGTCTAGCCCACTGAGCTAAACCAACCCCCATTTACTCAATACTCAGTCTCCTGGGCCTTCATACTGACTATAGAAGGTTTTACATTTCTCTCTATTTTGCTCTCGTATTCTTTTTTTAAATTTAGCATACCCAATTAATTTTTTCTTAATAAGGGGCAATTTAGCGTGGCCTGTCCACCTACCCTGCACATTCTAGGTTGTGAGGGAGAAACCCACGCAGACACGGGGAGAAGATGCAAACTCCACACGGACAGTGACCCAGAGCCGGGATCGAACTTGGGACTTCCGCATCAGGCAACAGTGCTAACCACTGCGCCACCGTGCTGCCCATGACTCTCGTATTCTACTGTCTTTCTTTATCAGTTTCTTGCTCTCCCGTTGCTGAATTCTATTGTAAGCCTACTTATGACAGTAAAGATTATTGTTATTATTACTAAAATACTCCCAATCCTCCGGCTTGGCATCATTATAAGCCTCTTTCTTTGAGTTAGTACAATTGCTGACTTCTCTTGTTTGCCATGATTTGATTACCTTTCCTGCTTGTTTTATGTGGCTCAAAGGAATGTAAATTTGTTAGAAACCATGTATTAATTCTTTAAAGTCTCCCATGATTACTACATCACCCTTGTTATCTGCGCTTCTAATTTGTTGATTTATCACTACCAGGTGGCTTTGAAGCAATGGACGGGATACTCCGATTCCCCAGCCCATTGTAACCATCCCGCACCGCCGGCAAACCCACGGGCGTGGGGCGGCAGGGGGTGCGCTGCCAGCTCCTTTTCCTTTTTCCCTATCCTTCCTGAATGTTAAACACCCTTGAGCATTGAGTTCCCAACCTTGGTCACCATGCGGCCACGACTACGCAATGTAAATTAGATCATACAGTACAGGAAGCAGAGATTTAGCTCATGTCGTGAAGATGTGATTTATGCCAAATAATGATTTTTAATCCACCAGTTGGAAATCTGAATTGAACTTTAAAAAACAGGCTTCGAAAAGAAACAGAGACTAAAGTGATTTAAACTCATAGCCCAAAATAGTCAGCCCAAATTTGTATTAATATACATTCCAAATGCCAATTCATTAGAATGCAGTAAATCTGTCATCAAAGACACAGGAGCATTAAGGACCCATGTCTCAGCAAGACACCTCTGGCAGTCACCAGAGGTATTCAACTGTTGGAGATGGGCTATTAAGACTAATCATTTGGACAGTGTGGCACTGTCTATGTTTGTTTCCAGGCATGAACTAATCAAGTCACCTTTGAAATACATGGAACAATATATTTTATAAAACTTCCCCAGCAGTTTGGGGAGGATCAGATTAAGGGCGGCACAGTGATGGCACTGCTGCCTGAGACTCGGATTCAATTCCGACCCTGGATGACTGTGTGGCCTTTGCACGTCCTCCCCGTGTCTGCGTGGGTTTCCTCCCGGTGCTCCAGTTTCCTCCCACCGTCCAAAGAAGTGCAGGTTAGGTGAGGCCCCTCGGTGTCCAGGGATTTGAACGTTAGGTTACGGGGTTAGGGGTTATAGGGCGGAGTGGATTGGTGCAGACTTGATGGGCTAAATGGCCTCCTTCTGCACTGTAAGGATTCTATGATTTCTGCATGATATGTCATCACTTTACATATGATCACAGCACTTAAGTAGGATGAGCGCAAATCAGGTTCGATTCAACTCCGGTGAGAACGTAGGCTCCCGGACGTTTTCGATTCCAGATTTTATGAATTGAATTTAATAGCTATGAGCTGCCAAGGTGAGATTTGAACCCGTGTTCCCAGAGGATTAGCCTACGTATCTGGGTTACTCGTCTGGTGGCATTACCACCATCTCTCCCGTCTCCCAAAGCTCATTCCTTTAATGTCAGGGATCACCTTTATTGCCCTGTTTTGGATTGTCTCCAAGCTACATGTCTTTTCATACCTTGAAGACCAGAACAGTAATTGACAGCAATTGCTTTCAGATACATTTTTAGAGGACTAAATTACTGTTGACAGTTTGAAAGCATGTGTGGTGCTTGAAAACAGAAACAGTGCTCCCAATAAATTAAATTTTCAACAGGTCATGGTTACCAATGATTGGCAGACGCCCTTGCAAATTCTGGGTTCCTTGCACTCCTACAATTCTGTGCACCCATGATTTCCTTTGGCCCATCATTGCCGACTACAGCCCAGACGTTAAGTACTGAAATTACTGCTCCCCGCCCCCCATCCCCCCCATCTCTCAAGCTCTCTCTCCCGCTTTAATTTGCTTCTACCTTTAAGACCAAGTTGTTGGTTACCTGCGCAAATGCCTCTTTACATGTTTCAGTGTCAGACTTTGTTCGATAAAGCTCCAGTGAAGCACTTTGAAACATTTTATCATGTTAATTGTGCGATATAAATGTAAGTTATTATCAACAGGCAAGGCACGGAGACATTGACCATTTTGTTTACCAGCACTGACCCTTTACTAACTGTTAGGAGAACAATCAATGTCAATCAGCGCTGTCCAGTAAATATTTTAAGCAGCCAGCCCCACCAATTGTCCCTCACAAAGAACATTTATCAAACACTATTTTATATGGGGTACATCTTGAGATACCAAAATTGTGAAGAACACTCGGTATCCAGCCTTAAATTGTCTCCCCTGCCACCCCCAAATCTGCTCCATTAATGGAGAGTTGCAAATACACATGCAGCTTGAAGAGCTATCCAAGGTGAAATGTTGGGATTTAACACCAAGGAAAAGTTGGCCGTGAGTCAAGTTTCACACCACGCTCGGGAAAATAACCCACCTTTACCTGAGATGGTAGTTAGCGCGAGGCAGCTAGCAATCTTTTCTGGCAGATTGCTCAGAGTTGGATAAGCACTGGTTCAGTCTCTGGATCTGCACTAATTTCCCCTTTCCTTCCAATGCACCATAAAAGACATCCCTCCTGAAAAGCTCTCACTTACTCAGTAACAAAGGTTAGAAGGGCAGCAGAGTAAGGGGCAGGTGTTGAAATCTCCTCATGTTTTCCCATGGCCTTACGACGTGAGCAGTCTTATTTATAACAAGGGAGTAGCTACAATAAACAGTCCAGAGAAACTGTCAGTAACATCTGTGCATTCCAGTCATTTAGAAACATTTTGCCGGATAAAATATGATCTCGCTGTCAAAATGTGTAACCTTGTGTGTGACACCCAGTGTTGTCCTGTTGACATGCTCTGTCATCGGGATGAGGAAGACAGATCATTTTTAAGCTCAAGAAAAAGGCAGCTCCCATGTAACTGTGAATTGGTAACAACTGTGGTTGTAAAACGTCTTTGGACTAAATCGCTCCCACAGCACCACTGTACAAAATGACAAGTTGAGAAAGCAATTATGGTGGCGGTGGTGGGGGGGGGAGATCTAAACTCAGGAAGTGCACGTGCAATTCTGTTCCCTCTACCCCCACTCCAGCCCTCCTGTTTGATCTTTCCACTCCAAGCCATTCTAAGAATGTTTTAAAGAAAGCTAAATGCCATCATGTACATGCCCTTTCTTTCCAAGTGCTATTATCTTGACCCTGAGCGATGGCACGGGGTCAGAGCGAGACTATTTAACGTCAGTCCAGATCCGGTTCCTCTTCCCAAACCTGAACCGAAAGTAAATGTAATTGTGATCCAGGCCAGGATTGCCCAGCTCCCCCCCCCCCGCCCCCCCCCCCCCCCCGCCCCCCCCCCCCCCCCCCCCCCCCCCCCCCCACACCCGGGGAGGCTTTTCCCACAGCCAATGTGGCGAAACATTGGCCGCCAACCCTATTGGCTTTTTCGTGACTCGCGAACCCCGCCGCCGGGGAACTCACCATGGGGGAGTGGAGGGGGAGTGGGGAGGGGGGGGGGGGGGGGGGGCGACTTCGGCAGTTCCGGACGATCCCACCAGCGGAAATTGCTGGAAAATCCTGCCCTAGTGTTTTACGGTTTTAGTGTCGAAGTACATTATGATGAGATTATGGGTATCCTCTTTATGGCACCCTGTTCCTCTCTCCTGGCGACCCTAGCTCTATAAGTTGGGAAGTAAAGCACAACTGGAGATATCGTTCAGAATTCTCCGGCCATTCGCCGGCGGTAGGATTCCCTGGTCCCACCGGCAGCGCATCCCCACCCATGTGTTTCCCGGTGGCGTGGGGTGTCTTCAATATGAAATGCCATTGACAGCAGCAGGAACAGAGAGTCCCGCCGCCAATGGAAGGCAGGCCACTTCCTGCCAGCGAGAAACACATGGCTGGGGGACTGGAGAATCCAGCCCATTACTTTGTACATCATAATGCAGCTATAAAAATAATGAATAGAGAAGAGTCAAAGGAACATGTTAACAGTTTAGACAGGCTAAAACTAATGATTGCTGACATTAGCGGAAAATGACAAAATAATCTTTTGGGTGATGTTGACTGAAGGATAAATATTGGCCAAGACACCAGGAAGAACTTCACTCCTGTTTTTGTACTAATGTCATGCAATCCATTACCTCCACCTGCGAGAGGAAAAGGGACCTCGGTTTTATGACTGACCTGAAAAATGGGGCTGAATTCTCCGCCATCGGGATTCTCTGTTTTGCCGGCATTCCTCGGGGTTTCCCGACGACGTGGGGCTGCCCCACATTGGGAAATCCCATTGACCAGCCGGCGAAATGGAGAATCGCGACGGCGTGTCGCACCAGAAATCTGGTACGGCAGGACAGAGAATCCTGCCCATGATATCTACAACAGTGCGGCACTCCCTCAGTGGAGCGCTGGAGTGTCAGCCATGTTTACGTGTTTAGGAATCTGTGGTGGGACTTGAACCTTCAACCATCTGACTGGATGAAGAGCCAACAGAGCTGCCATTAAGCGAAAGCTGACACGCAAGTCTTTATTTGCCGGAACTCAAGAGAATGCAACTCCCTACCTCCCTCAATCTCCCTATCTTCTTTCAATCTATTGGCTTTTAAAATCCGTGCTTGTCACCACCTAACCTCCAATTCTCCACATTTGGTGCAATCCTCAGCAAACTCTGAAACAATGAAAAATTGACATCCATCAGGAGGGACAGCTTGTTCAAAGTATCAAAAGCTGGAGGAAACGCTTCCATTATGAAGGTATCTTCTAGTTCAAGGCCTGGTCTCATTACCAGATGTTAGTCCAGCAAGTCTCAGCTGAAAAAGTCAAGATCCATGACCTGTCCTAGCAGTTTTATCTGTGAACATTAATTTGCAGCAAAACCCTGGTCCCGTGAGTCAAGGAACTGACTGCAAGAAATTAGGACTTACCACAAATTCTCTTCTTGGTGTCAAAGGAGGAATGTTGACCCATTCTATGGACGTGAGCTTTTCAGATACCTTTTTTAATTGCCCTGTTGAGAGAAGGTTTTTGGAAAAGGTTCATTTCTCAAAGAACCCACAAGGAAGCTCTATAATACCCATGAGGATGCTAAAGTACAAAAACCTCCCCCAACAAAAGTTCTTAAAGTTTCTTCACAATATGCTCCAATTAAATTCTCCACGTGATCATAACTTTAGAATTCAAAGTCAGGGCTGTGGACCATTTCCTTCCATGATAATCACTGAGGTTTACTTGCAGTAAATAATGTTCAGGCGCTTGATTTTATCCTTCCAATTAAATGTGGCAGTGTTGCTGGTATATTGCGTATCGATTGCACATGGGAAAAGCTACTCCTTTATACTTTGGTCAAAAAATCAAACCATATAGGAATTCTAAAAAGTCCACGGGATGTGTGCCAGCATTTATTGCCCATCCCTAATTGTCTTTGAGGGAGAAATTAAGAGTCAACCACATTGCTGTGGGCTGGAGCCAAATTGCAGTGGTGGGAATTGAACCTAGATCTCCAGAGCATTACTCTGGGTCTCTGGTTTGCTTGTCCAGTGACAATACCACAATGCCATCCCCTCCCCTGTGAAATTGTGTTCTTACATGTGAAACGTGAAGGACCCAAAGCAACAAATCCTGTCTTCACTAAATTTAGCAATCAAGTTTTGATTTCATTTCATCATCGACTCATCACCATAGACTCCCTACAGTGCAGAAGGAGGCCATTCAGCCCATTGAGTCTGCACCGACCCTTCGAAAGAGCACCCCACCTAGGCCCAATCCCCATTTCGTTGACTTTCAGTCGCATCTATCTGATGTTTACTTTCTAACAGAGCTCTCTCGCACGTCCACGATGAAGCACCCTCTGAACCCCCAAGGAAATGAGTTGGGGAAAAATATGCATAATTCCAGCAAAAACGCTTTTAGGATTTGCACGACAGAAATATTCCACATCCTCGTCAGTGACGAGGTAGTGCATCACCCGTGTGAATTGCGAATCTCTCAGTATTTCTATTTGAGGGTTGGAAGATTAGTTCAGCCTTGAAAAATATCGGATGGAAGCCAGAAGAATGACAAACCGGTTCGATTTGCAGCGGCAGTGGGCACCCACCTCTTTGTCCGTGTTGAAATGCGGACCTCAGGGATAGTTGACATGTTTTGGAAACAGCAGGACATGCCTCACGAACCCGAAGGAATTCTTTGAGAAAGTTACTAAATTAGCAGACAAGAGCTGCCGAGTGAAGATAGTCTTTTTTTTGTATCTCAGAAACCATTTATTATACATCAGCATTCAGGACATTTAAATGTAGAGAAAGGCAAAATGATTTAAGTAGCTAGCTACAGTGAAAAATGGCTGGGAAATAGAAAACAGAAACCAATGATAAGGATAAATGACTGTGACCGAAGGGGTAAGTGTGAGGAGGGATGGGGTGTTGACGGTGGTGGTTGCTTTAGGCCGTGTACAGCAGAGCACCATCATGCCTGTTCTACAGTCCTCTGTTCCAAAATGGTCTGAGGCAAAATACTTTAAGTAGTGTTATCAGATTTACTCATGATAATCTACATCTAATTCATTAAGTGTGGACATTAGGTCTATTCAGAGGGATCTAGACAAATTAGGAGGATGGGTTAAGGAATATCAGATGAAAGTAAATGCGGAATTAAACCAATTCACATCAGCAAAGGAAATGTGAAACATGTACGTAAGGACCTGGGGATGATTACCAATGATTGGTGCGGTAGTCATAGAGGAGTTTGGAGAGGAGAGTCAAACAAATGGTTTGTTACCAAAAGTGAAGCATTTACAAGTAACAGCCCCAGTCCCAATCGGTCTCCTCTGCAGCTCGTCTCCTTACTGAGCCGGCTTTTATGGTGCTGACTTAACTGCCCTGCTGATGGGCCTCGGCTTCTCAACAGGGGAGCTCATTCTCTAGGAGGCTCACAAGGAGGTTAATCAGGTTGGCCCCATTGTGGTGATATGACTATGGGCCATATCATAGATGAATGGTGTGCGACCTCCAACCAGCAGGCGGCAGTACAGACACACCATGCGGTCTCTAGACCAACGTCATGTGACCTGTGACTCCCATATCAGGGGAGACACATCCAGCCACCTTCAGAAGAAGATTGAGAGGATTATAAGACGTACATATGAATGGTTAGTGCTCGGTGCAAGTTCCAGAGGAGTAGTTAGCAGACTTCATGATAACGTGCTCTGCATCAGATTGCTTTCTTACCCCACGAAACTCAATAAAAGATTCTGGTTCGACAAGTCGAAGGGTTTGGTGAGTTCCTTCGTGAAGGACAAAGGACCAAACACGACACCCGTGTGTCTCATGGGGGTTATAATAATTGGCTAATAGCATCGCTATATGTCTGTTGTGAATGAGACTAATCATTACAACTTCAGGTAATTTTAACCCCTTCTAACTCAGGGGTAAATACACATTAGCAATATTTTGGGCTGAATTTTGTTGAGGCATCAGTGACCTTGCCTTGAGAGCCGATGAGAGACCCACCCTAACTCTATTCAGGAAGGCCCACCAAAACCACAAGCCAATCAGAAGCGGCCAGAGGCAGGCCTTTGCCTGGAACGAAGACCCCAGGTCTGGAGGCTTGCCTACCGGGTGCTGCTGGCCAATCAATGACTGGACGCTCTTGTGCTCAGCAGTGCCACAGAGGAGGAGATGGCAGCTGCAGGAAAAACACCATCCGGAGCCCCAGGGTCACAGAGCGACTCAGGCCATGGGTACTTAAAGTGGAGAGGGGCGGCTTTGAAGAGTGGGGTTTGTGAAGACAGGTTGTTGGGGGATTAGCAGTAAGGGCACCCCCAACTCATGATCAGGCAATGGTGACAAGATGGCGCATTGTTTTAAGCTGCCGTTCACACCTCATGGTGTCTGGCCCGCTAACAGTGGGTTGATATCAGTGGCAGTGAGATGAGAATCTAAAGTGGTCGTTAATTGGCCACGTAAGGCCCTCAATGGGTGGTGGGCAGGAAGATTGACCAAGGGCCATTCCACCCACAACTTAATTCTCATGGAGACGATGAGGAGAGGGGTTTCAGAACGCTATCATCCTGCCTGGTTATATACCCTTCCTTACTCCGAGCTCAACACCAGAGAGAGCAAAAGATTCCATCCATTGTGTAGGATTCTCTTATCTTCCAAGAGCCACTGAAGTAATGAAAAGGGTTCAATGAATAGACGGGTCCTGAATTCCAAGGTCAGGATTTTTCCAGGCCAGGGGAGGTAAATTCGGAGGCAGTGAGGCAGGTGGAACTTTTTAAAGTAAAGTGAGTTTTAGAAGGAGGGAGAGATTGCATAGAAACCTATAAAATTCTTACAGAATAGAGAGGGTAGATACAGAAAGGATATTCCCGATGGTGGGGGAGCCCAGAACTAGGGGTTACAGTCTGAGGATATGGGGTAAACCATTTAGGACTGAGATGAGGAGATATTTTTTCACCCAGACAGCCTGTGAAATTCTCCACCACAGAAAGCCGTTGAGACCAAAACATTGTGGGCGCGATTTAACCAAATGGGAACTACTTCCCATAGCGAATGCATTTAGCCACACATTTCCCAGTGCTCGTCACGCAGAGAAACACAACGCTATTTAATGTGACTCCGGTTAGATACGGGGCTTCAGTGGGGAACGCGCCACCAAGGCCGCACCTAGTCTCACTTTCTGCGCTGAGGAGCCCCGCCCACCGAAACCCCTCAGCGCAGCAAGAGATTGGGACGCCATTTCAAAATGGCATCCCGATCTCTCAAGCCCCAACTCACTGTAAGAGGGCTCCCCCCTCAACCCCCACACCCACGCAGGGCACTCACCTGTCCTATCACCAGCAAACAAAGAAATGTCAGCTTGGCACCTTGGCAGTGCCCCTGCCAGCTGGCAGTTCCACCTGGGCACCTTGGTTGTGCTAGGCTGGCACCCAGGTGGCATTGCCAGGGTGCCTGGGTGGCACCAGCAGTGCCAGGTTATCACGCTGCCCAGAGGGCATGCACCTGGGGGCCTCCAATTCCCTGGGGGAACCCCCACGAGTGCCGTTCTGTCTAATACCCATCTGTGGAGACCAGTACTGAACAGCACTCACCCAACGTCTCCAAGACAAAGGGGATAGATCCCTACATCTTGGTTACCTCATGGAACTGCATATTAGAGTGAAACTAGCTATCTCACTCTAATGTGTAGATTTGCCTAAAAGTGATCCTGCCCACAATGGGCAGGCTTCACATTGCGATCTCGCGAGGTGTTGTGAGCTGGGTAGATCCCGGGAGTGGGGTCTCCTGTCATTTATGCCACGTTACACCATGGCTCGCTGCTTTTCGGGCACAGCGTGACCTGTAGCCCTGTATGTTTTCAAGATGGTGTTAGATATTCCTCTTGGGGCTAAAAGCATCAAAGGAAATGAGAGGAAAATGGCAACAGGTTATTGAATTGGATGATCAGCCATGGTCATAATAATGGCGGAGTGGGCTCGAAGGGCCAAATGGCCTCCTCCTGCTCCTATTTTATATGTTTCTATGTGAGCTCAGTGCCATAGGGAGTGGTTGAAATGAGCAGAATTGATGCATTTAAGCAAAAGCTAAGCTAGCATATGAGGGAGAATGGGCTAGAGGGTTACAAGGATCGGTTTAAATGGGGAAAAGCGGGAGGAGGTTCGAGTGGAACATCCACTGGACTGGTTGGGCCAAATGACCTCTTTCTGTGCCATTTGTAATCCTCTGTAGTTCCCCTAAAGAGAGCCATGTTCATGGGACCAATGTGGATCAGCAAGGCCATTCAGCCCCTCTCCGCTGATCCTTCAGGAAATTCAAAAGTAACCCCATCATAGCATTTCGCTGTGTCTTAAATGATTCCAAGTTCTTTTTGCCTGTACTAGCCCAGTTCAGTTCACGTGTTGACCACTCTTTGCCACAGAAAAACATTACTCTTAACATCAGTCCAAGTATGAATATCCTTTCATGAAGCTAGAACAATACCTGGCACAGAAGGAGGTATGGATAAGTATAGATAAAGCTGATAGAATATTGCATAGACTACTAGATCCCAGAGGAATCTGAGCAAAGGGTTACCACCAGCGGAGTGTAACCGGTCAGAGTTGAATTGTGCTCCACGGACATTCTGCATTCTGCATTTGCATTCTGACTTCTTTGGAGTCAGGTCAGGATTTTCCGGAGTCTTTTTTTCCTATGGGTATTTGTGCTTATTTGCATCTCTCGGGAGATTCAATAAATTAGGGAAAGACTATTGCACACAAATTACTCATGGTCCATTGGCTTTTCTCATTGCATGCTTTCTTATGTTCTTATTCATCTCGTGCTGCACTTGACCTTGGAATGAGACAGAGAGAAGAATAAAAAGCGCGTCGCCTAACTCCTAAGCAGAGCTTTACCTGATTTGGGATTGTTCTTTTTTTTAATGGAGTATTTTCTGTGTTTTTAGTTGAGTGGGTCATTCCCATGCAAGTCTGTGCGTTGTGAGTTTTGCCGCCTGGTGCATTAAGTGCACACAAGTATCCATAGCTCCCTGGCAGGTTTTAGTGCTCCCATTAAATTGACAACGTAATGAAAATGTTTACTAAGCAGCAGTAACAGGCATTGTAGAAATGGGAATGAATCTATTAAGGATGAATGAGCCCACTTAGCCGTGCATTCTGAGCTCGGGCTATTTCTAATCAAGCCCCCTGACTGGCAACTAGTTTTCTTGCACTGAATGCTACTGGAGCTCTCAAAAGGGAAGCAAAAGGAACATTTTTTTTATGGCTGTGCCATTAATAAATTCAGGCCTTAGGATGTTGGAGAATTACTGTAGCATTTAGAGAGAAAATGCTTTCCATTTTCAAATTATAGGGATGCTCGTAAAAGAAAAGCATATGTATCGTGTTTAATTAACAGAAGGGCAATCCAGTAGAGGAAAGCCAGCTCGAATAATTTTAGGAGCGTTCTCTCAGAGAATTGAACCTCAAAGCACATCAATCACCCAGGTTTTTGAATTTGTTGGAAAGATTTAATTTTCTATAGTTTCAGCAAACATCATAAAAAAGACGTAAGATCCGAATATGAGAAATGACTCTGAGAGGAAAGGCAAAGTTCAGAACTTGTTTAAGTAATTTATCATTCTGTAAAGAACAGAGTGGAATAATAATCACATTCCATGCCCATGTGTCCTGCTCAACTGCACGCGGTCCTGGTGGCAGGCATCCATTAAAGCAGGTAAGGCATCGCTATTTGTTTGACGAAATGGGGTTATTGGACATGTCCCACAGCTGGACCAGTGCTGTTTGTGAGCTCACACAACTGGGTTTTAAGCCATCCCCTATAAATGATTGCCTTCCTAACCTACATTCTGGGGGCCAACATTCCTTCCTTCCCCCAAAATGCTCCCAGGGGACTCTTGCAAATATTGACAATGCTCCCGAAACTCCCCACCCTAACCTCCAGAAAACCAGGGGAAAAAAAATAATAAAGCAGCGCGACCCTTGCAGAAACCATGATTTTGTTCACAGGATGACCTGGTAGGTTGCGGGAACCTGATTATAACTGGAAGGAAGCTAAACTATTATCCGCTGGGATCACCCTCCTCAGGGCCAGTTTGGAAATGCTCCATCTGCATTTCCAAACTGATTTGCTGATGAATACAAAATAAACTATTTTATTCTGGGGATTGTTCTCTACGAGGGACTGTTTCAAATTGACAAATCAAGATTAAAATACAAACCTAAGCATTTCAGCAGAAATAACAAATTCCACATGAGTTTTATTCTGTTCCGTACATAAAGGAAGTTTATTTTTAGAAGAACTCGAATTATTTTTTTTAAATGGTGTGCTGTGAATGTAGCAAGAGGCGATTTAGTGTCACGTGTATGGCAGGCGACTCTGGCCAATTTTATGATTGGGCTTAAATCGATGGCAAAGGCTTGGCAGCATTTTGTTCTTTCCTCCTGTAAAGTAGGCCTAACCCACAAGGTGCCTGTGGAATTCTGTACAAGGCCATGTAGTGAGGTGAAGATTCTCCAATGGAGTTTGCTCAGACCAACAGCTTGTTTGTACAACTGTGTCATGGCAAGATCTGTCAAATACCAATTCTGCCATAACTGTTTGCATGCGGGCCCTCCTTCGGGATTCCATGAAATCAGTTAAGATTTGGAATTCTGATTCGGTTGGAACCTTAATTAGCGGAAAGCGATTGTGAGTGCTTGTTTGCAGGCTCAATGGGCCAAATAGCCTCCTTCTCCACTTTCGGGATTATATGGATTCTATGGAAGTAGTCAAAGGGTTTTAAGGCCCAGGATAGATATTTTCTTCAGCTTGTACGGCTGTCTAAAATGAACCAGCTTCTCCAAATGAGACATTATCCAAACAATAGGGTTTGCCTGCTGCCTGTTCCCCCACTGCCCCCTTACAAGAGTACAACTCAGAACAAAGTAGAACGGTCTTTGCACAATGCAGAAATCTGAGACTCAAGTAATCTTATCTATCTTAAAGTTGCATGGGCTTGATGAGGAAATGGTTAAGAAAGTAGTGAAAAATAGCAGCGTTATTGAAGGATGCCTGCATGAAATAATAAGGGCTAGGCATTGTTTTGAAGGAAACAACGCTTACAGTACCTAAGAATTAGCTTCTCGTAAATATAACCTTGTTGTGCTTTTACCAGGGCATTAGCTTCTGTAAGTAATTAAGTGAAAGCTGCTGATAGCAATAGAAAGGCAACAGTTATACCCATATTTACGGTTTACATAATTCTGCTGTGAATATTTCACGCACAAGTGAATTTACTGAGGACCGACTGCTGTTCCTGATGAGCCAGTGTGAGCTTTATTGCCAAATACTCTGCATGGTTCCACCAATGAGCTGTATGACTAATGGCAGGGCACTTAACCCTTTCCATAATGAATCCCGACGCCTGTTTGCAGCACAATTAGGTTTTGTTATTTAGAGGCCCGCCTTGAGATGGAGGGCAGAATGGAACCCCTGTGGGGTGGACAGGAGGGAAGGGAGAATCGCAATGCATCATGGACTTACTCTTTGAGTTCAAACTAAACCCCATTAAAGTGAGCTGAATGCCTTTCCAAGGATGTTGTGTTATTAAATATCGTAGCTGGCACAAAAAAAACCTTCAGATTTTCTCCTTGTTGATACGCTGCGCACACACAAAAAAGGTGGTGACTTTTTTTGTCAAGAAATGATCATTTCGACTATTCTATTCCTATCTCAATGGAGGGGATACAGATGTAATAGTATAGCCCAGCCCATTCTAATTAACAATCCCTAGCATCTCCCCACTCACCGCAATTAGTAGACCCAACCCCACACTTATTGTAAGTTAGTGATATGTAAATTGGACGTCTGTAGAATATAAAGGGGCTTCTTTGAAAGCAGGTGAAAGGTTCAGTTGAAAATAGTGTTAATCTCTACATGAGAGAGAGTGGGGAGAACGTGCTTCACATTTTCTTCACTGTCGCTGGGTCAACATCGCGGAACTCCCTTCCCAACAGCACTGTGGGTGTACCTACACCACATGGACTGCAATGGTTCAAGAAGGTAGCTCACTACCTCCTTCTGTCTTTTGTTTTATAAATTTAGAGCACCCAATTCTTCTTTTTCTCCAATTAAGGGGCAATTTAGCATGGCCAATTCACCTAGCCTGCACATCTTTTTTGGTTTTGTCGGGGGGGGGGGGGGGGGGGGGGGGGAAGACCCACGTAGATACGGGGAGAATGTGCAAACTCCACACGGACAGTGACCCGTGGCTGGGATCGAACCCGGATCCTCGGCACCGTGAGAAGCAGTGCTAACCACTGCGCCATAGTGCCACACCCTACCACCACCTTCTCAAGGGCAATTAGCGATGGGAAATCAATGCTCGCCTATTCCTTGAAAGAATAAATAGGAAAAAAACTGAATTGAAGATATTTGTCACTTTAAGATGTTTCAAAGTTTCTCACTATTTAAACAATCTTCTACAATGCCCCTGGTACGATCAGACAATAATCCTTAACGTTACAATTTTATGGAATCGAGCATCTATGTGGCAGTGGTCCAAGATGGACAGATAGAGTGTCAATGGATATTGGTGTCAGAATTGCTAGATTCAGCATCTGTAGCAGCTGGTAGTGCTCCTACTGTGAAGAATGCGCTTTCTGCTGCCAAGCTCCGTAGGACATTGCTTATGTCATGCTAATGCTACATCTTCAACCATATGACAACCAGCTTGGAAGAAGCAGCGGACAAAGGGGCACTCGCCCTGGTGACAGCACACACAATCGTAATGAAGACATCTTTAAGCTGTGTTGAGCAAGCAGTGGGTTCTTTTGAGTTAGTGGGTTAATTCAAGCTCATTCATTGTGGTGACTTTCACCACCACTTATCGACGTGTAACTCCCATGTCCATTAACAACCATTTTTTCTTCAATATCTCCTCGTCCTTCAAATTAGGCATATGGTAGCGCAGCTTTGAGACTTTGGTGAAATATTGTGCTCCGGGGAGTTAATATTTTGAACGCATTTCGCTAATTTAGACACAGGAATCATAAGACCATAATACATAGGAGCCGAATTAAGCCATTCGGCCCATCAAGTCTGCTCTGCCATTCGGTCATGGCTGATATGTTCCTCATCCCCATTCTCCTGCCTTCTCCCCATAATCCCTGATTCCATTATTAATCATGAAATCCCCTTATTAATCAAGAACACCAGATTTGTGCTTGAGGTGCTGTTACCTACAGGGCTACAGACCAAGAGTTGGAAGGTGGAATTAGAGAGAATAGTTATTTCATAGAACACAAGAACTAGGAGCATAGAACCAGGCAATTTAGCCTCCCCAGATTGGTCCACTGTTCAATACGATCATGGCTGATCTCATCATGTCCTCAACTCTACCGTCCTGCCCATTCTCTATAACCTTTCAACCCATTGCTACTTAAAGATCTGTCTAACTCCTTAAATGTACTCACTGTTCCAGCATCCAGCGCACTCTGGGAATTCCACAGATTCACAAACCTTTGGGAGAAGTGGGATGGGATTCTGCATCGGCGGGATCCTCCGCTTTGCCGGCAGCACACTCACTCCCCCGGATTTCCCGACGGCGTTGGGTGGCCACAATCGGAAACCCCAAGGGCCGGCTGCCGCGATAGAGGATCCTGCTGCCGACAAGAGGGCGCGCCAAGCCAGAAAATGGGTCTGGCTGGGCGCAGAATCCAGCCCGTAGTTTCTCTGCATCTCTGTTTTAAATTTGCTACAACCTATCCTGAGACTATGACCTCTCGATCCAGAATGCAGGGCTGGTTTAGCTCAGTGGGCTAGATAGCTGGTTTGTGATGCAGAACAAGGCCAGCCGCGCGGGTTCAATTCCCGTTCCAGCTGAGAATTCCGAATTCTCCCTCTGTGTACCCGAACAGGTGCCGGAATGTGGCGACTAGGGGATTTTCACAGTAACCTCATTGCAGTGTTAATGTAAGCCTACTTGTGACAATAAAGATTATTTACCTTCACCCCACAAGAGGAAGCATCCACTCCACGTCTACTTTATCCATACCTTTTATCATCTTATATACCTCATACACCTATTGTTCCTTAGCTATACGGTTCTGATTCTTAGGGCATAACATTATTGATGGAGTAAGCGATCACTCAAATTATCTTTCAATTTATACCTAAATGATCCCTGGGAGCATTTTATGAAGCTGTATTCGGCTCATGTGGTTTTAATTTTGTGTAACATGGTTAAAATTTCACGGGATTGTCTACTGCAATATTGATGGAAGATCTGTGGGAGCGGGTGGGCAGTAAACTAGAGGTTTCTCTGAATACAAAGAAGTTTTTCATAGATCATAGAATTTACTGTGCAGAAGGAGGCCATTCGGCCCATCGAGTCTGCACCGGCTCCTGGAAAGAGCACCCTACCCAAGGTTAACACCTCACCCTATCCCCATCCCCATAACCCAGTAACCCCACCCAACACTAAGGAACACTAAGGGCAATTTAGCATGGCCAATCCACCTAACCTGCACATCTTTGGACTGTGGGAGGAAACCAGAGCACCCGGAGGAAACCCACGCACACACGGGGAGGATGTGCAGACTCCGCACAGACAGTGACCCAAGCCGGAATCGAACCTGGGACCCTGGAGCTGTGAAGCGATTGTGCTATCCACAATACTACTGTGCTGCCCGATATGAGGGGTCAGGAAAATTATGAGTCAATAAATGTCAAAGAGGAGTCACAGTCACCACTAAAAAGTAAACAGCAATGGGCTGGACTCGCTCCCTTGGCAAGATTCTTCAATATTCTCACAGAGAAAGGGACGCCGAGAATTCAACGCCATGGAGCCATTTACTGGGATATCTCTTGGGAAATGGAACATCGGTATTCAATAATCCCCTGACAAAAGAAGTCAAAGTTATGGTCACATTTCTGGCACAAGGTAACGTCTGGAATCCTTCCAATAGTCCTCAAATGTTTTCATTTCAAAATGCCATTACGACGAGTCTGATGGGGAAATGCATTGTGGTGCTATTCCTGACACTGGCAAAGAATGATTGTGCCACAGAGTATTCTGACCTGACCTAACCCAGGTTAAAATAACAGAAAAAGAAAGAAATTGGAAAAATAACCTTAAAATACTTCAGGCAGCGTTCATGAACATTTTGTGTCTGTACACTGCCTTACATGGCCAATAAGCGAAACCTCCTCACAGGAGTATAACCAGAGAATTACAGATACAGATCCAAAGAAGGGAACATTACGGGACCAACATTTGATTAAAGAAGTATCTTAAAGGTGGAGAGTTGGAGAGACAAAGAATTGCAAATTCTTTCGGGGGGGGGGGGGGGGGGGGGGGGGGGATTCCAGAGCTTCGAGTGAAGAGACAGCCACTGTTGGTGAAGTGAAGGAAGTGTGGGAATGTCGAAGAGACTAGATTTTGTAGCCACCGAAGTTGGCCATTCCCTCAATACAAAATGGAGGAACACACAGCTTGCAGGATAAAATGGACAACGTTTGCAGCACAAGCAGGCTGCACCAAGCCAATGTGTATTCTGTCTGCTAAGAAAGCAGACAGCACCGAAACGAACATTCCGCATAGTAATGAGGCAATCTCCGGGATAGTTAACATAGTAATGGAACGATCCCAGGGACAATGGACACAAATAGGGAAGTGATTGCAACAGTGTTTGGGAAACCAGACACCCCGGCACCAGCGGGGTTCGAAAACAAAGCCCCTGAAGACCCGCCCAGTAGCCGAGAGACAGCCTCAGTATTGGGGGGATTCAAACAAATCGATTGGGAAGAGACACAATTGATTCCCAGCAGGTAAAGGGTCCACCCAAAAGGGAGCGAAGCCCTAGGGCCTATAAAAGACAGGTCCCACACTTAGGGCGCGATTCTCCGCAAATGCGGCGAGTCTTAAAGGCTGCTGTGAAACTGGCCGTGTTTCACGGCAGCCTCCTCGCCCCGTCCCAGGACCCAATTCTCCCCCCGGGCGGGGTTAGCAGTGCGGCCCCGTGAAGCACAGCATCGCGAGCTGAGCAACCGTCGCTAAGTCCGCGCGCCAAGCATCACGGCGGCTGACGCGCACGATGACGTCAGCCGCGCATGCGCGGGTTCGACGGCTCCAACCCGCGCATGCGCGGATGACGTCATCATGCAGACGCGTCAAACCCGCGCATGCGCGGGCCGTCATGCCCCTCAGCCGCCCCGCGGACTGATCCTGCGGGGCGGCAGAAGAACAAATAGTGCGCGGGTATCGGACCCGTTGCCCGCAATCGGTGTCCACCGATCGCAGGCCCATGCCACCCTTGGCACGGCCGTGGTGCGGGTGTGATTACGTTCGTGAAAACGGCCGTAAAGGCCTGGGAACTCGGCCCATCGGCCTGGGGAGAATCGTTGTTCGCCGTAAAAAACGGCGAGCAGAGATTCGTGTCGTGGGGCGGCGAGTAGAGAGAATAGCGGGAGGGCGGGAAAAATGTCGGGAAGGCCCTCCCGCTATTCTCCGACCCGTCGTGGGCAGCGGAGAATCGCGTCCTAAGTTCGTTCTTCTTGACCAGCCCTCCTCTCTGGACCAGCCCTCTCAACCAGCTTTTACCAAAGAAGACCTTGACCGAGAGTGAGGAGAGGTTTGGGACAGCAGCCGCCAACAAGTAAGTGTCTCACAACAATCGCTACCAGAGATAGACACTCCTGACCCCTTTTTAACCCGTACCAACCTGAAGTCTGCGGACCAGTGCAGAGCAAGAGGCCTTGTCCCCTGATCCGGCAGTTCCCTTTAAGATAAGTATTGGTTTATTTAGTGATAGGAATAGTTTAATCATCTTAGTGTGTGCATGGGTAGTATTATAATTGTATTATAATAAACTCAGTTGTTTGAACTTACTAATTGGTGTATGGTTTTATTGCTTTGAACTTGACCTTGAAACTTGTGGCGGTATCTTAACGATACCTGGCGACTCCAGAGCTAAGTAACGAAACAGAGCCAAATCGAGTGTTAAGCACACTCACCCAGAACGAGCAACAATTTGGAGTTCAAAGAAGATTGTAGTTTTAGCGGATTTCAGTAGGTGTCAAAACTTAGCCATCCCGGACCCCACTCATTCATTGAATGGAAACACGATTCTGCAAAATATTGTGCACCTGTGCAACTAATCTCATGGGAACTATATACCAATAGTAAAAATAATCTCTTCTCCTTGTTACCTGATGCACTTGATGTGGAAAATGGTCAGAATGTGACCATAGAACATAGAACATAGAACAGTACAGCACAGAACAGGCCCTTCGGCCCTCAATGTTGTGCCGAGCCATGATCACCCTACTCAAACCCACGTATCCACCCTATACCCGTAACCCAACAACGCCTTAACCTTACTTTTATTAGGACACTACGGGCAATTTAGCATGGCCAATCCACCTAACCTGCACATCTTTGGACTGTGGGAGGAAACCGGAGCACCCGGAGGAAACCCACGCACACACGGGGAGGACGTGCAGACTCCACACAGACAGTGACCCAGCCGGGAATCGAACCTGGGACCCTGGAGCTGTGAAGCATTTATGCTAACCACCATGCTACCCTGCTACCATGTGTAAGTACCTGTAAAGATGCACCTTCACAGACTTCAGTAGTGAACACAAAAGGTATGTATTCATCAGAATTGTACAGCAGTCACATGCCTGCTTCCCAAAATGTCAAATTTATTAAGATGAGTTGCACCGAGGGCGACACTGTAGTACGGTGGTTGTTTCACAACACCAGGGTCCCAGGTTCAATTCCCAGTTTGGGTCACTGTCTGTGCGGAGTCTGCACATTCTCCCCGTGACTTTGAGGAGTTTCCTCTGGGTGCTCCGGTTTCCTCCCACAGGTCCCGAAAGACGTGCTTGCTAGGTGAATTGGACATTCTGAATTCTCCCTCAGTGTACCTGAACAGGCGCCGGAGCGTCGCGACTAGGGGCTTTTCACAGTAACTTCATTGCAGTGTTAATGTAAGCCTACTTGTAACAATAATAAAGATTATTATTATTATGGCTGTAGCCAGCTCCCAAAATATCTCTTTGTCTAGGAGGACTCTCCACCCTGGGATGAGTCCCCATTGGTCACCCAGGCCTTGTGACCCTTACTCTGCTGTGTTGCCCTTTGTTATGTATCTGAGAATACATTCCTTCTGGTTATGCATCACGTCACGTGTAGTGACATCAGCACAGTGTCCGCACGGGCTTGAGCAGCTCACTATCTTGAGTGTATGAGCAAAACTCTTATCAAGCTTCTCATATTTTACAAGAACCCAATGTGTGAGCACCCCATATCTTTTCTCTGTGCGGCAACAAAGAAATATAACAGAAGAAAACACTGGCGATGAGGATTAAGGCAGAAAGACTGCTGGAAAGAAGACTTTTGTCAACTAATTGTGGGACAGCAACAGGAGCAATGGAAAATTCTCACGTCTGAACTCTCGCACATGATCATCGGGCGAAACACTGTTGTCAATGTGAAGGTTTAACAAAGTTTTCAACAGCAACTGTGAATAAGACCACCAACAGTGGGGGAAGAATGTTAAAGTGAATGGCCGCAGTGACTGTGCAAGTGCAAAGTTACACAGGCTGTGGGGAATGGAGATTTTGAAATCTGTTGATTCTGCACTGCTTGCTAGAAAAGTCAAATAGTCAGGCATAAAAGGGAAAGATTTCCGAGTTGTTGGTAAGGGATTGTTTGTGCCATAATTTTCAACACAGTTGGAAGGGAGGAAGTGTAGACCCTCGGAGCCAGGATCCAAAAATGGCAAGAAAACAAGCAACATGGGCGTGTTTGATGAGGATTATGAAACATAGAATTCATAGGAAGAAAGATTCCAATTGTTTTTAATAGCTAATCGTACATTGGAGAACCTAATGGTCACATTATTTCTCAGCTCAGTTGGCCGTAAAATGTTTATACTGCTACAAAATCTTGTTCACCCAGCAAAACCAGACAAGTCCTTCAGTGGATGAATGGAAATCTCAGAAGGCCATTTTATCTCCTGAACCATTATTGATTGCAGAAAGGTTCTGATTCCACCAACATAGCCAGGAAGAAGGTGAAACCATTTTACAGTTGACAGTGTGTTTAAGAAGATTGGTTAGATATTGTGAATTTGATACAGCACACGATGATACTCTTCGTGATAGGCTCATTTGTGGACTCCGCAGGGAAGCTATTCAGAGGAAGTTGCTGACTGTGAGTGATTTAACTCTGAAATCTGCTGAGAATGTTGCCACATCCACGGATCTTGCAATGAGAGACGTTCTGCAGATAGGGGCTGGAGTGAATATGCACAAAATGTATACCTCAATGAACAGGGTTGCAAGGTGCAACCATGTCACCATTTTACACAGGTTGGACATATAGCAGGGACATGCTGGAGTAAATCGAATACATGCAAGAACTATGGCAAGAAGGGACACATGCCAGGATATGTTGGGCTCAGAAAGCCTATTCTACACTGTCATAGGAGTGCCCCTTTAAAAAAGGTTTTGGTCTTATCACATGGCTTCAGTGATGTCATTGTGGAGCTGGGCTGTGGCTCTGGAGCTGTTTTTGGTTTCGCTTTCAGATTTGATTGCTGTGGACTCAGACAGGAGAAAGAAGTGTTTTGGCCTGTCTCTCTCTAGTTTAATTTTAAATATCTGTTCCAGTAAAAATCACCTTGGTGGTGCCTTTAGATATAGTTTGCTTTCCAGAAGGGTTTAAACCTTCTGGTGAGACGGGGTCAGAATCTCAGGGAAAGCCAGTTTTATTCAAGTGTGAATGCAGAGTGCTGAGCCACACCCTTGAAAAGGGGTTTTTAGTTTATGGGATTTTGCTTTTGAATTGGAACAGTTCAGGGGGGGTTCAATGGGCTGGATTCTCCATCGCGCTGCGCCAGATTTCTGATTCAGCACGCTCCATTTCGCCGGCTTGTCAACGGAGTTTCCCATTGTGAGAAGACTGTTGAATTACACCTCAAAAATCGGGGCCCCAGTTTTGTTGTTGGCCAAGGTTTAAAAACTCCAAAGTGTAGTATGGAGTTCACCTGACCTAAAACGTTTTGTTGAATTTGGCTAGGATGAGCCTTCACTTCAGGTGTGATTCAACAGTCTTCCTAGACACTTTAATCAAAATAAGCTTTATTCTAAGAACTTAGCTGACATTTATATATAAACAAACAGCAAGAACTTTTATCAATTACAAACATAAAGACACCCCCACAGCTACAGTAATCTAAGTATAACACTTAATGTGGCAAGTTATCGTGGCCAATCCACCAAATCCTCACATCTTTGGACTGTGGGAGGAAACGGGAATACCGAGAGGGAACCCACGCAAACACGGGGAATATGTACAAACTGCACACAGTCATCCTTGGCTGGAATTGAACCCGGATCCCTAGCGCTATGAGGCAGCAGTGCTAACCATTGTGTCACCATGCCGTCCATGCCACCGGAGCCAATGTACTCACGCCCCCAGGCCACCTCAGAGGATAAATGTTGAGAGTCCATTTGAAGAACACCCGCTACTGCATTCACCTATACCCTCCAGAAGCTTTGAGAGACACACACCCCAGAGGGTCACACATCTAGATTAGGCTTTGGGGGTTTTACATTCTGGCAAAGACCTCACTGGCATTTCTACAGCATTCGGTGGCAGTGCCAGTCCAGGTCTCTGACGCTCGGAGCAGAAAACCGCTGGGGACCGGGCACCCACTGTGTCTGAGTCAGGTGAAGAGCCTCTGGAAATGGCCATGGCAAACATGGTATAGATGCGGGTGGAGCATCAGGCAGGATTACGAGAGGCAGTCAGCAGAATAGAGCGAAAGGTGGAGGAACCGTCCGCGCTCTGTCTGATATCGTGCCTCCAGCATGCAAGCGCCTTGAGATTTCCACGGGAAGGATGAGACTGCCTTGGAGACTTTGGCAGGTTCTACTGAACTTGCACTCGGATCTACACCCCACCGCTCCAGGCATGGGTGACATCCATCAGAGGATAGGTGAGAGGCAAGCTGGGCTCTGCTACCTCACTCCCGGTGCACTTTCTCCCCAGGGGTCGGGCAAGGGCACTCAGACATGAACAGGGAGGAGGACAAATAGTTGGGCACCCAGGGGCCATCCACCCAGGTGACTCCAAGAATGTCCAGCCTATCTCAATCCTCTCTGCCTGTGGCCCCATCACCTTCAGCTCCAAAGGGTGAGGAGGGTGCACCTGCCTCACAGCAGGAGACTCAAAGTAGGACATGGCCTTCCAGAGGAGACCAGTCAAGGGCGGCACAGCCAATAGAACGTCACAGATGTAGGCTTCCTCCATTTCAGCTGAGGCCCGGATGTAGAATTAGGTAGAAAAGTTAAGAAACGTTGAACTCACTATCGGGGCATGGTGGGTGTTCAATCACTGTATATATAAAGCTTCCTTATAAATGCAATTGCTGCTTATTACAATGATCTAATAATTTGAATGAGTCGTGCATTTGTCTCTGTGTGCTCTCTTATTGTGATCGTGACCCAATTTCCCACCGTGTGAATGGCAGACTTTATAAGCCTCAGTCATGTGGTGCTTCGCAGCTTCATGTTAGTTATTCATCCCTTGTGCAATGTCAGGGGGATGTGTCCAGCTCTTTCCTGAAAGTGTCTAAGTTTTGAGTGTGGAACTTTTCTTCCTTACAAGACACCATTGAGGAATGTGTCCTTGTGAGCCTTGGAGTGTTATCAGTAATAGTGTTTCATTGGCAATGAACTGTTGTCGTAGTTTGTGCACAATGATGATGGTATCTCCAATCATGTGCATCTCTATCGCCGCAGGAAGTGGCTTGATCAGGTGGCCACAGCTGTATTGAGTCCAGTAGATGCAGGGTTTGTGCTGGAGAGCTGCCTTCCACTTCCCAGAGTGGCTACATGCAGCTTTCCCCACTCACCTTCCCAAAGAGCACGGCCTAGAGATGCATGTGGGTTGCAGGCCCGAGGCTGTGTGCAGGCCTTACTCACAATGTCCATGATTATAAAGGCTTTTCTGATCACTGGATGACACCAAGGGATAGGGGATAAGCACTCAGTTCTTTTTGCTTGGACATTACTCCTGCTAGAACCTTGTGGCTATCAGTGCATCAAGGGCACGTCTTCCACCATGCTGCTTCGAGGGCATCATCGTGTGGAAGGTGACCCTCATCGGGCTCTTCAGGTTCCTGCCTTTCCAGGTCCTCATTGTCGGAGGAGTTCGCAGCCTTCTCCATGCCTCCCTCCGGCAAGCGATCTCCCATTTGAAGCGCCAGACTGAGCAGGGCACAATCATGGTGTTTCCATTTGTGTCCCCCAATCATCCTGGAGTTCCACAATGTGCAGGTATACTCACCTGTAGCCTCCACCTGGCTCCACCCTGAATCCCATGGGTATTGTTGTGGATATTACTGCCCTCGCCTCTGAGCCAAACACTGTTAATGTCCCCATGTCCCATGTGGATCTCACCCCTCCCCAGCTTGGAGCTGTGTACACAACCAACATTCCGTCTATCCACCAGGAGAGTTTGGAGTAGTCAACGCTATTACTTTTTCTCCACTTACAGGGCGCGATTTAATGGGACAAAAACAGAGTCCTGTTTTGGGCGCGTTTAACGGGGTGCTTCTTGGCACCTGCAGGGCTGAGAAAGACACTGCTATTTAACAAGACTTTGCCGTTTTCTGTGGCCTCGGTAAGGAACGCCCCACCAAGGCTGCACTTATATAATTTCCTGCACGGACGACTCAAGTCGCCAGTGCAGAAAGACGACACGTGGATCGGGCGCAATTTTTGAATATCGCCCCAATCTTTCAATCCCCCTCTGCTCCCCCAGCACAGCCTCTGAACACCCCCTCACCCATTGCAAACAACGTACCTCTTAGGGTGCTCGCACTCCCCCTCACTCTTAAGGGCAGGGCAACACCGGGCCCAATCCCCGGTATGGGCAACCTGGCATGTGGGCCCCTTGGCACTGCCAGCCTGGCACCCTGGCAGTGATTCTGCCAGCCTGGCAGTGCCAGGGTGCCTGGGTGCCAGTGGGAGTGCCAGGGTACCACCCTGCCCGGAGCACAACCCCCCCGGGTCTCTAATGGCCGGGAGACCCCCACGTTTGTGAAAACCAGTGGTAAACCGCGTCCTGGCGCGGTCTCCCAGTCGTGGGCTGTTAATTCCTGGGCCCCCGGGACAATACAGCACAGATTTATTTAAATGAGCCTCTTTGCTCACTGAAATATGTTAATCTGGATCTAACCCAATGAGACATCTCGCGAGATCTCGTTAAATCTCGCGAGCGTTTCAATCGTCGCAAATCTTGCGAGAGGCTTCTCGGGAGATTCAATTGCCACGTTGCGGCACCGAGTCGGGCACTTCGAGGCCATTAAATCACGCCCAAAGGAGATCTCTCCTTTCGGAGAAGTTCCACAAACACCACGACCCACCCTATCCCAGACCTGATAGGCCCACGTGAATGTGCTACTGCACACTCGACCCTCTCCCCGTGAACTACACTATTGCACACTGGACACACTCCCCGTGAGCTACGCTATTGCACATTCAACACACCCATAAGACATAGGAACAGAATTAGGCCACTCGGCCCATCGAGTCCGTTCCGCCATTAATTCATGGCTGATATTTTTCTCATCCCCATTCTCCTGCCCATTATTAAGCTACCCTACTGCACACTCGACACACCCACTGTGACACACCTACTGTGGGTCATCCTAATGCACATGGTGAACTACTTTACTACATACCCATCACCCCCAAAGCGAGCTGCCCTGCAGCACACTCAACACACCCACTGTGAGCATCACTACTGCAAATCTGGCTATCCACCCTGAGCTACCTTACTGCATACTAGCTACACATACCATGACTACCCTACTGGACACTCGACACACCTACCATGTTCTATACTACTGCACACCGAAGGCACCAGCCGTGTGGGGCCCACCCAGACACACCCATCAGTCTGGTCTAACACTGCAGCTTTGTCTTTGTGCCCTACCCGTAGCAGCAGTGTTGCAGCTAGACTTTGAATGTTGCACCCACCTTGAAATGATGAGCAAAGTGAAGGTGCGCGGTCGCACCTCACTTACACCTGGTCTTGATTCAGGCCGGTCTAATTTCCAGCTGATGTGACAAGTCACTGAGAGGGGGTGCGTGATTCCGGAGACTTGTGTTTTCAATGAGTATTCATGACATGGATTCCTAACACGGGTAGTTGGAAATCAAACCTGTCATTGTCCCGGCATCGTGTTGAGGAAAAGTTCTGACTTGTGTCTGCACCGGTGGAGTTCGGACGTTTGGCCTCTCACTGAACACTCCATTCCCGCCTGCCATGAAACCCGCCCCTGGCAGGACCAGAATATTCCATCCTACGGCTCAAACAGAGAGAATATACATTCCTGGGAAGATTACATGTCAAATGAAAAACATACATTTTTCACTCTTTCCAAAATGATTTCCACCTTTACCTTGGACACTCACCTCCGGCAGCGGGCAGGCGCACAACGGAATGTCCAGCCCCTCTTGTGAATTTCATACATCGTTATTTGATAAACTTTACTCTTGGTTTCGTCTGGTGAACTGGATGAAGAACCGTCATGGCTGCCAAACGTCATCACTTCTGTTTCTTTTAGAATACATCCGGTGGTGCGTTTTAGTCAGATGTTTGGGCTAAATGTGTCTCCAGTGGAACACGATTGGTTAGATTTATTTTGGGTAATACAGGATGAGGGAGAAAATTGAACTTGGGGAGTATGGTGGATAAAAAAAAGTAGAAATTTAAAAAGCACTGATCAATATCATAGATATCATAGAATTTACAGTGCAGAAGGAGGCCATTCAGCCCATCGAGTCTGCACCGGCTCTTGGAAAGAGCACCAAGCTCAACACCTCCAACCTATCCCTATATCCCAGTAACCCCACCCAACACTAAGGGCAATTTTTGGAAACTAAGGGAAATTTATCATGGCCAATCCACCTAACCTGCACATCTTTGGACTGTGGGAGGACACCGGAGCACCCGGAGGAAACCCACGCACACACGGGGAGAATGTGCAGACTCCACACAGACAGCGACCCAAGCCGGAATCGAACCTGGGACCCTGGAGCTGTGAAGCAATTGTGCTATCCACAATGCAACAGTGATGCCCACTGAATCAATAGGGAAGATTGACGCAACGTAGAGACCTGGAAACCGATTTTAAGTCACTCAAAATTAATTCACTTAGACCAAGTTGAAATCCGGCCTTTGATGTCTCATTGTCTTATCTCACCATCACTGGGGCAGCATTCTGGAACTCCCTTGTGAAAAGCACTGTGGTCATACTTCCGCCACATGGATTGCAGCCGTTCAACAAGGCGGTTCTTCGTCACCTTCTCAAGGGCAATTAGGGATGGGCAACAAATGCTCACATCCCGTGAACAAGTAAAAAAATGATCACAATGTAGATGAGATGCAACATGCACAATTACAGAAGAATATTTTTTTACAGATTACGTCCCATTATAAACCTGCCTTTGGGGCCAATACGATAACAGATTATAAGATGAAGGAGGAGAGAAGTTATATGGGTTGTCAATTCATGAGGGAGCTATTAGATCCAGATGTTGTGCCATATCAGAGAGCCTTATATATGGTTCGCTGCGTGACTTTCACCCTAATGGTCTATTAACAATTTATCACAAATGACTGCACAGATGAGTTACTCATCTGCAACTTACTTTGGGAGCAGACTGGAAACCTCTCCAAAATAAACCTCACACTTGCCACAAGAATAAAAAAAATGCTGGAAATACTCAGCACGTCTAATAGCAGGGAGAACCGATGGAAAGCTCACAAACCTGAAACTTGAACTCTGTTTGTCTCTCTCCACAAATGTTGCCCGACTGGCCGAGGAATTCCCCCGGTGGTCGGCTTACATTTCAGATTTCCAGCATTCGGAGTGTTTTGCTTTTGTGCACACGTTCGGGCAACTTGGGGAGTCCTCCATAAAAAGAGCTCAAAGGGACGAGGGAGAGAAAATAAGCGAGACTGATACGACCGGGAATCTGGGACAAGTATGGAAAATGGTGAAACATTAGTGCAGTTATAGTCAATGATGGGTTTCTGGCTGAAACGCTCCCCCTGTTTGAAGTTTGCCCTTTCTTTCTCCCTCGGGAACATAAGAAGTAGGAGCAGGGTTCGGCAATTCAGCTCCTCGATCCCGTTCTGCCATTCAATACCATTGTGGCTGATCTCCTCTCGGCCTCAACTCCACGTTCCTGCTGTTCTCCATATCCCTTCAACCCATTACGAATTAAAGACCTGTCTATCTCCTTAAATTTACTCAAAGTCCTTGCGTCAAATGCACTTTGGCTTTGTGAATTGCGCCGATTAACGGCCATTTGGGAGAAGTAATTTCTCCTCATTTCCGTTTTAAATCTGCCACCCTTTATCCTGATGCTATTACCTCTTGTTCTAGCTCGCTGCACGCGAGGAAGCACCCGCTCCACGTCTACTTTGTCGATATCATCTTCTAGACTTGAGAGTGTACAGGCCAAAACTGCTGAATCTGTCTTCGTAAAACAAAGCCCTCATCTCTGGAATCAGTCATTTTGGATGCAGACAGGGGCAGCACGGTGGCCTAGTGGTTAGCACAGCTGCCTCATGGCGCTGAGGTCCCAGGTTCGATCCCGGCTCTGGGTCACTGTCCGTGTGGAGTTTGCACGTTCTCCCCGTGTCTGCGTGGGTTTCACCCCCACAACCCAAAAATGTGCAGAGTAGGTGGATTGGCCACGCTAAATTGCCCCTTAATTGGAAAAAATAATTGGGTAATCTAAATTTTTTTTTAAATAAATAAATTTTGGATGCAGACCAGCCAGCTTTGCATTTGCAAGCAGCATTCCCTGCTTTTGTTTCGTTTGGACAGGGTATCGATGTGTTATCCAATGAAGAGTACAACTGGAAAGCAAGTTGGTAAGGCCCATTAGCCTGGAACTCACTTATCATCTGGCCCTGACGGCAGATAAGGGGGGGCATTTGAGCCGACATGTTTGATCCCCATTGAGTCGCAAAGGTAAAGTTGAATTAACAGTGAGCATTTGTGTAAATAAGGCTCCACTACATCCCTCTTAATTAGGTTACCCTTTTCACCACTCACTCACTGCACTTTAAATAACCTTTACTGAACAGAATTCTCTGCATACACCTTGCAATGAAGCAGCATGTTATGGCATTTTAACCCTTCAATGTCCAACGCAAAATTCAGAGAGCGAGCAGTTATTTTCAATCTCTTCCTCGCTCCCCGTAGGATAAGTGATTTTCCGATCTTCCTCCCCTTCTCCTTATTGTTTCACCAGTGCCATATATTGAACATGGTCTTCTAATCGATACAAGGAGGTCAATTTGTTGTCAAAGTAGCCTGATAATATTGCAATCCTATATCATAAAATGTAATACACCTTCGGGTCCTACAGCACAAAACCAATATCTTTTCAGATACAGTGTCAGAAAATCTATATTCCTTCAGGTCCGAGGTTGTGTAAAGTTCTGAAATAGAGATGGACATGTGACACCACATTAGAAAGTTAAAGAAAGTGCACCCCTGCTAAATATAACGATGGGCCGGAGAAAGCAAACAGCTGCAATTCTGTACCACTTGGGACATATATTCTGCTTTATGTCGCGAAGCCTCGTATCTGTGCTTTAAAAAACATCTGCCCCAGTTTGTCGTGGTTCTCAGACATGTTGTAGCACCGCTGCCTTGCTCATAGGCGACCTGCTCGCTGCGCTGTTGGCGGTGTGATCAAGCAGATTGCCGGGAGCTCAGCACGAGACTGTGGAACTCAATCTTCTCATGCAGGAAGCTCTGTCAAGGGATAGAACATAGAACATAGAACAGTACAGCACAGAACAGGCCCTTCGGCCCTCAATGTTGTGCCGAGCCATGATCACCCTACTCAAACCCACGTATCCACCCTATACCCGTAACCCAACAACACTCCCCTTAACCTTACTTTCATTAGGACACTACGGGCAATTTATCATGGCCAATCCACCTAACCCGCACATCTTTGGACTGTGGGAGGAAACCGGAGCACCCGGAGGAAACCCACGCACACAGGGGGAGGACGTGCAGACTCCACACAGACAGTGACCCAGCCGGGAATCGAACCTGGGACCCTGGAGCTGTGAAGCATTTATGCTAACCACCATGCTACCCTGCTGCCCCTGCTGGATGTTAAAATGAAACGGGGTGGCGGGGGGGCGGCGTGGGGGGGGGGGGGGGGGGGGGGGGGGGGGTGAGAGGCAGAGGCAATAAAGGAAAGACAAACCAGTGAAGCGAGAATAAGAGAGGGCTAGAAAGGCTGCAAGAAAGATAGACGGGTGGGACGGGCGAGAAGCCGTGAGAAGAGGAACAACACAAGACGGATGGCCTTGTGAACACTTTGTCAATGTAGCCTTTAACTTGCTCTTTGGCGGTGGCTGGTTTCCGCTTTACAATAAATGCAGAATGTACCAGGTGTACCACTCTCACGCCGCCACATAGTTATTATCCCAGCTTTATGAAAAAAATAACCTTTCACTCCAACATACCAATTATATTTTCTCATTTGCTTTCCCTTACCTTAACTTACAAATCCCCAACTAATCAATCAATCAATATCTGCCTTTGACATTTCTGTCAATACCGGCCCTGCCACCAAATGGCTGCCAATCCCAAAATTGGTCCAAGGCAATATTCTGCCAATGAAGCTGGGACTTTAGTGAAAAAATGTCATCCTAATCTGCCTTAGACATGTCTGTACATCACATTTTATTTATTAATGATGACCAAAATGCCAGCAAAGAAAATTGGGAATAAGATTCTTGGGGGTGGGGGAGGAAGTAAACGCTTCACAGTTTGTGTTAAATACAGAATCAGATAGATTAAGCTCAACCCAAGCAAATGATAGGCTAAGGAAAGAAAAATAAGAACTAAAGGGAGTTGAAGAATGCACCGATGTTTGCAACACACTGCATCAACTCAGTTGTTTTTAAATTAATAAAGAAGTTTTCTACAGGTCGAGTATCCTTGAGCTGTAAATCTGAAAATCAAAAACCACCCTTTTCTGTCTGCACTGTTTACCTTGCAAACCCTCGCCTACAGACAGAATGACAGATGGCGCCATGGCTGGGAATTTATTACAGGTACCCTGTATTTACCATTCAGTGGTACACCGTGGGCGGGGGTTCTCCCTTTCTAAGACTAAGTGTTGACGCCGATGCTGAATTTGTGGAGCTCCACGAAAGCAAAACCAGCGCCGCACCTGGACTGATTCAGCTACTATTAAGGGGCCAGCACCGGCATCACATGGAACTCAATCCATTCCAGTAAGAAATGGTGCTGAATTCGCCAGTTTCACGATTGACACTCAGGAGGCTGACAAGCCGCAGCGGCAGATACACACTGCACTCCCCCCACACACACCATCCCAGCCAACAAGATGGCAGCAAAGAGAGCGACCCCACAATTCACGGACGCAGACCCTCCTGGGCGCCGTGGAGGAGAGGCGGATGACCCTGTATCTCGGCCTGGGGTAAGGAGGGTGGCAACCGCCGCCATTCACCATGCCTGGGCGCAGGCGGCAGAGGCCATGAGCGCCACAGGCAACACCATCCGGACTGGCCTGCAGTGCCTCCATCCGGAGGGTGGCTGAACTCCCCAACCTGCACCACATGCCGGTACCTAACATGGCCGCCATTGTCGGGTGCCCTGGCCAATGAAGCCACCATCTACACACCCTTGTGCTGTCTAACACTGTCTCCCCCTCCCCACCCTCCCAAGGAGAAGGCTGGCCACAACCACGGGAGTGGGAGAAGACAGAACGGGAACTGCCAGACCTGCGGCCCCTCATGGCAGAGCAGACGGCCCTGGACATGGGTTGGCAACCCGCAGGAAAGGGAGGTCGCCGAATTCACCGGCGAGAGAGGAAGTGACACCCTGCTTAGTTACAGTTCCCCATTACGGATCCCAGGAGAATTGCTCCCAAAGAGTGGGAGATATTTGCCTGTGTGTGTAAATGTAGAGAAAAAATACCCGATCAAACTACCGTTATAAACCGGGGCAGTTTTTTTCAGAAAGTTGTTTTTAAATTTGCCCATAAAGGGAAAATCTACTGAGACTGAATGAATGAAAGAGGACGGGGAAGACAGATAACGAGATGTTAGCAGGAGACTGGAATGAAGGAAGACCAGAATTACAGAAAATTAAGTTCTTCACAGACAAAGACATGAAAGAAGGGGCTCTATGAGAGTGTGAGTGAGCGAGAGAGAGCAGGAGAGAGACAAAGACAGAGGCAGTCACCAGGGAGAGCAGTCGGAGCCTGGTTAATAAGCGTTACTGCATTGCTATTTTTCTAAAGTGCTTGTTTAGTTTATGTCCCTAAACTACTCAATGAAGTGGTGCAGAGAATGGATGTAACTGCTTAATTGTCCAATAAGCAGTAAAAAAAAAGCACATTCCCTGTCAATGTAGAAAAGCAGGATTAGGAATGACCTGCTTTTCGAAATAGGTTGTGCTTTTAATCTCGCGTTTACGGTGAGAATGGTACTGAGGAGGGGTATAAGGCTCAGTCCACTCGCCAGACACACTCTGCCAGGCAGCATCTTGCCTGCACTGAATTTGAAATTGGCTGCAGCCTCTCACTGCAGCCTAGCACGTGTCTGTCCAAAGGCATATTGCAATTTTTCCAAAGATCAAAGGAGGGGCCCCTCTGTTGGTAAAGCCATCAGAAGAGGCCAAGGCAACGAATATTTGGAGGAGCGGAAACATGTTGTTAGGCCTCTTTTTCTACCTCCCACCCCGCCCTCTGTTTGGTGAACAAGCCCAACAGCTGCATCCAGCTGGCCTCCACCGCCACCCTCCACTCCCCAGCATTTGCCCAATGCCATCTCCCGTTCTCTTGGCTCCGGACAATGGCTGGCTCCCACCACTTCTACCCACTGGCCTTGACAACGTTCCCATCAGCCTTGACTGAGACAGGAAAATCAATTTGGTGGTTGAACTGCCTACCTAAGGCCTTCCACACACCATGCCCCAGAATAGTTTCATGACATCCCCAGCACCCTTCAACAGCAGCTTTTATTCAAGGTCAATAAAGCCTGAAGTGTACGTTTGTGTGATTATTTATGAGAGGTGACTGGTGAGGTATAGTTAGTTCTTGTCTCAGTCATAGAAGGCATGAAAGGGTTTCTGGATGATACACTGACATTCTTCAAATAATGTAAACAAGACAAGGACCTTCTCTGGAATAGGTCCTGATTTATTGAATGATTGAGAATCACTTAGTGAACCTCACCACGACTGCCAAGGAGTCATAAAATTCTTCATTTACATTAGATTTGATTTGTTTTGTTTCACATCCAGTATTTAAAGTTGTGGTCCCCTTTCTGTTGGTCTTAATTGTCATCTATAGACATGTTGTTCACAAATGAAATATCGTCAAGGCCCCGTTGGGAATTCTCATTCACCACACATCAACCCAGAGTGGACATTGCATTATAAGGCAATTTGTATGGACACCTGGTCAGCTCTCAACAGTGGCTAACAGGCTGAACCAGAGCCATGACATTTTAAAGTGCGGAAAGATCGATTTGTTCCAGGAGTGATAATATAAGAAATAGGGCATGGTTATTTTATGAACAAACTTTATTAAAAGAAAAGGAAACAGGATTTAAACTTTTAAACTTCAACCCTAACAATAACAGATTACATGCAGTTTCTTAACCTTAACACACTAGTTCCCATTAAACAACACTGTAACAGAACATGCAGCTCTCACGCCACTTTCACAGGCAGACAAAGGCAATACTTGCATTTGCAAATCAATTTTTCTTCCAGTCGGGACATTTGTTCTGAAGCCTGCCTTGGTGGCTACTTTCATGACATTCTTGGTTGATTTCCAAAGCCTTCTCCTGTACCTGTTCAAAACAGCATTCTTTCTCTCTCTCTGTCTCTAAGCTCCGCCCAGTTGTTCAAACAAAGGTTCTCTGCTGGGCTTTCCAGGCTTGAACCCATCAGTTTTTCGGCTGTTTGATAACCCACTCTCGTTTATACAAAATAACAGAGCCATGCTATTGATATGCAACTAACCTCTCATTGATGGACTAAGAGGCCATCAGACTCTAACGGGCTAATAGCTGGTCAGGCAGGAGTGTCCCAAAGAACAATGAGTCTGGGCATCCTGTGCATCAAAACTCCAAGTGTGGTCTTACCAAGGCCCTGTACAGCTGCACTAAGGTATCCCTGCTCCTGTACTCAACTCCTCCTTCAAAGAAGACCAACATACTGGTTTGCCTTCTTAAGTGCTTGCTGCACCTGCATGCTTCCTTTCAATGACTGGTGTACAGGACACCCAGATCCTTTTATACATCAACATTTCCCAATCTTTCACCATTTAAATAATTCTCTGCCATTTTGTTTCTCTGTCAGAAGTGGATAACTTCACATTTATGCATTTCATACTGCATCTACCATATATTTGCCCACCTCAACTTGTCTACCTCACCTTGAAGCCTCTTAAAATCTTTAACGCCACTCACATTCCCACCTAGTTTCATATCATCAGCAAACTTGGAAATATTACATTTGGTTCCCTCATCAAAATCTTGCAATCTTATCAAAAGTGCAGGTGTGCATTAAATACTATGACAGCTTTCAAACATTATTTCATGCAACCAGCATGCATGTGATGACAAATCCAGTGTGCATTATATTATAATATACTCAACATACATTATTGGTTGGATTCTCCCAAAATGACATTATTGGTTGGATTCTCCCAAAATGAGACTAAGTCCCCACGCCGGAGTAAAAACGCTGGAGTTTTATTCCAGAGATTCCTGGAAAAAGATGAACAAATTCAATGCCCTGCAGGGGGCTAGCAGGGACTCAGAGTAAATCTTGCAGCTTTAGCTGCGGCTACGGGCCCCCGCACTTCCAGCTTGGAGCCCACGCATGCGCACGGCGAAGGCCTCCAGCTGCCGCGCGAGCTCTATGTCGGACTACCCCCCCCTCCAATTAGCCCAAGCATCTAACCGCATAGATCTAACCCCCAGCCGCCTACCGCAGACGCCACGCCAGCATCCCGACCGGCAACACGTAGTTAGTTCCACGCCATCGGGAACTCAGCCGATCGGGAGCGGAGGATCGCTGGGTGGGCCTCTGTCGATGGGCCCCCAGCTGCACGGCGTACTCCACGATCACGCCGATTTTCAGGCCCCGGAGAACCGCCGGACCGGCACTGGGCCCGATTTCGGCATGAAAGTGGATTTTCCGCCTTCGTGCCGAAATCGCGATTTCGCCACGGGGCTGCGGAGAATCCAGCCCTATATATTTATAGGCTGGTACATAATAATACAGCCTGAATACATCATGTAATAATGCAGCTGTATGATATAGTACACCCAATATACATTATGGCCGAATTTTGAGAGAGTGTCAGCCATCAGCAAGAATGGCGACAGTGGAGCAAAATCCCACCATAATCGAGAAACAAGATTCTCGCTGGTGGTGAATGATGGTGGACCCGGATCATAAGGTAACCAGCAGATAATAAGGAAGGCAAATGGAATTTTGGCCTTTATAGCTAAAGGAGTAAAAAAATAGGGAAGTGTTGCTGGAATAGTACTAGGCATTGGTGAGACCACGCCTGGAGTGCTGTGTTCAGTTTTGGTCCCCTTATTTGAGGAGGGATGTAGTTGCATTAGAGGAGGTTCAGCAGATTGATTCTAGTGATGAGGGACTTGTCTTACGAAGAGAGATTGAGCAGGTTAGACCGATAAACACTTGGGTTCAGAAGAATGAGAGGAGATCTAATTGCGTTATACTAGATGATAAAAGGCATTGGCAAAGTAGACATAGAGCGGACGTTTCCTCTTGTTGGGCAATCTGGAACGAGATGTCATTTAGGCTAAAGGGCAACAGATTTAAAACAGAGATGAGGAGAACTTACTTCTCTCAAAGGGTCGTGACTCTGTGGAATCCATTACTCCAGAGTATAGTGGATGCCGGGACATTGAGCAAATTTAAAAAGGGGCTAGACAGATTTTTAATTAGTAATGGTCTGAAGGGCTATGGGGAATAGGCAGGAAAGTGGAGTTCAAGTCGAGAGGAGATCAGCCATGATCGTATTGAATAGCGGATCAGGCTCGAGGGGCCGAATTGCCGATTCCTGCTCACAGTTCTTATAAGTGGAATGTGGGTCCAGGGTGGTAGTGGGAAAGGGGTGGGGGATCGGGGGTGTGTGTGGGGGGAGACATGTGGCCAGCTGAAGCTCTCAAGGGCCGAGCCGATTCTGTCAGGCGGAATTCAAAGAGGCAACTGTGGGCATTTGGCCGCTGTGTGAGAAAGACATAGAGGGGCTCATTGGAAAAGTGCTCACATGGGGGTATGTGCATGAGTGGATGTCGCAGATCCTGAGAGAGCTGTGGATCAGGGCATTGTCGGCTCTCCTCATCAGCCACTTTGATGTTCTCTTCCTTTCAGTTTTTGATTTGAGAGAATCATCATATCAGCCGAGCTAGCAATTCTTTTGATAGCTGTGGAGCAGCAGTAGTAACATTGGCGTGTTGCTGCACATGGCCAGGACCAGCACCCTGCAGGGCCCGTTGCACTTCCAGGAGTAGGGAGGAGACACTACCGGCCACGAATCTACCGTCGGAGAACTTTCTACCTCCAAATGTCAGCGGCGCAATGCCAGAGAAGATTGCATCTGACTTGGGGGACACTGTGCCAAGTGATGCTCGGCAGTCACCCATTGCTTGTGGGTGGCCTGTGCAGTATCTTCCAGACTGCGGCACATAAGTGTTTAAGGAAGATGTCAGATGCTCTATATGCGAAGGCCCATCCATACATTAACTTTGACCGGGACCAGACAAGCCAGGACGCCAGGGTCATGGGCTTGGCCTGCATGGCTGGCCTGCCCCAGGTGCAGGGGCTCATCGACTGCACCCACGTGGTTCTGTGTTCGCCCTGGCAGCACCGTTTAGGCGATGCCGCAGGACACGTGAGAAGGCAGCCTTACCCTGGCAGCACGAAGAAGGCCTTTCCTCGTCTTTATCAGGTGTGAGGTTCTCACCTCTCAGCCCCATCCCCTTATGGAGCTCACAATCGCGTCTACTGCCTCCCAGGTGGTATTGGTGACCATGCGAGCAGGACGTCAGCCTGAGGGCAGAGGGGCTCCTGTCTCTGCTGGACACCCTCTCGAAACCTGCTGAAGGTTCCGCTGGTGAAGCGTGGTGCAGTCTTTCTGGCTGCCAGCCCTCTTGATTGGTCTTGGAACAAGTACCGGGGAGGCGTTTGAATGCGGAGCCCCACCGATAGTAGCCATTACGCTGTGGTGGGAAGAACGAATCAGAGGCAGGCCGCCACAGGAGCGACACGAAATTCGTGGAAAAAAATGTTTTGATAAAGGGCTTGAATATACGGTGACTTTTCCCATCAATTCGGTCGGTGAGATTCTCTCTGGTTTTCTTGCCGAATACCTTGAAAAATGAATGTAAAATTCTGCTCTCCATTACAATTAATTTATTCTGCTAATACAGCTGACATGTGTTATGTGCTATTTCATTAAATTAGGTTAGTGCAAGTGCTGGCACATGCTTAACGGCAATACAGTAATCTTTATCTGCAGCAGATAATAATGCAACCACTGTTCGTTATATAATACTGCAAAACAATACATTATACACATTCATATGGATGTGTTACGAGACATTATACTGTTACATTAAACGTTACCTAATTCTATTATCCATATTATCTAATAATACGACACATTTCGATATCCTGCTGGTTGGTTCATGTTACCAGAAGCAGATGAAGTGTTACAGAAAACATTCCTGCTGGCTTACAAATCCAACAGCTTAGTCGCTGTATTCCTGAAAGCGCACGAGCGTAGAAACACAATGATGTATTTAAGGTAATTAGTCTGAGAGACAAGATAAATGAATGTGAAGATTGCCATGTTACAGAGGACAGATGATTAGACATCACTGACGCCTTGCTGCCAGGTTCCTTGAAGCTAATAATTAAACCATAACTTGTAGAACAATGCTGAAAATTTAGCACTGTATTAAATGTGACTTAAAATTCAGATGGCTTTGTTCATTGCCTCACTCCCTATTGGAATACAATCAGCCTTGCTAGGTATGTCCATTACAGCAAATCAGATAGTTCTATTCCTTTTATTTATTCCTTCTGGAAGTCCTCAAGCTCGGTGAGCTTTCTTTCTCAGTGGGATTGCACATGCAAAGTAATTAATTAATCTGATAATCATTGAGCTCATAAATCAATCATGTTGCTTCTAAATGTACCATCTTATTACTACCCAAATTATTTTCCCTATCTCTTTATCAAACAGGGTGTGTTCTACTTAATCTTGTCAGCTGTTTCAAAGAAGGTGAAGTGCAGATTTCCCAATAGCTTTTGATGCCAATTTGTTGTGGGCACCAATCAAGACCCCCTACTGTAACAATACAAAAACAATTTTTAACTTCTATTCACGACACCACTACTCTTGCAATGGAATGCTCACCCCTAAAACTCAAGTAACATTGGACAGTAGTTTTCATTCACTGGTAAGTTGGTTTGTATGATGTAAGAATACCACATATTAAGGGAGCAACAGTTTAGACTGCAGGAGGAGATAGTGCTGATTGTTTGGCAAGTGGACTCCGATTGGTGGAGACATTGACATGGAGAATGCACCAGGTGACTGATGGTTATCCATGGCAATGCTTCTACCAATCAGAGTTCACTTGCCAATCAATCAGCACTCTCTTCTCAAGCAGTACTAATTGTTGTTCCCTTTGTAAGTGGTATTTTTTTTTTGCAATTTGTCCTGATGAGTGCAAGACAGAAAGTTTCAACAACATGCCTCTTTTTCAGCAATACTATGTGTTTTTTTTAAATAAATTTAGAGTATCCAATAGTTTGTTTTCCAATTAAAGGGCAATTTAACATGGCCAATCCACCTAACCTGCATATCTTTTGGGTTGTGGGGGCGAGACCCACGTTGACACGGTGAGAATGTGCAAATTCCACACGGACAGTGACCCGGGCCGGGATCGAATCTGGGACCTTGGCATCGTGAGGTAGCAGGGCTAAGCACTGCGCCACCGTGCCGCCCTTCAGCAATACTATGTTGTGTGTTTTCCCAACTACTCGTTGTTCTCGCCTTCTCGTTAAAGTTCCGTTTACCTGATTTTAGCGTGTGAGACATTTATTTTATCAAGTGCAAGAATTGTACCTGTGACTGTGTCTTATCATTGAGCAACCTCACCCTCATGGTGAGGGCCTTAAAGAAAGATTGGAAAAGTGATGGGGAGTGATGCGCGATCAATAACTCCCGAAGCGAGATTGTGGGACAATTGAAGGCTTTATTGTACTAGATGTTTCCACTAGCAGCGCAGGTACAGAATGCAGCAGCTAGGGGAACACAGACTCTTATACTCCGCCTTACTGGGCACAATCAGCAGGCAGGCTTCATCAATGGTCTTACAGTATCAGGTACCTCCAACACCAATGATCTTACAGCATCAGGTACCTCAAACCTAGGTACCGTAATACCACTAATACCGACTACCACATTCACCCCCTGTTAAACAAAAGAGTCAGGCGGGGTGGTGGTCTCGCGTTATACAGTGGTGGGGATTATGGTGGTACCCGTCGGTGGTACAGTTCTTTGCCTTTTACATGTCACACAAATTATTTACAGGTATTTATTTACAGGTACATTTCATAATGATGCTATTAGTCGATCGGGGACCCTGGTCATCCTCTGTGATCGTCGTAGTTTCGGCGGTGATGCAGGCGCCGGCTCGGGCATCCGTGATTCCGGGAGCGTGGCACCGGTTTCTTCAGTAGCTTCATCACCCCTGGGTGGGGTCAGTGGAAGGACTGATCCTCCTGTGAAGGGGGCAGCCGTGGGGTGCGCCGGTGGGAAGGTGGGTGGGGTTGGTGAGGGGATGTGGGTGGGGATCCAGTGGGCGCCAGGACCGTATCCTGCCGGCCGTCAGGGTACGCCACATGGACGTACTGAGGGTTAGCATGAAGGAGGTGTACCCTCTCGACCAGCGGGTCTGACTTGTGCGCCCGCAGAGTTTGCGGAGCAGAATGGGTCCAGGAGCTGCCAGTCAGGTTGGGAGCGAGGTCCCGGAGGAGGATTTCCGAGGGAAGGCAAGTAGACGTTCATGAGGTGTTTCGTTGGTCGTGGTACACAGCAGTGATCGAATGGAGTAGAGTGCATCGGGGAAGACGTCCTGCCAGTGAGAGACTGGGAGATTCCTGGACTATAGGGCAGTGGGACGGTCTTCCAGACCGTTCCGTCCTCCCTCTCCACATGCCCGAATCCCCGGGGGTTATAACTGGTGGTTCTGCTTGAGGCAATGCCCTTGCTAAGCAGGAATTGACGCAGTTCGTCGCTCATGAAGGAGGACCCCCTATCGCTGTGGACGTAGGAGAAGAAACCGAACAGGGTAAAGATGCTGTGGAAGGCTTTAATGATAGTGGCAGCGGTCATGTCGGGACGGGGGTGGCGAACGGGAACCGGGAGTACTTGTCAATCACGTTCAGGACGTACGTGTTGCGGTTGGTGGAGGGGAGGGGCCCTTTGAATTCCATACTGAGGCATTCAAAGGGGCGGGATGCCTTCACCAGGTGTGCTTTCTCTGGCCAGTAGAAGTGCGGCTTGCACTCCGCGCAGATTTGGCAGTTCCAGGTGACGGTCCTGACCTCGTTGATGGAGTACGGCAGGTTGCGGGTTTTGATTAAATGGAAGAAACGAGTGACCCCCAGGTGGCAGAGGTCACCGTGGAGGGTCCGGAGTTGGTCCACTTGTGCGTTGGCACATCTGCCGCGGGATAGGGCATCAGGAGGCTCGTTTAGCTTCCCGGGACGATACAAGATTTCATAGTTGTAGGTGGAGAGCTCGATCCTCCACCGTAAGATCTTATCGTTCTTTATCTTGCCCCACTTTCGAATATGAAAGCTACCGACCGTTGGTCAGTGAGGAGCGTGAATCTCCTGCCGGCCAGGTAATGCCTCCTATGCTGCACAGCTTCTACTATGACTTGAGCCTCCTTTTCAAGGAAGGAACGGCGGATTTCTGAAGCATGGAGGGGCGAGAGAAGAAGGCCACGGACCTGCCCGCTTGGTTGAGTGTGGCCGCCAGAGCTACATCGGATGCGTCGCTCTCGACTTGGAAGGGAAGGGGTTCATCGATTGCGTGCATCGTGGCCTTTGCGATGTCTGCCTTTATGCGACTAAAGGCCTGGCGGGCCTCTGCCAACGGGGGAAAACCGTGGATTGGATTAGTGGGCGGGACTTGTCCGCGTAACTGGGGACTCACTGGGCGTAATATGAAAAAAACCCCAGGCAAACAGGGCCTTGGAGCAGTGTGGGAGGGGGAACTCCATGAGGGGGCGCATGCATTCGGGGTCGGGGTCTATGACTCCATCGTGCACTACGTAGCCGAGGATGGCTAGACGATCGGTGTTGAATACGCATTTCTCCTTGTTATAGGCCAGGTTAAGGAGGCTGGTGCTATGGAGAAATTTTCGGAGGTTGGTGTCATGGTCTTGCTGGTTGTGGCCACAGTTGGAGACGTTGTCGAGGTACGGAATCATGGCCCGCAAGCCGTACCAGTCAACCATTCGGTCTATCTCCCGTTGGAAGACCGAGACACCATTTGTGACACCGAAGGGAACCCTTAGGAAGTAGTAGAGCCGCCCATCTGCTTCGAATGCAGTGTACTTGCGGTCGTCCGGGCGAATGGGGAGCTGGTGGTAGGCGGATTTGAGGTCCACCGTGGAAAAGACCTTGCATTATGCAATCTGATTGACCAAATCAGATATGCGGGGGAGTGGGTACTCGTCGAGTTGCGTATACCTGTTGATGGTCTGGCTATAATCGATGACCATCCTGTACTTCTCCCCGGTCTACTGGAGCTCTCCAGGAGCTGTTGCTCACCTCGATAATACCTTCCTTCAGTAACCGCTAGACATCCGACCTGATGAAGGTCCGGTCCTGGGCACTGTAACGTCTGCTCCTGGTGGTGACGGGTTTGCAATCAGGGGTGAGGTTTGCAAAAAGGTAAGGCGGGTCGACCTTGAGGGTCGCGAGACTGCAGATAGTGAGGGGGTTATAGGGCCGCCAAATTTAAAGGTTAAGCTCTGGAGGTTACATTGGAAGTCCAATCCCAGGAGTGTGGCAGCGCAGAGGTGAGGGAGGACATAGAGTTGGAAATTCTTAAATTCCCTTCCCTGGACTGTGAGGGTAGCTATGCAGAACCCCTGGATCTCTACAGAGTGAGACCCAGAGGCCAGGGAGATTCTCTGGTTAATTGGGTGTATAGGGAGGGAGCAGCGCCTTACCGTGTTGGGGTATGTCGATCAGGCAGGATGTCTCGTGTCCATTGATGAGTACTGTTGTCGTAGCGGTGGAAAGAGTTCGGGGCCGAGACTGGTCCAGAGTCACCGAGGCGAGTCGTGGCAAAGCTGATGGGATTCCTCGGGCGGTGTGCAGTCATCTGAATCGGGGTCTTGAGACGCCAGCCAAGATGGCGGCACCCACGGGTCACACATGGCCGGGGGTGGGCAAGATGGCGGCGCCCATGAATCGCACGTGGTTCCTGGGGAACAAGATGGCGGCACCCGGGGTTCGCACGTGGCTCGCAGGATCGAAGATGGCGGCACCCAAGGGCCGCACGTGGCCTGCGATGAGTAATGGCGGAGGCCCCGGTTCGCCCCCGGAGACAGCGGCAACTGCCCGGGCCTGGCATACCGTCACGAAATGCCCCTTTTTTCCACGGCCTTTGCAAGTTGCGGAGCGGGCTGGGCAGCATTGCTGGGGGTGCTTGGCTTGCCTGCAAAAATAACATCGGGGCCCCCCGGGGTTGCCTGGTAGCCATGCAGCAAACGCTTGTGGGAGGTTGGGGGATGCGTCGGAATCGGCTGCAGGTGGGGTCCACGCTGCCCATGGGGCTGCCGCGCAGTCGGGGACATACGCTCGGGCGTTGCGGGAGGCTACGTTTAAGGAGCTTGCGAGGGCCCGTGCCTCCTTGAGACTTAGCGTCTCTTTTTCCAGCAGCCGCTGGCGGATCTGGGAGGACAGCATACCTGCAATGAAGGCGTCCCAGAAAGTTGGGTGTGGTTGTTGGCTGAAACTTGCGGACAGTCACAGTACCTACCTAGTACCAGTAGTGTGCGGTAGAATTCGTCTAGCGATTCCCCCGGTATTTGTCGTCTGGTAGCTAGAAGATGTCGGGTGTAAACCTGATTTACTGGCCAGATGTAGTGTCCTTTCAACAGGGTCATCACGGCCTTGAAACCATCTGCATCTTCGATGAGCATGTAGATTTCTGGGTTGACCCTTGAGTGGAGAACTTGAGGTTTCTGGTCCTCCGTGGTGGTAGTTGTGGCCGTCCTGATGTATCCGTTGAAACACGCCAGCCTGTGTTTAAAGGTCGTCGCTGAGTTTCCCTCGTGGGGGCTACGTTGCAGACACTCCGGCTTGATGCGGAGCTCCATTCTTCAAATCTAGTTCAATAAATTGATGCACGATCAATAACTCCCGAAGCGAGATTGTAGGACAATTGAAGGCTTTATTGAACTAGATGTTTCCCCCAGCAGCGCAGGTACAGAATGCAGCAGCTAGGGAAACACAGACTCTTATACTCTGCCTTACTGGGCGGAACCAGCAGGCAGGCTTCACCAATGATCTTGCAGCATCAGGTACCTCCAACCTAGGTACCATAATACCCCTAATACCGACTACCACAGGGAGAAAGCAGGATGAGTCAGAAAGCGCTAACTGGAGGAGCTCGCTCTTGGAAATTTAAAAAACGTAGGTTGTGTACTGATCCTCGCCTGAGTATGTACAGAAGGGGCTGATGGGAAATGGAAGTACCACCAGGGGGCAGCACGGGGACATATAAGAGTGACGCCGATGGCCCGCTCTCGCTCACTTTGGCTGGAGACACGGTGGAGCAGGACAGGGACGGAAGTTGAGCTCAGGGCTGCGAGTGTGGTCAGGCCTAGTTGCAGAGCAGGATTCACAAGGGGCACCTTGGTGCCGAAAAGTGCAAAAGGAGAGCACGACAATCCATTTACTGGCCAGGGATAAACAAGGACATAACGAACATGGTGCTCACCTGTGACACGTGTCAAAGACATCGACCAGCACAATGCAAGGAGCCACTGCAGCAGCATGAGATGGCCACGTCACCGTGAGACAAAGTTGGCATTGACTTGTTCCACGCCATGGGCCGCAACTATGTTCTGCTCATCGACTACTACTCCAACTTTCCGGAAGTACTGAAACTCCCGGATCTCACAGCGGCATCAGTCATCAAGGCCTGCAAAGAAACCTTCTCCAGGCATGGCATCCCACGGACGGTCATGTCCGACAATGGTCCTTACTTTGCCAGCTGGGAATGGATGGACTTCGCCAAGCACTACAACGTCAAGCATGTGACGTCAAGTCCACACTTTCCGCAATCGAATGGCAGGGTGGAGAAAGATGTCCACATTATTAAACAACTAATCAGCAAGGCTGCGGACTCAAAGTCTGACATACACTTGGCCCTCTTGTCATACCGTTCGTCGCCTTTGAACTCTGAACTATCACCGGCTCAAATGCTCTTCAACAGAGATGTGCGGACAACATTACCGGCACTACAATTCACCAATCCCGATCACTCGCCTATCCTGGATAAGATGCATCACCAACGTCAAGTGCAAAAGCAGCACTATGACCAGCAGGCAAAAGTACTGCATCCGTTGGCAATCAACGCCACGGTGAGGTTGCGACACCCGGCTGGGGGCTGGTCTAACATGGCAACGGTTCTCCGCCAAATATTGCCACGATCCTACGTTGTGCAGTCTGACGATGGAACACTGTTTCGACAAAATCGCCGAGACCTTCTAAAAGTTACACCTCGTTGACAGGTTTTTCCAACACTAGATCTGCGGGACTCTGTCATGCAACATCCTGGAACTCCAGCAACAGGTGTCCAAATGGACGTAAAAGACTCTGGGTCTCCATGCCCACTCAGGAGGTCTATCCGGATCAGACGTGCACCCAACTATCTGAACTTATGAACATGGACTGACAATATCATTGCTCTGCCTTGTCTTTTTATATAAACCTAACTGTGTTTGAATTTGTGTTTAGTTACAGCTCTGCAACTAAGAAAAAAAAGGGAAAAAGGGGGGATGTAGTGATCCTCGCCTGAGTATGTACAGAAGGGGCTGATGGGAAATGGAAGTACCACCAGGGGGCAGCACAGGGACATATAAGAGTGACGCCGAAGGCCAGCCCTCGCTCACTTTGGCTGGAGAGACGGTGGAGCAGGACAGGGACGGAAGTTGAGCTCAGGGCTGCGAGTGTGGTCAGGCCTAGTTGCAGAGCATAGAAAAGCAGTATCTTTACAAGTGCTATTCTGTAAGTAAAAAAGCTAACAAAGTCATTTATTGTGGAGCACAATAAACCATCCTTCAACTGCTGAACGACTTCTAGCATTCATTTAAGAAACATAACAGGTTGTAGAAGCGACAAAAGATGGAGAAAGGTAAAGCACTCCAGAATTATGAGACACTGGGTGAGAACGAGTCTGAGGATAAAAGAAAACGGCAAGAATGTGAAAACTTATACAACTTTATCAGCTTTACTCGGCATATGACTGTCTACGGCCTGTTGCCCTTAACACTGCATAGCAACCATGCAAATGCCATGTTATTCAACAACTGGGACTTTTCCTGCTTATTCAGCGAGTATCAAGATCTGTGACTGGGTTTTAGAAAAGGATCTTTCATCAGCAGCGAACTGGCAGCTGGGCCTAGTACATGTGTAATTAATTGACTATTTTACTTGACACTTCTTGCATTAGACTATAAAGCAAAGTACTCAAAGGGCTAATAAAAGATAATCCCTAAACAGATCAATGAAACAGCAAAGAACATGATGAATAAATGTGACTATAAAACTTTTCATTTCAGGGGGAAAAGAAGTAATCCCTCCGTTCGTGCTTATGATGCTATTAATGCATCTGTTTTGATATTCCCCAAGATTTGATAGCAAAGAAATGAAATGCTGTGAGCTGCCAGTTCCTATGTTTGAGATTTTTTTTCCCAAGCCTTTAAATCATTAAAGCAAATGGATTTGTGCCTGTGACACTCTCTATGATATGTAGAGAGGGATTAGCCTAGTTTGGCGTCGCTTCAGAGCTTTATGCTTGTGCAGTCTTCGATTCCTTACAAGTTATTGCATTCCCTACAGCAGAGAGCTGTGAGATCGTACCATTTGTTAAATTGATTAAAATAATTAAGCAGTAATGTATGAAAATTGCAATCGATTCAGTGAGCTGAAAAAATGGAATCTTCCGTTCAGTTTAGCCTCTGAGTAATATTCTGCAGTTAAAGCATCTTTGATTGAAAAATCTCAGAATCAATATTATGAGATTTTGTAAATTAACTACTGTCCAGGACACAGTGAATGTTGCAGCTAAAAGCTTAAGGAGACATGACACAAAAGCAGAGCTCAGGATCCAAAGACATTCCCAACGCATAATCTTGCAGGCGCGTTGCCACACCGCAAAAGACATATGTGGAAGAGACTTCTATTTGTTATTTAGTGGACAGCAGCTTGATAATAAATGTTCTAAGGCTATTTTAAATTTTTGAGACAATGTAATATTTATTGTTGAGTTAATTTTCCCCATTTTCCCCTCTTTCTGGTTAGATCGCATACATACCGTGATGTCAGCTCTTTCATCAACCTGTGTGGGATTACCACCTTGCCAATAAAGGCTAACATACCATTTACTTTCCAAAAGGTGAACCTGCATGTGAACTTTTCACCCTCTAGTATCGACCATTTTCCTGCCAAGGTAGTCTGTTTCCTGGTTCCTACCTTATTGAGCATTGTTGTCCAACTAGAAGCAAAGGGGGAGTGAGGTGGGTGGGTGGGGGTGGCACGATTCCCAGAATTGCTCATCTCCGAGCATCTAAATTAGCTGCGTCAGCAAAATGGGCTGGCCCAGTTGCTTCTATACGCATACCACCAAATGCTTTTGTGATATTTCCTGCTTTAGGAATAGAGGAGGCTGCCATTCAACTCCTGCGGTCTAAAACAATCCTTACACTTTGCATCACAGTGTACAACCATTGTCCACTTGTCAGTTTTCCCAATGTTTTTTCCACGTCCATGCACACATAAACAAATACAACCACACACACATTCACGGGTCATCTATCTCTTCACCTTCTTGCAGTCTGTTCACAACTACTGCAGTCCAACATGCTAAACCAGTCTATTCCACTCACCCCTATCACGCCTACTCTCAACCTCCACCATTTTCACACAATCTGTACATTTGTACCAAGAAACTCACAAAGCAATAATTTCCCAGCAACAGGTGGTGTAGAAAGTGCCAGTTAGTAAAATGACCATTTTTTTGTTTCCCTCTGGGCTTAAATCTTTTCTTTTCACTGATGTTCCTTGCAGACCATCAGCAAAAGACTAGCTGAGCTTGCCCGAGTGAGGTGACATAGCGGTTCGCACTGCTGCCTCACAGCACCAGGGACCTGGGTCCAATTCCGACTTTGGGTGACTGTCTGTGCGGAGTTTGCACATTCTCCCCGTGTCTGCGTGGGTTTTCTCCCACAGTCCAAGGATGAGCAGGTTAGGTGGGGTTACAGGGATAGGGTTGTGGGGAAGCGGGCCTAAGTCGGGTGATCTTTCAGAGGTGGGTCCAGACTCAATGGGCCAAATGACCATCTTCTGCACTGAAGCGATGCTGTGGATTCTAAATAAATGAAAACAACCATTGATGATTAAAGTGACGGATCAAATTTCTGTGCGCTCCATCCTTTCACACGCCAGGTCTGATACCGTAAAACGGTGCTGTTTTAACAAAACACTAACCTTGCTGAATATTCACTTGCATGCAGCTAATGACTCTCCATATGCCTTGCACAGCTCTTATGTTGGAGCACCCGAGTACAGCCAGATGGATTGCTGCAACCCATTTAAGGGAACATTTATTGGAAGAAACCTTAAGGTTTGTACTCTTTTTAAAAAATGAATCTGCGACCGAGAAATTGGACAGCACAGTGCCTGTTTTCTGGGCACTAACCAGCTCATTAATAACAATAACGATCTTTATTTTACATAGTTTTACATAGAATTTACAGTGCAGAAGGAGGCCATTTGGCCCATCGAGTCTCCACCGGCTCTTGGAAAGAGCACCCTACCCACGGTCATCACCTCCACCCTATCCCCATAACCCAGTAACCCCACCCAACACTAAGGGCAATTTTGGACACTAAGGGGAATTTATCATTGCCAATCCACCTAACCCGCACATCTTTGGACTGTGGGAGGAAACCGGAGCACCCGGAGGAAACCCACGCACACACGGGGAGGATGTGCAGACTCCGCACAGACAGTGACCCAAGCCGGAATCGAACCTGGGACCCTGGAGCTGTGAAGCAATTATGCTATCCACAAGGCTACCGTGCTGCCCTACTTATTGTCACAAGTAGGCTGACATTAACACTGCAATGAAGTTACTGTGAAAAGCCTCCTGGACTATAATAACTATAACTAGGCCTATAATATTCTAGACAGCAAATAATATATTAGACAGCAAATTTCTGTTGGGCCCTCTTATTTGGAAAAGGGAAAGAAGTGTTCACTGCGCCTATGCCTGAAATAGGCATTAGTTTCTTTGCTCAAGCAAATGGAAGGCTAAAGATATGTTTCAGACCCCCTCCCCCAGCAAAAAGTTGGTTTGCCTGTGGCAGAATTTTCTCAAACAGTCACTCTGCCTCAGTGGAACCTCAGTATCAGCAGCTGAGGCAGAGGTGGTTTGGCCGGTACATTGTCCAGTTGTCTTTGATGACTATAGTGGGCATCCACTGAAGATCCAAGGCCTTGAGGGCTCTGGCCTACTGGGAGTATCTTGCACTGGTGCAGGGACATCCTCCATGGCCTCACCTTTGCAGTCAATTGGGTCAAATTCAGAGGGTATGAGGAAAGGCCGTTTTTCCTGGGTGTGCCATGTGGGGAGGCCCCCAGGGCGGCAAGTTTGTGCTTCTCATTCCTCAATGGCTGCACCCTATCTCCCTGAGGGGAATTGAGGCACCTTGAGGGAGGCCCAATGTGCTTTATTTCGCTCTCACCTCGCCATTGCTGTATAGAGCAATGGATTGCAAGTCAGAGTGCATATGACTTGTGTATTGGGCCAGGCTCTCTCTGGCAGTTACCAACCTCTCCATTGGAGGAAACCAGACACTCGTGTGCTTGAGGCCTGGCAAAGCTAATGGCGTGCATGGATTCCACCATTGCCCGTGCAAAGCTGCACTTGATCTCTGGCATCCCTATCATTTTTGTCGATCTTTTGCATCTCCAGAAGGTTTCTTGTGGCCATGACCAGAGGTCCATCATCTGTGTGAGGCTCAGCAGGGGCCTGGTCCCAACAATCTTCTAGATGTCAAAAGCTCCAGCTGTTACAGTCCCCCTCACCTGCTGGGATATGTGTGTAACGTAGTCAAGAGACTGTGATCTGGTTCTAAATGCAACTCTTATAAGGTCATCTGGCCAAGACAGAAGTCACCAAGACAGGCGTCACGAGTAGCTTTGGCCATGTGGAGGAGTGGGCTTGATGAGGATCACTGCACTGATGAGGATCATGGAAGGGACACGGTCAGCGGTTTTATCGCCTCCAGAGGTGGAATCTTCCGTTTCCTGTCATGGCTGTGGCCTGGACTTGGGATAAAGAGGGCTGCCAGTGGAGAGTGTACGGTAAAGGTAACGTCACCATCGTCCCAGATGACCATAGTCTGCTTTCCCCTTTGATGGGGAGAGCTGACTGGTGGAGGTTTTACCTGAGGACCACCACGCCACAGGCGAGGGGCAAGGTTGAGAAGGCAGGGCCTTCATGAATAACCTCTGCCGGCACGGGAATTGAAACTGCGCTGCTGGCCTCACTCTGCATCATAAAGCAGCTGTCTAACCAAGTGAGCTAAACCAGCCTGGCTGTTCCAGCCTTCCCGCCTGAGATTTCTTGTCCGCCCTCCCTTCCTGCGACATGCAGTGCCACTCTTTCTGATGTTCAAGGATGAGCACCTTCAGGCCAGGATCTCCACCTCTGGTCCTTGCCCTCCCCCTCAGATTACAGGTCTGCTTCTCCTACATGACAACATGCAGATTTAGTGACATGGAACCCAGTGTCTGCGCACATTCTCATCACACCTCTGCACTCAGGAGCTACACTGTCATATGCCAAGCAGCATTGAGGCTCCTCAGGCATTCAATTGCCTGGCCTCACTGCATCGATACATTGATACATAGCTGGAAAATACATTGCTTGATGACCCTCAGGAGAGACCCATTGGTAACATGCGACTGTGCCACTTTACCTGTCGGACCACACCCATGGCCATTTCTCGCCCCTTTGCCACACCAGGGTCCCAAATTCGATTCCTGCTTGGATCACTGTCTGTGCGAAGTCTGCACGTTCTCCCCGTGTCTGCGTAGGTTTCATCTGGGTGCTCCGGTTTCCTCCCACAAGTCCCGAAAGACGTCCTTGTTGCGTGAATTGGACCTTTTGAATTCTCCCTCATTGTACCCAAACAGGCGCCGGAGTGTGGCGACTAGGGACTTTTCACAGTAACTTCATTGCAGTGTCAATGTAAGCCTACTTGTGACAATAATAAAGATTACTATCATGCAAATCAGCTGATTTTTCAGTGTTAAATATGCAATGGCTTTTAAATGCACACTGATAAGATTCTGGAAGTTTCATTTCTGAAATGGTTGCTTTATTTTATAAATCACAAGGAAATGCAAGAGGGGAAATTATACAGAGGGTGAATGCTGATGCTAACGTTCCTAGATCCAGAATTCCATACCTTCTTCCACTTCCAAGTTTCTTTGTGGTTTCTTTACTGAAAGAATATAGTCTTAGGCTGAGTGCTGTGGGAGTGGGGGCGGGAGGACGTGGGGGAGGGGTGGCGGGGTGCGGCAGGGAAAGGGGATTGACCCAACCCTACCCACGATGGCCGTGATCCAAACTGGTCAACCGGGCGAAGGATTCTTAGGTCCAAACCAGCACAATCCGGATTTGGGGTCACGACATGGCTGATTCCGAACATAAATAATTCCCTTCAGTTCTTTTATTATTATTAATGGAGACAGCAGTTAGGTACGCGTGCACAGTTGGATCTATGGGGATATTGGCAAGGTGTCAGATAGAGTTTTTATGGGTCATACTGCAAAATAAATCCAAAGATGCCGTCATATTGGCATGCCAGATATTGGACGTGCATTCCGATTATTCAGAGTTTTAATGCACATATTATCATATCATTCAGCTAAGGGATATCGACATACAGTTAAGTAGAAGTTGAAAATGACTGTTTAAATTTTCGGCAAATGAAATTATAGTCTATTTATCCTTTTGATCAATATAATCCAATCTAAATACATTTAATTTCAAATGATCTTTGCTGTGCAATCCATCTTATAAATCTCACTCCTTCACATGTACATCTCAATTCTGACAATTGATGTTTTAAAAACATTTAACTGGCCGATAATTAAGTCTTGTCAAAAAGGTCTTACAAAGCAATAATTGCAAATAGCATCATTATAATAATGTCTCCTCAAAACAATCAGTTCAAATCCATATTTCAGGAATTTCATTTCAGCCCAGATCACCATATCATTTCCCTAGTTCAACAGGCTGCTAGGCTGACAGGGGGAGTGGGGTAAGAGGGACGATGAAAATTTCAGAAAGCAGTAAACCCCTCTTTCACTTTGGTCACTTTGGACATGTGCTTCTCGATATCGAGGATGAAACACTTTGGGACGTTCGGCGTTTTTTTAATTAATAATCTTTAATATTGTCAGAAGTAGGCTTACAGCAATGAGGTTACTGTGAAAATCCCCTTGTGGCCACATTCCGGCGCCTGTTCAGGTACACTGCGGTAGAATTCAGAATGTCTTATTCACCTAACAAGCACATCTTTCGGGACTGTGGGAGGAAACCGGAGCACCCGGAGGAAACCCACGCAGCCACGGGGAGAATGTGCAGACTCCACACAGACAGTGACCCAAGCTGGGAATCGAACCTGGGACCCGAGAAGCAACTGTGCGAACCACTGTGCTACCATGCCGCCCAGTGTAAGGGTCTATATAAATGCAAATCTTGCTTTTCCTTTTAAGATTTCTCAGTGATGTGTTGACCAGGGTTTGAGGCAGTGAATCCAAAGACCTGAAACTTCAGAACTCAATATGAAGGTATCAATCTATATTATTTTCTAAAGATGCATAACTTTCCTCCTGTCGCATTGGTTTAAAGAAATAATATGCTTTGATTTTTTTTAAAGTTTCAAGGCATAAACCTTTACTTGAAGATTACTTTTTAAAAATATAGTTCTGTGAATTTCTGCATTTCAAATACATTTACACATCTATATGTGACATTGCTTTTAGGATATTCAAATTTTAGTGATGAGAGACTGAGACTTGGCCACGCGTTCCGGGCAATCAAAAGAGAACACAGCATCATCTGCTATCAGGTGGAAATCAGATTAAAAATGTGGCTCCTTTGGTTATGAGCATTACTCTTTTTCACCCATCCCCACCTGCCTCCACCCCATTCTAAAATGGCTGCTGTCACAACCGAGAAGAAAGTGGAAGGTTCAGTTTGAAGATCGTGTTAACACCAGTGGAATACTAATGAAATGTTCATTGGTGATGAGGGATAGAAACAGCTCAACCTTCTGCAGTAGATAGTTCTGCACAGCAATAAAACATTTCTCAGACTTCGGTATTTCCGAGGATTTAGCCCTTCAGCTGTGCATTTGCAGGAAAGTAACTATCTAAACACGTCCTTAATAGACCACTTGGCTGCGGTGAGCAATTTTTGTTTTGGTGGATGCTGTGTCAAAATTGGAGCTTACAAGACCAAGATCATTAGATTTGTTTTTTAGGGAAGATTATCCAAGGGCATGGAGTTAAAATAGATAAATGGAGATGAGGTACACATCAGCCATGATCTGGCTGAATGTTGGAATGGAACAAAGAGCTGAAAGAACTCCTCCTGTCCCTATTTCTCTATTTTTCCTCAGTACCCCAAAACACATCGTTAGAAATGTCTTCCAAAATGCCGTGTATGCTCTTCTCAGTTGGTAGCGCTCCTGGCATTTGCTCAGAATGTTGCAGGATCAGGGCATACATCAAGAGCCCATCATCTGGTCTCACCCCCACAGCCCAAAGGTTGTGCAGGGTAAGTGGATTAGACACGCTAAATTGCCCCTTAATTGGAAGAAAATGAATTGGGTACTCTAAATTTTGGGGGAAAAAAGAGCCCGTTATTTAAGCTCCAGTTTGGGGAGGGGAGTTTTATCAAGCCCTTGCAGCCAAAGGTCTGGAAAATCAGGAAAGAAATGATGGAGGGCAGCCAAGCCTGCCAACGTGTTCCGACTTCCTCCCGCTTTTCCGAGAAATGGCTTGCATGCGCAGTTGCCAACCCACCCAGCCGTGCTGGGAAGCCAATTGTGCTGGTCACAGAATCAATCGGCAGCCATTTTTCAAGGAATCGTCAGCAGCCCGAGGGACCGCCACAGTGTCTCCAGCTCATCTCCAGCTTGTCAACTCTCAGCACAACGGGCAGTAAGAGCACCAGAAAAGAATGTCCAATCTGAGCGTTAAGGGGACAAATCAGCAAATCGGAGGTCACCCACAGGCAGACAGAGACCGTTGCCATGGCCTGTGCAGGTGCCGAAGCGGTAGAGGTTGTATATTTTATACCTCACATCTATGCAGAGATGGCACAGCTTCCTGTGCGTGACAGGTTTTCTTTGCACTTCTTCGAAATGTCTGCTCCATTTTGTATCTCATCCCATTCACTTCAGCAGAAGTGTCACTGCAGACACAGTAAAGGCCGGCCCGCCACCCTTTGCAATCATAGGTGAGGAATTGCCCTCAACGCGCTGGCCATCCCTAATTGGGCGCTGGCGAATTACTAATTGGCCACCTTCCAGAAGGTTGAATTGGAATGGTGCACAACCCTCACCTCCAGGTTACACACCCGGAAATAAAGCTGCCATGTGTTTAAAAACTAAGGCCAGAATTTTATGTCCCCCATCCCAGGGGTGGGCTGGGAGCAGGAGGGGCACAAAATAGGGTGTCCTGGCAGGGGGCGCTGTGCCCATCACCTGCCCACCTCCATTAGTACGTCACCAGTGGCGGGAATGTATTCATGCCACTTAGCAATTGAATGTGAGCTGAGGCAACCTTGTCGCCGACTGTTAGGATGGGGGAAGAGAGGGATGATGGGGTCCCTTCTGTTTGATCAACCTGTGTCCAGTGAAAGGTGCCCCTCTACAGTACTCCCCAACTGCCATGTTCCACGCCTCGCCTGCTAGACTGCTCCTGGCAAGAGCCTCCAGCTCGCCTTGTTGTCCAGCAACACTGAAGGTCTTTGTTGGGTACTGACTGTAGTTCCACCAGTGGCCACCCCCTCCCAGTGGTGCTGTTGGGACAGGAGAGTTGCTGTCATTGTTTGGTTGGCAGCTCCGGTAAGCAGGACTTCCTCTTAGATGGGGAGAATGTCATGACTTGAAGCAATTAATGGTCTTCGATCCATTAAATCAGTTCAAGCTTCCCATTTACAGGTAGGCTTGCCCCCCAACTCAGAACAGCTTTGGACAAAGGGTGGAAGTTTGATGAGAAGAGGGAGTTTGGTGAGGAGGGGAGAGCGGTACTCCGAGGAATTGGTTCCTGCTGCTCTACAGGGGGAGAGGGGAGCTGTTGGTGAGTTTCTGGTGACTATCCGATAAGCAGTCAAGGTCTAATTTCTATTTAAATTTGTTTGCAGGTTGTGATAAGATTAATTAATATCTAAAAGAATATAAATAATTGAATAAAATAATTATAATGATAATAATCTTTATTTCATAAGTACCGTAGGCTTACATTAACACTGCAATGAAGTCCCTTTGTGGGAGAGTCTGGGACCAGGGGGCATAATCTCAATGTAAGGTGGTCACCCATTTAAGACAGAGATGAGGAGGAATTTCTTCTCTCAGAGGGTAGCAAATCTGTGGAATTATTTACTGCAGAGAGCTGTAGCGGCTGGACCGTTAAGCATGTTCAAGGCTGAGATAGAGAGATATTTAATCAGTGAGGGAATCAAGTGTTATGGGGATAAGGTGGGAAAGTGGAGTTGAGGAGTCTGCACGTTCTCCCCGTGTGTGCGTGGGTTTCTTCCAGGTGCTCCGGTTTCCTCCCACAGTCCAAAGATGTGTGGGTTAGGTGGATTGGCCATGCTAAATTGCCCTTCATGTCCAAAAAGGTTAATTGGGGTTACTGGGTTAAGAGGATGGGGTGGAGGAGGCAAGGGCTTAAGTAGGTTGCTCTTTCCAAGGTCTGGTGCAGACTCGATGGGCCAAATGGCCTCCTGCACTGTAAATTCTATGATCCTATGATGATTATATCAGATCAATCATGATCTCAATGAACGGTGGAGCAGACTCATAGAATCATAGAATATACAGTGCAGAAGGAGACCATTCAGCCCATCGAGTCTGCACCAGCCCTTGGAAAGAACACCCCACTTAAGCCCATGCCTCCACCCCATCCCCGTAACCCCAGCTAACCTTTTTTTGGACACTAAGGGCAATTTAGCATGGCCAATCCACCTAACCTGCACATCTTTGGACAGTGGGAGGAAACTGGAGCACCCGGAGGAAACCCACGCAGACACGGGGAGACCCAAGCAGGAATCGAACCTGGGACCTTGGAGCTGTGAAACAACTGTGCTAACCACTGTGCTACCGTGCTGCCCAGGACTCGACAACTCGAAATTACTTGATAGGCTGAATGGCCTACTTCTGCTCTTACAGTCTTATGGTCTTTTTCCCCACGAGACAAGGCCAAAGCCTTTGTGTAAAATTCCAACCTAATTTAGAAAAATGCAACCATATACATCTTGTATCCCCTATTATATAATGTAAGACATTAAGCAGTAATTGCCTTTAATACAATGGTGTGCGATTCCTGGTGCGTGTATTATCACAGTTCTTCGGGGAGTATTTCAATGTTATCTTTGCAAACGTAAGCCCTTTCATCCTCAGTGCATTAGTCTCATAACAATAATATAATAAAAAAAAAGGACTTTGCTATTTTTAAATTGAAGCACTTTTCTCTTGCTGGGAAAATGCCTTTATTGTAATTTGAAAGCTATTGCGTTGCCCCTCAATGATGCCGCTTCTGAATTGAATAAAAGTTACTTTCAGCCACAGATTTATTGACTCCTGTACTGAAACGTAGCCAGAACCTTGTGCTTCTGCCTGGATATCAGCTTCCCCACAGCGGGATGAAAGTAGGGAACTAACTTTCCGATAGGTGAGCTTCCCGGCAACAAGCAACGAGAACCTGTTTATGTTAACATCCTCATTAAAGCACCAGAGAGCACCATTAAAGGCCAGACAAGGGTGATGGAGTGAAGGTTGAGGCTGATGGAGGGAAGTCAAATGTGACTAAAGGGAGGAGCAGCAGTTTAAGTTACCTAAGGTGGCTTGGAGTGGGTTACATGGAAGGGGATCAGAAGGTTCTAGCAGCAGCTGGAGTATAAAGGTATCCAATCAAACAGCCAGACTAACACTGTTCAATTGTATGGAATGGATGCCTGTTCAGATGCCCTACAAATACATAGAACAAAGAAAGGTACAGCACAGGAACAGGCCCTTCGGCCCTCCAAGCCTGTGCTGACCATGCTGCCCGTTTAAATTAAAATCTTCCACACTCCCGGCGTCCGTATCCCTCTATTCCCACCCTATTCATGTATTTGTCAAGATGCCCCTCAAACGTCACTATCATCCCTGCTTCCACCACCTCCTCCGGCAGCGAGTTCCAGGCACCCACTACCCTCTGTGTAAAAAACTTGCCTCGTACATCTCCTCTAAACCTTGCCCCTCGCACCTTAAATCTATGCCCCCTAGTAATTGACCCCTCTACCCTGGGGAAAAGTCTCTGACTATCCACTCTATCTATGCCCCTCATAATTTTGTAGACCTCTATCGGGTCGCTCCTCAACCTCCTTCGTTCCAGTGAGAACAAACCAAGTTTATTCAACCTCTCCTCATAGCTAATGCCCTCCATACCAGGCAACATCCTGGTAAATCCCTTCTGCCCCCTCTCTAAAGCCTCCACACCCTTCTGGTAGTTTAGCGACCAGAATTGAACACTATATTCCAAGTGTGGCCTAACTAACATAACTTGCCAATTTTTAAGGTGGATAATCTATCCCGCCTTTATTCTGCATTTGTATAATTTCACAAATGTTATGCCTCTAACTATGAGTTTTTGTAAGTGCATTTTGCTAAGGTGTTTTTTCTTCATAATGCTTGATCTAATAGAGCTGACAAGATGCATATATTGTAAAGGCCTCGTACTCAGCAACATATGCAAGCATCATCGCTTTACCACTGCTTCATGCTGTAAAAAAGTGCTGTACAATGCAGTACAGTATAAATGGGATTTGGGGAGAAGATAAAAGCATTGCCATTCCATCTTACTTATTGTGCAGTTTTGAAACCTGGTCTAAGGTTATTTATTGTCACAAGTAGGCTTCAAATGAAGTTACTGTGAAAAGCCCCTAGTTGCCACATTCCGGCACCTGTTCGGGGAGGCTGGTCTGCCTTGGTCTGCTTTAAAAGCCAGCGATTTAGCCCAGTGTGCTAAACCAGCCCCTTTTAGCTTTCTGTTTTAGCTTTCTGAGCGATCAAGCTTTCTCTATTCCATTTAATTAAATTTAAGTAAACAATTCTTTTCCTAAAGAAGATAAAGTTAAAGGAGGTCTAATTGCGGTACTCAAAATAATAAGGGCTTTATTTTGAGAAGGGTTGAAAATGTGCAGGTTAGTAACAAGTGATAATAGAGTTAAAATGATTGGCAAAATGAGGTGGAGGGGCAAAATGAGGTGGAGGGGCAATGACGAGGGGTTTTCTTTCCACGGAGGGTTGTTATGATGAGGAACGCACGTACCTGGAAGAGTGGTGGAAGCAGATTCTGTAGAAACATTCAATAGGCAATCGGATATGCATTAGAAGTGAACTAATTTTGCCAGGGTTAAGAGGACACATGGGACAAAATTGGCTACTGCTAGATTTGAGCATTTCCACTTCACTGGCCAAAGCAGTGTTCCAGGTTTGCGGTTTACCCTACCTTGTGCAAAACCAGGTGAACAAAATCAGATAAACTGAGGGACAAATTAAAGGGACAGTCCCTCAAAAGGGGTACTGCCTTAAACAAAAAAACAAATCACAAATGAAACTTGAAACATCAAACCAAAGTGTCATTCAGAGGGCCGACAATGCACCCCAATCCCTGCAGTGCCCACCAGGCATGGAAGGCCTTGACAGTGCCCGTGGATGTGGCATGCTCCCTCTCCGGGGACACCCGATCACGAATGTAGCCATGGTAGAGCGGCAGGTAGTCAGGTCGGACGGCCCCCTCGGTCGCCAGCTGCCTGGACCTATTTTTGGCAAGTATGGCCAGCACCAGGAGCAGGTTCATAAGGAGGCCCTCCTCCTTCCAAGCCCCACTCCGCACCAGGTGGCCATAGATCAGGAGTATGGGGCTGAAGTGCGAACGAAACTGTAACAAAATGATTTTTTTTTTTAACTAAAAAGAGGGGTGCAGTCTAATATGCAATTTTCACAGACTCTACAAGGTCGTAAAATAATTCATTGCTACTGCCAGGACTGCACCTGGAGGTGGAGTAAACAACAGTGGCCGTACACCCTCATAACAGGGTGAGTGGGGCCTTGGGGTGCTGGGGCCAGTCAGGCAGGTCCTGGCGAGGGAGGTAGACGGGGCGGGGGGGGGGGGGGGGGGGGTGCAAGAGGGCAGACAGGGCTTTGGTTCAACACCTCACCTGAAAGAAGACATCTCTGACAGTGCAGCACTCCCTCAGCATTACACAGGAGTACCTTGCTTGGTCATGTACATGAACCAAATATATACATGGGACTGTGGAGTGAGATTAAAACCCACAGGCTTCTGATTCAGTGACAAAGGTACTGGCCTGCCTGACAACCAACGCCGTTTACAATGCAGCTGTAACCATTTGCACAGAATGGCTTTGCAGCTTGGTCCAACACCACAAGTGCAGCTTTAATACTTTGTGACCATCTCGTTTGCCGGGATATAATGATACCTCATTATTAACCGAGTTGGATTAATATGAATTAGGAAGATATGTCAAGAGCTGTTCCAGATCGAAAGGCAGTCGAGCTTTATTGAGGAGGAGGGGCAATAATCCTTTTCACTGCTAATACATGTCTTCATCTATAAAGATACAACTGACCGAGGCATCATCCAGGCAATGCTGCAAGCTGTAAAAGAAAACGATTATGTGCAGCAATGGGAAACCAGCAAATTGCCACGAGGCAGACCCCCGAGGGCCTTACTGAAGGCAACAGACCCTTAAGACCGTGCAGTGGATTGCAGAAATCAGTGGTAATACTTGACCTTTAGTCCCCGAGGGAGCTTACGGCTGATACAATATAATCAGCAACATATCATTTACATTGAAAGAAGAACAAAATAACCCCATTAGAGCTTGGTAACCAGTAACCTGCTGCATGGTGCAGGCAATAAATATCTACACACTTGACCTCTGCATGGCGCGCACTTAAAACATACCGGCGAAGCTTTCTGTTTGCCTGATGTTGCCTGAATTTTGATGGTAAGATGTGATGGCCCAGGCTTGGTCGAGCATTCTGAGTGGTGCCTTGCCCAGCTCACTGAAAAACCACTGGAATTTTTGAGATGGCTCATTTTGAGAAGTGTGCTGAATTGCAACCCAGTCAACGCTTCCTTTAAGCCGAATTGGAGCATAAATACACCTCTGTATCATAGAATCATAGAGTTTACAGTGCAGAAGGAGGCCATTTGGCCCATCGGGTCTGCACCGGCCCTTGGAAAGAGCGCCCCACTTCAGCCTCCACCCCATCTCCACAGCCCAGCAACCCCGCCTAACCTTTTTGGACACTAAGGGAACCTTTCTGACCAGAAGGCAGAGAAAGACCCACGAGACCCGGTCATGTGTCAACGTGCAAGTCTTACTTTCCGTTGTTTCAAAACCATAGCTCGCGTCGGTAATTCATTGCAGTAATTCTTGAAAAAGCCCCCGAGCACCGGACGTTAGGCTGGAAAATGCACCCATTCTGCCAATGCCAAGCTTCTCGTGCATCTCAAAAGATGGTGCCGGACATAAGGCGGATGTAAATCTGCGTAAAGAATGAAGAACATTGCCTCTTTAAGTCTAAAAATTGAAAATTTTAACTCACTCAACCATCATTCATGCACATCAAGCACAGCATTTTTAATCAGAGCAGCTTTCGATTTTTAACGTGACTTATACTTGCGCCATAAAAATCTATCCAAAGAAACAGAAAATACAGCGCAGGTCTCGGTGAGGATAGATTTTTTTTATGCTCAAATAATTGCAATGAAATGCCAGGAAAAAGACTTTGTTTCTTGCTGTGCTTCAAAATCTGGCCATAATTTAGAGAGAGTTCCTGAGCAAGAGCAATTGCAGGGAGTCACATGTGACACTTTGTAAATTGGGGGGCGGTCCATCGTTACAGCTGGAGATGCATTCAAACAGAGCAATTGACTGACAATTGACATTGTAAGAGACCAAGGAGCTTTGGGGTGTGTTGTACTTATGTGTGTAACTGTTCCAAAATTCTGAAATCTTTCAGGTCCCGTTGATTCGTAACCCCATTGCAGGAAACCCCGGGCTCACGTCTGAAAGTACTTCCTGTCATGATATACACCGTATATCATGGTGCAGACACACACTGATGGACACACACAGGGACCAATCAACATGTACAAACACCGCAGCCAATCACCAGTTAGATTACACACACTATAAAGGCAGAGGGCAGCACGGTTCCCGCTCATTCTGGGTGCTGCCTCTCAGTGTAACAAGAACTCATCCAGCCCAGCACAGACTCACACCACGTGCTGAGAGAATCAACTGGTTCGGACAAGGCTTAGTTCTCTAGCATCATTTAGACCCACAGTCATCGTGTGTTAGTTAGTTAGAAGTAGTTAATAAAATTGAGTTGAACCTTCATCAATGTCGGAAGTGTCTCTTCATCTCTCAAGTCTACACTTCCTAATTTATCACAAGTGTGTTAAGTTCCGTGAGCCTGAGAGGTGTATAACTGCAGCCTGACAAGGTGAAATTGGGTGGTTGAATTGTCATTAGGAGGAGTAAAGATACCGGAGCTTGAATTTATTCCTCAGGATCGTTGCGCACCAAGTGTGGAATGGCAGACTGGGGAGGGCGTAGTGTAAAATCAGGTGTCGTAGCAGCGGCATCCTGCCCATTATCTTCCCGCCTCAACTTGCTATTTTACCAACAATGGGGGATGTGCCAAGTGGCTTACCCATCTCTTATACCAGTGACAAGAGGTTTCCACGCCACATGACCTGATGATCTTTCCAGGGTTGAAGAGAGTCCCTCCTGTTCAGACACCCTGTGCCCAACAGAGGCTACCCCCAGCGGTACTCGCCTCCACCTGCGTGTTCCCTCCCTCCCCACCCCCCCAACCAAATCCCCAACCCTAACCCTCCACCCCCTTCGCTGGGGTCTGCCAAACTGATCCCGGTGGAAGATCCCAATTTACTTTCTCGTCCAGCTCCGTCGATGGGATGGCTGTCCTTGAGGACTGCCTATGTATCCAGAAATGGCTGCCGCTCCTCATAAGGCTTCGGGGAGCAGAGGGCCGTCGGCCGTCTGATTAGTTGGCTGCTGTCAGTGGCGTGGCTTCCTCCCAGGTGGGGTTGGAAGTCGCTCCCTGAGCCAATTAACACCCAACGGCCACAAAATTGCTTTGGGGCGACCCTGCCAAGCAGAGTCCAGCTTGCCACCAACTTTTCCTTCAGGGAGCGGGTTGACCATCACCCTGTAAAATTCAGTCCTTGATGTGTTTGTCTGACAATTCATCTCTCCATTTACTCAGAAGAAAACTTCAAACTCCGCAGTCTACCGAACAACAATCTGCTGTCCTGCTCCAGTTTATCATTGCCATACTTCACCCCTACTTCATTCCCGCTTCAAACAAACTCCACTCTGCACATTTGTCCCCTTCCTTCCTGACCCCTCGAATTCCTTCCCCGCCACCCTTCTAAACTCTGACCTCCACAAACTCCGATATTCCAAATTCCACTGCCCATCCTACTGATCTGTGCTGAGTCCCATTTGACCATCACGACGGTCCTTCTTGATCTACATGGACTTTCAAAGTCTCCATCCTCCACTGCAAATGCCTCTATCCCCATCCTGGACAAGATTTTCCAGCCATTCATGCCGGTGGGATCTTCCGGTTCTGCTTACAGTGCAAACGGACGGCGAGGGGAACATTCAACTGGAAAACCCATTGACAATGGCAGGACAGGAATGTCCTACTGCTGGCCAATGATGGGCCACCGCCCACCGCCGCAAATCTTGCAGGGTTCTCGGGTAAATACTGCCCCCTATCTCTCTGAGTTGTCTTCCACCACTATACCCTGCTATACCTCCATTTTCCTCCAGGTCTGAGCTCTTGTGCATCCCTGCCCCTTAACTCTGTTGGACTGTTTAGACTACCTACACCAAACTGAAAGATGTTGCAAATATCACCGTTTCCAGCCTGGTAGGAGCCAGGTGCATAAAGGTCCATGCCGACAGTCACGTTCACAGCTACTGGCAATGTCATCCTCACTCTGCTCCGAGGGTGCAGTTGTAGTTGAAGCGGATGGCAGATTTCAGTGTGGACTTCTTTGAGTGAAAATTGACATCTGACACCTATTTCCTTGCTGCAGTTTAAATGGGAGAATTGCTCCTTAAACACCCTGATTAGAAACCCTGCTGAGAACACGTCTCTCCCTCCTCCTCCCTCTTCAAGAAGCTTGTGATATTCTGTGGGCATGGTTCGGCAGACTTAAAACTAAGTCCGCTTTCGGGCAGGTTGTGTCGGATGTTTCTCGGTGGCTGTAGCACCAAGAATCACCCCGCTATTCAGAGGCACCTTGCCTTTTATTTTTGGTCTCAGGGAGTTTCTCCCCACTAAGGACGCACTTAAAGAGATTTCCTGTTAGCAAGCTGATCTCGCCAGCAGGAACGGCTGTTCACAGATCGGGGCGCCTCTTTGATTGGCAGCCCCGATCTTTCTTCCCAATCTCAGCCCCGCCTTGCTTTATGTCCCTCCCCAATCTGTAAAAATAGTAGAAGCACCTTGGAACCCTTCCTCACCACCCTACCTCAACCCGTCCAATTGGCAAGAACCCCCAGGCCCAATCCCTGGCAGTTCCTGCCCAGCACTCTGGCACTGCCAGGGTGCTCAAGTGGCAGTGCGAAGGTGCCAGGCTGGCAGTGCCAAGGTGCCTGGGTACCAGGAGGAGTGCCAAGGCATCACCTTGCCCTGTCCCCAACCACCCAGGGGTCTCCAATGGCCTGCAAGACCCCCCTCTAAGGTGCCATTATACCTGGTTCTCATTTGTTTGATGTGAAGATGCTGGCGTTGGACTGGGGTGAGCACAGTAAGAAGTCTTACAACACCAGGTTAAAGTCCAACAGGTTTGTTTCAAATCACTAGCTTTCGGAGCACTGCTCCTTCCTCAGGTGAATGGAGAGGTGGGTTCCAGAAACATATATACAGACAAAGTCAAAGATGCAATACGATACTTTGAATGCGAGTCTTTGCAGGTAATTAAGTCTAGAGGTCCAGATGGAGCAACTGGAGAGAGGGGTAATCACAGGTTAAAGAGGTGTGAATTGTCTCAAGCCAGGACAGTTGGTAGGATTTCACAAGCCCAGGCCAGATGGTGGGGGATGTATGTAATGAGACATGAATCCCAGGTCCCGCTTTAGGCCGCACTCATGTGTGCAGAACTTGGCTATAAGTTTCTGCTCAGCGATTCTGTGTTGTCGCACGTCCTGAAGGCCGCCTTGGAGAACGCTTACCCGGAGATCAGAGGCTGAATGCCCTTGACTGCTGAAGTGTTCCCCGGCTGGAAGGGAACAATCCTGCCTGGTGATGTCCGTTCATCCGTTGTCGCAGCATCTGCATAGTCTCGCCAATCTACCACGCTCCGGGACAGGAAGGGATGTTTTGTGGACTACAACAGCAAAATTGACGCTGCTCCCAGAAGGAACCGTTGATGGGCTAGCAGTGGCAACACATAGAACACGACCGATTCCAATAGACAAATGGTGTTGGATCCGTCGGGGTCGGGATTGGCACTCGACAGGCTGACAAGCTGCAGCCGCATATTAGCACTGCACTCCCCCCGCACACACACACATCCCAGGCAACAAGATGCCACTCATTGCACTGGAGCACGCCCATCCCGCTGATGGGTCGGCTGGGGCCAGAGGATACCTAAGGGGGGGGGGGGGTGGCCTGGGGAGGGGCACCCATACAACCCGTGGCTGCCTTGCTAAGTTCACAGCGGGCAGTCAGCAGCATGTGCAGCCCCATGGCTGCCTTGCAGGCTGTCGCAATGGTGTTCCATGGCCCTCCACCCCCACCACACGGCCCACCTCCTGGCCACCCCCCACTATTTGCCCCAGCCCTGGCAGAAGCCCCCCCCCCCCCCCCCCCCACCCGGCCAGCGGCACAGCTGTCAGCACACTATGGCGATGTTGGACACTTTCCGTACCCCCCTCTCTCTCCCTCAGCAGCCCCAGTGCCTGTTTCCTGATATTTGGAACCACAAGTGAACCTCGCCCTTGGTAATTGCTCCTGACGGAGATGGAGCATCGCGGGAGCCCTGGAGAATACCGTGTCTGGCCTGCTAATGATATGCCAATGGCCTTTAATGTATGTGAGGAGTTGAATGCATTGACACTGCTGCTGAGGCACCAGAGCATGGCATTCTGGCAGTGCCCAGCGCTGGCCACAATTTTTGGCCTCACGGCGGACTCTCTCTAGCCAGTCGCCCTTCCCAATTTCAGCGTCGTCCAACGGAGAATCTAGCCCATGGTATCACCCCCCACAGATTCCTTAACCGAAATGGAGGATAAACCTGAGAAAGGTGTCCACAATCTTGTATTAGAAATGGTCTTTGAATCAATGCGTTACTTGTGCCAAGTATCGGTGCCATTCTCCATCCAGGAGCCGCAGCTGTGCAGACCCTCCCACACGGCCCAATCTTACCGAAACCAAATCCTGGCATCTGCATATTCCTCTGGTGCGCAAGGTGCAGTTGAACATCCTTGATTCCAGCATGTTTAACCCGCGGTGACGTGCCAGTTACATGCAGCACTCACCACACCAGCCACAAAAGCAGCAGCAATTTGCAAAAGCATTTCCTCAACGGTCTCATCAGGTGGCCCATTTGGATCAATATCGTGCACCAAGTCCCGCAGCGACTTTTTGCTTCAAACTGGATTGTCTTCTGACTCATAAATCCCCCTGAGCCCGGTGTTCCAGGACCCAGGTGTCCTTCCTTCCAGCGACAGAATAAGAAAGAACCAGCAATAGCAGCCTCCAGGCTTCTGCAGCCACCAGCAGGAGCAAGCAGCAAACACAGCCTGCAGCTGTGAAGCGCTCTCTCAACTAACAATGCCAATTCCTTATTATCAATAGCCTTCAGCTGTGAAGCTAGAGGCTGCTCACAGTCAAAGGGAGTTAAAGTGACCTTCAGCATGTAACCAAGATCAGAGCTCTGTCCTAAAAGTGTTTGGTAGGACAGACAGGCAGCAGCCGTAGTTGTCCATGTTATGGGCCTCCACAACATTTCAAGATGACTTGGAGACCTTAAGGGTGAAAAGCCCCTCGCACCCCACGTTCCCCCTCGGCTTAGAGGCGACCCCCGACCTAGAGCGTTTCAGCCCCCCCCAAGCAAGTCCAATGCCCCTGAAGGGTCCCCCACCCCGAGCACTGGGACAGCAGCTCCAGTGCCCTTGGGCTGCAGGCTGTAAACTGGAAATGGCTGCTCACCTCCTCACTTCCTTTCAGAAGCCACTGCGCCAGCTCCAAGTTTTTAAAAGGGAGTACTAAACAACACCCGTGTGATTTCTCGCTGGTTAATTTCTTGAAGTCTGTTGCATTCGACCTCAATCTCTCTAATGAGAGGTTTTTTTTTTGTTCTTTTTTATAGAAATTATAGAGTACCCAATATTTTTTTCCACTTAAGGGCCGATTTAACATGGCCAATCCACGTACTCGGCACATCTTTTTGGGCTGCGGGGGTGAGACCCACACAGACACAGGGAGAATGTGCAAACTCCACATGGAGAGTGACCCGGGACCGGGATCGAACCCGGGTCCTCGGCGCCAAGAGGCAGCAGTGCTAACCACTGCGTCGCAGTGTCACCCCTTCGCTAATGGCAGTTGATGGTTCAGTTAAATAGCTCTGCTGAAGGAATCCTTTCTGCGACTGAACATGTCTTCAGCTGCGAACATTTAAATGTGGGTGTTAGCTGCAGCATTGAGCAGTGAAATGTCAGCCCTGGAGTTGAATCAACATTAAATGACCTCGCCAAAATAGTACCAGCACAGCTCATATTGTAGTGCACGGGAGCCATGGGTACCATTTTGTAGACAAAACAACACTCAATGCACCAAAAGCAGACTCAAAGGAGCATTCAAGATGGCGGCTCATGACCATCTTCTCAAGGGTAATTACGCATTAACAGGCTAACTGTAGGGTTCTTGGCAATATGGAGGAGCAGAGAGATCTTGGGGTCTATGTTCATAGATCTTTGAAAGTTGCCACTCAAGTGGATAGAGCTGTGAAGAAGGTCTATGGTGTGCTAGCGTTCATTAGCAGAGGGATTGAATTTAAGAGCCGTGAGGTGATGATGCAGCTGTACAAAACCTTGGTAAGGCCACATTTGGAGTACTGTGCAGTTCTGGTTGCCTCATTTTAGGAAGGAGGTGGAAGCTTTGGAAGAGGTGCATAGGAGATTTACCAGGATGTTGCCTGGAATGGAGAGTAGGTCTTACGAGGAAAGGTTGAGGGTGCTAGGCCTTTTCTCATTAGAACGGAGAAGGATGAGGGGCGACTTGATGGAGGTTTATAAGATGATCAGGGGAATAGATAGAATCGACAGGCAGAGACTTTTTCCCCGGGTGGAACAAACCATTACATGGGGACATAAATTTAAGATGAATGGTGGAAGATATAGGGGGGATGTCAGAGGTAGGTTCTTTACCCAGAGAGTAGTGGAGGCATGGAATGCACTGCCTGTGGAAGTAGTTGAGTCGGAAACATTAGGGACCTTCAAGCGGCTATTGGATAGGTACATGGATTAAGGTAGAATGATGGAGTGTAGATTAATTTGTTCTTAAGGGCAGCACGGTAGCATTGTGGATAGCACAATTGCTTCACAGATCCAGGGTCCCAGGTTCGATTCCGGCTTGGGTCACTCTGTGCGGAGTCTGCACATCCTCCCCGTGTGTGCGTGGGTTTCATCCGGGTGCTCCGGTTTCCTCCCACTGTCCAAAGATGTGCAGGTTAGGTGGATTGGCCATGGTAAATTGCCCTTAGTGTCCAAAATTGCCCTTAGATTTGGGTGGGGTTACTGGGTTATGGGGATAGGGTGGAGGTGTTGACCTTGGGGAGGGTGCTCTTTCCAAGAGCCGGTGCAGACTCGATGGGCTGAATGGCCTCCTTCTGCACTGTAAATTCTATGATAATCTATGATTAATCTAGGACACAGGTTCGGCAGAACATCGTGGGCCAAAGGACCTGTTCTGTGCTGTATTTTTCTATGTTCTATGTTCTATGGGCAATTAAAGTGCTGGCCTAGCCAGTGATGGCTGCGTCCCGTTGCAAGAGCATTATAAAATTTGCAGTCATTGTGTGGAGACCAGAATGCATGAGCGCATAGCCCAGAACGTAATACACTGAACAAATACCCCAATCCTATAAGTAGCATTTGGAGTATAATAGCAAATTTTACAGAGACAAATGAGGGAGAGATGTGAGGAGAGCAGGTTGCGGATTCAAATTGTCGGACATTGCAAAATATATGAATAATATTGGTGTGTGGGAAAAACTCTTAATGGTTTTTGAATGGAGCCAGCAGATGCCATGATCAAACTACTGTCTAACTAAACCAATTGAGATCAATTTCAATTCGATTAACTCCACAAATCCAGGTCACAGACTGACACAGATCAATTTATTGTATGCGTGGCTCAATTCGGATAAAATCAAATGTACTTAAAAAACTAAATCATATTAAAAATTGGTTTGCAAAGCAACAGATCCAATATAAAATGATTCACGGTAACTAAAGACGACGCAGAAACGGTATCTGTGGAATATCAAAAGTTAAGGATGGAGCAATGTGCTTCGTAACTAGAACTATTCACTTCTGATTCTGTGGCCTTGATTTTTTTCTCTTGGGGAAGGGCGCAATTTAAAAATTAGGGGCTGGATTCTTCCGCCACGCCCGCCGCAAGAACGCCACGGGCGAGGCGCTGACAATGGAGAAATCCATTGACCTCGGGAGTGATTCTCTGGTCGCCTGGCGGACGCGGCCGGAGAATCCCGCCCTAGCTGTCTTACATTAAAGACTGAGGTGAGGAGAGGGTCATTAGTTTGTAGAGTCCTTTTACCCAGAGACCAGTGGAGGCTGGGGGAGGTTGGTGTCATTGAATATATTCCTGAGTTACACAGATTTTTTATTGACAAAGGAGTTAAGGGTCAGGGGCGGGGGGAGTGGGGAGTGTTGCACAGACAGGAAAGCAAAGTTGAGACCACAACTGATCAGCCATGTTCTTATAGAATGGCGGAGAGGGCTTGAGGTGCCCCCTCCTGCTCCTTATTCTTATGGTCTTGCAGAAGGCAGGGAATGCGAACAGTGATTTCAGCATGAGCTGGACTCCAGGCTCTCTCTGAAATAATCCTACACTGAATCCCAGGAGGCACAGTGGTTAGCATTGTTGCTTCACAGTGCCAGGGACCTGGCTTCAATTACTGGCTTGGGTCATTGTCTGTGCAGAGTCTGCACATTCTCCCCATGTCTGCTTGGGTTTCCTCCGGGTGCTCCGGTTTCTTCCCACAAGTCCCGAAAGACGTGATTGTTAGGTGAATTGGACATTCTGAATTCTCCCTCCGTGTACCCAAACAGTGTGGCAACTAGGGGATTTTCACAGCAACTTCATTGCAGTGTGAATGTAAGCCTACTTGTAACACTAATAAAGATTGTTATTATAATGTCAGGTCAGATAGGTGGGAGCTCACACAGGAGAGAGAAGGCCAAGGCTGGGTAGGCCCAAGGGCCTACATGCAGATCCTGCTGGAGAACATTCTTGCTCTTCCTGGCCCACAAGATTTCTTCACAAAACTTTCCTGGCTTCTTCTGGTCAGTTCGCTAGCTTTTTACATCATGCATGCCTCCCGCTCTTGTTAAACTCAACTCGCGGCACTAATGATCAGGCCATGACGAGCGAATTTAAAGTAGGTGTCTGCCTGCAATTGTGGGAGCTTTGGCCAACATAAGAGTAGGCAAAGCCAGGAATGGAACAAACTCAGGTTGCTAACTCCACTTGGCCTGATCTTAAACCCCTCACAAGCACCACTCTCACTGGACAAGGAAGGTTAAATGCACGGCCCAAGTTTCTGACTCAGAAATTGTAGACCTCAAAGCAATGAGTGAGAAACCCAACAATGAAAGAGGTTTGTTTTTAATTACAGCAGCATATTGATTAATTGGATCATGCTTTTCATTTCTGACGTACCTAAAAGGAAGCAGAACTGTCTTAGCATCTTGTCAAATCTCTCAGGAGCATCTCAAATCGTTTCACATACCATGAATGACATTTTGGAGCTAAATAACTGCTGTTCTGTAAACCCAGCAGCTATTGTTCACCCCCAACATCACACCAACATCTAGGAATTGATCAGTTAGTCTGCCTCTTGGCAAGGTAATAGTTAGGAGGAGTAGTGGCCACAACACCAGGAAAGCACGGCTTTAGAAAGAAGCGTTGATAAATTATTTTTCACATCCTCCGGATGCCCCCAAAGCATTTATGTAGCTAATTAATCATGGGAATGGAAATAAAGCAGCCAGTTTTCACACAGCAAGATCAAATGAACAACAATTAGATGAACAAGCATTTAATCACTTTTGGGGAAGTCGGATGGGATCTTCCATGGTTACAGAACAGCTAGTCGGGTCTCAGTAATATCTCTGCTGACTACCTCTTACAGTGTAATATCTCTTACAACTCAACACCCCTTCAGCACGTCATAGATTTGTCAATCTAATTTACGCACTCCGTTATGGGCCTCGAACGTACAACCTGCAGACTCAAAAAGGTGAGGGTTTGCAATTGGCCAAGGTGGTAAACACATAATAGGACAACAAGTGTCAACTTTTATGTGTGTTGGAATTGCAGTGAGTTGCGATATACCCTCCAAATAACTGCGTCACGTTGAATCCTAAATCTTCCATTGTACAGGATTACCTTTCCTGTAGGTCATTACATTTTCCTTTGTGAGCGTCACTCCATCTGAGGACAAACCAACACTCAGGTATGGATTCTTTTTTATGCAGGTTACTTTTATAGGCTATTACGTAAAGTTTTCACCGCCACTTCTTAGATTCACACCTAATCATTTGCATCTACTTCATCATTGAATTTTTGAGTTCTTTGATCATGTACATCACCCCACGTTCAGATGACAATCACAGAGATTTCACATTCTGCCGCAGTACTGTGTTAAAGTACTTGAATCAAAGTAAAATACACTCAAGAGATTAGCTGCAGTCATTAAACTCCTTACAACAAGCTGCCATCTGCAAGGCTTGTGAAATAAAGTAGGAAAGACAAAAGCTTCAGGAGACGCAAGAAGGTGATTCAATCATAGGTTTATTTTCTGGTCACAAAAAAAAGGCTGCAACGGGACGTAAGCACATAGGTCCCAGGCGGGAATACCGATCATGCCGGTCCCAATCCGGGCCGGCTTTTAAGGATTGATTTCACAAGTCCCAGCTGATAGGCCTTCTCTCCTCAGTGGGGGGAGCTCATATCCCACGAGCCCCGCGGGGAGAGCAATTGGGTCATCCCCGTGGGTCACCTGAGGGTGATTACAATGAGGATCATAATCAAACCGGATGAAACCATTGCCTCTTAGAAGCTAGCTACACCTACCAAACCTTTGCCAACACTGTCTGAAGGCTACATCTATTCTCAAAGGTAAACACAAAAGTCCAATATGATTTTAAGGTTCTACATTTGGACATATTACTCCAAAGTGAGAGAAGGCAGGCTCAAGTCATTCTTAGTACGAGTTCAGCTCATTGTGGTTTGATCTCCTTTGCTAACTGCAGAAATAAAATCTGTAACAAAGATTTTTAATAATAATAAGCTTTAATAATAATCTTTGTTGAAATAAAAAAGGAAAGAAGACAAAAAAAGCAAAAAAAAGTAAGGATAAAGAAAAAATAATCTTTATTGTCACAAGTAGGCTTACACTGCAGTGAAGTTACTGTGAAAAGCCCCTAGTCACCACATTCCAGCACCTGTTCACACAGGGGGAGAATTTGGAGTGTCCAAATTACTTAACAGACTTGTGGGAGGAAACCGAAGCACCAGGAGGAAACCCACACAGGCACAGAGAAAACGTGCAAATTCCGCACAGACAGTGACCCAAGTCAGGAATCGAACGTGGGACCCTGGCGCTGTGAAGCAACAGTGCTAGCCACTGTGCTACTGTGCCGCCCACCGTAGTGGTCCTGTAGCCTTATGAGTTTTATAAAAGACAACTATCTCAATACAAATACAAAGCTTGCTTCAGCTGCCACTCAGGCACTCCAGTTCAAAGATTTAGATAGATAGAGCGATAGAATTTACAGTGCAGAAGGAGGCCATTCGGCCCATCGAGTCTGCACTGGCTCTTGGAAAGAGACCCTACCCAAGCCCACACCACCCTATCCCCATAACCCAGTAACCCCACTCAACCAACACTAAGGGCAATTTTGGACACTAAGGGCAATTTAGCGTGGCCAATCCACCTAAGCTGCACATCTTTGGACAGTGGGAGGAAACCGGAGCGCCCGGAGGAACCCCACGCACACACGGGGAGAACGTGCAGACTCCGCACAGACAGTGACCCCAAGCCGGGAATCGAACCTGGGACCCTGGAGCTGTGAAGCAGTTGTGCTAACCACTATGCTACCATGCTGCCCCATATTCTGTCACCTGACTGGACACAAAAAGGTTAACACAACTATCTCTCTGCAGCAAAGCTCATAGACTGTGTGCTTTCTGTCTAAAACATGTCAAATGGGTTTGAAAGGCAACTCCAACCCAATTTTCCTATTAGGAGGTAAACACTGAATAAAGAATGATGAATTTCAGCATTGTTCTCCTACTGCCTACACAGTGTCCCAAATTCCTCTGTGTGGGATTGATTCTATTAAATGCTGTGTTCCTGTCTGATTCAAACTGAATATATTGCATTCTTAGCTGCCCACATCTCCAACTGAAGGAATTCTGTATTAGTTTATATTTATTTACATCTGCCTTGAAGTAAATCAGTTTAAGAAGACATTCTCACCAAATAGATGGAGATCTTGGATTGGATTTGTTTATTGTCACGTGTACCGAGGTACAATGAAAGTATTTTTCTGCAAGCAGCTCAACAGATCACTCAGTACATGGAAGAAAAGGGAATTAAACAAAATTCAAGAAAATACATGAGAATACATAATAGGGCAACACAAGATACACAATGTAACTACATAAGCATTGGCATCGGTTGAAGCATACAGGGTGTAGTGTTAATGAGGTCAGTCAATAAGAGGGTCATTTAGAAGTCTGGTGATCTTATTTATTGTTATTATTTTTACTATTCATTTATATATTTATTTTCTGCTTTAATTCTCCACCATCGTGTGGAAGAGCAAAACTTCGAAAAGTTGATACATTTGTCTATGATAAATATTTAGCAAAATCTAGACAGGAAGGATCAGCTGGACAGTTTTGCAATGGGCGGAGGCTGCATTTTAATATCTCGATCCTATTTAAGAATTAATTGACTCATTTATATATAGATTTGCCTGACACCTTTTTTATTACTGAATTGGATTAGAGCCCATATCCTTGAAATGACAATATTCTAACTAAATCTGTTGCTCAGTCTCACCTGTAAGGGAACCATCTATTCTCTCTGGAGACGAGTTTGGAGTGCCGGTGACATAGCAGTATCTAGCATCCTTTAACCCTTGTTCCCTTCAAGGAGACCTTCCGCCTCTTTGTCTGGACTGGATAAGCAACTACAATATTAAGATGATAGCACTCCAACTCAGAAGTTCACAACCTTTTGACTTCTGAAGACCCCCCCCCCCCCCCACTTCCTGAGTTATAAAAATTCCATGGACCCTATACTATATTGAAAATTTAATTGTGTATTTTGTCCACTTAAGGCTACCATACACATATATACCAGCAGAAGGAGTCGAGGAGGGGGAAAACAATCCATGTTCCAACAGCATGTGCAATTCTGATCCTGAACCCTTCTTGTTGAATATCTTACTGTTTCTTCCCAGGAATGTCACATACCTCCATAATGCAACTAATTTTGAGAGTGGTTCTGGTCAACTGCTAAACATCAGTAGAAAATTAGCACACAGCAAGATCACACAGCAAAATATCTGAGGGTGTCCATAAGCTCCAGGCTCTCTTTACAGTTTAAAAGAAAACAATTATCATGATTGCCGCACATCCCATGAGAGGTGCTTTCAGTCCCTGACCTTGGTCTGTGAGCCATCGGTCGCCCATGCCACATTTGACTCTGCCAGTAGCCACAACAGGCAAGCAGTAGTCAGTTAAATAAAGAGGTCAAGTCAGCCGAATGCACTGTGGTAGTATGACTAGAGGTACTACGGTACCCGGGAGTGTGAGCTGCTATTGGTGGAGAAGGCTCACTGCCCATTGGCCCAAGTGTTGTCTTCCCATTGGTCGAGATGAAGGTAGCTCTGCCCACGAGGCGGAGTATAAGAACCCATGTTTCCCAGCAGCCATCGTTCTTTCTGTACTCAAGATGCTGGGCACACTTCTTGTAGATTAAAGCCTTCGATTCGGACTACTCCTTCGTTTCTGTGTTCATTGATCGCGCATCATGCACATTGACACTCTTTGGTTAATTCTCAGCTCACTTATCCCACAATACGGACATCCAGCTACACTAACCTGTTAATCTGTGTACCAGATTTAAACGTTGTGGCAGGAGAGTGTGTGCCCCACAGCGCCAACTATCACTAAGGCATCATGGAGGAGAACGGACAGTATTTACTTTCCTCTTAACACCACTGACTTTGGCACCACTTCAGCCCGAACTTGCGTCAGTGAACCAAATCAAGTTCTTAATTTGGAGGTGGACAAATCATGTACAGATGCTATTAAAGTCACATTCTTAGCAATAAACCACTGTCGGTCATCAGTTTCGCTCTTAATTCTTGTTGACCTGGCTCACAGAAAGAGATTTTCAAAAAGATTTTATTCTTAAAAGATGCAGGTTTCTCACCCCTTCTTGAAATCTTCCCCTGGACCCCTTGGAGAGTGCAGACCCCCAATTCAGGATCTTGCCGTAAATCACTCTCATCCAGTTGTCGTTACCACCTTTGTTTTTCCTCAGCGGTTCTTCCATTTGCTTTTCAGGGCCGATTTACACGACCTTACTAGAAGTGGCCAATTAAGAGTCCCAGGGTGCAATTCGCCTAGCCCCGCGACGGACCGGAGACTCGCCGCAACTGCGCCACGCCGCCCCGACTCCGGCACACGATTCTCCGAGGTGCAGAGAATCAGCGCCATTTGTACCGGCGCGTTTGGCGCGGCGCTGGTCGCGGGCCGCTGTCCGCGGCTGGGCCGCCGATTCTCCGGCCCGAATGGGCCGAGCAGCCGCGTGGAAATGGCAGAGTCCCACTGGCGCCGTTCACCCCTGGTCGCTGCTGGCGGGAACACTGCACGAAGGGTCGGGGGCGGTCTGTTGGTGGGGTGAGGGGGGGCTCGGTCCCCGGGGGCGGCCTCCGGTGGGGTCTGACCCACGATCGGTGCCCACCGATCGGCGGGCCGGCCTCTTCCCCCCCGGGCCTACTTTGCTGCGCGGCCGGCCCCTGAACTCCCACGCCATGTTGTGTAGGGCCCGGCGCGCTGAAGAAGTGCGTGGGTTGGCGCGGCCCAACTGCGCATGCGCGGGTTGGCGTGGCGGCCATTTGGCACCGGGAAGGGAGACTGGAGCGGCGTGAACCGCTCCTGCGCCATGCTGGCCACCTAAAGGGGCCAGAATTGGTTGTCCCCGCGTCCATTTCATACCGTTATGAAACGCGACGGCGTTCATGACGGTTCGACCACTTAGTCTCCATTTTGGAGAATCGCGCCCCCATCTGGGAACCCCATCCAATAAAGGACAGCAGGCCGGCTGCAGAGGTGGGAAGGTCCATGGGAGCAGCTGAGGCTCTGGGCAGCCAGTAGATCCCACCAGGAGAGGTGGGTGCTGTTGACATAGATGGGAGACAACAAAGGTGCCTCAAGATGGAGGCAGCCTCTGAAGACTGCAAAATATGCTCGAAATAAACTGTGGCCACTGCTGCTATGACGTCACTGTGGAAGGAGCTGGTTAGCTAAAGTCTTGATTTTAAAATTCTCATCGTTGTTTTAAAATCTCTCCATGCCTAATCCCTCTCTTTCCCTGTAACCTTCGGCCTCGGAACACAGGATATACATAAAGCCTGGAGTGGGCAAATGTTTAGTTTCTCAAGGAACCGAGGGATATGAAGAACGGGCGGAAATGTGGAGTTGAGGCAGAAGGTGAGCTATGATCATATTGAATGGCGGAGCAGACTTCCCGGTCCTTGTGGCCTACTCCTGCTCCTATTTCTTATCTTCTTACAAATGCGTTCATCAAATTCTGGCTTCTTGAGCATCTCCAATTTTGGGTGTTAGCCGTGTCTTCAGCTACCTGCATCCTAAACTCTGGATTCCCGCCTTAACTCTCTCCGCTTCCCCACCTCTCCTTTAAGATGCTCCTTAAAACTTACCACATTGGCCAAGCTTTTGGCCACCTATCGTCTTGTGTAGCTTGGTGCCAGATTTTGCTTTCTAACGCTCTGGTGATGTTGCTAGGATGTTTCGTTAAATTAAAGATGCCATATAAGTAAGAGTTAGTGTTCCCGTTACTATATAAGGTGGTTTAAAGCGATGCAGAAGTAGCGCTGGTGGAATACCCTCCCTGCTATGAACAATACCTTTGTTTGGTCATGGAACAAATATTCAAGTGCTTTAGCCCTATAGCAATGGCTCATACAGCATTTTATTGTCGACGACCCCCCCCCCCCCCCCCCCCCCCCCCCCCCCCACCCAACCGATTGCCAGATTACAAAACTCCTGGTTTATCATGAACACAGTTCACACTGAAAATGGGAAAACTGGACGGGGACAGATTTGAAACAAGGAATGCATGAGAAGCACAATAATTATTTTTGATTAATCGACCATCAAAATTTCAATTGACACCAGTGGTACAGTTCTCAATTACTGTTCGATTACTTAACTAAACATTCACCTATAACGGGTACTGCTGTCAATCTGTATTAAAGACTACATTATTTGGAAACATTTAGTGATTTAGTGGGAGGTTTAATTTCCCCTTTAAGATAAATTGGTCATTTATTGATCACCGCAGAACTGCTTGTTTTCTGCTTTGATGGTATTTATTACACTATACTTTCCTTGACACCTCCCACAGAGAAAACACTTAATATTTAACGAATACAACGGCTCACCACATTTTTCATCGTTGTTCTATTCCAGTCCACTTACTGTTCACTGGTAAACTGTCTGTTGCACTGCGCAATAGCCCCCTTGATATTGTTGTTGCCGAGGAATACTTCACGCATCTTTCCACAGATTTTCCCATTAGACTTTTACATTCGGAAACCGGCAAAATGTAAAGCAATTTTTTTAAAGATACATTGAGGTGGAAAGGCAAAGTTGCACAGGCGGTTAAAGTGTCCATATTGCACCTCCGTGGGAGTGAAAGCCATAATCCCAGTGACCTTCGACATTTTGACTTTGTCCATCAATCACACTTACCATCAACACTCAGCCAGCTTATCAGATGACTGGTCTCACCTTGGGGAAGTAGGGGAAACTGTTTAAGTCACTCTTAATTTTGAACAGCCAAAGAACAACATATTACATGGGGGAGGGGGAGGCAAACTGCTTGCCCCCCCCCCCCCTGCGCCCAGCCCCCCCTCCCTCCCCCTCCAGAAACAACGAGGGTGTGGAGCAGATTCACTGGACGCCAGACTACTCTGCATCCATTTTGCGCAGCACTGCGGAATTACCAGACGGCTAGTGGAACTTGAACCCCTCACCTTGGGGGAAACCCCCACCCATCAGGAGCTGCGGGCCAATCCGACTGGCCGGCAGCTCCATCAGTCCCAAGTGCGCATTAGTCCTGGGTGCGGCCAAGGCTAAGCAAGGAGGCCCACAAAGGAGGCTCATGGATCCCGGAGCAAGTTAGGTCCAGGGAGAGTTTGAGCAGTTTACGGAGAGAGGGCAGGGGTTGGTTAGGGTGGTGTGCTTTACAGGGCAGGCAGGTCAGAAGAAAGTGGAGGCGCTATCTTGGGGGGCTGACCCAGAAGCTTGCTGTGCATGCACCCCCTACCCCGGGTGAAAGATAGTACACTCCCTTCCGTTATGTCCCAACTGCCCAGGCCAACCATGTTATTGCATGGGCAACGTACTATTGGGAGACAAAGTATTGTCAGTGTCAACTGGATTTGTTAACAAGTTCAATTGACCCATGATTATTTATTTAAATGTGGCAGGCAGGCCTGCCAATTTCAGTGGGGGTGAGGTTTGGGGGTGGGCAGGAAGGTGGTGGGGTTGGGGTTCGTGCCCCCCCCCCCCCCCCACCAAAAACACACCCAGTGGGGGCACATTAAATCGAGCTTAAAGCATCTACTGTAATGGGTGACTTACTGCTGAGCATGGGAAGTAAAGCAGACCATTCATCCTCCTCACCCCCCACCTCCACAAGCCAAAGCCTCCATTCAATTGGACCATGACTGATCTATATCTCAATTGCATCCCCCTGCTTTGGTTCCATATCTCTTGATACGAATACCTCACAAATTCCTATTAATCTCTGAGGGAGTGCCAATGATAGCCGACTCACGGTACTCTTTCAGATATAGTCCCCTGGGTATCTAATGGCACCAAATACTTGGATATTTGTAGGTCTTCAGAGGTTTCATCAGGCCTTCATTTAAAATTAAACCTGCAGGGCTTTCTGTTTCAGAACGGTGGTGCAGTGGTTAGCACTGCTGCCTCACGGCACCCAGGACCCCGGTTCGATCCTGGTCCCGGGTCACTGTCCGTGTGGAGTTTGCACATTCTCCCCGTGTCTGTGTGGGTCTCACCCCAAAGCCCAAGGATGTGCAGGGTAGTTGGATTGGCCAAGCTAAATTGCCCCTTAATTGGAAAAACATCTTTTTTAAAGAATTAAAATTGAATTCGCAATCTCAAACATTGCAAACAGCATAACAGCCAGCTACATATTCCTGAAGTGCAGTCGCTGTTGTAATGTAGGAAACCCAGCAGCCAATTTCTACACAGCAAAATGTCCCACAGTCAGTAACATGATAGTGACCAGATAACCCATTTTTGTGATGTTGACTGAGGGAGCATGTGGGGGCTATAACCTCAAGAGGGATGGGCGCCCTCAAAACACGCAGTGAACCGCCCAACGGACGCATCCTCCCCTTTCCTTCCCGCCTTTTCACTGACTTTCCACACTTGCACACATTGCACTCTGTATTTCATGGCAGTGGAAGAGGACTGAAGGCCTCAAGTGGGCAATAATTGACCATTTGAGGACCTTCTAGGCCTGAGGATGGGTGGGCTAGTGGTCACTTTACAAGGACCGGGGTCATGGATGGGCAGCAATGTGGTGGGCCTGCCACCCAACATATTTTATATGGCCTGCCCCACCCCCCCCTGCCAGAAATACACTTGGTAGGGGGCCATAAAATCCAGCCCCTACCCTACAATAGTAGTCACGTTTCAAAGGTCTTATTATGCATTTCCAGACTTTTCAACTGATGTTGCTTATTTGCCTAATGGGTACGGGTACGTGGTAATCAGCAGTGTTATCACTCAATCAGCATGTTATAATGGGACAGCACGGTAGCATAGTGGTGAGCATAGTTGCTTCACAGCTCCAGGGTCCCAGGTTCGATTTCCGGCTTGGGTCACTGTCTGTGCGGAGTCTGCACGTTCTCCCCGTGTCTGCGTGGATTTCCTCCGGGTGCTCCGGTTTCCTCCCACAATCCAAAGATGTGCGGGTTAGGTGGATTGGCCATGCTAAATTGCCCTTCGTGCACAAAAAAGGATAAGTGGGGGTTATGGGGATAGGGTAGATACGTGGGCTTGAGTAGGGTGCTCTTTGTAAGGGCTGGTGCAAACACGATGGGCTGAATGGCCTCCTTCTGCACTGTAAATTCTATGGTCTATAATCATGGAATGAAAGTCCTATTTAAAAAAATAAACATACATGTAAACATCCAAACACGGGCTCGCTCTCGAGGTTGAAAAAACATACAAAATAAGTGCAGCATGGTGGCGCAGTGGGTTAGCCCTGCAGCCTCATGGCACCGAGGTCCCAGGTTCGATCCCAGCTCTGGGTCACTGTCCGTGTGGAGTTTGCGCAATCACCCCGTGTTTGCGTGGGTTTCGCCCCCACAACCCAAAAGATGTGCAGGCTAGGTGGATTGGCCGCACTAAAATTGGCCCTTAATTGGAAAAAATTAATTGGGTACTCAAAATTTATTAAAAAAACATACAAAATAGAGCAGAAGGAAGCCGTTCAGCCCCTCGAGCCTCCTCCAGTATTCAATAAGGTCATGGCTGATTAGTTTGTGTTTCGACTCCCACGTTCAAATCAAACTCACAGCAACGATTTTGAAATTGCGAGCACAGCGTTTGATGACGCGTGAAACCATTTTTAAATAATAGCATTAGCCAAATGGATCTTGAGGAGTCCAGGTTCGTATCCTGCTCCAGCCTCTGTGTAACTTTTTTCCCCTCTCTTGTTGATGCTATCCTGAGTTAAAATGGATTTGTTCAGCTAGCTGTTGACAGGCTGCTATTTCACACCCTCCCGTCTCATTCTGTGTGCTGGAGAAGACAGTGGGGCCGTGGCAGCTCTGCCTCTCATTCTTTCTCACTGTCTCCTGCTCCCATCTGACATCTTCATTAAGGCAGCAGAGATTTCAATGGAGAGTTACTGGCCCCTGGATACAAACAGAGCTGAGTGCTGCAGCCAGTTTATACAGCAGCTGGTTGTTTATATCAATTTGATTTGAATCGTACAATCACCTGACCTTTTTTGCCATGAGTCGAGATCTTTCTTTTGAAGGTTCTTTTGGAGTCACCGCACATTTATACCGGTGCCAGCTCTGATCTCTGCCACACCTTCTGAAGAATGAACTTCCCCTGTTTCGCCTGTTGCATTGCTACCCTGGCTGCTCACTAATACGTTAAAGGAATGCACGGGTGTCACGTAATTGATCCATTCCTCGTTAGACATGTCAAATGTAATCACTGCTGAGCGGCCACGCCTGGAACATTCCTCCATTCACGTCGCCAATAAAAAGAGTGGAAAAGACCCAAATAGGAAAAAAAAATGAAATGAAAATCGCTTATTGTCACAAGTAGGCTTCAAATAAAGTTACTGTGAAAAGCCCCGAGTCGCCACATTCCAGCGCCTGTTCGGAATGAAGGGGAAACCTTGTTATGGTGGCAACGTTTTTTAATGTCGTAAAAGTACAGTGTCAGACATTGCCGCACATTGTTATACAGTGCTGCGTAATACAGTGTACTGACCAAACTCCACATTTATATAGTGCCTTTCATGGTTTCAGGAAACCCTTTTCCATGCAAAGTGCGATAGAAATTTAGAACTTTCTTCCAAAAAAGCAATTGGTGTTAGATCAATTGTTAATATTAAATCTTGCAATTGATAACATTTTGTCAACCAAAAATATTATGGGATATTGGGCTCCATGGTATCTGGAGTTTGGTCGTCAATAAGCTCGAGGGGCTCCTATATCTGTGTTCCACTGCTTTTTCTATTTTTGTGATACTGGTTGAGTGAGAAATTGATTAATTCAAGCAAGCTAACATTCCTTAAGATGAAGTTCATTCTGGGAATAATGCAAGACAATTGATAGAAAACTGGACGGTGTCCCAACAGGTTTACAAATTTCCAATTACCCTTTCATTCCCACGACTGCCCGAGACTGATTTCTGCTCCAAATTCTTCCAGCATTCACATGGCTCCAATGGTCACTGTCGTGTTAGGTACACTGGTCCATCACTGGCTGCAACTGGATGCAGCTTAGATCAGAAAGATACTCCAGACCTTGAAGTTAGTTCAATCAGGTTTATTGAACTAATAGCACAGTTCTCTGTGAGTTCGCCTCTCTGCTAACTTAAGTGTGGTTACTCTGTCTGACTGACTGAATCAGCCTAGCTCTTAGCCACGTGGTGGAGGTGTGAGATTGTAACAACACCCTTGACGGACTCTCTAGGTGTTCATCAGTGGAAAGAGCGGAGTGTGAGTGCCTCGTGTCTTTTATAGTCAGATCCCACCCCTGAGTGTCCTGCCTGCTTATTGGTCGTGTCCTGTTCTCTGTGTCCATTAGCTGCTTGTCTGTATATCATTATGCGTGTGTGTGTGCCTGCATATCATGGCCGTCACCAACATATACTGCCTTATAGGCCCAAAGCCCCAACATTGGTAGGCCAAATGCCCCACTTGTCCTCCTGCTTCTTGCAGGGCTCAGGCAGAAGCAGCTATTGCACGGAGAAATGCCTCATGAAGTCTAAATGGCGGGTGCTGATTCTGCACAGAGAGACTTGGGGAATTTGTAAACACCTACAAAGGGGACAAGGCCTCCCTCTGACTTGTTAGTCAGGTGACACTTTCTAAACAATTGATGTCCAGCTGAATTTGAACTTCGCAGGCCAGAGCTCCAGGTGACGACTCATGTCAGGGGGAAGGTACCACAGGCAGCAGACGTACAATGTGAAGCTTAAAAATGTCAGTCCAGCCCAATTCTGCCCTAAATCCCTCAAAAAAGAGTGGAAATACAGTAGGAACATTTCTGGATTAGAACTTCGTTTGGAGCATTGTGTGGCAATGATTAAGGTACCTAATGGGTTCATTCATTGAAATACTTTTTTTGGCTGTGTGAATTGAAGACAATTAGTCAATGAAAATGCTAGAACTGCAATCATGAGTTTTTCTTAGGAATGTCTCATAGCGCAAATAAATCAATTCTCACTAAGTAATGGTGAATGCGCTCCATTTTACAGCTTACACTCAGACATTATTGCCAGCTATAATCCCCATTTTAGCTATTAGCCCAGCGCACACCCTGAAGGGCAAAGGTCGCAGCTAAAGACTAATCGATCTCATTTGCTTGTCTAATTAATCTTTACTACAGGGATGGAGACACAGTAAAACTGTTAGCAAGCCTTTCTGATCAGGAAACAAGGGCCATTCATCAGGTTACAGCACTGTACTACGTGTCACTGGAGACAGAGTGGAAGAAAAATCACCCACGGATGATACTGCGCTGTGCGGAGAGTCCCTCTAGACCATGATAAGTCTTTAAGGGCTTGGCTCGCATTTCAACAAATACCTGTTAAACTTTAACAACTGGGTAGGAAGTGTTATTATGAAGTGTTGAGCTCGGGACTGAATGAAGCTCCTGCTGAAATGCCATTGAAGCAAGCGACAGCCATTCAGATGAGCAAATCGGCGGCAAATGAAAAGAGGGACAATAAGCGAAACAAGCTTGTTACGCAAAATCAAACAGCCGTCAGGTCTCATTGACGCTGTTAGCAGGGGGCTGCGGGACAGGTTTTGTCCAGTCACAGAGATAACTCATTATTCAAAGTTTCTCCCTGACATTGAAATTTCACCCCCAAATCAATGTTACAATTGCAGGATTCTTTAACCTCTGCTATGCTGAATAATCAGAAATAAATACACAATAAATAGACGAGCGGGGTGTTTTAATCTTTCCCCTGCTGCAGGAACAAGAACTCCACAAGCCTCGATAAACAATAAATCCGCACAGTAACAGGACCCTCACCCAACTGAATGTACAGGAAGACATAGCCCTTAACATGTTAGATAATACTCAGTTACACAGTGGATAATAATAATGTCACAAGTAGGCTTACATTAACACTGCAATGAATTTAGAGTACTGAAGAAAATAAAAGGCTTAATTTTACCTCAGGACTCCAGTTCGGTGCAGAATGAGGGGCCACATGATAAGTCCATTCCAGTCACACCAGCAAAAGACCCGGGGTCATTTTAACCTACGAGACTGATCATTATATTCCACATTGGACTCCGTCCGGTCTGAAGCTAATGGAAACAACATGATGGTCAGGGAACAGGAGTGGAAAATCACAGAGCACTGCCAGCAAGGCAATTAAGAAAATGATCCCCGTGACTGGTAAGTGATGGTGGAGGTTATGAGGGGGAGATGAACCAAAATATTGCAGTCTGGGGGAAGGAAAGTGAGAGCCAGGGAATGGCCAAGGTTCCTGGATGGGGCCTGGAGCAATCCTCCTTATCCTCCTTTTGTCTGTAAACTTCAGACACTTCTGTGGTGATATGCATCACTATAAATACACAAGGGGTTAATGTAAATACATGTAAACTAGCTAGACACTAGAGGGAGCACCAGAGACATGAAACACAGACACTCAACCAATAGGTCAGTAAGATAGGACACAACCAATGGGCATTCACGATACACACAGAGGTGACAGCACAGGTGGGCATTACACCAACCCACATATAAAGGACACAACGCACATGATCTTCCTCTTTCCAGTGGAGACACTCAGTGAGTAGAGACACAGGGTTGACTCAATATCACACCCACCACGTGGATTGTAGCAGACTGGTTCATCAGTCTGAGTAGCTATAGAAGGATTAACAGTAGTGGCGAACCTAAGTAATAGAATTGTAAATAGTTTAATAAACATGTTGAAGTTATCTCCACGTCTGAACCTTCCTTTGTCAGAGTGAACATCAAGGAAGCTGCTTATGCTACGCCAAGAGCATAACAAGACAACTTCGACCAGTTTACTATATCTATGAGTTGATATATCTACAGATATCTATGAGTTTATTATTCAAACGTTTTACCCAGGTGCCCTAATTTGCGAGATGAACAAAGGACAAATACAAGTTTATGATTCAAACAAATTTATATTAATCACAATAAAAACCGTTAAATCCCCTTATGTTAACCCAACAACAATAATCCCAAGATTCTTATTGCTACCCGTGCCGATGAACTCAGTCAAGCTGCACGTCCAATTCTCTGAGTCTTAGTTGTCTCAGAGCCTCCATCCGTGAACAGAGATACATAGAAGATAGGAGCAGGAGGAGGCCTTTTGGCCCTTCGATCCTGCTCCGCCATTCATCACGATCATGGCTGACCATCCAACTCAGTAGCCTAATCCTGCTTTCTCCCCATAGCCTTTGATCCCATTCTCCCCAAGTGCTATATCCAGCCGCCTCTTGAATATATTCAAAGTTTTAGCATCAACTACTTCCTGTGGTAATGAATTCCACAGGCTCACGACTCTTTGTGTGAAGAAGTGTCTCCTTATCTCTGTCCGAAATGGTTTACCCTGAATCTCCAGACTGTGACCCCTGGTTCTGGACACACCTATCATTGGTAACATCTTCCCTGCATCTACCCTGTCTAGTCCTGTTAGAATTTTATAAGTCTCTATGAGATCACCCCTCATTCTTCTGAACTCCAGCGAGAACAATCCCAACATAGTCAATCTCTCCTCATATGACAGTCCTACCATCCCTAGAATCAGTCTGGTAAACCTTCGATGCACTCCCTTGAGAGCAAGAACATCCTTCCTCAAAGAAGGAGACCAAAACTGCACACAATACTCTAAGTGTGGCCTCACCAAGGCACTGTACAATTGCAGCAACACATCCCTGCTTCTATACTGGAAACCTCTTGTAATGAAGGCCAACATCTCATTAGCCTTCTTTACCGCCTGCTGCACCTGCATGCTTACCTTCAGCGAATGGTGCACAAGGACACCCAGGTCCCGCTACACACTCCCCTCTCCCAATTTACAACCATTAACGTAGTATCTGCCTTCCTGTTTTTGTTTCCAAAATGAATGACCTCACACTTATCCAAATTATACTGCATCTGCCATTGGTTTGCCCTCTCGCCCAACCTGTCCAGATCTTGCTGTAGGATCCCTGCATCCTCGTCACAATTCACCCTCCCACCTAATTTGGTATCATCTGCAAACTTTGAGATGTTACATTTTGCTACCTCATCCAAATCATTAATATATATTGTGAATAGCTGGGGTCCCAGCACCGATCCCTGTGGTACCCCACTAGTTACTGCCTGCCAATTTGAAAAGGACCCATTAATCCCTAATCTTTGTTTCCTCTCCGCCAACCAGTTTTCTATCTACCTCAATATATTTCCCCCAATCCCATGCGCTTTAATTTTGCACAATAATTTCTTATGCGGGACTTTGTCAAACGCCTTCTGAAAGTCCAAATATACCACATCGACTGTACTGGTTACCTCTTAAAGAATTCCATCAGATTTGTCAAGCATGAATCCATGCTGACTCTGACTGATCCTCAGGGCCGGCTCAAGGCACCGGCAACTCGGGCAGTCGCCCGGGGCGCCATGTGCTAGGGGGCGCCAGAGACTCGGGTTCCGCGCATGCGCAGTTGGGCCGGTGCCAACCAGCGCATGCGCGGTGGCCGCCCTCCCCCAGGGTGCCCCCCCCTCGGTCCGCCTCCCCCTCGGTCCGCCCCCCCCCGCTCGGTCCGCCCCCCCCCCCCCCCCGCTCGGTCCCCCCCCCCTCCCGGCTCGGTCCGCCCCCCCCCCGCTTGGTCCGCTCCCCCCGCTCGGTCCGCTCCCCCCCGCCCCCCCCCTCGGTCCCGCCCCCCCGGCCCCGCTCCGCCCCCTCCGCCCCGCCCCCCCTCGCCCCCCCCGGCCCCGCCCCCCCCTCGGCCCTGGGGATTTATCCGCCTTCAATCCCATCAGTTTTCCCAACACCATTTCTCCACTAATGTTGATCTCCCTCAGTTCCTCCCTCTCACTAAACCCTTCATTCTCCAACATTTATGGGATCTGATTTGTGTCCTCATTTGTGAAGAAAGTATGTATCTAATTGCTCAGCCATTTCTTTGCTCCTTATTATGCATTCCCCTGTTTCTGTCTGCAGTGGGCCTACATTCCTCTTTACCAATTTCTTTCTCTTCACATATCTGTAGAAACTCTTAGTGTCAGTCTTTATGTTCCCTGCAAGCTTCCTTTTGTACTGTACTTTCCCCTTTTTAATCAATCCCTTTGTCCTTATTTGCTGAATTCTAAACTGCCCCCAATCCTCAGACCTATTATTTTTCTTGGCCAATCTGTACGCTTCTTCCTTGTATCGGCTACTATTTCTAATTTCCTTTGTAAGCCATGGATTGGCCCTCTTAGACCCTTTGCTTTTGTGCCAGACAGATATGAACAGTTGCTGTAGTTCCTCCATGCGTTCCTTGGATTTTTGCCATTGTCTATCCACTTTAAATAACACATCCCTTTAAGTAACTCTCACTGATCTATTAAGGCCAACTCACGCCTCATATCCTCATAGTTCCCTTTATTAAGATTCAGCACCCTAGTCTCCAAATCAACTGTTTCACTTTCCATATGTTATGGTCGCTCATCCCCAAGGGGTCTCGTACAGCCAGATTGGCAATGATTCCCTTCTCATTACACAGTACCCAATCTAAGATGGCCAGCTCTCTAGTTGGTTCCTCCACATATTGGTTAAGAAATCCATCCCATATCCGCTCCAGGAATTCCTCCTCTAAGGCATTGTGGCTAATTTGATTTGCCCAATCTATGTGAAGATTAAAATCACCCATGATCACCGATATTCCTTTGTTATATGCATCATTAATTTCTTGTTTAATGTCATTCCCAACCTCACCAGTGCAGTTTGGGGGTCTATATATGACACCCACTAATGTTTTTTGTCCCTCGGTATTTCTCAACTCTACCCATACATATTCCACATTGTCAGAGCTAATGTCCTTTCTCACTATTGTGTTAATTTCCTCTTTAACCAGCAGTGCCATGCCACCACCTTTTCTTTTCTGCCTGTCTTTCCTAAATACTGAGAACCCTGGGACATTCCGTTCCCATCCCTGTTCTCCCTGCAGCCATGTCTCCCAATTTAAGCACATTAAGGCACAGAGCCTTTAAGTTTGTCTTTTTCACAATGCTTGTCTTGCTCCCAATATTTTTCTCTCCTGCCCTGTTTGAATTTTGTCCTTGGTTTCTCCACCTATCACTTTTCTTATTCACTTTTCTACCTTTTGCTTTTGTCCTTGCTCCCTCTTTCTCTGACTTCTTGCGTAGGTTCCCATCCCCCTGCCATTTTAGTTTAAACCCTCCCCAACCGCTCTAGCAAATAGCCCCCCCCCCCCTCGGACATCAGTTCCAGTCCTGCCCAGGTGTAACCCGTCCAGTTTGTACAGGTCCCACCTCCCCCAGAACGGGTATTGTATTGCTGCTTCCTTCCATCCTCTGGTCCATTGTCGAATCGCCTCAGTTACCTCTGTGCCGAGTCTTCGTTGGGGAGGCTCCTGGTGTTCGATTCTTATCCTCCTCTTTGCACTATTCCAGAAAGTTTGTTGGCCCTCAGGGTGGGGGTCGCAACACCCAATGGAGTTGTCGATTGCAACTCTTCAGGACACTAGGAACCCACCCCCAGAGGTCCATCTCCAGGTGTATTGTTCGCACGTAACCTTATTCCATATATGGTGACAGCCGGAAAACTGGTTGCCAGAAAGTCTAGCTTTATCTGGATAATCCACAACAATCGATCCATTTGAATGGGACCGATTATCTCCTGATGTCCTGTTTATAGGCAGGCCCAGCTACCTGTCTCTGCTCAGTGGATTTGAACTTGGCTGGTTGAATTCCCATCAGGACTGACCGGAGCTGACTGTGGTTTAATTTAACATGTCCAATTCTTAATTTCAAGTGTCCAATTTTATATCGGACCTAAAATTCAGGCCGTTGTCCATTTTACCACATTTCCAAGCTACAAGGGTATCTTTAAGCAATATAAATTTAATAACAATAATCTTTATTAGTGTCACAAGTAGGCTTATATTAACACTGCAATGAAGTTATTCTGAAAATCCCCTAGTCGCCACACTCCGGCGCCTGTTCGGAGAGGGAGAATTCAGAATGTCCAACTCCCCGAACAGTACATCTTTCAGGACTTGAGGGAGGAAACCGGAGCACCCGGAGGAAACCCACTCAGACACGGAGAACATGCTGACTCTGCACAGACAGTGACCCAAGCCAGGAATCAATCTCGAGTCCCTGACGCTGTGAAGCAAAGGTGCTAACCACTGTGCTACCGTGTACCTTACCTGAGCCTCTCGCCGTTTTCCAATCCCTGCAGCTTTCCTGAGCACTGTTTGTGAATTACCAGAGTCCAATTCATCTCATCCTCTGAGTGACCTCTTTGGACCCCAATTTTCACATAATTATTCGTCTGTTACATGCCTGTGATGAAGGCCTCACACAAGGTACTGTGTCAATCATAGCTCAGTTTGTAACACTTTAATCTCTGAGTCGAAGGGTTATGAGTTCAGGTCCCTCTCCAGGACTTGAACTGAAAAATCTAGGCTGGCACTCCAGTGGAGTACACAGCGAGTGCTGCACTGTTGGAGGTGTGCCTTTCGGATGAAACATTTTAATCAAAACCCCACTTGGTTTGTCAGGTCGATGCAAAGGATCCAATGGAACTATTTCAAAGAAAAGCAGTGAAATTATCAACGGTGTCCCGGCCAATATTTATCCTTCAATCAGCATCACAAGAACAGATTATTTGGTTATGATCAGCTTTCTGTGCACAAATTGGCTGCTGTGTTTCCTACATAATAACAGTGAGTAAACTTTAAAAGGACCTTATTGACAATAAGTTTTTTAGGGATACCCTGAGGACATGAAAGGCACGATATAAATGGAAGTCTTTCTTTCATTTTTTGTAACCTGAGACTAAAAAAGCCTGTTTTGATCAAAACTTTTGCTTTTCGTTATGAGGAGTGAGGTTGACCCAACCAAATGACTAAAGCAACAAATCAGTGTTGGTTCAAATCGCACTCACCAGAGCCTAATCGTGCATGAGAAAGAGAAAAAGAGGCGGTGAAGGAAGAAAGTTAACAATTTCTAAAGCACAACACAGGTTGAACACAGGCCAGAAAACAGAGCTCACCCTGCAGCACTTGCAGATTTATGTCAAACTTAAAATCGGTGGCGGGCACCGTAAATGTGGCGGCAGGGAAATGATGGGGGTGACACAGCACTCAGCCTCTCTGCTTCACAGGCTGCTCATGTAGCAATGGTGCTGAATGAGGTTAGAGCAATAAGGATGGCATGCTTGCCCTCCAGCGCACTCTCCATACCAGACAACACTCCCAGAAGGAGTGCAGGAAAAATGACTTTCGGACTCTAACTTTCCAGTGCCTGTGAGATGCATATTGCACAGCTACGCACCTTGCTACCTGTTGACCCGGTATCAATGTCCAATTGTCTGCAGCTGGCACTGCCAGCAACTTCCCAAAGCGTTTTGCCAACCAATGAAGTACTTTGGAAATGTAGGGTGAAATCTTAAAGAACCGAAGAGGTGGATTTGGAAACGGGGCCAGGAGGAGGAACTGAAAAGTTACTGTCAGGTCAGCAGACCAGCACATTCCTGCTTCTGGAGGATCTTGTTGGAGGAAGCTGAGGAACGGAAGAGCTACTTGCTTGGCAGCGGCGGGCAGCCTGTTCATTGTTATTAACTGACCACTTGGAGCCAGAATGAGGATGCCACCAGAATTGTACTGGTGGGGGACTGGCACTGACACCCTCCCTCTCTCCGTGCCCTTCTGAAGGATGTTGGAGGCAGCCTCCCAGCAGCACACCAGAGGACCGGGGCAAAATCTCCTTTATTTACCCACCCACCTTTGCAGAGCCACTTCTGAGCCATAGCTGAGGTCTGTGGCTGCCTGCAGGACATTGCTGGAGGCCCTCGTATTGGGCCAGCCAGGTGCTTGTTCCACCACTCCACTTTATTGACGTCACTGCCTGAGGCAGCCGCTGAATTGGTTGTCTCTTGTAAGATCCTGCGAGTGGGTGGCGGGGCATGACCAGGGGCACGTGAGCCACTTTTGGTCCTGACCTCAGGAAACCTTCAAAGGCAGTAAGACCTGCCCTTCACCTCTGTCGCAATGTAGGCAACAGCAATGTGATGATGGTCAGATGGTCAGCTTTCATTGGTGATGTTATGTTGAAAGGTAAAAATATAAGCAACCTTTCTGCCAAGGGATCCTTTACATCCACCTGGGGTTTCATATTTCATCAAGAAAATCAGCACTCCCAGCCTTCCATCAGGACTGGGAAGAGGAGTGTGAGCTTTCCTTTATGCTGGGTCTTGAAAGTATGACCATCTGATTTAGAAGAGAAAGTCAAAACTGAGGCAAGGCTGGCATCATAAATTTTAAAAAACAAATAAAAAAGATTCTGACGAGGACACCAATTTCCTAATATCTGAGATGTACAAATGCAACAACAAGGGCTTCTTCGAAAGCATTTTTGTAAATATGATAACCTAAGAACCCAGTATATTTTGTGTAAAGGTTATTCTGAATTAAATGCTCTGAAATTGTCTGGACATCTCATTGACAAAATTATAACCTAATTTTTATATGTATCGGGACAAACTGGCAGACACTTTAGTCATGAAATTGCCTCTTTATTTTTGAAAAATGGTTTTAAAAAATCTCTCAACTGACTGGAAATTCGGTACTTTAAGAACGAGAAAGAAAACTATTTTAAAATGCAGGTCACCTTCCAAGATGAAGGTGAGAAAAGCAAACAAGCATTTTCTCTGAAAGGAAGTGTGAAGTGGGACACATTTTAGGGCGGTAAAGTGGCGCAGCGGTTAGCGCTGCTGCCTCACGGCACCGAGGACCCGGGCTCGATCCTCACCCTGGGTCATAGCCCGTTTGGAGTTGGCACGCTCTCCTTATGTTTGCATGGGTCTCACCCCCACAACCCAAAGATATGAAAGGTAGGTGGATTGGCCACGGTAAGTTGCCTCTTAATTGGAAAAAAAGAATTGAGTACTCTAAATTTATTTTTTAAAAAGAGAGAAGAATTTCAAACAAAACCTAGAGATATTAAACCCCAAAACTCTAATGAAGGAAGAGATTGAAACTGCTAAATGCTGAATTTTAATCAACTGTAAAGGTAACGGGAACTGCTAACAAGATAGACACACCCAATAGACACTTCAACCCCCCTATGGAGGTTGGAATAACCCCGTCTCCTGTTAGTTTCTACCATCTTGAAATGTGTCAGAGGTTTATGAGATGAAAGATAAAAATGTGATTATTTTTTCTACACCAATGACTGCAAGACTCAAATTCCTTTTTGGGAATATACGGATAGCAGGTTTTTCAGAACTGGTTTTGCCAAGCCAGCACAGATGGAAGTCATCAAAGTAATCTGGGAAAATTATGGAAGGGAGCAGTAAAGAATATCTCGCTCTCTCTCTCTTAAGAAAAGCCCTAGGGCAGCACGGTGGCACAGTGGTTAGCATTGCTGCCTACGGCACTGAGGACCCGGGTTCAAATCCCGGCCCTGGGTCACTGTCCATGTGGAGTTTGCATGTTCTCCCCGTGTCTGCGTGGGTTTCACCCCCACAACCCAAAGATGTGCAGGTTAGGTGAATTGGCCATGATAAATTGTCCCTTAATTGGAAAAAGTAATTGGGTACTCTAAATTTATAAAAAAAAAGAAAAGCCCTGTCTCAACAGTACAAAAATCCAAACCAAGAGATTGTGACTGTCCAGCTTAAAGAACATTAGCAGAAGCCCATTTATTTCTGGGAGACGGATAGTAGAAATAAAAGGGTGGAAACTCTCCAGCAAAGTGCAGTTACCAGGACTTCAGTTCAACTCCAGGATTTTAAATGGCACCAGCTAACCTAAAATGGGCACAACAGTCAATAATCCACATGTCAATCACAAGAAAAGGATTTAATTGTATATTATTTTAACTCTTATTTGGACTTATAGCTGCGCAGGTGTGTGTGTGTGTAAATACATTTTGAATCCTTTGTTGCGACCAGCCAAGAAGGCTAATTAAAGGAGAGCAAGTCCATCCCTACTCACCCAATTGTAATACCTCACACACTGGTACAAAAACCCAACAGGAGATTTGGAATGGGACAGTAAATGGGCAGACAACAGGCTTCAAGAATCAATGCCCATTATTCCAATTAGTCAAAACCACTTTATTCCCATTCATCTGACATATCTTATCAGGAAATCTGCCCTATAAATTTCCAAGAACTTTGAGGTAAGGATTCGGTGTCTCTGGGACAATGGTAGAGGCATGGGGAGAGGATTTGACTTGCCACAAGCGGATGTCTGTCAGGCTACGCTACAGGCTGCTTGTTATTGGATCTACACTTTGATTGGTTTTTTTTTCCACCTGATTTGGGAAAGTCTGATAAACTCACAAACCGAACCTCAGCACAGACCTCCGTTTGTAATAGAACAGATCAATCAGCATGTTGCAGTGAGGAATTTTACGTTCAATCAGAATATAAGGCAGAGCTATTAGCATTTAATCCCCTCAGACTTCACTGATGTATGATGTATGCAAAATCTGTCAAGAGTTTTACTGCATTTCCTCTGTAGCAGCCAATTTCCTAATTGAACTTTATTACTGTTTTTAATCCCATGAATAATTTTAATGTGTATATTTAAAAATCTTTTATTTTGTTCCTCCATGGCCAGGGCAAGGGGGGTGGGACTGATGGATAAGATTTAAGACCCCCAGGTTGTTTGATCATGAAGCTGTAATAAAGAACAGTGGTCTGTCCATCAAGTATGTGGCGACCGATTGTGATCTTGTATCTAACCCTCATTACAAAGTACAGGAATAGCGCAACAGCCATGTGCCTCATTAATAAAATCTCTGTTAACACAAGCACCTTCTTAATGGTTCTCTGCTGAATGAGGAGGTTTATTATTTTTGGTAAACCCTAATCTACCAAGGGACGTTTTGAAGTGACAGAAGGCTGGGTTACTAGAGGATATGGATTGAAGCAAATCTAGGTAAAAGAACCAGGTGGCGGCATGAAAAAGGATCCAGCAGGTTGTGATCAGGAATGCGCTGCCTAAAAATAGAGTGAAGCTGGCTCATTTGTAACTTTCAAAGGAGACTGGATAAACAAATCTGAAAGGGAATGTTTTCCTGGCTCACATTCTACGTCAAGGCCTCCACCGATCAGAGTCCACTGGCCAATCAATCAGCACTGTTTTCTCATGCAGTATAAATTGTTGTTCCCTTTACAGTTGGTATTCGTGCATCAGTCCTGGTGAGTGCAAGATGAAAAGCTTTGGCAGCACGTCTCCTTTTTTTCAGCAATACTCAGTTCTGTACTGCCAAAGATGCGCGACGCTCGAGATGATTCGTGAGATTCAATTGGCACAAGCGAGATCCAGATCAGCTTATTTAAGTTAGCCATTAGGTTCATTTAGATATGCACACACAAGTTTCTCCTGCCGCCCAGGAACTAAGGGCCTTGACTAGGAAATGTTTAGTACTGGTGCACACAAATTTGGACACGGTGTAACAGCACCTATGGGTGCCCCAGGCCATTGGACACCCCTGGGTGGTTGGGGACAGGGAATGGTAGCACCCTGGCTCTCCCTCTGGCACTTAGGCACCTTGACACTGGCACCTTGGCACTGCCACCCTGGCACGACCAAGGTGCGTTGGTGGCACTGCATGCTTGGAAGGGGAACTTCCAGGGTGCCTGAGTGTAAGCGCAAGTGTGCCCGGGTGCCAGGGTGGCAATGTCAAGGGTCGGGGTCCGAAGGGGCCATGCCCATGGAAGGGGTGTTCGGAGGGATAGGAAGGTGGGCGGAAGGGTGGAAGGCAGATATGAAGGGGCCTCATGAATGTTGGTTGGTGTGAAGGGTGGGGATCCTGAAAGGGGGTGGCCCATAAGGAGAGATGGGGAGGCCTGAAAATGGGGGGCCCTCAGCAACCCCATACATCACTTGAATGCATCACAGCTGCAGACCTGTAAGTGCTTGTTCTGCTCAAAATAAAAGTGAAACTAAGACTGGATCACATGACCCCTTCTGGCGACCTCATGCTGATAGCTCTTAAAGGCACATTACAACAGACATGGTTCGCTTCATATCTTGTTGGTACTGAACATTGTGCATTCATCAGTGAACATCACCAATTCTGATGGAAGTAAGACCATTGATGAAGCAGTTGAAGATAGTTGGGCCGAGGATACTTCCCTGAGAATATCCTGCAGCGATGCCCTGGGACTGAAATGACTAACGTCCAACAACAGCAACCTTGCCTTGTGCTACGTATGACTGAAACCAGTGCAAAGGTTCTCCAAATTCCCATTGACTAATTGATGCCGCACTCAGTCAAATGCTGTGTTGATGTCAAAGGGCTGGTTTAGCACAGTGGACTAAACAGCTGGCTTGTAATGCAGAACAAAGCAGCAGCACGGGTTCAATTCCCATACCAGCCTTTCCGAACAGGCGCCAGAATATGGTGACTAGGGGCTTTTTACAGTAACTTCATTGAAGCCTACTTGTGACAATAGCGATTATTTTTTTTTACTCTCATCTCACTCCTTGCTTTTGGCTCTTTTGCCAATATTTGGACAAAGAGTGTAATGAGGTCAGAAGCAGAATAGCCCTGGCAGAACCCAAACTGAGCATCAGTGTTTTTAAAATGTTTTTTTTTTACCAATTAAGGGGCAATTTAGCATGGCCAATCCACCTACCCTGCACATCTTTGGGTTGTGGGGGTGAGACCCACACAGACATGGGGGGAATGTGCAAACTCTACACGGACAGCGACCCAGGACCAAGATCAAACCCAAGTCCTCGGTGGCATGAGGCAGCAGTGCTAACCACTGCACCACTGTGCCGTCCTCAAGCTGAGCATCAGTGAGCAGGTTATTGTTGTGTAAGTCACAAATGAAAGCACTGTCAACAATACTTTCCATCATTTTGCTGATGGTCAAGAACTGTTATTGAGCATGTGTGATGCGTTCTACTTTTTTTTAAAGCCAATTAAAGACCCTATTAAGGCATATCTGCTAATGCTAAATGGTATTTCCAATGATTCCATCACCAAAGTCATAAAACCGCAGTTGGGATACCCATCGTATCAATAGCCTCATCACTGGTTCAGATAGTTTCTGACAGACTCCCATCATTTCAGGTATCCAGTAATAATATAAAATACTCCCAGGTCAGCATACTATTAACTCAACTAAAACTTGAAACTGAGGTCTAACTGAGCCAGTGTATCATTATATTTCTCTGAGATCTAACCGAGCCAGTGTATCATTATATTTCTCTGAGGTCTAACCGCGCAAGTGTATCATTATATTTCTCTGAGATCTAACCGAGCCAGTGTATCATTATATTTCCCTGAGGTCTATCTGAGCCAGTGTATCATTATATGTCTCTGAGGTCTAACTGAGCCAGTGTATCGTTATATTTCCCTGAGGTCTATCTGAGCCAGTGTATCATTATATTTCCCTGAGGTCTAACTGAGCCAGTGTATCGTTATATTTCTCTGGCATCTAATTGAGCCAGTGTATCATTATATTTCTCTGAGATCTAACCGAGCCAGTGTATCATTATATTTCTCTGCGGTCTAACCGAGCCAGTGTATCATTATATTTCCCTGAGGTCTAACTGAGCCAGTGTATCGTTATATTTCCCTGAGGTCTATCTGAGCCAGTGTATCATTATATTTCTCTGAGGTCTATCTGAGCCAGTGTATCATTATATTTCTCTGAGGTCTAACTGAGCCAGTGTATGATTATATTTCTCTGAGGTCTAACTGAGCCAGTGTATCATTATATTTCTCTGAGGTCTAACCGAGCCAGTGTATCATTATATTTCTCTGAGGTCTAACTGAGCCAGTGTATCGTTATATTTCTCTGAGGTCTATCTGAGCCAGTGTATCATTATATTTCTCTGAGGTCTAACTGAGCCAGTGTATCATTATATTTCTCTGGCATCTAATTGAGCCAGTGTATCATTATATTTCTCTGAGATCTAACTGAGCCAGTGTATCATTATATTTCTCTGCGGTCTAACCGAGCCAGTGTATCATTATATTTCCCTGAGGTCTAACTGAGCCAGTGTATCGTTATATTTCCCTGAGGTATATCTGAGCCAGTGTATCATTATATTTCTCTGAGGTCTATCTGAGCCAGTGTATCATTATATTTCTCTGAGGTCTAACTGAGCCAGTGTATGATTATATTTCTCTGAGGTCTAACTGAGCCAGTGTATCATTATATTTCTCTGAGGTCTAACCGAGCCAGTGTATCATTATATTTCTCTGAGGTCTAACTGAGCCAGTGTATCGTTATATTTCTCTGAGGTCTATCTGAGCCAGTGTATCATTATATTTCTCTGAGGTCTAACTGAGCCAGTGTATCATTATATTTCTCTGAGGTCTAACTGAGCCAGTGTATCATTATATTTCTCTGAGGTCTAACCGAGCCAGTGTATCATTATATTTCTCTGAGGTCTAACTGAGCCAGTGTATCATTATATTTCTCTGAGGTCTAACCGAGCCAGTGTATCATTATATTTCTCTGAGGTCTAACTGAGCCAGTGTATCATTATATTTCTCTGAGGTCTAACCGAGCCAGTGTATCATTATATTTCTCTGAGATCTAACCGAGCCAGTGTATCATTATATTTCTCTGAGGTCTATCTGAGCCAGTGTATCATTATATTTCTCTGGCATCTAACTGAGCCAGTGTATCGTTATATTTCCCTGAGGTCTAACTGAGCCAGTGTATCATTATATTTCTCTGAGGTCTAACCGAGCCAGTGTATCGTTATATTTCCCTGAGGTCTAACTGAGCCAGTGTATCATTATATTTCCCTGAGGTCTAACTGAGCCAGTGTATCATTATATTTCTCTGAGGTCTAACCGAGCCAGTGTATCATTATATTTCTCTGAGGTCTAACTGAGCCAGTGTATCATTATATTTCTCTGAGGTCTAACCGAGCCAGTGTATCATTATATTTCTCTGAGGTCTAACTGAGCCAGTGTATCATTATATTTCTCTGAGGTCTAACCGAGCCAGTGTATCATTATATTTCTCTGCGCAGTCTAACTGGGCCAGTGTATCATTATATGTCTCTGAGATCTAACCGAGCCAGTGTATCATTATATTTCTCTGAGGTCTATCTGAGCCAGTGTATCGTTATATTTCTCTGGCATCTAACTGAGCCAGTGTATCATTATATTTCTCTGAGGTCTAACTGAGCCAGTGTATCGTTATATTTCTCTGAGGTCTATCTGAGCCAGTATATCATTATATTTCTCTGAGATCTAACTGAGCCAGTGTATCATTATATTTCTCTGAGGTCTAACTGAGCCAGTGTATCATTATATTTCTCTGCGGTCTAACCGAGCCAGTGTATCATTATATTTCTCTGGCATCTAACTGAGCCAGTGTATCATTATATTTCTCTGAGGTCTAACTGAGCCAGTGTATCATTATATTTCTCTGCGGTCTAACCGAGCCAGTGTATCATTATATTTCTCTGAGATCTAACTGAGCCAGTGTATCATTATATTTCTCTGCGGTCTAACCGAGCCAGTGTATCATTATATTTCTCTGTGGTCTAACTGAGCCAGTGTATCATTATATTTCTCTGGCATCTAACCGAGTCAGTATATCATTATATTTCTCTGAGATCTAACTGAGCCAGTGTATCATTATATTTCTCTGCGGTCTAACTGAGCCAGTGTATCATTATATTTCACTGAGATCTAACTGAGCCAGTGTATCATTATATTTCTCTGAGGTCTAACTGAGCCAGTGTATCGTTATATTTCTCTCGCATCTAACTGAGCCAGTGTATCGTTATATTTTTCTGAGGTCTAACTGAGCCAGTGTATCATTATATTTCCCTGACATCTAACTGAGCCAGTGTATTGTTATATTTCTCTGAGGGGTAACTGAGCCACTGTATCATTATATTTCCCTGACATCTAACTGAACCACTGTATCATTATATTTCCCTGACATCTAACTGAACCAGTGTATCGTTATATTTCTCTGAAGTCTAACTGAGCCAGTGTATCGTTATATTTCTCTGCGCAGTCTAACTGAGCCAGTGTATCGTTATATTCCTCTGAGGTCGAACTGAGCCAGTGTATCGTTAAATTTCTCTGACATCTAACCGAGCCAGTGTATCGTTATATTTCTCTGAGGTCTAACTGAGCCAGTGTATCGTTATATTTCTCTGACATCTAACTGAGCCAGTTTATCATTGTATTTCTCTGAGGTCTAACCGAGCCAGTGTATCATTATATTTCTCTGAGGTCTAACTGAGCCAGTGTATCACTATATTTCTCTGAGGTCTAACTGAGCCAGTGTATCGTTATATTTCTCTGAGGTCTAACTGAGCCAGTGTATCGTTATATTTCTCGTAACTATCACGCTGTGTTGTCCGAATGAACGGAACAATTTTATTCTGTGAGCCAAAGGAGTGCCCTCTTTCTCAGTTGGTGTTGGTGATTTGAACTACCTTTACACCAGTCTCAACAAGCCACAGGCCCACCAACACTTATTGGTTACCTCTGACAATGGCAGCTGGTACAATATTTGTAAGTTCATCGGTTCCCAGCTGCATAGCACAACTTCCTTCAGAGAGCTGCATGCTACTAGATCGCTTCTTTCTCCACAGGCTCCTTGACCTGCTCCACTTTCATCTTCTGTTCTGTCAGCCAGGGCGAATGGTTTGTGGTGAATCACAGTAGGGTAATTCACACTGTATTACTATGTCTCTGTCAGCTCGGCACACGAGCAGTTGTGCTGCTCTGCCACTAGGGGGAGATGCACTGGGAGTGTACGGGAGTTTGTACTGGGCTCCACCCTTGGCTCCACCCACGGCGCCTCCCCCCTAACCGGAAGCATAAAGGTTGATGCTGAGAGCCAGCCTGCAGTTCATCTGGAGTTCATCGTGTCACAGGCAGGCTCTGTTGTAAGACGATTAAAACCACTGTTCACTTCTAACCACGTGTCACGTGAATTGATGGTCTCATCAATTTAATCGTCTTAAGAAACAGTAAGGAATGACCATGGAATCAGCCCTCAAGCCTAACCGACTGGAACTCGAACCGCAGGATGCAGAGGCGAAATAAATCTTTTCGCATTGGCTCCGATGTTTTAAGGCCTACCTGGCTGAAGCAAGCACCCCAGAAATGACGGAGGAGCAGAAACTCAGTCTACACCGTGTGAGGGTGAGCCATCGTATATCTACTCAGCTAAACTGTACCAGCTCATATACAGAGGCCCTAGCCCTACTCGATAGAATGTATGTGAGGTCTACCAATGAGGTCTACGCGCGCCACATTTTTACTACTCGCTGCCAGCGCCCTACAGAATCGCGAGAAGAATTCCTTAGAGACTTGAAAGCCTTATCCCGGGACTGTAATTATCAGGCTGTAACTGCTACAGGGCACAGAGAACTTGCTGTCCGCGATGCCTTTGTTGCAGGCCTTAGATCGAATTATGTGCGCCAGCGAAGGCTGGAGAAGGGGGCCCTAAATTTAGAAGATACCGTTGAACTCGCTACAACCATGGAGGTCTCATTTCGTAGCCTCACCTCGTTTCCTGCTGACTGCGCAATCTCGTCATGGGCCCCCGACCAGCGACTCCCCCAGGCCTGCGCCCCATGGCCACCCAGCCACCATGCTGCCCCAGCCTGCCACTTTTGTGTCCAGCCCCAGCATCCACGGCAGCACTGCCCGGCCCGCAATGCGACCTGCAGCAGCTGCGGGCAAAAAGGCCACTACGCCAGAGTGTGCCTGGCAAGGAAGGCCCCAGCCCCTAAAACTCCAACTGCACAGAGTAATCGCTCTCCGCAATCGCAGGCCCGTAGGCCCCGGAACGCAGCGGCCTATGCCCCGACTCCGCCCCCACCCGCCATATGCGATCCATGGGGGCCGCCACCTTGGACGCTATCTTCCTCGCCGCCCACCACGTGCAATCCACGGGGGCGGCCATCTTGGGCCCCATCCTCTCCACACTCAGAAAACTCGATTGAAGACTGCGACCTCATCGCAGGGCCATCCCAGCGCAGCCGATCGAGCTGCCGACCACCCGCAACTCAACGCTGTCACACTGGACCAATCGCGCCCAAAGCATCTCAACAACTCTATGACAACGGTCAAAATCAACGGGTACAGTACACCGTGCCTTTTCGACTCCGGGAGCACTGAGAGCTTTGTATACCTAGATCTGGTAAGACGCTGTTCGCTCCCCGTTTTCCCTGCACGGCAAACTATCTCCCTCGCTTCGGGTTCCCACTCTGTCCATATCCAAGGGCGCACCGTCGCATCTCTAACAATCCAAGGCGCTAGCTACTCTAAATTCCAACTATACGTCCTGCCCGAACTCTGCGCCTCACTCTTATTGGGACTCGACTTTCAATGCAATCTCAAGCGTCTCACCCTCAGCTTCAGCGGACCCCTACACCCACTCACTATCTGCAGCCTAGCCACGCTGCGAATCTCCCCCCCTCCTCTCTTTGCCAACCTCACTCCTTCTGTAAACCCATAGCCACTCGCAGCAGGCGGTACAGCCTACAGGACAGGGTGTTCATTCGATCCGAGTTTCGGAGGCTTTTACGTGAGGGGATCATAGAGACCAGTAACAGCCCCTGGAGAGCTCAGGTGGTAGGGAAATTCCGCATGGTCATAGACTATAGTCAGACTATTAATCGGTGTACGCTCCTCGACGCGTACCCCCTCCCCAGGATTGCAGACATGGTGAATCAGATCGCCCAGTATCGGATTTTTTCCATGGTGGATCTGAAGTCTGCATACCACCAACTCCCAATCCGCCCGGAGGAAAGCCACTTCATGGCGTTTGAGGCCGATGGCCGCCCCTTCCACTTCCTCCGGGTCCCCTTTGGGGTCTCGGTGTTCCAACGAGCAATGGACCCAATGGTGGACCAGTACGGGCTGCGGGCCACGTTTCCGTACTTGGATAACGTCACCATCTGCGGCTATGACCAGCAGGACCACGATGCCAACCTCAACCGATTTCTCCAGATGGCCCAGAAGCTTAACCTCACATATAACAAGGAGAAATGCGTTTTCCGCATAACCAGGCTAGCCATCCTCGCCTATGTCGTGGAAAACGGAGTCCTGGGTCCCGACCCGGACCGTATGCGCCCCCTCTCAGAACTCCCTCTCCCTCATTGTCCCAAGGCCCTCAAACGGTGCCTGGGCTTCTTCTCGTATTATGCCCGGTGGGTCCCTCAATATACGGACAAAGCCCGCCCACTCTTTAAGGCCACACATTTCCCCTGTCAGCTGAAGCTCGCCGGGCCTCCAGCTGCATCAAGGAGGACATCGCCAAGGCGGCCATGCGGGTGGTGGATGAATCCCTCCCCTTTCAGGTTGAGAGCGACGCCTCAGAGATCGCTCTTGCAGCCACGTTAAATCAGGCAGGGAGACCAGTCACATTTTTCTCCCGAACCCTCTCCGCTTCGGAACTTCGACACTCTTCAGTCAAAAAGGAAGCACAAGCCATTGTGGAGGCTATTTGTCACTGGAGACTCTACCTCACAGGTAGAAGGTTCACCCTCATCACCGACCAAAGACCGGTTGCCTTCATGTTTGACAACTCGCAAAGGGGCAAAATTAAAAATGACAAAATTCTGAGGTGGAGGATCGAACTCTCCACCTACAGTTACGATATCAAATATCGACCCGGGAAGCTCAACGAGCCCCCAGATGCCCTGTCCCGCGGGACGTGTGCCAGCGCACAGAGCGACCGCTTAAGAACCATCCACAATGACCTCTGCCACCCGGGAGTCACCCGGCTCGCCCACTACATTAAAGCCCGAAATCTGCCTTTCTCCACCGAGGAGGTAAAAGCCATCACCAGGGATGGCCTGATCTGTGCGGAGTGCAAACCGCACTTCTACAGACCAGACAGGGCCCACCTGGTCAAGGCTTCTAGGCCCTTTGAACACCTCGCTATCGATTTCAAAGGGCCACTCCCCTTGACTAACAGGAATGTGTACTTCCTGAACATCATAGACGAGTTCTCCCGTTTTCCCTTTGCACTCCCGTGCCCCGATATGACCTCCCACACAGTCATTAGAGCCCTGCATAGTATCTTCACCCTGTTTGGTTTCCCCAGCTATGTACACAGCGACCGGGGTTCGTCCTTTATGAGCGACGAGCTGCGTCAGTACCTGCTCGGCAAGGGCATCGCCTCGAGCAAGACTACCAGCTATAACCCCAGGGGGAACGGGCAAGTGGAGAGGGAGAATGCGACGGTCTGGAAGACCGTTCTACTGACCCTCCGGTCCAGGAATCTCCTGATCTCCCATTGGCAAGAAATCCTCCCCGACGCACTCCACGCTATTAGGTCCCTCTTATGTACCGCTACCAACAAGACCCCTCACGAGCGGCTCTTTATTTTTTCCAGGGACACTACCACGGGGGTTTCGCTCCCGGCATGGTTGAAGACACTGGGCCCAGTACTCCTCCGGAAGCACGTCAGGGTGCACAAAACTGACCCACTCGTAGAGAAAGTGCTCCTACTGCATTCAAACCCCCAGTACGCCTTCGTAGAGTTCCCTGACGGCCGTCAGGACACTGTATCCCTCCGGGACCTAGCACCTGCAGGATCCAGCCCCCCCCCCACTATCACTGCCGAGGTACCCCTCACACTACATCCCACCCAACTCGCCCCCCACGCCCCCGCACATACCAGTTCGCTACATTTTTTTCGCACGCCCGCGCCTGCTAGCTCCCAGCGCCCCCAGTCCCCAGTCGAACCAGACGGGTATGAAGCTCGGGCGGAATCGCCCCCGGAGTCCGCCATCGTACCCCAACCGACGGTGCTCATCCAGCCACCAGAAGGGGCTGCAACCCCGGTGCTCCGATCACAGCGGACAACTCGGCCATCGGACAGACTCAATCTGTAAGCCACCACCCCCGCCGGACTTGATTTTTTTACAGGGGTGAATGTGGTGAATCACAGTAGCGTAATTCACACTATATTACTATCTCTCTGTAAGCTCGGCACATGAGCAGTTGCGCTGCTCTGCCACTAGGGGGAGATGCACTGGGAGTGTATGGGAGTTTGTACTGGGCTCCACCCTTGGCTCCACCCAGGGCTCCTCCCCCCTAACCGGAAGTATAAAGGTTGTGCTGAGAGCCTGCCTGCAGTTCATCTGGAGTTCATCATGTCACAGGTAGGCTCTGTTGTAAGACGATTAAAACCACTGTTCACTTCTAACCACGTGTCGCGTGAATTGATGGTCTCATCATGGTTGCCACCCATCCGCCCATTCCTTCAAATCCTGATGCACTGCCTGAGCCACAGGCCTTCCACAGCTCCAGTGTTACGGACCATGTGGTCAACTGTGCAAACTCCGCGGCCAACAATGTGTCCCCTGTTCCGGTGCCAATCATTGACTTATGATGGAACCCTAACCTGCTTTTGATGCAGAGAAGCTGATGTCCGGTACAGAGCCAAGATCTTTATCACCAAGTCTTGTGTTACAGTACCCATTGCAGGCCCCTGATTTCTTACAATCATCATCGGTCTTGCAACCCCCAGCCCAAATCCCAGAGCCGCATAACAGGGGCTTTTAACCTAACCAGCTATCTACATGTAGCACCAGCCCTGTATCCTCGGTGCCTGCCTAGGGACCCTGAAGAGAAACCTCCCAAAATATCTAACAGATTTTATACTTCAGGATTAATGCTCATATTTTGGAGGTGAAGAAATCCAAATGGCTGGAGTGTAGTCCTGTTTACCACTTGTTGTCCTATTCCTATGCATTTGTTTGGATTGATTTTCACAAAGGCATTTTTGTTCCTTACAATTATGGTATTGCATTCCTGGGCACTTACGTTTGTTTGAGATTTCATTTCGACATGAAGAAGGTGGTTGCGTATGTTCAGCTCACTAATTCTTTTGACTTTGTTAGTTAATGCATGTAGAGGGGGAGAGAAAGAAATTGGTATTATTATATTTCATTGCCCTCTGGTGGCTGGGAGCCCTGTTCCTATGTATTCACAACCATTTTGTATTGCCTATTGTACAGCTCAATTTTATGGTGCCCTCAACGTTTTACCTGTTGACGCTGTGATCCAGTTTATGTGCCGACTTGAAGGCAAAACACTGTCTACCGGCCATAATATCTCTGCAGATAGAAGGGAAGCACGTTAAGGACCTCGAATACCTCATGTGTTTCAATAAATATCACAAACACAATTAATTGTGGACTTGGATAGATAAAGTGCTCGAGAAAAAAAGCAGCAGCTTTGAGAGCTTTATCGAGTGAAGAATCTTTTAATGAGAAATCCAGAAGTTATTTCCTCAGTGGGAATTTAATAAACTTGAGCCAGCCAGCAGCCCCAGGCCAGGATGCTGAAGACGGCTGGAGCGAGAGTGGGAGGACGAAGCACTCATGTGCAGCACGATGGGGAGGAAGAGTGTGGTAATTATTTCTAACATTGTTTGTTGATAATATCCTCTCATAAGAATCTCATCTCAGTATATTGAGAAGTTAGCCTTGTAAGAAAGTCCAACAACATTTTGGGTGGGTAAAATGTGTAACTCATTATCACAATGAGTGGTTGAGGCATGTATCTTAGGTCTCCTGTAACAAAAGCAAAATGCTGCAGATGCTAGCAATCTGAAATAAAAACAGGTGCTGCAAATACTCAATTGGTCTGGCAGCACCTGTGAAGAGAGAAACAGAGTTTAGGAGGGAATTTTGTGGAGCCTTCAGGAGTGGGAAACATGGCGCGTGGGGTGACTTAGTTAGGCAGGATTCAAAATACCCAATTCCCCGATGGCAAATTGAGGTGTAGAGATAAATTCAGCAGAGTATCTGCCGGGGGGTTGCAAGTTTGTCGGCTTCCAGCTGCATCGCACCACTTTTCAGAAATCTGAATGATGCAAGATCCCTTCATTCTGAACTGGCACTGTGAACTGCTCCACTATCATCTATGGTTCGTTCAGCCAGGATGAGTGGTTCCCACTCTTCTGCCCATTCCTGCAAATGCTGACATACCACCTGAGCTATAAGCCTTCCATAGCTCCAGTTTTATTGACCATGTGATCAACTATGCAAACTCCACAGCCAACGATGGGACTCCTATCTCAGTTCCAATCACTGACTTTGCGACAGATCCCTAAGCTGCCCCCAATGTGGAAACGCTGATGTCTGATCCAGAATCAAGATCTTTTGTCACCTAGTGCTGAAAAATTGTAACCTGTGGCGAGTTTCTTGGAGAAATACGTTTTTGAGCCAACCAGGGAGCAGGTTATTCTAGACCTGGCAATGCGGTAGAATTAATCAATAAACTAATGGTAAAGGAGCGTCTAGGCAACAGCAATCATAACATGATAGAATTTCACATTCTGTTTGAAGGGGAGAAATGTTGTTCTAAGACCAATGTTTTGAACCTAAATAAAGGTGATTATAAGACAGAGTATTATAATTTAGTATTTTATAATACTAAAATGAACTAGGAAATGAGGTGAAAGGGAGCGGCAGTAGAAATGTAGTGGCAGGCATTTTAAGGAGATATATAATAACTCCACAAAGATTTACCCCAGTGAGAATGAAAGACTCTTTGAGAAGGATACTCATCCATGGCTAAATAAGGAAGTTAAGAATAGTATCAAATTTAAACCTGAAAATATTGGTGATAGGTCAGAAGTTTGGACAGATTTTAAGAAATAGCAAAAAATGTCGAAAATAAAAATAAAAAGACAAAATAGAGTTTGAGAAAAAGATAGCCAGTAATTATAAACAGATAGTGACAGTTTCTAAAAGTGTTCAAATAAGAAAAATATAACTAAAGTTCATGCTGGTCCTCGAGGGAATGAACCTGAGGAATTGACAATAGAAAACAAGGAAATTATGGAAGCATTGAACAGGTATTTTGGATCTGTCTTCACTGCAGAAGACTTAGAAAACTTCCCAAATATACGTGAATATCAAGAGTTGAAAAGAAGGGAGGAACATCAAACAATCACCACCACCAGGGGAAAAGGTCTTAAAATAAATGGCTGCAGAGATAGTAGCGGTATTGATTGTCATCTTCCCAAATTCCTTCAATTCTGGAAGGATCCGAATGAATTGGGAAGTAGCTATTGTATAATCTTTATTCATGAAAGGAGAGAGACAGAGAGCAGGAAACTATAGGTCAGTTACTCTAACATCTGTCATACGGAAATTGCTGGAATCCATTAATAAAGAGCTTACAGCAATATACTGAGATAATCATAATGGGATCAGGCAGAGGCAAGATGGTTTTGTGAAAGAGAATTCATGTTTAACTAATTTTTAGAGTTCTTGGATTTCCAAATAGTGTTTCACATCAAAGTTATTACACAAGATAAGAACACAAAGCACAGGGGATAAAATATTAACATGGATAAAGAATTGGTTATTTAATAGGAATCAATCAGAGAGGAGGGATAAATGTTTTTTTGAGAGGTTGGCAAGTTGTAACAATGGTGGTGCCTGAGGAATCAGTGCTGGGTCCTCAACTCTTTACAATGAATATTGGGATAGCACAGGTGGTACAGTGTTTAGCACTGCTACCTCACTGCTCCAGAGACCCGGGTTCAGTTCCAGCCTCAGATGACAGTCTGTGTGGAGTTTGCATTTGCTCCCCGTGTCTGCGTGGGTTTCCTCTGGGTGCTCCGGTTTCCTCCCACAGTCCAAAGAAGTGCAGGTTAGGTGGATTGGCCATGCTAAATTGCCCCTTCATGTCCAAAAGATTAGAATCCTTACAGTGCAGAAGGAGACCATTCAACCCATCAAGTCTACACCGACCAGCACGGTAGCATTGTGGTTAGCACAATTGCTTCACAGTTCCAGGCTCCCAGGGTCCCAGGTTCGATTCCCGGCTTGGGTCACTGTCTGTGTGGAGTCTGCACGTTCTCCCCGTGTCTGCGTGGGTTTCCTCCGGGTGCTCCGGTTTCCTCCCACAGTCCAAAGATGTGCAGGTTAAGTGGACTGGCCATGCTAAATTGCCCTTAGTGTCCAAAATTGCCCTCAGTCTTGGGTGGGGTTATGGGGTTATGGGGATAGGGTGGATGTGTGGACCTTGGGTGGGGTGCTCTTCCAAGAGCCAGTGCAGACTCGATGGGCCAAATGGCCTCCTTCTGCACTGTAAATTTTATGACCCCCCCAAAAGTGTACCCCACCCAGGCACAGCCCCCCCCCCCCTCCCCATCTCCGTGATCCCATAACCCCACCTAACCAGGTGTCGCCAGGTATCAAATGATACCGCAACAAGGTTCAACTGGGTATAGATCAAAGAGCCAAACAACTAGTTAGTTAGTTCAAGATTAATGGTACTTTATTTACACACAAGATTAACTTACACATGCAACATAGGCTTTGCGAATGTTTCTTGTTGTAACTGGCCATCCCAGATGGCTACAGGGGGGACCTAGAATGAGGAGGAACTATTGAAAATAAGGGGCCTCCCATTGAAAATGGAAATGAGGAGAAAATCAAAAGTCATTGGAACTTTCTTCCACGGTTAACAGTGGAGGCTGGGTCACTGATATATTGAAGTCTGTGTTGGACAAGGGAATGAAGGGCAGGCAGGGAAGTGGAGGTAAGGTTCAATCAAACCAGTTATGAATGGCAGAGCAGGCTTGGTGGGATGAATGGCCTATTCCTGCTCCTATTTCTTTTGACCTTACAATCTTTTGAACTATGTCTGATAATCGGCATCATTATATTCAGTCCAAAATTGTAATCAGGTTATGGTAATATGGCTGGACATAATAATAGACTCACAGTGGCATCTTGTCTAGCAACTATATCACCACATTCTGAAAGATGAGGGTTCAGTCCTGTAATAAATCTGTCTGTTAGCGTGAGATAGCAACTTTTACATGAATAATAACGAATACCTGAGATGGCATGATCATAGGCTGTAACATAATTGAAGGGTTTGGATGATTTATATGCAGAATAATGGATGCATGAGCAAGTGTTAAGGAATGTAGTCTCAGTGTGAGAATCAGATATAGTTTGGTGGGAGTTTGTTTATAGAACATAGAACAGTACAGCACAGTACAGACCCTTCAGCCCACGATGCTATGCCAACCATTTATCCTAATCTAAGATCAACCTAACCTACACCCCTTCAATTTACTGCTGTCCATGTGCTTGTCTAAGTGTCGCTTAAATGTCCCTAATGACTCTGACTCCACCACCTTTGCTGGCAGTGCATTCCACACACCCACCACTCTCTGTGTAAAGAACCGACCTCTGACATCTCCCCTATACCTTCCTCAAATCAATTTAAAATTATGTCCCCTCATGGCAGCCATTTCCACCCTGGGGAAAAGTCTCTGGCTATCCACTCTATCCATGCCTCTCATCACCTTGTACATCTCTATCCAGTCACCTCTCTGCCTTCTTCGCTCTAGTGAGAAAAGCCCTCACTCCCTCAACTTATCTTCATAAGACATGCCCTCCAGTCCAGGCAGCATCCTGGTAAATCTCCTCTGTACCCTCTCCAAAGCATCCACATCCTTCCTATAGTGAGGCGACCAGATCTGGACACAATATTCCAAGTGCGGTCTAACTAGGGTTTTATAAAGCTGCAGCTAAACCTCGCGGCTCTTAAACTCAATCCCCCTGTTAATGAAAGCCACCACACCATATGCCTTCTTAACAACCCTATCAACGTGGGTGGCAACTTTGAGGAATCTATGTACGCGGACCCAAAGATCCCTCTGTTCCTCCACACTTCCATGAATCCTGCCTTTAACCCTGTATTCAGCATTCAAATTCGACCTTCCAAAATGAATCACATCACATTTATCAAGGTTGAACTCCATCCACCACTTCTCAGCCCAGCTCTGCATCCTGTCAATGTCCTGTTGTAACCTGAAACAACCCTCAACACTATCTACAACTCCACCAACCTTCGCGTCATCGGCAAACTTACTAACCCACCCTTCCACTTCCTCATCCAAGTCATTTATAAAAACCACAAAGAGCAGAGGTCCCAGAACAGATCCTTGCGGGACACCACTGGTCACCAACCTCCAGGCGGAATACTTTCCGTCCACGACCACTCGCTGTCTTCTTTCGGCCAGCCAATTCTGCATCCAGACAGCCAAATTTCCCTGTATCCCATGCCCCCTAACTTTCTGAATGAGCCTACCATGGGGAACCTTATTAAATGAAAGCTTTAAGACATTAAGAGGTGGCATTACTTTAAATATAAATTAATGGATGCCTGTAAACATTTGGCTGGTTGTAATATATTGAGGAGCTTCAGGTGACTGTTTGATCTCCGATCATTCACTGACATTATGAGGTATAGCACCCTTTCTGGTTTATGCGTGGGAGAAGAGAGCTTTATTCTGTTTTCGGTCAGGTTGATTACCAAGTGGAGTCGTTATCAGCACAGACATCAATCATCAGCATCCTCTTTGCATAATGCAACTAAGTTATTGGCTCTGACCTCATTGGTATAAGGTATTTGAGTAAAAGCTGATGATTTTATCGAAATATTCTGTGCAACATGTAAGAACCATTCTGCACAATGACAACCAATCCTCCCAGTTTTTGAGATTCCATCTGAAAATCTAATGGCAAACTAATTCATCATACCTGAGATTTTGAGCTGATGGCGTTAAAAATATTCTTGTAACTTTCAATATTGGAGCGTAAGTCAGGAGGGTCACGTCAATAAATGTTGGTCTAAAGTTCCAATAGACTATAAAAGAGATGATTGACTGATTGGCTAGTCGTCGAGATGGACCAAAGCTAGTGTGAGCTGTGTTGGATGCACATTTAAGCAAAGCATGTTGATCCCTGGCCATTGTAAATCATGAACATTGCTGTGATAGCAGAACAGTTTCTATTTGTTGCAAAAGTTATAATATTTAACAAATAAAATAGCATTTGGCAAAATCTCATGGTAGCTAAAGAAAGAGGGGCCAGAGAATTGCTGGACCATTATTAATTTGTTTAGCCCCATCGTGCAATGTCAACAAGATTATTGCGTACTTACAAACAACAAATAAACAGTGACCAGATGGTCAGCTTTTAGGTATTGGGTGAGGGATAAATGTTGGCCAGGACACTGAGGAAATCTCCCCTGATCTTCTTCTGGGACAGAGGTCCCACTTCCTGGCCATCTGAATGGCCACTTGAGGGCTCAAATGGGGCAAGGTAAGGAGGGCTGCCATCGGCCTCGTCCACCCACCTTGGAGAATCACTGCCAGGTGAGGGGAGGGTAGGAAAATCACCCAAACTTTTACAGGGAATGCTGCTGGCCAGGGATCAGAATATTCTACCCCCGTGTTCAGATGCAAGAAACCGAAAATTTTGTTGCAAAGTTTAGTACAATTGTGTTTGAATCATGGAAGCTTAAAGCCTAAAAGGAAGTTGTTTGACCATTGTACCTGTGCCAGTATTGAGATGTATAAATAATGCAATGAAGGTATCAATGCTTGATACATATGTTCTCCAGTTATCCCACAACAATTCACTGGGATTGCTGCTATGACATTGATCATCAACTTCAACTGGGTTGCGCTGTCAGGGAGCATTTGTAGTCAGGAAGAGAAGGTAGGAAGACAGATAAGGTGGGACATGAGCCAACAGCCTATGAGAAATGTAAGGACTCCAAGGAGGATTCTGCACTCTGAACAGCCAAACACCATCTGGATATCTTTGAAATTGATGGTATAACCAAAGAATATCTTCATTGATTTGATTTTCCCCCAGATTTGTATTGTTAATTTTAATTTTAGTTATGGTCCATGAAATGGTTTTATCGAGTTAATTTTTTCTGACTTACAGTTTCTGAAAACACTTACCCTGTTTTTTATTTACTAACTTTAATCAGTCATTAAAAAAAATAACATTTCAATATAATAATATTTTTTATTGTCACATGTAGGCTTACATTAATACTGCAATGAAGTTACTGTGAAAAGCCGCTTGTCACCACGTTCCGGCAACTGTTCAGGTATACACAGGAGAATTCAGAATGTCCAAATTACCGAACAGCACGTCTTTCAGGACTTGTGGGAGGAAACCGGAGCACCCGGAGGAAACCCACGCAGACACAGGGAGAACGTGCAGACTCCGCACAGACAGTGACCCAAGCCGGGAATCGACCTGTCGCTGTGGAGCGATCTAAGATCAGCAGCTGTAGAAATAACGTTTTCTTTATCCATGCATCAGAGAAATTCCTCGAATCACCTCCGATTCAGCTCGTGATATTTTATCAGATGCGTAAGTTGAGGAACTTTCCAGTTACAAATTTGGGTTGCACAATGCTCAGTGCCATTCACAATTCCCCAGAGACTGAAACATCTGTTTCTGCATGCAACAAAACATGGGACTATATTCAGGATTAAATGATCAGCAGCAAGCAGTATTTGCGCCACACAAGTGGCAGACAATGGTGATCTCCAACTAAAGAGAATTTTAACCATCTCCCCTTGATGTTAAATAGCATTATTATTGCTGCATCCCCCACTATCAACATTGAGGGATACTATTGACCAGAAACTGAACCGGACCAGCAATAAAACAGTGGCCATAAGACCAAGTTAAAAGTTGGACGTTCTGCGGCAAGTAACTCACCTCCTGACTCCCCATCGACCATCTACAAGGCATTAGGCAGGTGTGTGATGGAATACCCTCCATTTGCCTGAATGAGTGCAGCTCCAACTCAAGGAGATCCACACAACCCAGGACAGAGCAGACTGCTTAATCGGCACCCCATCCACCACCTTAAATATTCACCCCCTCCACCACCAAGGCGCAAGAGCAGCAGTCTATACCAACTGCAAAATGCCATGCCACAAGCCGTCAAGGATACCGCGATAGCACTTTCAAAAACCGTGACCTCTACCACCTAGGAGGACAAGGGCAGCAGATGCATGGGAATCCCGCCAACTGTACGTTCCCCCTCAAGTCACACACCAGCCTGATATCATCGGCCAGCAGGAGGACATCCCCCGATTAAGTGGCGGGGAGGAGAGGCTGGTGCGGGATTCCTGGCTACTGCTGGCGGGATGCCAGTTAGGTCTACAAATTAACACCCTTTATCCCTGGAGTTGTTTCAATGTAATGGGGCCTCAAGAATTTCAAGGGAAGCACACAACTTCCCCGTGCTCTCGGAAGGATATCCAGCAAACCTTGCAGCTTCCCCGCGGGGGCGGTGGGGGATGGGGGGTCACATAATCAGGCACTGTATGCCCAGCTGAGGGAATCTGGTAATTACTGTATTCGCCAACCAGCCACTTGGAAAGCTGTAAGAAGCACACCTGGTAAAGCTCTGGCATTTTGAGGCTAAACGTTGTGATTATTTCAAACTTCTAAAATCTGGAAGACATAAGCTACTATTCCCCCCTAAGATGTGCAGGTGAGCAGCAGGCTGGAAGGCAGGAGTCAGGCCTTCTGCCCTGAGAAGCATTGCACTTGCACAGCTAGGCAGAAACATTTAAACGGGACCGTGCTCTGAAATAACTGGCTACGCCCAAAAGCTACTTTTTAACGAGAGCATTGGGGACAACCGAATGTAAGGTCGAAGCGGTGAGGATGGAGGAGAGGGTGGTGGAAAGACATTCATGGAGGAATCAGAGTTCGGGACCGCAGCAGTCGGGGAAATGCCTGCCTGTGTAAGGAAATTGAAATTGTACAAGTGTCAGGATCAGAGGAACAGAGTGGACTGGAGGAGGCTACAAACTTAGAGAGGGTAAAGATTTCAACATGGGTGCATGCGACTTTAAATCTGAGTTAATGGATTGCGGTAGTCACCACTAACTGTATTAGATGTATATTGAATGTAGTATGGTAAGACCCCTGTACTAGAGGTACATGGGTAAATCCCTGCCTGCTGGCTCCGCCTAGTATGTGGCGTATAAATGTGCGTGCTCGCCAGAGCTGCTCCCATTCTGGTAGCAGCTACAGGAGGCCACACAATTTGCTCAATAAAGCCTCGGTTATTCACTAATATCACCTTTGTAGCCATGATGTGGAGATGCCGGCATTGGACTGGCGTGAGCGCAGTAAGAAGTCTTACAACACCAGGTTAAAGTCCAACATGTTTGTTTCAAACACTAGCTTTCGGAGCACTGCTCCTTCCTCAGGTGAATTACCTGAGGAAGGAGCAGTGCTCCGAAAGCTAGTGTTTGAAACATGTTGGACTTTTAACCTGGTGTTGTAAGACTTCTTACTGCACTCGTCTTTGTCGTAATTGAGAGTGCATCATGGATGACTCAGGGGTTAATGCAGGTCATCAAGAACATGAGTGACAGAGGGCAGCATGGTGGCGCAGTGGTTAGCATTGCTGCTTCACGACGCCGAGGTCCCGGGTTCGATCGCAGCTCTGGGTCATTGTCCGTGTGGAGTTTGCACATTCTCCCCGTGTTTGCGTGGGTTTGACCCCCACAACCCAAACATGTGCAGGGTAGGTGAATTGGCCATGTTATATTGCCCCTTAATTGAAAAAAAAGACGTGGGTACTCTAATTTTTTTTTAAAAGAACATGAGTGACAGATAAGGGGATTTGCTGCAACATTGGAGAAGGGCAGCAGAGTTTTGAAAGAGCTCCTGATTGGCAGGTGGAAAATGGGAGGTTGGCCAGGAGAGCTTTAGGACACATGAGTCTGGAATTGAAAGGGCATGGCTGTGGGTATGAGCAGCAGATAGACTGAAGTAGGAGTGGCAGGTACAGAGATGAAAGGAAGCAGCCTTCAAGATGGAGTGCCTGAGGCTTGATTAGGATGGTCAGGATGTTGCTGGTCTGGTTTAACCTGAGACAGTGGCCAGTTTGTTTAGTGATGTTGACTTGCTTCTGACAGTAATGTCGGAAACGTGGGAGTCAGGTTAATGATAAAAGGTAGGTGGGGGGGGGGGGAGGGGCGCGGCACAATGGCACAGTGGTTAGCACTGCTGCTTCACGGCACCGAGTGCCCGGGTTCGATCCCGGCCCCAGGTCACTGTCCGTGTAGAGTTTGCACATTCTCGCCGTGTCTGCGTGGGTCTCACCCCACGTGGATTGTCCAAGCTAAATTGCCCATTCAAAAAAGAATTGGATACTCTAAATTTATATTTTAAAAATGATAAAAGGTGGGAAATTGCAGGAGGGCATTATAAAACATTAAAGATTAAACTCTGGTAACATTCCTTTTGTTTTAAAATGCCATAAACGAATATTGCAAGATATTTCAAAAATTATAAAAGGATACATAAAAATCTTGGAAGGGTTAATTTTTTGAAAATTACAACAAAATTGATCTCGACACTGAAAACGGAGAAGCCGTTCCCTAGACTTGTTCCAGCTTCTGTATTCTGCTGACGGCATAACCTTAAATAACCCTAAATCCCTCAGTCATCCCAGGGGTTCTGTGCATCTTCAAATAAAATTTTTGTAATGTCATTTATGTATATCCAGAATTCTGAATTATCGGTGAGGTCTCGTTTGGAGAAGATTGATGTTGACAGTTGATGAATACTTAGTTTTGTGGAAGGAGACAGGGCCTAAAATAACTGGCTCTATATGTCAAATGAATAAAAATTAATACATTATTAACTTCCGCGATGCTAATCTAATAAAGCAATTCAGTCCACAGGCACATGTCAGCACTTACAAGTTAGCAGGAGCGGGAGATGGTAGAGAGAGTGGACATATGGGTTTGCGCAAGTATGTGTGTTAGCTTGTTTGGGTATCTTTTGTGCATGAAGGTACACATGTGTATGCAGTGGATGTCTCTACTTTGACTGATCCATGTTAAACATCACTCAGCTATTATCTGATTTAAGTTCCAGTTGGTGAGTGGTTCCGACCAGAGTATGTTTTTATTCACTGGAAGATTACACTCCACAGTGCTGTCACTGTTGGATAAACCCTAGGTGAGAGACCTTTGGCCGTAAAGCAAATACATGCCAACAACATAACCCTGGCTAAACGTGGCAAACGGCATCTGTCGCACGAGCTGTAGTAGACAGCCAAGTGGCACTTGGGTTTACTCAACATTATGCCCTGCCTTTCTCTTCCTCTCTCTGCCCCTCTTTCATCCTTTCTCCCTATCATTTTGTCCCTACAGGACAGCAAGGCCGTGAACCTGATTACCATCCATTTGAATACATTTAAATACAGCATGGCACCATATTTTCCAACGGCGTCATATGTTCCTCCCTGTCAGAGTGAGCAGGAATCATTACTGCTCTCCAGCAGCTGAGATTGTTATGGGCCAGAGCTTAGAAACTCCAAAGTGTATTATGAAGCTCACCTGACCTATAACTTTTATGTTGAATTTGGCTAGGATGAGCACAAGAGCCTTCAGTTCAGGTGTGATTCGTCAGACTTCCTAGGCGCTTTTATCAAAATAAAGTTTATTATAAGAATGTAGTTAACATATAGGAAACAGTTATCAAGAATTTACCATCAATTACAAACATGAAAAACCACACAACAGCTACAGTAATCTATGTATATAACTCTTAATGAATCTCCCTTAACTGTTCCAATTCAATACAAAATCCAATAAATCAAAACCCCTTTCGAGGGTGTGGCCCAGCACACTGTAATCTCACTTGAGTGGGACTGGTTCTTTCCCTGAGGTTCTGACCAGTTCCAACCAGTAGATTCAAATTTCCTTCCGGGAAGCAACTCTATCTTCACCAAGGCAGTTTGCCACACCCAAGGTGCTTTCAGTTCACTGGAAGATTTAAAATAAAAATAGAGAAAAACAGGGAAACACTGCTTCTTTCTTCTGCAGTCCAAAGCAACAAACCAAAACTGAAACCCAAACACGAAACCCCCCCCCCCCTCCCACCTAACAGCCACAGCCCAGCTCCACCCACAAATGACATCACTGAAGCTGTCCTACAAGCCATGTGGTGAGACAAAACCTTTCTTAAAGGGACACTCACATGATAAGATGGCCATGCCGGGGGCGCAGAGGCCACTGTAGCCCCCGGGTGGTCAGGGACATGGCAAGGCACTGTCCCCGGCACCCTGTCAGCGAAACCTGGCTCGCCTGGTTGGCACTGTTAGGGGGCGAGGCCATGGGGCAGGGCTAGGGACAGTGTCAGAAGGTCTGGAGAGAAAATGTGCTGTTTCCCCAGGGAGAAGGATGCCGGTTTTCAATCAGATCCTGAGACTTGGCCATTTTTGGGGATCATTCCGCCCTTTGAGATATATTTTAGGAACTACAAGCTTACTGTACAAAGATATCAAAATTATTCTTCTGCTATTTTGGTTTACTTGTTTTAAAGAGATGAGTTAATCCCTCTGTTAAAAGAGCAGAGAAATTGGATACGTACATGTTCAGTGTCTGAACAACTTTAGCCACAGTCATTTAAGGGCTTCTATCTGAGTATTACTTTAAAAAGACACATGCTGTTGAAGCTTTTTGTCTTGCGCACATCACACCAATTCGCAAGAATACCAAATGTAAAGGGTGCAACAATTTATACTGCATGAGAAGAGAGTGCTGATTAGTTGATAGAGACATAGAAATGGGGAATGCATCATGATGCATTCTCCATGGCAATGCCTGTACCAATCAGAGTCTACCTGCCAACTTAATCAGTGTTCTCTTCTCATGTAGGGCGGCATTCTTCAGACGCCGACGCTGAAATCACATTCACCGATCGACAGGAGAATCCCCATCTGTGTCAAAATCGTGGGCGTCGCTGCTTTTGTGATGCTCCGGTGCCTCAAAAACAGCCTACTCAGGGAGTACGGCGCACGTTGTATGGACAATTCAGGACGTCACCTGAGGCCCTCCCCCCCATGCTCCGCCACCGATGGCCCGAGTTCCCGACGGTGCAGAATGCATATGGTATTTTTTTTGTGGACCACAGTCTGGGGGGAGCCATGCCGCTGGCCGGGGGGAGCTTCGGCGAGGGCGGGGGGGGGGGGGGGGGGGGGGGGGGGGTCCGAGGGTGGCGAGAGGGTTTACTGGGAGACATTATTTCCCGTATTCCCGTAACAGCCTCCCCGAACAGGCGCCGGAATGTGGCGACTAGGGTCTTTTCACAGTAACTTCATTTGAAGCCTACTCGTGACAATAAGCAATTTTCATTCATTTCATTTTCATTATTTTGCAGGTGGTGTCCTTGTGCATTCTCCCGATGACTGCAAGATGATATGCCTCAACAACATGGGTCTTTTTTCAGCAATACTCAAGTCCTGTAATACTAAATGTCCACTTGCTTAGATCTGTAATGTCTGGACTCAAGCCATGAATAATGATGGAAAGTAAATTGTACAAATTCAGAAGTACATTGGGCAGGATTCCCTGACCCCCCCCCCCCCCACCGGTCGGAGACTCCCCGGAGTGGCATGGATCCCGCCCTGCCGCCCCAACATCGGCTGCCATATTCTCCAGCGTATTTTTCGGGCAGGGGTGGGATTCCAGCCACGCCGGATGGGGGCAGTTGGCAGCAGCCCCCCCGCGGCAATTCTCCGGGCCCCGATGGGCCGAGCGGCAGTCCCACTGGCGTGAATCACTCAACTCATGCACCGATGGGACCTGACAGGTGAGTATGCGTGGGCAGCCCTCGGGGGGGGCCCGGGGGGATCTGACCCCAGGGAAGCCCCCCCCATGGTGGCCTGGCCCGCGATTGGAGCCCACCGTTCTGCGGGCGGGCTTGTTCCGTGGGGGCACTTCTTTCTTCCACGCCAGCCCCTGCAGAATGGCCAGCGCGGAGAAGAGAACCCCCCGCGCATGCGCCAAAATACGCCAAATGGACTGCGCATGCGCAAGATCACGCCGGCCCTTCAGCGCATGCGCAAACCCGCGGCATCCCTTCGGCGCCGGCTTCTGCGCATGCACAGAATCACGCCGGCCATTCCACGCATGCACGAGATCACGCCGGCCTTTTGGAAAATGTGCAAATTCGCGCCATCCCTTCGGCACCGGCTGGAGCGGCGCCAACCCCTCTGGCGTCCACATCGTCCCCGAAAATGCAGAGAATTCCGCACTTTCAGGGGCAGTTGACGCCAGAGAGGTTGGCGCCAGTTTGCCTGCCAGCGTGGGGACTTAGACCCCATAAGGGAGAATCCATGCTAATCTTCCTAATTTTAATGAAAGAGGCTGAACTTAGATTCCTTCAGCCATTGGCATCTTTAATGAAAGTGGAGCCTACACGTACCTGAAATTTATTCATAAAAAGCTGTGAAAACCAAAAACATTGATCAAATGATTTGAAGTCTCTCGGTGTGTCTCTGTTTTCCACAAAGGTTATTAATTTACATTAGCTCTGTTTCTCTCCGCACAGAGGCTGCCTGGCCTGCGGAGCCTGTTTTTCGTTTCCGATTTCCAGCATCTGCAGCATTTTGCTTTTACATGATTATTTGGCAATATTTGCATCTCACGCCAACATATACCTTTTGAAGTGCAGTCACTGGAGTTTTGTAAGCAAATGGGGCAAACAATTTGCATATTGACAAGGTTCATGGACATCAGATGAAGCAAGTGAGCAGTTAATCTATTTTAGCAGAAGGATTGAGAACTAGAAGTTCAGACAAGTGGTAAAGGAAGCAACAGCAACATCGGGGGGAAAATGAGTATTCTTTCACAGGACGTGTGCTTCACTGGCTAGGCCAGCATGTATAGTGCCCATTCTTCATTGCTCTTGAGAAAATGGTGGTGAGCTGCTTTCTTGCACTGCTACAGCCCACCTGGCGTAGGTACACCTCCAGTACTCTTAGGGAGGCAGTTCCAGAATGATGATCCTGTGACAGTGAAGGAACGACAATTTCCAAGTCAAGGTGGTGTATGGTTTGGATGGGAACTTCCAGATGTTGGTCCTCTCATGCATCTGCTGCCCTTGTCCTAGGTGGTTGAAGTCGCGGATTTGGAAAGTGCTGTTCAAGGAGCCATGGTAAATTGCTGCAGTACATCTTGCAGATGACACACACTGCTGCCACTGTGTATCGGTGATGGAGGAATGGATGTTGGAGGTTGTGGATGGAGTGGCAGTGAGCCATGTTGCTTTGTCCTGGATGGTGTCAAGCTTCCTGACTGCTGTTGGAGTTGTACCTATCCAGGCAAGTGAAGAGTGTTCCATCGCACTTCTGAAAATGAAAAAAATGAAAATCGCTTATTGTCACGAGTAGGCTTCAATGAAGTTACTGTGAAAAGCCCCTAGTCGCCACATTCCGCCGCCTGTCCGGGGAGGCTGGTACGGGAATTGAACCGTACTGCTGGCCTGCTTGGTCTGCTTTAAAAGCCAGCGATTTAGCCCAGTGAGCTAAACCAGCCCCTTCTGATTTGTGCCTTGTAGATTGGGAGCAGGCTTTGAGGAGTCAGAAGATGAGTGACTCGCTGCAGTATTTGCAGCCTTTGACCTGCTCTTGTAGCCACAGTATTTATATGGCTAGTCCAGTTCAGTTTCTGATTTACGGTAACCCACCAGGATGTTGATAGTGGGAGGTTCAGTGACGGCGACGCCATTGAACGTCAACAGGAAATGGCTAGATCCTCTTTTCTCAGAATCACAGTACTGTTACGGCACAGAAAGAAACCATTTGGCCCATCACTTCCGCGTTAGCTCTCCAGGCGAGCAACATGATTCTGCCTGCCTTTTGTCTTCTTTTACCCAGCAAGTTGTTAGGATCTGGAAAGCACTGCCTGACATTGATGGTATGAGACATGCATTGGCTGGGATAAGCTGGCAAAGGATATTTAAAGAGTTGACGGTGGATAGGCAATGACAGACATTTAAAGAACACATGGATGAACTTCAACAATTGTACATCCTTGTCTGACGCAAGAGTAAGATGGGGAAGGTGGCTAAACCACGGCTAACAAGGGAAATCAGGGATAGTGGAAAAGCCAAAGAGGAGGCATATAAATTGGTCAGACAAAACAGCAAGCCTCAGGACTGGGAGAAATACATTTTTAAACTCAACAGAGGAGGATAAAGGGTTTCATTCGAAAGGAGAAAATAGAATACGAGAGTAAACTTGCAGAAAACATAAAAACTGACTGCAAAATCTTGTGTAGATAGATGAAGAGAAAGAGACTGGTGAAGACAAAAAAGATAGAATCAGGTGAATTCATAATGGGCTACAAAGCTATGGCAGACCAGTTGAACTTTGTATCTGTCTTCACTAAAGAGGTCACAAATAACCTTCCAGAAATATTAGGGGACAGAGGGTCTAGCGTGAAGGAGGAACTGAAGGAAATCCTTATTAGTCAGGAAATTGAAGGGATTGAAAACTGATAAGTCCACAGGGACTGATGCCCTGTATCGCTGAGTATTTAAGGAAGTGGTCTTAGAAATAGTGGACACATTGGTGATCATTTTCCTGCATTCTATTGAGTCTGGATGAGTTCCAATGGATTGGAGGGTAGCTAATGGAACCTCACTTTTTTTAAAAAGGAGGGAGAGTAAATGGGAATTATATTCGGGCAGCACGGTAGCACAAGTGGATAGCACTGTGGCTTCACAGCGCCAGGGTCCCAGGTTCGATTCCCTGCTGGGTCACTGTCTGTATGGAGTCTGCATGTTCTCCCCGTGTGTGCGTGGGTTTCCTCCGGGTGCTCCGGTTTCCTCCCACAGTCCAAAGACGTGCAGGTTAGGTGGATTGGCCATGCTAAATTGCCCTTAGTGACCAAAAAGGTAAGGAGGGGTTATTGGGTTACGGGGAGAGGGTGGAAGTGAGGGTTTAATGTGGGTCGGTGCAGACTCGATGGGCCGAATAGCCACCTTCTGCACTGTATGTTCTACAGTCTATGTTCTATAGACCAGTTAGCCTGACATCCATGGTGTGGAAAATGCTGGAATCAATTATTAAGGATGAAATAACTGAGCATTTGGAAAGTGAGGACAGGATTGTTCCAAGTCAGCATAGTTTCACTAAGGGGAAATCATGCTTGACCAGTCTTCTGGAATTTTCTGAGGATGTGACCAGTAGAGTGGACAAGGGTGAACCAGTAGATGTTGTGCATCTGATCTTTCAAAAGGCTTTTGACAAGGTCCCACACAAGGGATTAGTGAGCAAAATTAAAGCTCATGGTATTGGGGGTAATGTATTGACGTGGATAGAAAACGAGACCTGGGTGTCATGGTGGAGCAGTCACTGAAGAAAGCTAATGGCATGCTGACCTTCATAGCAAGAGGATTTAAGTATAGGAGTAGGGATGACTTGCAGCAGTTGTACAGTGCCTTGGTCAGGACACACCTTGAGTATTGTGTGCAGTTTTGGTCTCCTACTTTGAGGAAGGACATTCTTGATATTGAGGGTGTCCAGCGAAGGTTCACCAGACTAATTCCCGGGATGGCAGGGCTAACACATGAAGAAAGACTGGATCAACTGAGCTTGTACTTATTGGAATTTAGAGAAATGAGAGAGGATCTCTTAGAAACATGATGGGCGCAATTCTCCGAGCCCCGCGCCGGGCTGGAGAATTGCCGCAACCACGCCACGACGCCCCGACGCCAGCGCGCGATTCTCCGAGGTGCGGAGAATCGGCACCATTTGCGCCGACGTGTTTGACGCGGGCCGCTGGAATGGGCGGGGCCGCCGATTCTCCGAACTGGATGGGCCGAGCAGCCCTGCGGATACGACAGAGTCCCGCCGGCGCCGTTCACCCCTGGTCGCTGCCGGCGGGAACTCTGCGCGAAGGAGTGGAGGGGGGGCGGCTTGTGGGGCGGCCTCCGATGGGGTCTGGCCTGCGATCGGGGCCCACCAAGCGGCGAGTCGGCCTCTACCCCCCGGGCCTACTTTATGCGCGGCCGGCCCCTGAACTTCGCCGCCATGTTGAGTCGGGTCCGGTGCGCTGAAGAAGTCCCCCGTGCATGCGCAGGTTGGCGCGGCCCAAGTGCGCACGCTGGGTTGGTGCGGCGCCCATTTGGCGCCGGGAAGGGAGGCTGGAGCGGCGTGAACTGCTCCAGCGCCGTGCTGGCCCCCTGTGGGGGACAGAATCGGTCTTCCCTGTGCCCGTTTTGCGCCATCATGAAACGTGATGGCGTTCACGACGGCGCGAACACTTTGTCTCCATTTTGAAGAATCGCCCAATCCTGATGAGACTGAACAGGCTAAATGCGGGAAGAACGTTCCTGATGTTGGGGACCTCCAGGACTAGGGGTCTCAGCTGAAGAATAAGGAGTAAGCCATTCAGGATTGAGATGAGGAAAAACCTCTTCTCTCAGTGAGTTGTGAACTTGTGGAATTCTGGACCACAGAAAGCTGTTGGGGCCAGTTCGTTGGATATACTCAAGAGAGAGCTGGACATGGCCCTTGCAGCTAAAGGGATCAAGGGGTTTGGAAAGAAAGCGGGAGTTGGATAGTAAATTAGCATGATCAGCCATGATCGTATTGAATAGTGGTGCTGGCTCAAAGGGCCGAATGGCCTACTCCTGCACTTATTTTCTATGTTTCGGAGAGTGTGGTGGAAGCTGATTCAATCAAAGCCTTCAAAAGAGGATTGCATAATTATCTGGAGAGAATAAAGATTGCACGGCTGTGGGAAAAGGACAGGTGAGGGAGAGTCGCTGGGTAGGTCATGCAGGGAGCAGACAAGGTCATGGCAACCAAATGGTTTTGTTCTGTGCTGTAGCCATTCTATGATCCTATCGTTCAATGATGAAATTGTCAGAAAGAAAAGCCTGGAATGAATAACTTAAGACGGTTGTATCACATTGGCTGGCATTGGGAATGGCTGCCGTTTGGTGCTATAGAATTGATTCACATGCCAATGACCCACAACTTAATGGGTAATAGTGCTATGAGGAGAGAATTGGTGTCATTATAATTCTTAGTATCTGCATTTTCTATGCATGACACACATTTCAGAAAGGCCAACTGGTAGGCGTAGGAAGTTCCTACCTTAAAAATGACAGCAGCTTGCAACACATTTAATAATGATGGGGAAGTGACTCAACAATTTGTGAATATTTTAGAAATGACAATTCAGGATCAAGTTGCCTTCACATCTTCCCAAAGGTGCGGTGCCAGAGCTGGACACAGTACTTCATTTGAGATCAACCAATGTTTCATACAGGTTTTGAAATAACTCCTTTGCATTTGTACTCTATGCCCCTATTTCTAAAGTCCAGGATTCCATATATTTTATTAACTGCATTCTCATTCTCAACCTGTTTTTTGCTACCTTCAGTAATTTGAAATGAAATGAAAATCGCTTATTGTCACGAGTAGGCTTCAATGAAGTTACTGTGAAAAGCCCCTAGTCGCCACATTCCGGCGCCTGTCCGGGGAGGCTGGTATGCACTGGTCCCCCAGTTGTCTCTGCTCCTGCAACCACTTTAGAATTGTACCATTTATTTTGCATCACCCCACCTTGTTGTTCCTATTATAAGGTATCTCTTCACCCTTCCTGGCGTTAATTTCCATCTGCCATCTGTCCACCTATTCAACCAGCTTGATGTCTATCACTGTCCTCCTCAACCGGGACCTTGGATTCATGCCTCACTACATTTAATCCCAGCATCTGGCCTGGGCTTGCAAATCCTACCAACTGTCCTGGCTTGAGACAATTCACACCTCTTTAACCTGAGATTATCCCTCTCTCCAGTCACACTATCTGGACCTGTAAAGACTTAATTACCTGCAAAGACCCACATTCAAAGTATCATCTTGCATCATTGACTTTGTCTATATATGTGTTTGTGGAACCCACTTCTTCATCATCTGATGAAGGAGCTGCGCTCCGAAAGCTAGTGATTCTAAATAAACCTGTTGGACTTTAACCTGGTGTTGTGAAACTTCTTCCTGTGTCCTATCCAGTCCAACGCTGGCATCTCCACATCATATCCTCCTCACAGTTCACAATGCTTTGAAGTTTTGTGTCATCTGGAAATGTTAAAATTATGCCCTGTACGCCCAAGTCTAGGTCATTAATATAGATCAAGAAAAGCAGGGTTCCTAACATCAATTCTGGGGAACCCCTCTATATACCGTCCTCGCCTGATAACCACCACTCCCTGTTTCCTGTCACTCGGCCAGTTTCACATCCATGCTGTTCCTGTCCCTTTTACTCCATGGTTAGCTCTGCTGACAAACCTGCTAAGTGGCAATTTATCAAATGCCCTTTGAAAGTCTATGTACACTACATCAACCGCATTACCCTCATCAACCTTCCCCGTTACCGCATCAAAAATCTCAAGCATGTTAGACAAACATCACTTGCACTCAACAAATCCTTGCTGGCTTTCCTTAATTAATGTACATTAGTTTAAGTGACTGTTAATTTAGTTATGAATTGTCATTTCTAAAGCTTGTGTAAAATTCTAAGACTTTAAAATATTTTACAGGTGAAAAGGTTTTTAATCCAATTTGAGGCAAATCAATCATGTTAAACTGTTTAATTTTGCAGCTATTCTTCCCGCTACATGTTAAGAATCTTCAGTGGTTCGGGATAATTTATTTTGCTTCCCATTTTGTCATTTTGAATTCTGCTTGGGAATTATTATTTTTTAAATAAAGTCGGCTGGATTCTCCGCATCCCGACGCCAAAATTGCAGCCGGTGCCGATGAGGAGAATCCATTTCCCCACATGGAACCGGGACCGCCGCCAGTTCCCCGATTCTGTGGGCCACGAAAAGCAATGAACTCGGAGAGTACGCCGTGCCGCACATCACCTACCTGCGGCCATTGCTGGAAGCCCACTCCGCCATTCTCTGCCCCCGACCTGCCGACATCCCGACAGTGTGGACCACCCATGGTCCTGCCAGTCAGGAAACTAGCATGGCGGCTGTGGACTCAGTCCACTGCTGCCCTGGTCGGGGGGCGGCCAATCGGAGGGCGGGGTGTGCCTTATACGCGACCGGGCAATGTTTGGGTAGACGATCAGGGTGGGGCACGCGCCCGATCGGGGGAGTTTATGTTTAATGTCCAGTTCCGCGGTCTGAGTCCACCTCGGTGTATGGCGTGGAACTGGAGGCCCCCACCGTACCCATGTGCGGCCTCCGACCCGAAAGTGCGGGGCCCCATATCTGCAGCAAAAGCTGCCAGATTTACGCCTGGTCGCTGCTCGCCCCCTGTAGGGCGAGGAATATGTGGCTCTTTCACACTAGTTTTTCTGGCGTGGAAGTCCACAGTTCTTGTGACAGCGTGGGGACATAGTCCCAAAAACAGAGAATCCAGCCCAGTGTACTTAAACATTGTAAGTTTCCATTTTTTTTTAAACTTCCCTTGCAGTTTCAGTGTGTGGGAGGAGCTGAACAGGAGCGGTAAGTTTCCATTTTTTTTTTAAACTTCCCTTGCAGTTTCAGTGCGTGGGAGGAGCTGAACAGGAGCGGCCGAATTGCGCTCTGGGAAGGTGAAGAGACTTCATAAAAGAGCGGAGAGACAGGCGCGAGACTTCATTTCAGGAGCGCGGAGTGAGCTTTCTTTTTTTCAGCGAGAGCAGTAACTAGGGGGCTGTTTACAGTTTCAGTGCGTGGGAGGAGCTGAGTGGGAGCGGCCGAATTGCGCTCTGGGAAGGTGAGTGAACTAAAATATTTGGGCAGGGGCTAAACCCAAGACACGACACGTGTAGTGTCTCCCACCCGCCCTCCTCCTCTAACCAAAAAAAAAGACTGTTGATAAGGAGCAGCGGACTTCAGATTCTCGGCGGGAGCAGTGGTGAGGGGTCGTTGGGAAGGTAAGTTTACCTCTTTAAAACTTTAAAAACTTACCTGGAAGGGTGACATCACAGCAAAGCAGTGACCTGATTGGCTGGTAAGGAAAGTGCTCCAGTTAGCAGTAGCTACAAGAAATTTAACTCTTCCTGTGTTGGTGAGTATTGTGATTGGTAAGTAAAGTCTTTTTTTCCTGTCACTTATTAATTATTTGATAGTTTGTAATCAGTTAAGATGAAGGCTAAAAATGGCAGGAGATCCCAGACCCGTGTTATGCTACTCGTGCTCAATGTGGGGGTTCAGGGACGCGGCCGATGCCTCTGACCTCTTCATGTGCGGGAAGTGTGTCCAACTGCAGCTCCTGTTCGACCGCATGATGGCTCTGGAGCTGCGGATGGACTCACTTTGGAGCATCCGCGATGCTGAGGAGGTCGTGGATAGCATGTTTAGTGAGTTGGTCACACCGCAGGTTAGGATTGCTGAGGGAGATAGGGAATGGGTGACCAAAAGGCAGAGAAAGAGCAGGAAGGCAGTGCAGGTGTACCCTGCGGTCATCTCCCTCCAAAACAGGTATACCGTTTTGGATACTGTTGGGGGAGATGACTCATCAGGGGAAGGCAGTAGTAGCCAGGTTCATGGCACCGTGGCTGGCTCTGCTGCACAGAAGGGCGAGAAAAAGACTGGCAGGGCTATAGTCATAGGGGATTCAATTGTAAGGGGAGTAGACAGGCGTTTCTGTGGTCGAAAACGAGACTCCCGAATGGTATGTTGCCTCCCGGGTGCTCGGGCTAGGGATGTCTCCGATCGGCTGCAGGACATACTGTAGGGGGAGGGTGAACAGCCAGTTGTCATGGTGCTTATAGGCACCAACGATATAGGTAAAAAAAAAAAGGGATGAGGTCCTACAATCAGAATTTAGGGAGTTAGGAGATAAGTTAAAAAGTAGGACCTCAAAGGTAGTAATCTCAGGATTTCTACCAGTGCCACGGGACAGTCAGAGTAGAAACTCAAGAATAGACATAATGAATACATGGCTTGAGAGATGGTGCAGGAGGGAGGGGTTCAGATTTGTGGGATATTGGAACCGGTTCTGGGGGTGGTGGGACCATTACAAACCAGATGGTCTACACCTGGGCAGGACTGGAACCAATGTCCTAGGGGGTGCTTTTGCTAACACTGTTGGGGAGGTTTTAAACTAATGTGGCAGGGGGATGGGAACCAGATTAGGAAATTAGAGGTCAGTAAAGAGGCAGCAACTAACGCCAGTAAGGTATGAGATAATAAACTCAATGTGACTAAGGGGAAGAGTAGACTGGGAAGAGTTGATGAACGCAAAGGGACAGGTGGTCTGAGGTGTATTTGTTTTAATGCGACAAGTGTAGCAGGTAAGGCAGATGAACTTAGGGCTTGGATCAGTACCTGGGAATATGATGTTATTGGTATTACTGAGACTTGGTTGAGGGAAGGGCAGGACTGGCAACTGAATATCCCAGGGTATAGATGCTTCAGGTGGGATAGAGAGGGAGGTAGAAGGGGGGGGAGGAGTTGCATTACTCATCAGAGATGATATCACAGCTGTGATTAAGGAGGGCTAGGATTAGGTGATTAGGATTCGAGCACTGAGGCAATATGGGTGGAGCTAAGAAATAGGAAGGGTGCATTAACATTGTTGGGACTTTACTACAGGCCTCCCAAAAGCAAGCATGAAGTAGAGGTACAAATATGCAGACAGATTATAGAAAAATGTCGGAGCAATAGGGTGGTTGTGATGAGAGACTTTAACTTCCCCAACATTGAATGGGATTCGTGTAGTGTCGGAGGCGTAGATGGAGCAGAATTTGTAAGGAGCATCCAGGAGAGTTTTTTAGAGCAGTATGTAAATAGCCAACTCGGGAGGGGGCCATACTGGACCTGGTATCGGGGAATGATCCCAGCCAGGTGGTTGATGTTTCAGTCGGTGATTACTTTGGGAATAGCGATCACAATTCCGTAAGTTTTAGAATACTCATGGACAAGGACAAGAGTGGTCCGAAAGGAAGAGTGCTAAATTGGGGAAAGGCAGAGTATAACAAAATTCGGCAGGAGCTAGGGAATGTGGATTGGGAACAGCTGTTTAAGGGTAAATCCACATTTGAAATGTGGGAGTCTTTTAAGGAAAGGTTGATTACAGTGTAGGACAGACATGTCCCTGTGATAATGAGAGATAGAAATGGCAAGATTAGGGAACCATGGATGAAGGGTGAAATTGTGAGACTAGCTAAGATGAAAAAGGAAGCATTCATAAGATCGAGGCAACTCAAAACTGATGAAGCTTTGGTGGAATATCGGGAAAGTAGGACAAATCTCAAATGCGCAATAAAGAGGGCTAAAAGGGGTCATGAAATATCTTTGGCTAACAGGGTTAAGGAAAATCCCAAAGCCTTTTATTCGTATGTAAGGAGCAATAGGGTAACTAGAGAAAGGATTGGCCCACTCAAAGACAAAAGAGGGAATTTATGCATGGACTCAGAGGAAATGGGTGAGATTCTTAATGAGTACTTTCCATCAGTACTGTATTCACAAAGGAGAGGGACAAGACGGATGTTGAGGCTAGGGATGGATGTTTAAATACTCTAGGTCAAGTTGTCATATGGAAGGGGGAAATTTTGGATATTCTAAAAGACAGTAAGGTGGACAAGTCCCCAGGACCGGATGGGATCTATCCCAGGTTACTGAGGGAAGCGAGGGTCGAAATAGCTGGGGCCTTAACATATATCTTTACAGCATCCTTGAGCATGGGTGAGGTCCCGGAGGACTGGAGAATTGCTAATGTTGTCCCTTTGTTTAAGAAGGGTAGCAGGGAAAATCCAGGGAATTATAGACCTGTGAGCTTGACGTCAGTGGTAGGCAAACTGTTGGAGAAGATACTGAGGGATAGGATCTATTCACATATGGAAGAAAATAGACTTATCAGTGACAGGCAGCATGGTTTTGTGCAGGGAAGGTCATGCCTTACAAACCTAATAGAATTCTTTGAGGAAGTGACAAAGTTAATTGATGAGGGAAGGGCTGTAGATGTCATATACATGGACTTCAGTAAGGCGTTTGATAAGGTTTCCCATGGCAGGTTGGTGGAAAAAGTGAAGTTGTATGGGGTTCAGGGTGCACTAGCTAGATGGATAAAGAACTGGCTGGGTAACAGGAGACAGGGAGTAGTGGTGGAAGGGAGTGTCTCAAAATGGAGAAGGGTGACTAGTGGTGTTCCACAGGGATCCGTGCTCGGACCACTGCTGTTTGTGATCTACATAAATGACCTGGAGGAAGGTATAGGTGGTCTGATTAGCAGGTTTGCAGATGATACTAAGATTGGTGGAGTTGCAGATAGCGAGGAGGACTGTCAGAGAATACAGCAAAATATAGATAGATTGGAGAGTAGGGAAGAGAAATGGCAGATGGAGTTCAATCCAGGCAAATGCGAGGTGATGCATTTTGGAAGATCAAATTCAAGAGCGGACTATATGGTCAATGGAAGGGTCCTGGGGAAAATTGATGTACAGAGAGATCTGGGAGTTCAGGTCCATTGTACCCTGAAGGTGGCAACGCAGGTTGACAGAGTGGTCAAAAAGGCATACAGAATGCTTGCCTTCATCGGACGGGGTATTGAGGACAAGAGTTGGCAGGTCATGTTACAGTTGGATAGGACTTTGGTTCGGCCACATTTGGAATACTGCGTGCAGTTCTGGTCGCCACATCACCAAAAGGATGTGGATGCTTTGGAGAGGGTGCAGAGGAGGTTCACCAGGATGTTGCCTGGTATGGAGGGGGCTAGCTATGAAGAAAGGTTGAGTAGATTAGGATTGTTTTCATTGGAAAGACGGAGGTTGAGGGGGGACCTGATTGAGGTCTACAAAATTATGAGAGGTATGGACAGGGTGGATAGCAACAGGCTTTTCCCAAGAGTGGGGGTGTCAGTTACAAGGGGTCACGATTTCAAAGTGAGAGGGGGAAAGTTTAAGGGAGATGTGCGTGGAAAGTTTTTTACGCAGAGGGTGGTGGGTGCCTGGAACGCTTTACCAGCGAAGGTGGTAGAGGCGGGCACGATAGCATCATTTAAGAGGCATCTAGACGGGTATATGAACGGGCGGGAACAGAGGGAAGTGGACCTTGGAAAATAGGAGACAGGTTTAGATAAAGGATCTGGATCGGCGCAGGCTGGGAGGGCCGAAGGGCCTGTTCCTGTGCTGTAATTTTCTTTGTTCTCTTTGTCTATTTAAAGGAACAATTCACAAAGTCTGGTGAACGTAGCCAATGCTCAGATAACCATCCAGATTTCTGCCTGACAAGTCTCATGTGTAAGTCAATTCTAAATAGGAAAGAATAGAATAGAATCCCTACAGTGCAGAAGGAGGCCATTCGGTCCATCGAGTCTGCACCGACCCTTCGAATGAGCACTCTGCCCATTCACGAGTGTCCGCCTCACCCTATCCCCGTAATCCCATAACCTAACCCACACATCCCTGGACATTAAAGGGGCAATTTAGCATGGCCAATCCACCTAACCCGCTCAACTTTGGATTGTGGGAGGAACCGAAGCACCCGGAGGAAACCCATGCAGACACGGGGAGAACGTGCAGACTCCACACAGACAGTCACCCGAGGCTGGAATTGAACTTTTGTTCATCTCGCGAGAAAGGTAGATAGCAATGGCACCCAAATGTCCTGGGTCAGACTATTTCTATAATGATTCACATATCCAGGGTTCGACAGGTATGCGGGAGAAAAAAATTGGAAACTGTGTTGGGATTTAAAATGATTTGGCCAACTGTTGAGAAGTGTTCCGATGGGGGTGACAACAATTCTGAAAGCCTTTCAAATGGCTGAATTATCATCTCAAACATCTGTCAGCTGGAACCAAGGTTAGGGAGGAGGAGAGAGAATTAAGGCACAACAGATATTCAATGCAACTTGCATTGATAGAGAACCCAATGCAACCCTGTTCAGAGAGGATTCACGGGAATGATTCCGAGGATCAATGAGGAACTTCAATTACATGGATAGGTTGGAGAAGCAAGGATCCCCCCCCATTCCAGGGAAAACCCCCCGCCCCGATCCAAACCTCCCTAAGGGAAGCTGTGCTCAGCTGTGCTTCCTGGCAGAGCTAAGGGGCAGTGCCCCTTGGTAGTGCCAGGGGTACTGTCTGGGTGTGGCTCTCTTCCCCCTGGGGGCTGTGCTTACCTGTGTGCCCCCGGGGTGTTCTGTTTACCAGTTTCCTGTTTTTCAAAACCTGCTCCAAACCCAACCAATATGATGACATGCCACCGGGAGGGGGTGGAGGTGGGATTCCCTGCATGTAGGGGATGATACAGCGGGGAGACCCGCTAAGTATAGGTTAAGGTATTATAATAATGTTCCCATCATTGTATGGCAGGAACAGTGTCACATCACTGGTTGGGGGGGAGGGGGGGCAGGGAAAGGGTCTGGGGCAATCAAGCGGGGAAATCCCAGCATGGTAGCACAGTGGTTTGCACTGTTGCTTCACAGCTCCAGGGTCCCAGGTTCGAATCCCGGCTTGGGTCACTATCTGTGCGGAGTCTGCACGTTCTTCCCACGTCTGCATGGGTTTCCTCCAGGTGCTCCGGTTTCCTCCCACAAGTCCTGAAAGCCGTGCAGGTTAGGTGAATTGGCAATGCTAAAATTGCCCTTAGTGTCCTAAAAAAAAGCTTAGGTGGGGTTACTGGGTTGCAGCAATAGGGTGAAGGTATGGGCTTAAGTAGGGTGCTGTTTCCGAGGGCCGGTACAAACGTTATGGGCCAAATGGCCTCCTTCTGCACTGTAAATTCTATGATCCCGACAGTGTCTTTGCCATTTTAGGAGTCCCCTAGATTCTGTCCCTGCTGTCATTGCCGCCTGCCCAAAAACGGGGGGGGGGGGGGGGGGGGGGGGGACATTCCCCCTGTGAGACTGCATTGCCTCAGAGTGCAGTGGAGGCAGATTCATTCGAGGCCATCAAAAAGGTTTTGGACAATTATCTGGAGAGAAATATTTTGCAGGGCAACGGGGAAAGGACAGGTAAGTGAGACTAGCTGAGTTGCTCTTGCAGAGAGTTGACATGGACGCTTCAAACCAACCGGCCTCCTCCCACGCTTGAGGCATTGAGTGAACCTATCATTCTATGATAACATTGTCTGAAAGAAAAGCAATAGAATTCATAATTTTATGCATTGTGTACATTGAATGTGGGGATTGAATTGCACAGGATTGGGGTGGGCTGGGTTGCACTGGATTTCAGTTTTGTTGGAGCAAAGCAGTAAGATAGACTGACATGCTCATGCCCACAGATTCATGAGGAACAATGAAATGAAAAGACAGCTCCTAATCCTTAATGTTTGCATTTTTACACTTGGCTCACATTTCTGCCAGGCAAACTGATGGGCGTGGAAGTGCCAACCTTAAAAATTGCACGATCTTGCAACACACATTTTAATGATGTGGAAGCGAGCCAATATCATTATGGGATCTTGCAAGGAACAATTTGCCTGCCATGGGTCCTACATTACATTTCTAAAGTATCTATTTCACTCTAAAGTTCCCTGTGATCACTGAAGGCACCATATAAATGCAAGTCTTTTTTTTGCATTATGCGTACTCTTATGTTGTGTATGCACAATATACCTGTGAAGAGTTGTTATTATAACAAGAAACCTAACACGGGAAGTGTTGTGGTGTAGTGGTGGAGTCCTTGGCCAGAATTCTCCTGTGGTCACGATTCATATTTCCTGCCGACAGTGCACCCCGCCCACATGCTTCCCAGCGATGTGCAGTGGCTTCAATGGGAATTCCCAATGACGAGTGGCAGGAGTATATAAAGAACAAAGAAAAGTACAGCACAGGCACAGGCCCTTCGGCCCTCCAAGCCTGCGCTGTCCATGCTGCCCGTCAAAACTAAAATCTTCTGCACTTCTGGGGTCCGTATCCCTCTATTCCCATCCTATTCATGTCAAGATGCCCCTTAAACGCCACTATCGTCCCTGCTTCCACCACCTCCTCCGGCAGCGAGTTCCAGGCACCCACTACCCTCTGTGTAAAAAACTTGCCTCGTACATCTCCTCTAAACCTTGCCCCTTGCACCTTAAACCTATGTCACCTAGTAATTGACCACTCAACCCTGGGAAAAGGTTTCTGACTATCCGCTCTGTCTATGCCCCTCATAATTTTGTAGGCCTCTATCAGGTCGCCCCTCAACCTCCGTCATTCCAGTGAGAACATACCAAGTTTATTCAACCTCTCCTCATAGCTAATGCCCTCCATACCAGGCAACATCCTGGTAAATCTCTTCTGAACCCTCTCTAAATTCTTCACATCCTTCTGGAAGTGTTCCGACCAGAATTGAACACTATACTCCAAGTGTGGCCTAACTAAGGTTCTATACAGCTGCAACATGACTTGCCAATTTTTATACTCAATGCCTTGGCCAATGAAGGCAAGCATGCCGTATACCTTCTTAACTACCTTCTCCACCTGTGTTGCTCATTTCAGTGACCTGTGGACTTGTACACCTAGAACTCTCTGACTGTCAATACTCTTGAGGGTTCTACCATTCACTGTATATTCCCTACCGTATTAGACCTTCCAAAATGCATTACCTCACATTTGTCCGGATTAACTCCATCTGCCATCTTTCCGCCCAAGTCTCCAAACGATCTAAATCCTGCTGTATCCTCTGACAGTCATCACCGCTATCTGCATAGAATCCTACCGCCAGTGGGCAGCACGCTGAAGAGAAACAGGAGGCTGGTGGACGGGCAAATCCAGCCCCCTACATCCGAGCCAGACATTCCATGTTCGGGTCCAACACCCGGACCTGTTGGCTCGAATGTGTGTCATAACATGGCCATACAGATTGAATATTAAATCTTGCTGATACATCTAAGGCAGACAAAAAGAGCAGGAGAATTTCCTGATCAGCCGTAAGGCAACGTCAATCCATTGCAGTACCTGCTCAAGCATAACCATGTACCAAAACAAATGTCCATACTCTCCAATTCCCTTTCAGGCCATGGTACCTGAAGTATGTGAAGGAATCTATATATTTATAAAGTGACACAAGTCAAAACACAAGCCACATTGATTTGTAGTCAATGACAGAGGGCTGGATTCTCAGTTTCAGTACATGCTGACACCAGTGGAGCATGTGTGGTCCTTTATGACCAAAAAATCTGCGTAAAACCCTCACCGATTCCGGGACCGGTGAGGGGTTAGCACCAGCGCCGAGTGAAACTTCTACCTCCCATTCCGTAAATGGGCGGAGAATGGCCAGGTCCCTAGCGATGCATGCGCACAGCTGACGACCTGCAACTGTCATGCCGTACAACATGGTGCCGGGCGTGCGCGGGCCAGACTCGCCACCCGCGACCCCACAGCCCACCCCCTGGCCACCCACCACCAGTCCCCCCAGCCCTCGAAGGAGATCCCCACCCCCGGCCAGCGGCACAGGTACCGGCTGAGTCCGGTGGTGCTGGACACAACCCACAGCCGCCACACCGTGTTCCCGCACGGCTGAGACCACACGTGTCCCGCACCTTTGGGAACTCAGCCCATCGAGGCGGAGAATCGCGGGATGGCCGGCCGTTGACATGCCAACAGCGTTGCAATGGCGCACGGCGCGATGACGCCATTTCGGAGATGGCAGAGCATGACTGACCGGCGTCAAACCAGCGCCGGCCCCGATTTCAGCGTCGGAGTTGATTCTCCGCCCGATCGCCGATTACGATATCGGCGCCGGGCAACGGAGAATCCCACCCAGAATCTGTGAAAGCAATAGGGTCAGGTGATTCCAGAAGCTGTTCAGGACTCTCCTTCTGTACACGCCTGTGCGTAATGAAAAACGATATGACACAAGAAGAGTTACGGCATTTTTTAAAAAGTGGATGATACAATTTGTTCTGACTCCAAGGGTTTTGAGTTGGAAGAATTATTTGTGAAGATACATGTGCCAGGTTTCCTCACAATGGTAATTGGGTTGCGCAAAAACCAAATAGCTGAGTCACAATAAGAGTTTGCGATAATATAAAACACTGAAAAGGCAAACAGAAATCATTATCAGGCAAGAGAGGTATGCTTGAAAGGACTTTTATTAAATTATCATAATATGTACTTGTACAATTAATGCTAATAATCTAATTTCCAAAGAAACAAAATATCAGGTGGCAATACAATGGAGTCAAAAGCAACGTCAATCTTATCACCTTATAATGGGAATGATGTACTATTTACCTGCTGCACAAAACAAAACTTTGGCTTGACACAGCAATGTGTTCATTTGTAATGCACCGTGTGAATTTATTTCTGTCAAGTGCTGAATCTTTCAAATATTTGAGGTCCCCTGAGGATTTGATTGGCCTTTTAGGAAACATTGTTCCATTCGTTGACAATGATCCTTCATTTGGGTGGATCCCTCCACCCAAAGATGTGTAGGCTAGGTGGATTGGCCACGCTAAATTGCCCCTTAATTGGAAAAATGAATTGGGTACACTAAATTTTTTTTAAAAAGAAGCCAAAAGCCATCCAGGGCAAAGCTTTGACAGAGTCATCGGACTCGAAACGTTAGCTCTTTTCTGTCCCTACAGATGCTGCCAGACCTGCTGAGATTTTCCGGCATTTTCTCTATCGTTCTCCATCCTTCATTTGCTTGTCTGAGCCACAGCTAATGTGCTGGGTTCTCCGCTGGCGGGAATCTCCCGTTGCACCGGCAGCACACCCACACCCGGGGATTTCCCGCCGGCGTGGGGCTGCCCACAATGGGAAACCCCATTGGCCAGCTGGCGGGACAGAGATATATTCTCTTTATTTGTAAACTGTACACATTCCAAACAGCGACAGAGAATTTTGGCATTCCGGCTTGTTTCTCCAGTTCATTGCTCGTGTACAGTTAAGGCAGCAATTATCAGCAAGAGTTGAATTCTTGTCCTCCCCGACTTAAGTGTCAAATAACATTCCAGATAACAAGTTCCAGGCAATGACCGTCTCCAACAAGAAAGGAAGATATTCGCTGAAACCCTCACGATCAACATCGTGGAGGTCACTATTGATTAGAAACTGAACTGAACTAGCCATTTAAATGCTGTGGCTACAAGAACATGTCAGAGATTTGGGAACTCTGCAGCAAACAGCTCCTGATTCCCGAAAGCCTGTCCATCAGCTGCAAGACACAGGTCAGGAGCGTGATGGAATATTCTCCACTTGCCTGGATAACTGCAACTCCAACAACACCCAAGAAGCCAAAAACCAGGCAGCACAGTGACACAGTGCTTAGCACTGCTGCCTCACAGCACTGAGGACCCCGGGTTCGATCCCGGCCCCGGGTCACTGTCCGTGTGGAGTTTGCACATTCTCCCCGTGTCTGCTTGGGTTTCGCCCCCACAACCCAAAGATTTGCCACGCTAAATTGCTCCTTAATTGGAAAAATGAATTTGGTACTCTAAATTTAAAAAAGAAAGAAGCCAAAAACCACCCCGGACAAAGCAGCCCATTTAATTTGCACCCCTTCCACACCGTAAACATTTACTCCCTCCACTACTGACACATAGCGACAGCAATATATATATAATTTACAAGATGCACTGTAGCAATTGAGCAAGTTTTTTCAACAGCGCCTTTCAAACTGGCACCATCTATCATCTGGAAGAACATGGGCAGCAGATGCATGGGAACCCACTACTTTCAAGTTCTCTTCCTAGTCACACACCATCCTGACTTGCAACTAAATTCCTTTTCCATCATCGCCGGGCCAAAATTCTGGAGCTGCCTCCCTAAGAGTCAGCACTGTGGGTGCACCTGCAACACGCAGGCTGCGGAGTTCAAGAAGGTGGCCCTCCACTCACCTTGCCAAGGGCAATTAGGAATGGGCAATAAATGCCGGCTTGATTCTGAGATGCGCATTCCAAAAATGAATTTTAAAAAGCAATGTTAGTTTTCCCCTGATAAATGTCCTGAAGACCATTGACCTCTTGCTGGGCAAAAGGTGCACAAGTGATGCGCTCCTTGCGCCGCTTTCCCAAGGGGCCATTGTTACGTCTGATGTTTCTCAATGCTTTCTCCACTAATGATAGTTGGGTCGACAGAAAATATTCACCAAAATTTCTGCTCCACCACCCCCTCAAAAGTATGGCGAATTAATCAAAAACGAGCCTGGGCCTGTAAGCTGGAAGCAAAGCCCCTGACATACTCAACAGCGTACGCGTGTCTAAGCTACCGTATAGCAGTGGGAGAGAGATACTGGTACCTGATTGGCTGAAGCGGGATCTTTCAGTGACTGTGAAGAATGAGGTTGTGCACTGATTTTAAAATGAATTCCAAAAAATCGCCTTGAACTTTGTGAGCTGCCACAGACTGCAGAAAACAGGGCTTGTCAAGAACGAGTTGAAAAATGGCTCACGGAGGATGGATGGTAGTGGTTATTTTTTTTTACTCTTTACTGAAAGTGAGGAGTACAAACAACATGGCAGCTATAACAGATGAACTGCCGAGGCCCCAAAAGCTGCCTTTTTTTGCTTTCTCATTTCTCGCTGAGCATGAGTTGAGTGCTCAGCAATGGAGCGGGACAGTAAATGAAGTCATTTTTTTCCCCTGGTGCCTCAGCAGGCTGTTCCTGCTCAGTTTGTTTTGAATCACTCATCCTGATTGAGTTGGCAGTCTAGCCTGAATAGGGGACGAGGAGGGCTCTTCTGTAATATTTCCCTGACAGGCAGTGCACAAGCCTCCAGAACTCTTTGACTATGTTGGCATTTAAACATGGGATAACAAGAAGCGATGTTGTAGAACAAAGAGCGGCACTTTTCAATACGACCATTCATGTAGTTTTGACAGGGGCAATTCATCATCACTTTGAATGAAGCCATGTTTCCTCCACTAAAAAGCAGGCTGGTTAAATTTTTACCTGCCTACATGAATGCCGCTATCAAAGCTGAAAGGGATTACGCGACCAGCCAAGACAGCCCAAGTGCCGGCATTAGTGATTGCTTTTGAGAGAAGCCACATTCAAAAGCAGCTCGGAGCCATCTGTTAGGCGGAAACAAGTGAAATGACTGCATTAAGGGATGAAGACTAATGGCATATCCTGGTGTCTGGAGCAGCAATGCTATTCTGTGGGAAGAACTTGGAATGTGATTGATGGTGCTCCATATTCCTGCTTGGCTTTGGGATTCCCAGCAGGGACTGGTTTGGCTGGGATGGGGGTGGGGAGGGATGATGGCACTGTGTACAACACAAATAGTATCTCATTAAGCACCTCTGTCTCAATTTAATCTCTCTCAATATTTAAGAGGAAATAGACCTTTCAGGCCAAATTTAACTGAGTGTTAATTGCATTTTTATCATGTCTGGGGCTCTGGAATAGCCACTTGGGTGAGGAGGTACAGAGCTGTGAACGCTCTTGAAACCTGAACTGAGCAGGAGTTGGTGGAGGTCATTTTAACTTTCAGTGAATTGCACGGATCCACAAATGGAACCTGACGAGTTCCAGAAAGGGAACAAACTACGATATAATCAAGTCCAAAACTTCCTATGCAAGGAAACAACGACATTTCCCCAGATACCGGGAGCTACACTACTGGACAGGCTACTAACTGTGGACGAATTGGGGGGGGGGGGAACTGTGCGGACGTGTACAGCTGACTGCTGCAGGAGGTGCGCTCACCCTGGACGAGACAAGAAGGAAGTGGGAGGAAGAACTAAGCAGTGAGATAGGGAGAGGATTCTGGATCGAAGCACTGCGCAGGGCAAACTTCTCTTCCACATGCGCAGGGCTGAGCCTAACGCAGCTAAAGATGGTGCACCGGGTGCACCTAACCAGGATGAGAATGAACAGGTTCTTCCTGGAGGTGGAGGACACGTGTGAACGGTGCCAAGGAGGTCCAGCCAACCACACTCTCATGTTCTGGGCCTGCCCCAGACTTGTCAGGGACTGGATGTCCAGGGTTGTGGGGGGGGGGGGGGGGTGAGGGTGGAGCTATGTCCTCTAGTGGCTGTCTTTGGCGTATCAGAATAGCCAGAGCTCTTCACGGGGAGAGGGACGGATGCCCTGGCCTTTGCCTCCATGATGGCCTGCTCAGCTGGTGACCAGCAGCACCACCCAAGACTGCAGACTGGCTGTCCAATTTGCAAAATTCCTCAGGCTAGAGAAGATATCAGAGGATGGGAGCAAGGCTTCCACAACAGGTGGAGGCTGTTGACCAACTTGCTCCCAGATCTGTTTGTAACCAGCACCCAGTAAAGCCAGGAGGGAGGGAGAGGAGGGGTTGGGGGGCACATAGGACAGGTCACAAAATGGAGAAGAGAAAGGGAGGGGAGAAGAGCAGGAGAGGGGGGGTGACAGGCAGGGGCGGGGGTAAAAGCACCAAGGGAGAACACAGGGCAAGTAGGAAAGGGGAGAACCACAAGGGACAAAGGGCAACATAAGAAAGAGCGCACCCAGCAGCTGCTCTCAACTGAAAGAATGGCTAAGTGCCGGGAGGCAACCAATGCGAGGGGTCGGCCACACAGGGACAATGGTGGATTACCGAAGGCTACTACACAGAGATCCTCCTGCTCCGTATCTGCGTGGAATCTACCCCCCCTCCACCCCGCCTTCAGGGGAGCCACAGCCAGCTATTGGCCCTCACATGACCAAGTGGATGTACTCTGGGTGATGATCTGGCCCAGCCAGGCTCAACAGCAATTTTTCTTTTTGCATCAGCCACTTCTTTCTGTATCTGTCTCGATCACCTTGCACCCTCTACCTCTGAACATTGTATGGCAGGCCCATCAGGTCGAGATGATACACCCTATGTATAATAGTTTAAACTACAGTGGTTGTGAAATTCTTGTAAATACACGTCTTGATCTTGTCTTGTTGTGTAAAGCATGCAATGAAATGTCAAAATTCTAATAAAAACATTTTAAAAACGACTTTTGGTGAATCGGCTTCCTGTTGAACTCCACACCCTAACCCCTCCCTTCCACGCCCCACCAGGTCGATTAAAGACAATGGAGAGATAATTCATAAAGGTATAGAATAGGCAGCTAATCCAATATCAGCCAAATTTATAATTACCCTCCCGCTGCCTGAGTCTCCAGAGCAGGATTTGTTTTTTTTTATATAAATTTAGAGTACCCAATTAATTTTTTCCAATTAAGGGGCAATTTAGCGTGGCCAATCCACCTACCCTGCATATCTTTGGATTGTGGGGGGCGAAACCCACGCGAGCACGGGGAGAATGTGCAAACTCCACACGGACAGTAACCCAGAGCCGGGATCGAACCTGGGACCTCGGCGCCGTGAGGCAGCAATGCTAACCACTGTGCCACCATGCTGCCCTCCAGAGCAGGATTGAGGGGGGTGTTTGAAGTCGGGTTACAGGGGAAGTGATAAGGAGGGTACGTTAAAATCCAATAATTTAAAATCAGAATAAAAATGGCTTGTGATGGTCCAGAAATATTTCTTCAATCAGTACCGCTTTAGTCCGGAGCATCCCTCAATACTTTAGCCTCTCCAGTGTCAATGGTTGAGGCGGTGACATTGTGACAATGTCGCTGTGCTGCCAAACCAGAGGCCCGGGCAACTGCTCTGAGATCCTGCCGCTGGTCAATGACAGGCAGCCTCTGCTTCCGCAAAGCACGCCGCGTGGGGGGGGGGGGGGGGGGTCCTGCTCTCGATTTGGGTTCTGCCAGGGCCACTTAGCTCCTGCTCTCATTATAGTCATGGCCCTAAACAAGGACAGAAGAGCTGAACTCAAGAGGTGAGATGGGAGTGACTTTCCCTTGATATCAAGGCAACACCTGGTTGATTGTGGCAACAAGAAACCCAAGCTAAACTGAAGTCAATGAGCACCAGGGGGAACAGGAACACAAAGGAAGATGGTTCTGGTGGTTGAAGGTCAGTCACCTCAAACCCGGGACATCACCCCGGGGCAGCAGTTCCTCAGGTAAGGTCCGAGACCCAACCACCTTCAACTGTTTCATCAATGACCTTCCCTCTATTTTAAGGTCAGAAGTGGAGATCATTGCATAATGTTCCTTGCCATTTGGGACAGAAATAGTCAGTGCCCACATGCAGCAAGACCTGAACAATTTTCAGGCTTGGACGTGCCAACTTTGCACAACACAAGTGCCAGGCCATGACCATATCCAATAAAAGACAATCCAGCCACCTCTCTTGATGTTCAATGGCGTAACCATTGCTAAACCCCCACACTAGCAACATCCTGGGGGTTACCATTGACCAGAAACTGAACCGGACCAGCTATATATATATAGATACTGCGGCTGCATCACCAGGTCAGAGGCTAGAAATTCTGTTACGTGTAATGCACCGCCTGACTCCCCATGTCTTATCCACCATTTACAAGGCACAAGTTAGGAGTGTAATGGAATACCCTCCACGTGCCTGTATAATTGCAGCTACAACAGCACTAAACTTGACACCATCCAGGACAAAGCAGCCCGCTTGACTGGCACTCCATCCACCACCTTCAACATCCATTCTTCCACCACCGATGCACAGTTTGCAGCCGCGTGCACCAGCTGCAAGATGCACTACAGGCTCATTGGGCAGCACCTTCCAAACCCATGAACTCTACCCTGAAGAACAAAGAAGAAATCTGACAACACCAGGTTAAAGTCCAACAGGTTTGTTTCGAATCACTAGGTTTCGGAGCACGGCTCCTTCCTCAGGTGAAAGGACAAGAGCAGCAGATACCTGGGAACCCCACCACCTGGAGGTCCCCCTCCAAGCCACTCACCATCCTGACTTGGAAATATATCACCGTTCCTTCACTGTCATTGGGGTAAAATCCTGGAACTCCCTTCCCAACAGCACTGTGGGTGTACCTACACCATGTGGACTGCCACGGTTTAAGAAGGCAGCTCACCACTATCTTCTCAAGGGCAATTAGGGATGGGCAAGAAATGCTCACCCAGCCAGTGACACCCACATATCATTAACAATGTTTTTTTGCAGCGCACCATGGTGTGTGATTCCACATACCCATTTTCCCATGGCAATGACATTAAAGCTTAGAAATTATTACACATGTTACTTCACAAATTATGACATTGTCTGCTTCACAATTCAGCTGGTTAAAATGACCAGGATAAACCCTTTTTATTAAAAGAGCAGAAAAGTAATGTTAGATGGGCAGATTAAGCATTTGCAAGGTAATGTTGCACATAGTTAGATCTGATTTCTAATTTTTTGTGAAACATTGAAGCATTTTCCTGATATCTGTACAACTCTGGTTTGACTAGAAAACTTCCGACTTTTTCCACACAAAGTCTCTGGTCTCCACTTCCCTGCCGCTGAAATCTGACACAGCTCCTGTTTTTTTTATATCATCCGACATCTGATTTCCCTTTTGAGAATGATGCGCCGGTCCCAGGGGATTCCCGTACACCTGAATGCTGAGCTCATTTACCTGCTTCATTAATCAATAGTTAATCTTTATTGTTGTCAAAAGTAGGCTTACATTAATGCTGCAATGAAGTTATTGTGAAAACCCCCTAGTCGTCACATTCTAGCGCCAGTTCTGGTACACTGAGGGAGAATTCACCTAACAAGCACGTCTTTTGACACCTGTGCGAGGAAACCAGAACACCCGGAGCAAACCCACGCAGACACAGGGAGAACGTGCAGACTCCGCACAGACAGTGGCCCAAGCCAGAAATCAAATCTAGGACCCAGGCACTGTGAAGCAATAGTGCAAACCACTGTGCTACCGTGCCACCCTGTAAGTGAAGCTGGCCTCAAACAGACTGCAATTCACTTACACGTTAAGAAGGATGGTTCAGTCCGGCCATCCATTCCCCTCTCCTGAAGACAGGCTTAATGCTGAGAAACCTGAATAAAAGGACATTTTAGGCTGAAAATAGTGAGCCAGGCAAATGGGGTGGTTTAAATGTGGAAATATTTATGGTTTATATTGGAACAGCTTGTGAAAATATTGTTGTGTTGTAAGATGCATCAGCAGTGCGTTATTGGCAGGAAGCTTTCTAAACATTAAGGGATGAAGGTTTCTTTTTACATATAATCATGGACTATCATTTCTGAGCCATGCAGAACAGAAGGATGCTGTCCCACTTCCTTGCTTTATCCCCATAGTTCTGCAATTTTTATCCATTTCACCTATTTATCTAATTCCCCTTTGAAAGTTACAATTCAATCTGCTTCCACCACCCTTTCAGACAATGCATTGCAGATCAAAACAACTCACTGCACAAATAAATATTGCTTCCTATCACCCCTCTGGCCAATTACTTTTTAATCTGTGTCCTCAGCTTCTGTCCATCGAGCTAATGGAATACTTCCTCCATTAAAGTTCATTGAACCCCAACAGCGCAGAAGGAGGCCATTCGGTCCATTGAGTCTGCACCAACCCATTGCAAGAGCACCCTACCTAGACCCACTCTCTCTCCCTATCCCTGTGACACAAAAGAGCATCCCAATCCACCTAACCCACACATCTTTGGATGGTGGGAGGATACCGAAACAGCTGGAGGAAACTCACGCAAAAACGGAGAGAATGTGCAAGTTCCACACAGTCGCCCAAGGCTGGAATTGAACCCGGGCCCCTGGTGCTGTGAGCCCTGTAAAGCCGCTCTTAATTTTGGAACATATCTACCGCTCCTTAATCTTCTCTGTTCTCAGGAGAAAAATCCCCACATAACTAAAGTCCCTGATCACTGGTGCCATTCCAATAAATCTCTCCTCAAGCCCTTGATATTTTTCCCAATGTATGGTGCTCTGGATTGGACACGGGTCAGTTGAGGCCTAACTACTGATTTATTTACATATTTCTTTTAATTTTTTTCCAGAATGTATTCTTCGTTTCTAGGTGAGCATTCATGGACAGTTTGGTATTTATTTTCCAGTCCCGCCCATCACATGAATCTGTCTCCCGGCCTCCGTTCTTCCACGCCGGTGCCTGTACTCCTGCGCCATGTTGGGTCGGGGCCGGCGCGGACAAGGGAGACACCGCGCATGCGCGGAAAACGCGGTGGTGGGACTGCGCAGAATTCTTTGGGTTGTGGGGGCGAAACCCACGCAAACACGGGGAGAATGTGCAAACTCCACATGGACAGTGACCCGGAGCCGGGAGCGAACTTGGGACCTCGGCGCCGTGAGGCCACAGGGCTAACCCACTGCGCCACCGTACTGCCCCTGACACTACGCATTCTTATACATGATGTAAATTTCATGCATCCACATTGCCTGCAGTTTGTTATTTCTGCTGATGTATTAATTATGTGTTTATCATGTGTAATTTTCTTGGAAGAAAAGGGAAACAAAGCTTTGCATTTCTGTAGCACCTCCCGGGGCCTCAGGGCACATCAAAGCAATTTACAACCAATGACACACTTTTTCTCTGAAGTGTAGTCACTGCTGTAATGCAAGAAAGGCAGTAGCCAACACAAATGTCTTTATGATCAGATAATAGGTTTTTCTAATGTTGATTGAGAAATAAATATTGGCCGGGGCATCTCTTTTAACCTAATTTGTTTTTTACCTTCTCCTACCCCTCCCCAACCTTTGGCAAAGGTTTCAGCCGCGGGGTAAGACAGGAAAGAGGTTTGTCATTTGGAAGAAGGAAGCATGCTGCAACAGGTCATGACGAAAAGTGCAAACTTGGTGCTGGAAAGGGTGTGGGTGATGCCTCTTCGATGTTGCTCTCTGAAATATTTCCCTCGGAGCTACTCGGGTCCGTCCTCTCCAAAACCTGGGAGGAATGGGCCGGTCTGATTGACGGATCAACCTGGAAGGGAAGCAAGGTGGCAGCAGGGCATGATAGTGGAATAAAGATAGCAGAATCTAACTCACGTGAGGCTGGTGCCGTGGCTGGATTTGCTGAGGGTCCTCACTTATGTCCCTTGCCCCCACCCCGTCCTCAGCACAGTTGGGGTCCTGCTCCACTCCGGCCAGCTCAAGGGCAGTCTCCCCAAACAGAGTGAGGGTCTTTATCTCAGGCATTACACGGGCTGTGCCCGCTTACACCGATTGTGGTCGGGTTTGTCTTGAAATGAGACAGATGGGGAGGGTGCAGACAGAACAAAGAACAAAGCACAGGAACAGGCCCTTCGGCCCTCCAAACCTGCGCCGACCATGCTGCCCGTCTAAACTAAAATCTTCTACACTTCCGGGGTCCGTATCCCTCTATTCCCATCCTATTCATGTATTTGTCAAGGTGCCCCTTAAACGTCATTATCGTCCCTGCTTCCACCACCTCTTCCGGCAGCGAGTTCCAGGCACCCACAACCCTCTGTATACCCTCTGTGACAGGATGAGTGCCGGGTCATATGGTAATGATGCCTCCCATTAGAGGTAGGTGAGCGGGAATGGGAATGTGAGGAGAGCAGCCACTGGGGGTATGGCGGGGGGGGGGGCTGGGGTCGGGGGGGTTGAGGGAGCGCGAGTTTGGGGACCCCATGAGGTGGCTGTGAGTGAGCTCCCTGTGGAGGTGTGATGGTTGTGTGAGTTGGTGCACGGTGACGAAAGAGTAAGGTGGCTTACCCTGGCTGCACGAGGAAGGTCATTCATCTTTTTCCTACACAGGATCCCCGTTCTCTTATGTAGCGAGCTGGTGCTCATTGACACTGCCACTGCCTCCCCGCCTGCCCATTGGAGGGTCGGGGATGTCGCACCTCTGGTCCACCCCTTCCAGAATTTGGCGAGGGGGCCCCCCTCTGAGGTATGTGGGGCTGTCTTCTTTGCCGCCATCCCCCAAATTGGACTTGGGACAAGTCCTGGGGAGTGCTGGGAGCCATTTAAAGGTGGTAGATGGCAGAAAGGCTTTCAGGAGTAGGGAGATGATTGACTTGCCGCAGAATACCCGCCTCTTCTAACCATAGTATATCATAGAATGTTAGAATCATAGAATCCCTACAGTGCAGAAAGAGGCCATTCAGCCCATCAAGTCTGCACCTACCTTCTGAAAGAGCACCCTACCTTGGCACCCTATCCCATAACCCAGTAACCCCACCTAAACGTTTGGACACTAGGGGGCAATTTAGCATGGCCAATCCACCTAACCTGCACATCTTTGGCCCATGGGACGAAACCGAAGCACCCGGAAGAAACCCACGCAGACACGAGGAGAATGTGCAGACTCCGCACAGGCAGTCACCCGAGGCTGGAATCGAACCCAGGTCCCTGGCGCTGTGAGGCAGCCGCACTGACCACTGTGCCGCTGTGCCGCTTCCTGTGCAATTATGTGGTTCAGTTAAGTTCCTGGTCAATGATGATCCCCGGAATGCTGATCATGTGGTGGAATCAACAATGGCAATGCTGTTTAATGTCAAGGGAAGATGAAGATGGTTACATTTTATTTTGATGGGTGCAGTGACTGCCTTTTGTGGCATGAACGTTTCTGCTCCAATTCTGCTCTCTTGTGCATCCACAATTTGCAGCACTCCATGCTTGGCAATCCTAAACCATGGAATTCCTTCCCTAAACCTCTTCCATATCATAGATTATCATAGAATTTACAGTGCAGAAGGAGGCCATTCGGCCCATCGAGTCCGCACCGGCTCTTGCAAAGAGCACCCTACCCAAGGTCAACACCTCCACCCTCTCCCCATAACCCAGTAACCCCACCCAACACTAAGGGCAATTTTGGACACTAAGGGCAATTTATCATGGCCAATCCACCTAACCTGCACATCTTTGGACTGTGAGAGGAAACCGGAGCACCCGGAGGAAACCCACGCACACACGGGGAGGATGTGCAGACTCCGCACAGACAGTGACCCAAGCCGGAATCGAACCTGGGACCCTGGAGCTGTAAAGCAATTGTGCTATCCACAATGCTACTGTGCTGCCCCCATATCTACCTTTCCTTGAAGGTACATGAGAACTTACCACTTTGACCAAACCGGTCTTCTTATTTCTCTCCTTGAGTGTCAAATTATGTTTGTCTGGGGGCAGTGGAGGCGACATAGGGGAGAAGTGGGGGGCTCGATGGAGGCTCCGTTAAGGGGGAACCATAGGTTCGTCCCGGGGAACATTGATGGGGGATTTCAGGGTTGGCACAGAGCGGGCATCAGACAGCTGAGGGACCTGTTTATTGATGGGAGGTTTGCGAGCCTGGGGGAGTTGGAGGAGAAATTTGGGCTCCCCCGGGGAACATGTTCAGGTATCTGCAGGTAAAGGCATTTGCTAGGCGGCAGGTGGAGGGATTCCCTTCGCTTCCTGCGAGGGGGGTGAGCGACAGGGTGCTTTCGGGGGTCTGGGTCGGAGAGGGGAAGATATCTGATATCTACAAGGTTATGCAGGAGGCGGAGGAGGCATCAGTAGAGGAGCTGAAAACGAAGTGGGAGGGGGAACTGGGGGAACAGATCGAAGACGGGACATGGGCTGATGCCCTGGAGAGGGTTAATTCTTCCTCCTCGTGTGCGCGGCTTAGCCTCATCCAATTCAAGGTGCTGCACCGGGCCCACATGACTGGGACGAGGATGAGTAGGTTCTTTGGGGGTGAGGACAGGTGTGTCAGGTGCTCGGGGAGTCCAGCGAACCATGCCCATATGTTCTGGGCATGCCCGGCACTGGAGGAGTTCTGGAAGGGGGTGGCGAGGACGGTGTCGAGGGTGGTGGGATCCAGGGTCAAGCCAGGATGGGGACTCGCGAATTTTGGGGTTGGGGTGGAGCCAGGAGTGCAGGAGGCGAAAGAGGCCGGTGTGCTGGCCTTTGCGGCCTAGTAGCCCGGCGAAGGATCTTGCTACAATGGAAGGATGCGAGGCCCCCAAGCGTGGAGACCTGGATCAGTGACATGGCGGGTTTCATTAAGCTAGAGAAGGTCAAATTCGCCCTGAGAGGGTTGGTACAAGGGTTCTTTAGGCGGTGGCAGCCTTTTCTCGACTTTCTGGCTCAACGATAGGGTACGGGGACAGCAGCAGCAGCAACCCGGGGAGGGAAAAGGGGGGGGCCGACAATGACTATGTTTGTTTATTTAATTTTAATATTTTTTAAGTTCTTTTGTTGTTCATTAGGGTTGGGGGGGTGGGGGGATGTGATACATGCGCCGATACGGTCTGGGGGTGTCACAGTTATTATGGGTTATTTTGTTGCATTTCATTGTTTGTCGTTATGTTTTATATTTTCTGTAAAAAATTCCAATAAAAATTATATTAAAAAAAAAAAAATTATGTTTGTCAACACCAGTGTGAAGTGCTTTGGAAATCTTTACCAAGTTCAAGTCACCACATAAATGAAATCTGTTGTTGTAATCAAACAAGATTTTTAATACTGTTAGTTAAACATGGCGAATCAGTGGCAGCAATCAGCTGCCCCGACATTTCAAACTGAAAAATCAAATCCCTGCTGGATTAAATTAAAGTTGATCTTCTTTGCTGTTTCCTGTTGTTTTCGTTTGAATCAAATTGCTGAACACATGATAAAACAGGGCGCGGGCAACAATTTACATATTGACCTTTTCAATCTATGATTTCTAACAACTTTGATTCGAACGCCATCCAAAACCAAGCTTGACATTTCTTGGCAGCTGTTCCTGAGAATTCAGTCTGCCAGGCTGCAAAAAAAACAAAACCCTCCAACAAAACTTTTGAGAACATGCAAAGCTTTGTGCCACATCAAGAACATTTACTTGAGTCATCGGAAGGAGCTGATGGAAGGGTTAATCGCTGTGACATTTGAAAATAGGAGCACAAGTACACTCGGTGGAGCTCTCGTGGGCTAGGAATGCTGCTGGCAGTGAGCAGGCCCAAACCCACAACCTGCATGACCTCAATGCCAAGAGCTCAGCCTCTGAGATTTACTGCCATCTAACTTTCAGCGGGCTCATTGACACATTGGCCCCAGATTTACACTGGCCCGTATCGCGTTTAATCGCCCTGGAACCGTTGGTTAAAAGCATCGACATGTGCTGAAGGCAACTGCTGTTTCGGCAGCCGCACTCTGTCGTTACTGGAGCTTATCAACTCTCCCCACCGCTCACTGGCTCTCCCCGCCATCTCCTGTTCGCACGCCTTTCCCCACCCCGGAATTAATTTCAGACACTGGAAACCCAGTGGGGGGGTGGGGGGGGTGGGGGGGGGGGGTTGCGGAGGGGGGTTCACAAAGACAATTTAAGAGCAGCTGTGTCCTGATGCAGAGATGGTTCAACACGTGTTTCGTGTCATCTTAATCAAGTATCCAAATTTCCAGCTTAATCTGTCAAGGGCAGATACATCGGCGGCAGCTGCTCTCACTGAGAGTGCTGAGGGAGGGATTAAATTCTAATCTCCATTATCAACCTGCCCCTCTGCCATGCCCTCCATCACCCCCCCCCCCCCCACCCCCCACCGCCTCTCCACAACAGCACTTTATCAAAAGATTGCAATATGGCCCAGCCCAATGTAAAAGTAATCTTTAGCCCTGATATAAGAATGTAGCACTCATTTTGCTTTGCACATTCAGAACCAGCCATATAAAGCCGATGGAGACTCCTCAATCCTTTGAGGACGCTGCTTGAGTTAATGGAAAGTGACACGTCTGCAGTGTCATATTCTCTGTCAAGATCCTAAGTAAAGGTCGGAGGTCAAGCACAATCCATTTGGAAGGGGTTTTTTTCCAGACACATGTGACCTCTGACTTTATTCCCAGTTCCAGGCTTCAGTGTTTGGCAGGAATTTCAGAATAAACCGTGTCTTGCTTTTTAACACTGCTACAACTGTAGAGGAAGTAGAATCATAGAATCACGCCAGTGCAGAAAGGGGGGCCATTCGGCCCATCGACTCTACCCCAGCCCTCTGAAAGAGCATCCTACCGAGACCCACCCCCGCCCTATCCCTGTTATGCAAGAACCCCACCTAACCTTTGGGCAGTTTGGGCTTCCACCGGGTGCTCTGGTTTCCTCCCACAAGTCCCGAAAGACGTGCTTGTTAGGTGAATTGGGCATTCTGAATTCTCCCTCTGAGTACCCGAACAGGTGCGCCGGAGTGTGGCGACTGGGGGATTTTCACAGTAACCTCATTGCAGTGTGAATGTAAGCCTACTTGTGACAATAAAGATTATTGTTAATATCCAATTTTCTTCTGAAGGTCTTGATTGACATTTCCACCACCACATCTAATTCAGTGCATTCCAGATTCTAACCACTCGCTGCATCAAGGGGTTTTCCTCGTGTCGCCATTGCTTCTTTGCCACCGTTTCTCAGCTGCTCAATGGGATCTCTCTCCTTCAGTATGACAGGCAGGAAGCAAATGCTCATTGTGAGCCAGAGTGCGCTACTCGCCATTTTAACGCCAGCACGAATGTTGGCCCCCAAACAGTTGGCGCCTTCAGGCCTATACGTAGCCTAAAGGCAGCCCTGAATGAGAACACTGAAGCACGCAATCAGGAAGTGTTTAAAATGTAATCACTGTACCTGAATGTGGAATCAAGAGAACCCCTCTGCCCCTTCCCACCAAAACTGCAGAGAGACCCTCCTATTCCCCTCCCCCTACCTGATCACTACTCCCCAATCACTGTCACCTCTCTCTGTTTTTAGTTACAAGCAAACTGTGGTTTTTTTTCGTGTTTTGAAGCATCCTGAGACATTGATGCAAAAACACAAAGTGCAAATTCCTTCTCTCTCTAAGTTCCAAAGTTGAAGACAACCACATACAATCTACCCTACTCTCCTTATCATTGACACACATCGTGCCAATAAAGATATAATACACCTACGTAACAATTGCTATGGCTCACTCTCGTGTTTACAGCAAACAAGTTATCATCATGCCAACAGGGTAAAATTCCTCTCATGCCAGTGTGAAAAGAAATCCACTGTGCCCTCATCATGGAATGATGCAGCATAACAAGAGACCAATCGGCCCCTAATGTCTGTGCTATCCAATTATTCCAACTCGCCTGCCCTTTCCCCACAGCCTTGTGGGGGTCCAAACCATTCCTGTCCCCATCATCAAACAAAGAACACTAACCACCCCTTTCACTTTGAGAAGTTATAAATCCTGAGCAGCAGTTAGAGAGGATTCTGTCTTTCGCAAGTCCACTCATACAAAGAAAACGTTCACCACAGTGAAGGGGGGGGAAATATGAGTCAATAGTTAGAAAGTTAGGAGAAGGAAGGGAAATCACATGGATCGTTTTAATTCTACTGATAAAAGATCTGTGAAAATGCCCACCCGATTGAAGCTGAGAAGGCAAATGTTTTCAACTGGAAATTCATGTGCTTTTGGAGAGTCAGAACTGAGGGAGATTTTGAGAGTTGTCTGGAGCATTTACGGATGATGTGGTTCGATTGGATCACCATTTTCTGTCCCCAGTTTAAGAAACTGCAGAATTCTCCCATTTGGAGACCAAGTTCTGTCGCGGGCAGCTCCAGAGGAGCCTTACTCGCTGGCCAGGGTGGCAAGATCCTGCACAAGATTCAGTGCTCGAACCCTCATTAATTATGTAGAGACACGTTCCCCTCTGACTCTCCTGGATGTTTCATCCGCTCGCCCTCAGCTAGCAGGTTCAAAGGTCTCGATGCCATATTTGAACACCAGTCCAAGTGCACTCTCCGCCCAGCTGTCCTCACCAGACCAGGCAGGATGTCCGGAACCCAGAGGGAAAAGGTGAGCAGCCTCAGGGAGAAGGTAGTACCACCTTTCAGCCCTCAAGGCCCTTGTTCGAGGAACTTAGACCCATGGGCATATCCTCTACTTCAGGGACAGCTCAAAGACCTCCAGCCGAGGAGGTCGTGGCCCAGGAGATCAGTGAGGGTGGAACTCACCCCCAAAGTGTCATCCAGTGCAGGAAGCCGATGACTGATCTCATCCACATTTCCAGGTAAGTCCTCTCTCAGCTCCCTCCTCTATCAAACTCTCAACATGGCGTCATGTACTCAAACAGCTACTCTCTTCACGGATCTCACACATTCGGTCGCGGGAGACACTTATCAACACTCAGTCTCTCAACAAGACTTTCACAACACCAACATCCCATCTGTCTTGTTGCTCACACTCCATTCTCTGTCCCTTCTGGGTAGGGTGCAGCACACACAAGGGACGTGCATTTCAACCAACCTCTGCTCCATATCCTCCCTGATCACAACTCTTTCTTTCGTCTCTGCACAGGCTCAACTTGTGCACAACAAACACAGACCAGGGGAGCGAAGCACAGATGAGCTGCCTCACCAAGTTCGAGGAGACTGCTGCGGAGCTTGCTGGTAAGGAGAGGGATCGCTCCTGTGGTGGAGAAGAGCTTGACCTCCCGCAACAACCTCGTCAGAATTCAGCTCCATCCCTTCCCAGCCATTCACAGTGAGTGCAATGAACTCTGAATTAGCTTCAGCTCACTCCCTAAGACTGGCCTTTTGTAGTTTGCATATACAAGCTGACCGCAGCCATCTAACCAGCTCAGCAGCTCTCTGAGTCCCTGGAGCATTCGTTAGGATGAGAGGGCTGAGGGAGAACCATCACAGTGTTCACTTTCACCCTCCACTCGTGCAGAGACACACACCTCTGTGGGGCATAGTTCAAGTTTAGACTCAGAGTCTTTCCTGGAACACACCTCACAGAAACGCCCCTGCAGCAGTTGGAGGCAGGGACAGCCCAGGTCTCAGGCACTCAGAGGGTTTCTGTAGATCAGTCACCTGCTCAGTCCCAGTTAGATGATTGTAGTGGTATCATGGTTGTGTCGTAATTCACCGAGTGACCACTAGGAGTCTCATTAGTATATAAGTGAATGTTAGAGTCAAGTGACCTCTCAGACTGGCTGGAGGAAGCTGAAGAGAGAGGTTGCTTGTGCATGATCTTACTGTTATTCATCTGTTGCTTTGTACATGGTTTACCAACAGTTAATGTTACTAAATTGCTTATAGTTTTAGCTACAAGTGTTCTTGTAATATAAATCAGGCCATCCAACAAGAACATTACAATGATGATCATCTGGAAGCAGCTGTCAGTTCAATGATCAGAGATGCATATGGAAGCAGCAGAACACGGACAGAGCTTCGACAGTCACTCGTCAGAGCGGAGCTAATGATGGAGGAATCCCTCCACGTTCTGTCTGATGTCATGGCTCCGACAGCTCGGGAAGTTTGGTAACCACCATGGAGACCTTGGTCCAGCAGATCCTGTCAGATTTGCGCTTGGCCCTGCACTCCATGGCCACACACTCTGCCAGGCACCATCAGGGTGTAGGTCACGCGGGGGGAAGGCACCTTGACCTCCCCCCCCCCCAGGCCGAGGCCCTTTGGTACCCGCAGGGCGGTTGAGAGTCAGCCGGACACCCTGGGAGCTTCAACTCAGGACACTCCAAGGGGGTACAACCACTCAGAGGCCCCTCTGCCTGTTCCCACACCAACACCAGCAGTGCAAGCCATTGAGGGTTTACAACCCCTGAGCAGGAGACCCTTATAAGGCTGGACCCTCCAGGACTCAGGCCCCACAGGGCGTTCGCCAAGGTCATCATAGGCATCAGGATGTAACAGTCAATAAGCTGCCTCCGCACCCTGCTGCGGATGTCAGGGCTGCACCAAGGGGTGGTGGCAGGTGTCGGAAAACGAAAACAATTTGATGCCATCTGAGGATTATGGTGCTCATCACCATAAATAAATTAAACCATTCCATCGGAATGTGAATGTAATGGTCAGATGAAAACATTTTGGTTTGGATCCTTTCAATCCTCATATTCCGAGGTTCAACCTTCCTCACACTCAGAGTGTCCCCTTTTAAAATTAACATTCATGCGATGCCAACCTCAGTGCCACCTGGCACCGCACTCTGTGTGTTGTCAGGGAGGTGTGTGTAATTCTTTATTCGGAGTGTATGATGGTTGGGTTCTAAACCATTAGTCCTCGAGGGATATCAATGGCTCAGGAGGGCTCATCAGATATGTGGCTCTGCGTACCTGGGCTTCCGAACCGATAGTTTCCCAAACCACGTCATACACTGTAGGATGAGAGCCCTACGCTGGCCAGCACTTCCTTCACAGCAGTGTCTGCATCCTTAAATGGCATGGGAAATGATTAGCCTCCAAGGCATTATCCCTCAGCAGCCCCCTGGGCTTCCTGCGCCTCCTTACCTTCATCTTCCGAGGAGGGCTCCTTCTCCTCCAGTTCACCCTCTGTATCATGGATTTGTCTAGTACCAACAATAACACAAATTTAACAAGACACAACAGGATACGACCTGCCCAGCAAAAGGTAAAAATCTGCCCAGCAACAGCAGCAGCCAGTATTCAGAAGGTTGGATGTGATACGTCTTTCACGGTAATGAGATTACAAGGTATTTAGATAGAATTTGACTAAGAGTCATCTGGACTCGAAACGTTAGCTCTTTTCTCTCCCTACAGATGCTGCCAGACCTGCTGAGATTTTCCAGCATTTTCTCTTTTTGTTTCAGATTCCAGCATCCGCAGTAATTTGCTTTTATTTAGATACAATCCAATGTGAATAATGTATCAGAAGAAACAGAGTATCTAAACACTTGGGGGATAACTGAGGTTTACACATGCTAACGCCTGGAGTCAAGGGATTTGTTCAGGGTAGACAGCCAAATGCACAGAAGGCAGAGGAACAAAGGTATAATTGCCAAGACCCACAGAAGCAAAGGCAGCCAGTTGACACTGAGCAGTCTCAGAATCAGACAAGCCAGTTTCCAGCGAGCAGCCTGGAGGCCAGGTTTTATATCTAACAGCCTCTAAATCATAGAACCAAGGCAAGGCAGGAAACCTTAGTAACGGCAGTTTAAATACCTCTGCCGGACCAGAACAGACCTGGACTTGGGTATCATCCATGTATTGTGTGCTTGTGGGATCGGTAAGTCATAAGAATTGGATTGGATTTGTTTATTGTCACGTGTACCGAGGTACAGTGAAAAGTATTTTTCTGCAAGCAGCTCAACAGATCATTCAGTAGCTCAACAAATCATTCAGTAGCCCAACAAAGTTCAGGGATCATAGATATATTTTGGAATAAGGGGTATGTATAACATTAAATGTGTGTGTGTGTGTGTTTAGTAATGCATTTATTGAACTGCCTATGAGCGGTATAGTTCTGTTCGTGTGTGTATGCATTTTCTTGAATTTGATAAATAATCTTAAATAATTGTTGCAAGACGACTGGGTTGCTTTTTCTCAATGGGGTTTCACTTGACCATTCCTGAGAACAGAACTATACCCCCACGAACCGATGCCCCAAGTTGGGATAGCCTTGCAGATAAAATCAGCGTGGTTCTTAACACTCTGGCAGGGCCTCACCTGTGCGTATAGCCAGACTGTGGAGGACACAGCAAACTGTGATCATGCAGCAAACCGTCTCCGGTGAATATTACAGAGAACCACCTGGGTGGTCCAGGCAGCTGAATTGCATCTTCAGAGGTTCTATGGTCCGCTCTATGAGGGAGTGTGTGGTGGAGTGAGCAGTGTCCTCCTCCCTGCAGCTGGAGCCTGAGGACAACACACCGGAATCATCAGCTAGTGTTTATGTGGTTAGCAATTATCCTCCTGCTACAATTCCTGCAGACCTTTCTGACCTCTGGAAGATCCCGCCCCCGTCCTACGGCACCCCCACCCCTAACTACCCATCCCCCCCACCCCATCCACCCCCCCTTTCCCGGTGCCCTCAGTGATCCTCGATGTGCTTTGCCTTCCTAGCTCTACCACTACATCTAGGTGTGTCCCCAGGATGCACATCAGAGGGTAGACTGGCAAACTCAGGACCATCCTTTGCATGCCGGCCTTCATCAATGGGGTTTGACGCTGGGGTGATATCCTGCTGGTGTGATGAAATTGGAAGGCCTGACGGGGAAGCCGGTGGGCAGCTGTTTTAATGAGCATTCATTAGATGCAAATGGACGCATATTGAATTCGTGCCACGTGCCGGAGGGAAGAACAGACCCGCCATCTTCCCACCATTCGGAGAATTGCAATGGAACTTTATGCCGGCGGGTTTTCGACTTTTTGGCTCTCACCAGATTCTCCCTGCCCGCCTTCTAGCAAACCCGCATGTTGGGAGCATTCCGCCACAGTTATTTGGAAGTGAACCGTGTATAATTAACAGCAACAAATGTGATTGAATGTGAGTCAGTGCCAAAAGGAAATGTGCACAGAGGCATGAATGTGAATGGTGAAGATTGTAAGTTGCACTATCAATGAAAATGTCACTGGAGTAGAATTTCATGATGCCAGAGTGGCGCTGAGCCCGTTTCTCAGCTGCGGCCTGCACCATGAAATAAATAAGGGCAAAAGAAGTGCATTTTTCTCATGCCTTTCAGAATCTTATGATGGCCTAAAGCATTTTACAGCCAATAAAGCACTTTTGAAGTGCAGTTACTGTTGTACGGAATTATACACAGCAGCCAATTTCCACACAGCAAGATCCCATGAACTTTAAAGTGAAAATGACCAGATAATCTCTTTGTGTGATGCTAGTTGAATCATGGCCAGGACGCTGGATAAATCACTTTTTTGAAATAGGCTTATACTTGAGAGGGAGCAGATGAAATCACATTTCAACATCGTATCCAGAGACAATGGCCGGAATACTCCGGTTATGCATCGGCAGCGGCGGATTCTCCGCTCCCGCCAGCAGCACACCCCCGCCCGCGGGTTTCCCAGCAGTGGGTGGGGTGGCTTCAATGGGAAATCCCATAGCCGAGCGACGGGAAGAGAGAATCCCGCCGCCACCCAACGGCGCGGCCAAATTCTCCGTCCTCGCTAGCAGCGGAGAACCCCGGCCAGCCTCTCCCACAGTGCAGCACTCCCTCAGCACTGTGTTAGGCAGAGAGCCTAGATTTTTGTGCTCAAGTCCCTTGCGTGGAATTTGGAGCCACAACTTTCTGAATCGGGATGAGAACTCTACCAACTGAGCCACAAATGATGGAAAGGATGAACGAAAGTTACGTCTTAATTTTTCTGTGACTGAATTCCCTTCTATGAGCCGAGATAGTGAGGCTAAATGAATTCACTCTGAATGGATGGTTCTGAGCTAACCTGACACCTTCATCCATCGACTCTGTCTACACCTCCCGCTGCCTTGGGAAAGCAGGCAGCATAATCAAAGACCCCTCCCACCTGGGTCATTCTCTCTTCCAACCTCTTCCATCGGGCAGAAGATACAAAATTCTGAGAACACGCACTAAGAGATTCAAAAGTAGCTTCTTTCCCGCTGTTACCAGACTCCTGAATGGCCCTCTTATGGATTGAACTGACCCCTCAACACATCTTCTCTACTGTGTGGTACTACACTCCGTATGCTTCACCTGATGTCTATGTCTATATATTTTCATTGTGTATTTATCATGTGTCCTGTTTTTCATATATGGAATGATCTGCCTGTACTATACGCAGAGTAATACTTTTTAACTGTACCTCGGTACATGTGACAATAAATCGAAACCTAAATCTAATTCCATTCACATTCTCCCATAAAAAATTGAGGAGCAGGCCCCAGTTCTGCCTGATGCGGTTTCCCACTATAATTCTGGGTCAGCCAGTGTAGAATTTACAGAATTTAGTGCAGAAGGAGGCTATTTGGCCCATCGAGTCTGCACTGGCTCTTGGAAAGAGCACCCTACCCAAGCCCACACCTCCACCCTATCCCCACAATCCAGTAACCCGACCCAACATGAAGGGCAATTTTGGACACTAAGGGCAATTTAGCATGGCCAATCCACCTAACCTGCACATCTTTGGACTGTGGGAGGAAACCGGAGCACCCGGAGGAAGCCCATGCACACACGGGGAGAACGTGCAGACTCCGCATAGGCAGTGACCCAAGCCGGGAATCGAACCAGGGACCCTGGAGCTGTGAAGCAATTGTGCTAACCACTATGCTACCGTGCTGCCCTAGTGTAGTGGGTCCATAACAAGTCTTGCCTCTCTTTTCTCTTCACTGTGTTTGAAAACTGAGCATTTCGCTGGCCGAACCACAGGGAAAACCTACCCTTTGGAATCATGAATTTCAACTCGCCAACTCTTCCAGCACTGAGTGCTGAGGCTTCCACCAATGGAGCATTGCTGCAGCGTCTGAAAAATACTTCAGTCCTTGGAATGTTCGTAATGCTGCTCCGAAGGCAGGGCCAAGTCCTTGCTGAAATGTTCCCAGCCAGCTCCCCGCATCCCCACACGGTAATGTCCTGGCAGTGGCTGCAGCAGTTGTCAAAAATCATCGAGCCTTTGAGTTCCAGAATGTTAAGGCTGGTAGCATTCCCGAGCTGCGACTGTGCAGGGTTTATTAACGCCTACCCTGACTCCTGTCTGCCTATTTGTAGAATGCCCATATACTGCTGAAAATCGTTACCAGCAGAAAATAGCCCAGTGACTGCGGCACAGGTTCGCTGGTTTGGTCAGATCTGTGGCCCGCTTGTGCTTCATTCAAACACACACAGATCTTATTCTTGGAATTGCTGTGATTCTGGATGCGATCTCAAGCAGGCTTACGGGGTTTCGAGGACAAAACAACCTGTTCGTCAGTTCATTTAGCCCTTTGAGTGGTAAAGGGGATAATTCTGCCGAGGGGCCATGGTGGCCAGCTCACAGTTCCTTAGAATCGTAGAATTTACAGTGCAGTTTCTTTCGAGAGCTGAAATACTTTGTGTAAATGAAAGCAGCAGAAATAAACTTTACCCCTTCCATCAAAATAAACTGAATTATTCCCCATGTGTATTGCCAGACCTATCACACTATTTTGTACTGTTTACTGATACACTCTGACGTTTGATTCTATTAAACTATGCTATTTATATTCTCTATGTTCTAGTTCCTTGCCATTCTATTCTATTAATATCTATTGCATCCTAACGCGATGCTGTATCACTTAAAAAGACATTTTTACACATTCACAAATGATCACAGGAAAAAGGGGAAGGAACCCAACCCAGCAAAAGAGGTCTCGATCCATTTGACATCAGCACTCAAGTGGCAAGCACAAGCATGCGATGAGCAGAAACCCATAGTGGGCACACAAAGTGGGGTTGAGAGGGTGTTCCCGGCCCTGGGGATGTTCGCTGAGGCCTGGCGACATGGAGCTTCCCCAGGCACCCGTCCAAACGGTGGGTCGACAGAGATCCAGGGGGCAGGCTTGCACCTACAGTGAGAGTTCTCTCCTGCAGCCGCCTGAATGTCCCAGGTCTCGACAGGAACAGCCAACTTTGGATCAAGTGCTTCGGTGCTGGGCAGGAGCAGAAGGGAGCCAGGGAAGTCGGCACTCTTGAGGAATTGATGCAAGCTCGTTCACCAAATTACCAACCTCCATCCGCCTCTAATAATAATTAAAATATTTATTGTCGCAAGTAGGCTTACAATAACACTGCAATTACGTTACTTTGAAAAGCCCCTAGTCGCCACATTCCGGCGCCTATTTGGGTACACAGGGGGAGAATTCAGAATGTCCAATTCACCTACCAAGCATGACTTTCGGACTTGTGGGAGGAAACCGGAGCACCCGGAGGAAACCCACGCAGACACGGGGAGAACGTGCGGACTCCGCACAGAGAGTAGTCGAAGCCGGGAATCGAACCTGGGACCCTGGCGCTGTGAAGCAACAGTGCTAACCACTGTGCTAACGTGCTGCCCGTTGCAAAGAACCACACATCTAATTGTAAATATGAAGGAAATATTGATTAACAACACCAACGTGCATTTATATAGCATCTTTAGCATTGTAAAATGACCGAAGGTGCTTCACATGAGAGGGATGGAAGGACAGGTCACCTACAGTTTGGCCAAACTGGTAGATTTTGAGGGACGTTTCTAAGGAAGAGAGAGGGAAAGAGTCAGGGACATTTAAGGAGGAAATTCCAGAGTTTCGAGCCTTGGCAGCTGAACGCACAACTGCTGGCTCTGGAACAATTAAATCAGGATGACACATTCTACATGTGACAAAGTTAAGACAACAAGGCCTATTGCATTGAGTGATTATCTCCCGAATCAGCATTCCTGCCCACATACCTAATTTAAATTATTTTTCATATTGCCTTTGATCATGCCTGACTAAATGAAGCTGTTGTGTCGGCCTTGTGAAATCTCACGCAGGGTTCGGGATGATGCACATCCCTCGTTTCCGCCACACAGAAATCTCCCGAAATGCACAAATGAAAATAATGGAGGAAGTAATTGTGTTTTAAAAAATATACTAGAATGAGTAGATTAAATAAGGTTTGAAATGAAATTTTGATAGATTGGCTTCGGGCTCACACACTCCATGGGGGCAATTTTCAACCTGCATCAGCCGCCAGTGGGAATGGCAACACAGGCTGGCGACACGGGCACAGAATATAGCACGAATCGGGAAACGCAGTTCTCGCCAGTGAGATCGCGTTTTCCGATTCTCCAGGCCCCTCACCAGTGGCATAACAAGAATCCCCCCACACCCCTCAGAAGGTCGGGTGCTTTATACACATTGGTTTAGCGCACAGTGGGTTAAATATCTGGCTTGTAAAGCAGACCAAGGTCAGCAGCACGGCTCAATTCACGTACCAGCCTCCCCAAACAGGCGCCAGAACGTGGTGACTAGGGGCTTTTCACAGTAACTTCATTTGAAGCCTACTTGTGATAATAAGCGATTTTCATTTTCATTAGCACCTTATGAGCGTGCCCTCCCTCCAGGACTTGCCCCGCCCGTGGAATATTCACGCCAGCGCGATTTACAACAGCTGTATAAAAATATGAACCTGACGACCTCAGCTCTGAACGGGGTATCGGAGGTGAGTGCTCAGGTCACCATCATCCTCCAGGGTGATAATTGAACACGGGGCACCGGCCAATGTGCGGGGAGCGGGGTGGGGTTCAGTCTTGGCATCTTGGGAGTAGGAGTCGCTCGCAGGCCTCAGAACACCTGAGCCTCTGGATTGAAAGGGGCCCGGCGGCTGGTTTGCAGGCATCATTTTCCATGTCCTCTTTGCTGAGCTTGGGGTGGTATCGACGCTGAGGGATTGCCCTTCCAGAGTTACAGCTGGAAAGAGGGAGCAGGTGAATCCATCGGGTCAGCACAGGGAGCAACTGCGGGGTCCACGGGTGGGGTACCGTGAGATGCCAGGATGAAAGGGCAGAGTGGGGTGGTTTACAGGCTGCTTAGGGTTGAAGAACCTCGCACGGGGGGGGGAGGCTGAATACGATCTGAATGAACCCCCACACTCAGGCAGCACATTGAAGCCAGAGGGAGGGAGATGTCTGGAAGTTCAAGGCCACTGTTTGTCGAGGCTAGGTTGTCAGGGATTAGTGTCTTGGTGGTGGTTGTTCAAGTTGGAAGTTTTGTTTAATCCGCAGCCGTTGAGAGCTGAGGGAATGACGGTATCATCAAGGGATGACGTTTACTGCTAATTGCAAGCTTCACATGCATCAGGTGTGCCTCGCCTGGCACAAGGGGAAGCCAGTTGACTAACCAGCTCCCTGACCCTACCTTGATGAGTCAATTGTGCCAGTTGAGTCAGCATTGCAATGCAAGAGTGTACCACTGATTGGCGCACACAATTGTTAACACTTTGACTGCAACCCATTTAAAGTTATTTTAAAAACCTTTCGTCGCCATTTTGTCTGCACTTCAGCCCCATGCTCCTGATCTAGGGGCACCTGGTTCAGGGAGAGGGGTGGGGAAAGAGGAGGACACCCTCGTGAACCTGCTCATGGACCTGGCCAAACATCCCATCAACAGGTCCAGGCAGCAGACAATCGAGGAGATCATCCCACCAAACTGTCTGCCTTCTACTGCGACTACTTTCGCAGCTGACTGCCCCTGGAGTCCATGGCATCCACTGGCACCCTCGAGACCTTCTGTGCCCATGGGGCACATAGGTGCTGGGGTGCCATAGTGACGCCTTTAATCATATTTTGCGTTGATGTTTTAAGTCGCATTTGTGATTTACTTTTTGCAGTTTCCTTTAAGGGAGTGTCCTTTTAATTTGTCCCTCAGTTTATTTGGGGAGGCAGTGGTGCAGTGTACGTTGGCGCAGTGGTTCAGTGGTTCGCACTGTTGCCTCACAGTGCCAGGGACCCAGGTTCGATTCTGACCTTGGGTGACTGTATGAAGTTTGCACTTTCTTCCAGTGTCTGCGTGGGTTTCCTCCGGGTGCTCAGGTTTCCTCCCACAGTCCAAAGATGTGCAGTTTAGGTGGATAAGCCATACTAAATTGCCTCTTAGTGTCCAAAGATGTGCAGGTTCAATTATAGGATTGCGCGGTTGGGACAGAGGAGTGGACCTAGGTGGAGTGCTCTTTAGGAGGGCCGGTGCAGATCTGATGGGCCAAATAGCCTCCTTCTGCACTGCACTGTAGGGATTCAATGATTCAGCTTGTTGGACCAGATCTTTCCAGCTGTTCACACTGGCGGGTTCCACCAGCCCTATCGCGGGTTTAAGGCAACAAGCAATGCATTCAACGGGAAACGCCATTGAGAATGGCAGGACCAGACTATCCCACCACCGATCAATGACCGACCGCCTCTGCAAAACACGCAGCAGGTTGCGTGGGAGATCCCACCCCTTGGTCTCGGTTCTCTTAACTTCAGTCTTCCTAAGGCATTCTTTCTGTCCTCATTCCCTGCTTGTCTGGACTCTATCCGATCCTTTGGAGAGTCTGCCTCTTTGCAGCCCTCTTGTCCTATATGGCTTGTCTTCTGGCAGAGTTGAGAGATGTTCACTTCCTGGTGTCCTACCTTCAACTGCAATATCCAGTTAAGAACTAAACTCAAGAGCTTCCCTACCTTAAAAGGGTCCCCCAGTTGCTAAGCAACAACCTTATGCTTCTGCTTGCCTTTATTACACTTCACGCTGTAACTTCTCTAAGCACAAGAGAAGCAAGTTTGAATTGAAACCAAAGCACCCACACATAAAAACACCTTTGTCCAGCAGGCAACACCTTCCATCCACAAAAATATTTCAACCTACTTAAAACTAAAACTAATTTCTAATATTTACCAATACAAATATAAATCCCTTTTGTTTTCCTGCCAAACAGTGGAGAATCTCAGCTTATTCTTCATCACAGAGCTATCCTTCAAGCCCCATACTCTATCCATGACCAAGATTGCTTACTACCAACATTATGGCATTGCCCACTGTGATGATATGCATAATCTGGATATAATATTGCACATGACCTCTGACTAGCAGGTGGCAGTGTGGCAGTGTAAGTCTACCATGCGGCTCAGTAACTGGGAGAGTTGGGAGTAAGCCGTATTGGGGGATTGATGTATTTTTCAGTTGCTCCATAATAGTTAGTTAGTGTTAGTAGTTTGTTATTTATTTATTCAAGTTATCTTTACCACGCAGTTGTTTCATAATAACTTATTTAAATAAGTTATGTTCTGCAGTGCATCATTCATATCGGCCAATCTACAGAATATGATACCCATTACTGCCAAACTGATACTCTACGCCTTCATGGTAAATTGGACAAAGATCCATTTCACACTAAGACCTGCTTCTCCGTGACCCACGTTTTTTCTATCCAAGCTGTTCCCACTCCACCAGTTCATTGCATATAAAATCTTTTGCCCTTATTTAAATTCTTCAAACAGCCTTCTCCAACTTTACCATGTTCTCTAGCCACCCAGCTGCTCATTCACCCCTCGCTGCATTGCCAGCTGGCAGGCTTTTTGGGATTTCCTTCCTTATTGTGGAGATGCCTGGCTTTGGACTGGGGTGAGCACAGTAAGAAGTCTTGCAACACCAGGTATAATGGGAGGCGAGCAGAGAGAACCCGGCTGGGACTTCTCTGCTCGCCTCCCACAACGCCAGGTTAAAGTCCAACAGGTTTGTTTCAAATCACTAGCTATCGGACCACTGCGCCTTCCTCAGGTGAATGAAGAGGTGGATTCCAGAAACATATATATATATATAGACAAAGTCAAAGATGCAATCCAATACTTTGAATGCAAGTCTTTGCAAGTAATTAAGTCTACAGGTCCAGACGGAGCAACTGGAGAGAGGGATAGTCACAGGTTAAAGAGGTGTGAATTGTCTCAAGCCAGGATAGTTGGTGAAAAGCAAATTACTGCGGATGCTGGAATCTGAAACGAAAGGGAAAATACTGGAAAATCTCAGCAAGTCTGGCAGCATCTGTAGGGAGAGAAAAGAGCTAATGTTTTGAGTCCGATGACTCTTTGTCAAAGCTAACAGACAGAGAAAGTGGGAAATATTTATACTGTGGAGTGAGAATGAAAGATGGGTCATAGCCACAGAAACCCAGGGAAACCGGGTGCTAATGGTCATAGATACCAAGGGGAAAGAGTGTTAATGGCAGTCCTCAGAGAAGACAAAAAACGTGAAAGGTCAAACAGCAGGGAAACTAACATCAGAGGATGAACTGTAGGTGTGGGGGGAGGGGAAGGGGGAGGCAAAGAGGAGAAAGGTGCAGGAAAGGTGGATAAGATTGGGGGGGGGGGGGGGGAATTAAATGTATATTAAGAAAGAAAGAAATGGTAAAAGACAGTTAAAATGAAATGAAAACAAATGGGTCGAGGTGGGGCTGATCATTTGAAGTTGTTGAATTCGATGTTCAGGCCGGAAGGCCGTAGCGTGCCTAACCGGAAGATGAGATGTTGTTCCTCCAGTTTGCATTGCGCTTCACTGGAACATTGCAGCAGGCCAAGAACAGACATGTGGACACGGGAGCAGGGTATTCTGTTAAAATGGCAAGAAACAGGAAGATCAGCGTCCTGAATGCGCACAGACCGAAGATGCTCAGCAAAGCGATCACCCAGTCTGGGTTTGGTCTCTCCGATATAGAGGAGACCACATTGGGAGCGGCGAATGCAGCAGTTGGTCCTTATTGTGTCCAAAGAGGAGTCCACACGAGAGGCGTAACAAAACTGGTCCATTTGTTGAATAAGGAATGATTTACACAGTGTACACATGTCCCAGTCGGGACTTCACTGCTCAGCTCCCACTATACATAGTAACCATAGTAACACTCCTCAATGAAACCCGCGGGGAGACTAATTAGTCCGATCCTGTAGGTCCTCCTGCCTTCCACCCCCACCTTTCGGATGTTACCCTAAAATCCATCTCTTCGAACCAAACTTTCAACCGCCTCTCCTAACCCTCTCACAAAAGTGTGGGCGCCAGTTCCTTTTAGCTCCTATAAATCACCGTGCAGCATTTTGAGAAATGCGAGTTGCTGCTGTTTTGACACCCATTCCCAGCGAAGATTTGCAACTGAAAATCTCCTTTTTCCCTTCTAAGAATTCTAATTAAACAATTTGAAGGAGGCTCAACACTTTCCTGTCAGGCACCGCGCCTATAAAAATAATAATTTGGCACAAGTCCCCATTAAGTTGAGAGTCTCACTCTGAGGGTGCATCACGATGGGCTGGTGTGAGAAGCAACAGACTCTTCCCACCTTCTGGTGAATGTAATTATTAAGAGATGCGACACTTCATCTTGTGTATTCCCTGTGTGGTACATGTACTTAATTGTAGCTCTTCTGGTATGTTGTCATGATGTGCGTATAAGTATGATGAATATTGTTTAATTGGTATCGACTAAGGCCCTGGGGGTGCAGGGTGTAATGCATAAGACCAGCAACTTACCTCAATGTGAAGAACTGCAAAGTCGTCTTAAATTGGATTTTGTGATCAGTTGGGTAACTTACCTTCCCATTTTCTCACTAAGGACCTCAAACAGGGTGTGCAAACCATATATTGAACTTGTCACAAAATAACACCATCAAAGTTGTCCAACATACTATTAGAAGTCCATGGATTTCACAAAAGTGTTTTTTTTTGGCAGCACAGTAGCACAGTGGTTAGAACTGCTGCTTCACAGTGCTCTGGACCCGGGTTTGATTCCCGGCTTGGGTCACTGCGAAGAACCTGCTCATTCGGGTTCTGGTCAGGTGCGCTCTGTGCGACACTTTGAGCTGCATTAGGCTTAGCCTTGCGCAGGAGGAGGCGGAGCTCACCCTGCTCAGTGCTTCGCTCCTGAGTCCCCATCCTACCTCTGTCCCCTGTTCATGCTCCCATTTTTGTCTGGTCCCGTCCAGTGGTGTTCGGGCTCTGTCCAGTAGCTGTCCATATTGCATCACTGATCTTGATGAGCACCTTGGCCAGTGGGGTGGGCCATGTGGATGCTTGTGCTGCAAGTGTTTTTCTTATTAATTTTTAAACTGAACAGGGTGACCTCGACCTCCTCCTGCGCAAGGCTAAGCCTAATGCAGCTCAAAGTGGTGCACAGAGCGCACCTGACCAGAACCCGAATGAGCAGGTTCTTCCCGGAGGTGGAGGACAAATGTGAACGGTGCCAGAGGGGCCCGGCCAACCATACCCACATGTTTTGGGCTTGCCCCAAGCTTGCTGGGTTCTGGACAGCCTTCTCCGAGGCAATGTCCAAGGTTGTGGGGGTGAGGGTGAAGCCATGCCCAGTAGTGTCAATCTTCGGGGTATCGGAGCAGCCAGAGTTACACATGGGGATCGGGACCAACGCCCTCGCTTTCGCTTCCCTAATCGCCCGCCGGAGAATCCTGCTCGGCTGGCGATCGGCAGCACCACCCAAAGCTGCAGACTGGCTCGCTGACCTCTCAGAATTTCTCCACCTGGAGAAGATTAAGTACACCATCCGAGGGTCAGAGAAAGGCTTCTTGGATACTTGGGGGCAGTTCGTCGGCCTGTTCCTAAACGTGTTCGAGGCCAGGAAAGGAGCAAGCCAGGGGAAAAAATAAAAGATGAAGAACAAAGGACTGCGCAACCCGGGTGGGGGGTGGGGGGGGGGGAGAAAAATAGGGAAGCCACAAGAGAAGAGGAAGGGGGAGGAGGAAGGGGGGGATATCATAGACCGATTCAGAGGTCAGCAAAATGCACGTACAGTTAGTAAAATGAAGGACAAAACAAGCTTTTCTGTAAAATAAAGCAAACTAGAGCGGGCAAGAAAAATGTAATGTCTATAAGTAACAACTGTTTATAAATATGAGAAAAGCCAATAAAAAGATTTTCAAAAAAAAAAGATCAGAGATGCAGTCAGTTTCTACTGGAAGGTCGAACGACCTCCTTAACAGAGGCTCCGTCTTCAACCCAATCCCGCCTGAGTGCGTGCAACAATAGTAGTGCGCTGTTCCGGTCGGTTGCTGTTGGGGTTGTCCATGAAGGGCCTGACTTTCCAGGTCCCGAACTTCATTCTAAGGCAACCAGATGCCAGTGCCTGTCTCTGCATTTTCAAAATGTTTCTTATGGCCGAGTCCAGGGGCTCATCATTGAGCAGTGGTCTGGTCTCCAGTCGTCCTTGTAGTTTCAGAGACATCAGCTGTCACTTCCTCCACCAGCTGAATATCTATGTCTGTGATGTGCTCACCGGGTTGTCACCCTGGACCTGCTCTAGATCATGGAGCCACTGAGGCTCGGGTTGGCACAGGGTGCAGGTCAACACCGTGATGGTATATCCGCCAAGGCTTCTGAGGCATCTTCCTCAGAGGTGGGATTGAGGCTGGTTTGATGGTTGGACTCCTTTGTGGTCCCCTTTTCTTGCTGGTACCTGGAATAGACTAAAGAAAGGTTTAGTGGATGCCTCAACAGATTCCCTTCATAAAACAATGTCTCACTCGGTGGGCACATATGACAAGATCAGACTGGAGTCATCCTCTCTGGCTTCCCGGGAGAACCCTATCTCACCTTCGGTGAGTGTCAATTTACAGTGAGTAGGCTGTGCCACCTACCCTGGTGGAGTACAGCAGACCATTCATCCTCTTTCTGCCCTGCTGGGCAGTCCTCCTGTGGGACAAACAGAAGTCCTCTGCGACCTCGGCCCAGGTCGCTATGGTCAGACAAGAGTGCCTCCTGCTGCCATCCCTGGAAAACTGCACCTCCCACCTTTCCCGGGTTGCCTGGGAAATCTCCAGGGGAGCTTTGCTGAACCGTGGGGGTGACACATTGTCTTCTCTGTGACCTTCTGGCTTTGGCAGAATTTTGAATGACGTCCAGACTGATGCTCCTGGCCCATAGTGAGTGAATGGCTGTCTGGGTGCCCTTGATATTTGGGACACCCGGACCTACGACCCCCGGACCTCCCACTCCACGAGGTAATGGTGGGGATGGCGACTTCCTGCCTGGCCCCCAGCCACAAAAATCGCTGAGCACCTCGCGGTAATGAGCTGACTGCCGCAAGATTACACATGGTCAACTATCATCCCCCCGTCACGCCCCACCATCGCACCCCAACTCACACACACCCTCCCAACGCTCCCCCCCCCACCCACCTCCACCCCACCCATGGAAATCATTCTCACTTCTGCACCCGTCGTCAAACTGAGGCTCATGGAAGATTCCTGTCAGAGCGGCAAAGGCCCTCACCTGATCACCTTGCTCCCAGTTCCTAAGCAGCAACATAGATATCACTTTACATGTCGGTTAGAGATTGGCTCTTAAAACTAATTTGCAGCCTAATTCTCCAGGGTCTCCAGGTTTGAGATTTTGGCACGTGGCAGATTATCCATTCCCGCCGAAGCCAATGAATGTGTAAATGGCCGGCCTGGGGTAACCCGCCACAGCAGGGCTAAAAAATCCCAGCCTTGGTTTTTGAAAGTCTTCGTTGGAAGGATTATGAACTAACTTGTCCTGAAGTAAAGAACAGTAGTGACTGTAATCAATCCTGCGATAATAGGCTAGAATTATTACTTTTTGCATTGCTGCTGCTAACATTTGCATGCAGGCATATGACACAGGCCTTTCCAGAAAAACAACATTTAAGCACCTACCACAGAGATACTTTGGTCTGCATGTTAAGATTGGATGAGCTAAAAGTGCCAGGTAATGGCCTGAATTTACGATTTGAGGATAAAACACAAATGACAAACTCTGCGGGTGGAATCTTACTCTATTTTTTCAAAGTGTCATTTCTGAGATGAAAACCGGCGAGAATCCCCCCCTGCCTAACAGGAAAACTCACCAAATATGCAGCTGATTTAACATGATTCACGCAGGTGGCACGGTGACGTAGCGGTTAGCACTGCTGCCTCACGGCGCCGAAGACCCGGGTTTGATCCCGGCTCTGGGTCACGGTCCGTGTGGACTTTGCACCTTCTCCCTGTGTCTGCGTGGGCCTCACCCTCACAACCTAGAGACGTGCAGGTTAGGTGGATTGGCCACGCTAAATTGGAAAAAAAAATTGGGTACTCTAAATTTATAAAACAAAAAAAAACATGATTCGCGCTGCGCTCATGGTGGCTTGCATCTGATTCGCTCGCTCTGGGAACATGTAATCTGTAATGAGAAGGCGGTGGGGGGGGGGGGGGGGGCTCCTTTTCAATGCCTCCTTGTCGCTTCTTCCAAGTCCAGTCTGGGGACGGCTGCCAGGGAGACAGCACCAAGATTCACTGAGGGGAGCCTTTCGACAAACCCGTGGGTGGTGTGGAGCAAGTCCATGACATTCTCATCTGCAATCGTGCAGACACCTATCAACCCGCCATGGGATTCAGTGGCCACCATAGTGAGCACAAGCTCGCTCCATAAGAGGATGGCGCAACAGTGCAGTAAGATAAATGACCTTCTTTGTGCAGCCATGGTAGGCCTCCCTCCTGATGCCTTCCGCTGTACCCCTTCACACTCCCATCACACCTCCACAGTGATTTCTCTCCCAGACACCTCACGGATACCAAACACTTGTCATGGCATGCTCCCAACCTAAATGCAACCCCCCCCCCCCACCTCACCCACACCCTCCCCAACCCCCTATTCATGGAATGTTAAACCGCGCCACCAACAATATCAATGCTCAAGTCTCTCATGTCTGACAGTATTCTCTAGTGATGCCAACGTGTTGAAAGCTTGCCCACCTTGTATGTAGGTGAAGAGGAATATCAGGACCTCTGACCTCAGAGGAGGGCGCATCAGCTGACATTTGTCATCCAGTGTCTCTGGGCCCCATGACAGGCCCGTTCATTGGCAGGTCGCATTCAGTTCTCTATCAGCCATGGATCAGTCATATCGCTGAGGATGTTGGGAGCATCACTCAGTCCTCAGTGCAAGTTATCAGCATTCTCCTGCAGCGTCCAGTCAATCCTACTTTCGCATCCTACTCATGAATGTAGCCATCATCACGATGACCTCCGCAGGCACCTCAGAAATGAGTGGATATCAGACTGTATGGAGGGAGAGATCTTCACAACCTAGTCCTGGATGTTGTGACATTGAGAGTCAATGAGGGTGTCCCTAGCACTGTACCCAGTGTGGGCCCTGGCTACCACCTGAGGTCCTTCCTCCTCCTCCGCGGGTTTCCTCTCGACATCCTCCTCATCTGAGGAGATGTGGCCCTCCTCCATGTCCTCCTAGTCTAGCTGCTCTCCCCGCTGCAGTGCCAGGTTGTGCAGAGTGCAGTGGACCACTATGATGCAGGTCACCCTCTGGGGCTTTATCGGAGGGCTCCCTGGCCAGTCCAGGCACTGGAACTGCATCTTGATCAGTCCAATCATCTGTTAGCCAAGGCCCGCGTTGACGCATGAGCCTCATTATAGTGAGTCTCAGCAGGTGATTGCGGCCTCCACACTGGCATCATCAGCCACCTCCAAGGTGGTACCCACTGTTCCCCAGGAGTCATCACTTCAGCCCTGCTCTCACTCAAACATGGCTGGGATCAACAGGAACTCTGAGATGTAATTGTCATTGGCACTCCTCGGAAAACGGGCACACACCTGCGGCAGTGTACAGAAGTCGGATCCGGGTGACAAAGCGCACCCCGAACCCGAATGCCGGCAGAGTTCCGGATAAGTAGTCGTGATCAACCCTGTCTAACTGGTCCTGGCCAAGAGGCAGGAGGGCACTCAACTGATCAGCCCTGAGGAAATGGTGGATCGGATCCCAGACCAGGTGAATATTGTTGGAAAAGGTTCGACCCGGGACTGTGTAGGACTGTTCAGGGTGAATCATGTGGTCCAGCCTTGTTCCACGGCAGGAAGACCTGGTGAAGATTTTGTAATCCGTGCTGAGGAGGTAGACTGGGTGCCAGTTTTTAAGGAGGCAGAGATCTACCATCTTGGGCAACAGAGCGATAACGACCTTGCACCATGGAAATGCGTGACCCCAGTACGATAGTCTCCCCCAGTACACCCACATTATCATTCCCCAGGACACCCTGAAGATCTCTACGGTCAGCCCTGGGGACCTACCCCCGGAGAAGCTGTTCAGGGCCCTGGTCAGCTCTCTCAGGCAGACAGGGGCATCAAGCTTTCCGGTGCCCTCTGGGCCGATCTGGAGTAGGTCCTCCCACAAACCTCTGAGAGCATCCTTGCTGGAAGGAATGGAGAGAAACGGGCAGAGTGGAAATTTTGGACATGGGCCCTGGCGCTCTCCAGATCCAAGATGAGGGATCTGTCGTCGGCCAGCAGTGTAAAGGGCTGCTGATGGACCCCATGTCTTCTTTCCAGCGGATAGTAAGGGGAGCTGCGGTCCAGGCTCTTAAGGAACCTGATCTGCAACATCACGTATGCACCCCAGGGCCCCCTCAGCGCACCCCTTCTTCTCTTCATATGCCAGTCACAGGATTGGGTCCTCATTGGGGTGACTGAGACATGATGCCAGGTCGAGCACCGCCTTCCCCAACTTCTCGACCTGGGATTTCTGCCTCTTTGCCAATCCTTCGCATACTCCTGACAGAAGATACGGACGTGCGTCTTGCCTACATCCCACCGTAGCCTCAAGGAAGCCTCCCCACTTCCTTCTCCAGCCGTCCCAGAAATGAAGAAAACGAGACCAGGAAGCACGCATCCTCTGACCCGACCCTTTAGGTGCAACAATCAGCAGGGCTCAGGCTCCTTGACCCCCCCCCCCCCCCCCCCCCCCCCCCCCAAGATCTCTGTCTGAAAATGCGGGACCAACAAGATAGCTATCTCAGAATGGGAGGCCAGGTGACTCATGTAGACAGCCCCCACCCCCCCCCCCTCCCCCCACCAAAATCACCAACCCAGGAACCACGTGGCTTGATTTCTGGGAACGGTGTGGGTTTCCTGCAGGAAGCACACCACATACTTCCCGTCCCGGAGGTCAGAAAAGTTTCGAAACCTGTGCTGTGCCTCTCTGCTTCCATGGATGATGAGGGTGGCTATGGTCACCTTCATGTCAGATGTGTTCAGAGGGAGAGGAGGCAAATGTGCCCCTCCGCTCCATTTGGTGCGAAGCAAGGAAACTGTTCAGTTGCCGCTGCTCATTTCAGTCCATGTCCAGTGGCCCTTTCCCACATGTGCGGATAGATCGGACCAGCAGTGTCAGCTCTGACCAGCGGCCGAGGGCCAGCTGGACTCTGTTCCAGCGACATTGGTTTATGAAAAGAAATTCCTAGAGTTCCCCAGGGGGGATGAGACACGACTCGGTGGAGGACATGAGGGAGCACACTGCCTCACTACAGATGGACTCTAATTCGTCCCCAGTGCCCACCACTAAGCAGTTGTCCTCTGTGCAGTCGACATCCGGGTTGATGCAGAATCAATGGACACGAAAACGAAGGAGTAGTCCGATTCGAAGGCTTTAATCAGCAACAAGTGTGCCCAGCAGCAGGAGTACAGAAATGACCTGGCTGCTGGGGAACACGGGTTCTTATACCCCGCCTCGTAGGCAGAGCTACCTTCCTCTCAACCAATGAGAATACAGAGAACATGATACTTGGGCCAATGGGCAGCGAGCCCTCTGCACCAATGGCAGCACACCGTTCCAGGTACAGTAATACCCCTAGTCATGCTACCACACGGGTCGGAGTCCTCAATCACAGTCAGCGTGGTGGGCAGCACGGACCCGACAACTGGCTACCCGCTAACTACGCCCCGATCCCACCCCCAGGATCAGCAACAAAGGGGTTCTCCTTGGGATCCTCTCGGGGCTCTGGGCCAGAGGGTGGGCAGCTCAGGCCCCCACTCATCCTGGTTTACCAAGGTGTTGTTTATGAGAAGGAAGAGAGTTGGGGAAAGAGAGGATAGAGGGAGGAGAGGCAGACACAGGAGGGTGGATGGAGAGAGGACACAAGATGCCCCAGGTTGGGTGTAAATGGTGAGGGGGGTGGGGGGTGATTGGCTGGTTCCTTTTGTCAGTGGGAGGAGGGGTGGGGGTGTTGGACAGAAACATCAGCCCAGAAGGGGGCTAGCTTTAATCCAAAAATGAAGTCTTCTCTTCACTTCCACCCCATCTCATCTCAGTCAATGGATGGGAAAAAATATGAAGCTTTTCCCCCCACAACACAGGGTTCCAGGCACCGACCTTCCGGTGTCAGATGCTCTTATACCCGAAGGTACTCTCCTTCCTGGCTTGCACTCTCGCTAGGCCCCTGAATCCTCCTGCTCCAGTTTCCAGGCTGCTCCAGCACTGGCTCTTTGCTGCAGGTGGAAGCGCTCAGGCAAATTAGGCCCTGCATAAAACTGCGACACAGGTCTGCAGGCAGGCAATGCACAGAATCGCTCTCCTTCCTTCGGCTCGATAGGCAAGCAAGTCAAATACAGACGATAAAGATTCTGCTATTTACTTGTTTACTTGTACTACACAGAAGTCCTCCCAAATCCTGCTCCTCAGGGAAAGAGACTTCAGTAGCAGCAGCAGTTCAGAGGCTGCCCCAGCCCCTGTCCTGACCCAGCGCCATCCCCATCGCGTGTCCTTCCCCAGTCCAAGCCCCAGTCCTGCCCCCGGCCCTGCCCCCAGCCCCAGCTGCAGCAGCAGATGCTCTCAATTCTAGGCTTCCATAGGTTAAAAATTGGGCTCCAATCAGTGGTACGCTCATGCATTGCAATACTGACTAAATTGGCAGAATTGACTCTTCAAGGAAGGGTCAGGGAACTGATTAGGCAACTGGCTTCCCCTTGTGCCAGGCGAGGCACACTTGATGCATGTGAAGACTGGATTTAGCATGTCAATTTCATCCTTAGAGGTCACCCCCATTCCCACAGCTCTCATGGGCTTGGATTAAATGAGTCTTCCAACTTGAACATCCAGCCACCCAGACACTAATTGATGACAGCCTGGCCTCCATAAACGTGCCGTGAAGTATTTATTGAGGAGGAACGTCCTGGTGGCAGGGCTTGCTGATGATATAAATAGGTTCCCAGCGTTCCATGGAGTTTTTCTCTCTACACCCCTGGTGAGAGGCCTGGAAAATGAAAATACGTGATCTCACCGGCAAGATGCGCTCGGCCATCTCGCAGACCCGCCCACATAGGCCATCTCGCTGACTCGCCCACTTCGGCCATCTCGCTGACCCACCCACTTCGGCCATCTCACTGACCCGCACACATCAGCCATCACGCTGACTCACCCACATCGGCCATCTCGCTGACTCACCCACATCGGCCATCTCGCTGACTCACCCACATCGACCATCTCGCTGACTCACCCACATCGGCCATCTCGCTGACTCACCCACATCGGCCATCTCGCTGACTCAACCACATCGGCCATCTCACTGACTCACCCACATCGGCCATCTCATTGACCCGCCCACATCGGCCATCTCGCTGACTCACCCACATCGGCCATCTCACTGACTCGCCCACATCGGCCATCTCACTGACCCGCCCACATCGCCCATCTCGCTGACTCACCCACATCAGCCATCTCGCTGACCCGCCCACATCGACCATCTCGCTGACTCACCCACATAGGCCATCTCGCTGACTCACCCACATCGGCCATCTCACTGACTCGCCCACATCGGCCATCTCGCTGACCCGTCCACATCGGCCATCTCGCTGACTCACCCACATCGGCCATCTCACTGACTCGCCCACATCGGCCATCTCACTGACTCACCCACATCGGCCATCTCACTGACTCGCCCAGATCGGCCATCTCGCTGACTCGCCCACATCGGCCATCTCACTGACTCACCCACATCGGCCATCTCACTGACTCACCCACATCAGCCATCTCACTGACCCGCCCACATCGGCCATCTCGCTGACTCGCCCACGTCGGCCATCTCACTGACTCACCCACATCGGCCATCTCGCTGACTCACCCACATCGGCCATCTCGCTGACCCGCCCACATCGGCCATCTCACTGACCCGCCCACATCGGCCATCTCACTGACTCATCCACATCGGCCATCTCGCTGACTGTCCCACATCGGCCATCTCACTGACTCACCCACATCGGCCATCTCATTGACCCGCCCACATCGGCCATCTCGCTGACTGACCCACATCGGCCATCTCACTGACTCACCCACATCGGCCATCTCGCTGACTGACCCACATCGGCCATCTCGCTGACCCGCCCACATCGGCCATCTCACTGACTCGCCCACATCGGCCATCTCCCTGACCCGCCCACATCAGCCATCTCCCTGACCCGCCCACATCAGCCATCTCCCTGACCCGCCCACATCGGCCATCTCGCTGACTCACCCACATCGGCCATCTCACTGACTCACCCACATCGGCCATCTCGCTGACTCACCCACATCGGCCATCTCGCTGACTGTCCCACATCAGCCATCTCGCTGACTCCCCCACATCGGCCATCTCGCTGACTCACCCACATCGGCCATCTCGCTGACTCACCCACATCGGCCATCTCGCTGACTCACCCACATCGGCCATCTCGCTGACTCCCCCACATCGGCCATCTCACTGACTCACCCACATCGGCCATCTCGCTGACTCACCCACATCGGCCATCTCGCTGACTGTCCCACATCAGCCATCTCCCTGACCCGCCCACATCGGCCATCTCGCTGACTCACCCACATCGGCCATCTCGCTGACACACCCACATCGGCCATCTCACTGACTCACCCACATCGGCCATCTCACTGACTCACCCACATCGGCCATCTCGCTGACCCGCCCACATCGGCCATCTCGCTGACTGTCCCACATCGGCCATCTCGCTGACTCGCCCACATCGGCCATCTCACTGACTCACCCACATCGGCCATCTCGCTGACACACCCACATCGGCCATCTCGCTGACCCGCCCACATCGGCCATCTCACTGACTCACCCACATCGGCAATCTCGCTGACTCACCCACATCGGCCATCTCGCTGACTGTCCCACATCGGCCATCTCGCTGACCCGCCCACATCGGCCATCTCACTGACTCTCCCACATCGGCCATCTCAGTGACCCGCCCACATCGGCCATCTCACTGACTCGCCCACATCAGCCATCTCGCTGACTCGCCCACATCGGCCATCTCACTGACCCGCCCACATCGGCCATCTCGGTGACTCGCCCACATCGGCCATCTCGCTGACCCGCCCACATCGGCCATCTCGCTGACACACCCACATCGGCCATCTCGCTGACTCACCCACATCGGCCATCTCACTGACCCGCCCACATCGGCCATCTCACTGACTCGCCCACATCGGCCATCTCACTGACTCACCCACATCGGCCACCTCGCTGACCCGCCCACATCGGCCATCTTGCTGACCCGCCCACATCGGCCATCTCGCTGACTGACCCACGTCGGCCATCTCGCTGACTGTCCCACATCGGCCATCTCGCTGACTGACCCACGTCGGCCATCTCACTGACTCGCCCACATCGGCCATCATGCTGACCCGCCCACATCGGCCATCTCGCTGACTGACCCACATCGGCCATCTCGCTGACTGTCCCACATCGGCCATCTCGCTGACCCGCCCACATCGGCCATCTCACTGACTCTCCCACATCGGCCATCTCACTGACTCACCCACATCGGCCATCTCGCTGACCCGCCACATCAGCCATCTCCCTGACCCGCCCACATCGGCCATCTCGCTGACTCGCCCACATCAGCCATCTCGCTGACTCACCCACATCGGCCATCTCACTGACTCACCCACATCGGCCATCTCACTGACTCACCCACATCGGCCATCTCACTGACTCACCCACATCGGCCATCTCGCTGACTCGCCCATTTCGGCCATCTCGCTGACTCACCCACATCGGCCATCTCGCTGACTCGCCCACTTCGGCCATCTCGCTGACCCGCCCACATCGCCCATCTCGCTGACTCACCCACATCAGCCATCTCGCTGACCCGCCCACATCGCCCATCTCGCTGACTCACCCACATAGGCCATCTCGCTGACTCACCCACATCGGCCATCTCACTGACTCGCCCACATCGGCCATCTCACTGACTCGCCCACATCGGCCATCTCGCTGACCCGTCCACATCGGCCATCTCGCTGACTCGCCCACGTCGGCCATCTCACTGACCCGCCCACATCGGCCATCTCACTGACTCGCCCAGATCGGCCATCTCGCTGACTCGCCCACATCGGCCATCTCGCTGACTGACCCACATCGGCCATCTCGCTGACTGTCCCACATCGGCCATCTCGCTGACCCGCCCACATCGGCCATCTCACTGACTCTCCCACATCGGCCATCTCACTGACTCACCCACATCGGCCATCTCGCTGACCCGCCACATCAGCCATCTCCCTGACCCGCCCACATCGGCCATCTCGCTGACTCGCCCACATCAGCCATCTCGCTGACTCACCCACATCGGCCATCTCACTGACTCACCCACATCGGCCATCTCACTGACTCACCCACATCGGCCATCTCACTGACTCACCCACATCGGCCATCTCGCTGACTCGCCCACTTCGGCCATCTCGCTGACTCACCCACATCGGCCATCTCGCTGACTCGCCCACTTCGGCCATCTCGCTGACCCGCCCACATCGCCCATCTCGCTGACTCACGCACATCAGCCATCTCGCTGACCCGCCCACATCGCCCATCTCGCTGACTCACCCACATAGGCCATCTCGCTGACTCACCCACATCGGCCATCTCACTGACTCGCCCACATCGGCCATCTCACTGACTCGCCCACATCGGCCATCTCGCTGACCCGTCCACATCGGCCATCTCGCTGACTCGCCCACGTCGGCGATCTCACTGACCCGCCCACATCGGCCATCTCACTGACTCGCCCAGATCGGCCATCTCGCTGACTCGCCCACATCGGCCATCTCACTGACTCGCCCACATCGGCCATCTCGCTGACTGACCCACATCGGCCATCTCGCTGACCCGCCCACATCGGCCATCTGACTGACTCGCCCACATCAGCCATCTCCCTGACCCGCCCACATCGGCCATCTGACTGACTGACCCACATCGGCCATCTCACTGACTCACCCACATCGGCCATCTCACTGACTGACCCACATCGGCCATCTCGCTGACCCGCCCCCAAATCGGCCATCTCACTGACCCGCCCACATCGGCCATCTCACTGACTCGCCCACATCAGCCATCTCGCTGACTCCCCCACATCGGCCATCTCGCTGACACACCCACATCGGCCATCTCACTGACTCGCCCACATCAGCCATCTCGCTGACTCCCCCACATCGGCCATCTCGCTGACACACCCACGTCGGCCATCTCGCTGACACACCCACATCGGCCATCTCACTGACTCGCCCACATCAGCCATCTCGCTGACTCGCCCACATCGGCCATCTCGCTGACTCGCCCACATCGGCCATCTCGCTGACTGTCCCACATCGGCCATCTCGCTGACCCGCCCACATCGGCCATCTCACTGACTCTCCCACATCGGCCATCTCACTGACTCACCCACATCGGCCATCTCGCTGACCCACCCACATCGGCTATCTCGCTGACGCGCCCACATCAGCCATCTCGCTGACCCGCCCACATCAGCCATCTCGCTGACCTGTCCACATCGGCCATCTCACTGACTGTCCCACATCGGCCATCTCGCTGACTCACCCACATCGGCCATCTCGCTGACTCACCCACATCGGCCATCTCGCTGACTCACCCACATCGGCCATCTCGCTGACTCGCCCACGTCGGCCATCTCACTGACTCGCCCACGTCGGCCATCTCGCTGACTCACCCACATCGGCCATCTCGCTGACCCGCCCACATCGGCCATCTCGCTGACCCGCCCACATCGGCCATCTCGCTGACTCACCCACATCGGCCATCTCACTGACTCGCCCACATCGGCCACCTCGCTGACTCACCCACATCGGCCATCTTGCTGACTCGCCCACATCGGCCATCTCGCTGACTCACCCACATCGGCCATCTCGCTGACTCACCCACATCGGCCATCTCGCTGACTCACCCACATCGGCCATCTCGCTGACTCACCCACATCGGCCATCTCACTGACTGTCCCACATCGGCCATCTCACTGACTGTCCCACATCAGCCATCTCCCTGACCCGCCCACATCGGCCATCTCACTGACCCGCCCACATCGGCCATCTCACTGACTCGCCCACATCAGCCATCTCACTGACTCGCCCACATCGGCCATCTCACTGACTCACCCACATCGGCCATCTCACTGACTCACCCACATCGGCCATCTCGCTGACTGACCCACGTCGGCCATCTCACTGACTCGCCCACATCAGCCATCTCACTGACTCGCCCACATCGGCCATCTCACTGACTCACCCACATCGGCCATCTCACTGACTCACCCACATCGGCCATCTCGCTGACTCACCCACATCGGCCACCTCGCTGACCCGCCCACATCGGCCATCTCGCTGACCCGCCCACATCGGCCATCTTGCTGACTCGCACACATCGGCCATCTCACTGACTCACCCACATCGGCCATCTCGCTGACTCGCCCACGTCGGCCATCTCGCTGACTCACCCACATCGGCCATCTCGCTGACTCACCCACATCGGCCATCTCGCTGACCCGCCCACATCGGCCATCTCGCTGACTCACCCACATCGGCCATCTCGCTGACCCGCCCACATCGGCCATCTCACTGACTCTCCCACATCGGCCATCTCACTGACTCGCCCACATCGGCCATCTCGCTGACTCACCCACATCGGCCATCTCACTGACTCACCCACATCAGCCATCTCACTGACTCGCCCACATCGGCCATCTCGCTGACTCACCCACATCGGCCATCTCGCTGACCCGCCCACATCGGCCATCTCACTGACCCGCCCACATCGCCCATCTCGCTGACTCACCCACATCGGCCATCTCACTGACCCGCCCACATCGGCCATCTCGCCGGCCCGCCCACATCGGCCATCTCACTGACTCACCCACATCGGCCATCTCGCTGACTGACCCACGTCGGCCATCTCACTGACTCACCCACATCGGTCATCTCGCTGACTCGCCCACATCGGCCATCTCACTGACTCACCCACATGGGCCATCTCGCTGACCCGCCCACATCGGCCATCTCACTGACTCACCCACATCGGTCATCTCGCTGACTCGCCCACGTCGGCCATCTCGCTGACTCGCCCACGTCGGCCATCTCGCTGACTCGCCCACGTCGGCCATCTCACTGACCCGCCCACATCGGCCATCTCGCCGGCCCATCCACATCGGCCATCTCACTGACTCACCCACATCGGTCATCTCGCTGACTCACCCACATCGGCCATCTCGCTGACTCGCCCACATCGGCCATCTCGCTGACTCGCCCACGTCGGCCATCTCGCTGACTCGCCCACGTCGGCCATCTCGCTGACTCGCCCACGTCGGCCATCTCACTGACTCACCCACATCGGCCATCTCACTGACGGCGAACACAGGCTCAAAATCATAGAATCCCTACAGTGCCCAAGGAGGCCTTTCGGCCCATCAGGTCTGCGCCAACCCTCCGAAAGAGCACCTTAACCAAGTCCACTCCCCAATCCTCTCCCAATAACCCCTTAATCGAACTTACACACTTTTGGACACTAAGGGGCAATTTTACTTCGCCAATCCACCTAACCTGCACATCATTTGGACTGTGGGATGAAACCGGAGCACCCGGAGGAAACCCACGCCCACACGGGGAGAACGTGCAAACTCCACACAGACAGTGACCCATGCCGGGAATCGAACCTGGGACCCTGGCGCTGTGAGGCAGCAGTGCTAACCGCCATTCCACCCGTATTATCAGGAAATCCTCATTTTGAGGGGGAAATTTTGCCCATTAAATCGAAACCCTGTCTGCTTCTTAAATACATAGAAAAGTAGCATAAAAATAGGCCATTCAGCCCAACCTCTCCATGTCCATATTTATGCTGAACTTTCGCTTTCCCCCATGCTTCTGTTATGTGACTATCAGAATAGCCCTAAATTACCTACTCCTCATATCCTTTTTGGCTTCACCTTCAGTCCATTTTTACGATTCATCTCAACGGGTTACACCAGGGGTGGGCAAACTTTTCTGTGCAAGGGCCACATTCAGAAATTCACAATTTTAAAGTGCCGCATAGTATATTAAGTAAAATAATTAATATTTAAAATAGCCAAAATAAAAGGTTTTTAAAGAAAAAAAAAGCAATTAATTTTTATTAATTAATATTTTAAAGTAGAAACTTTACATGAAACACATTTATTTGAAAAACAAAGTAACTCAGTTTAAAGAAAAAAAAGCAATTAATTTTAATTAATTAATATTTTAAAGTAGAAACTTCACATGAAACACATGTTGTGCCGAGCAATGATCACCCTACTCAAGTCAACGTACCCACCCTATACCAGTAACCCAACAGCCCCCCCATTAACCTTAATTTTTATGACTTGATCTTGGTGGGCCGCATGAAGACGTTTGGCGGGCCGCATGCGGCCCGCGGGCCGTAGTTTGCCCACCCCTGGGTTACACATTCTCACCACACTCTGGGTAGAAAAGTTTCTTCCTGTTTGATTTTTGGATTATCTGATGTCGATGGTCTTTGGTTTATCTCTCTCTACAAGTGGTAGCACTTTCTCTTTTTTTTTATAAATTTAGAGTACCCAATTATTTTTTCCAATTAAGGGGCAATTTAGAATGGCCAATCCACCTATCCTGCACATCTTTTGGGTTGTGGGGGTGAAACCCACGCAAACACGGGGAGAATGTGCAAACTCCACACGGACAGTGACCCAGGGCCGGGATTCGAACCCAGGTCCTCAGCGCCGTAGGCAGCAATGCTAACCACTGTGCCACCGTGCTGCCCTGGTAGCACTTTCTCTACATCTATTCGACCAAAACCTTCCACATATTTACAAATCTCGTCCACATCCTCTCTCCTGCATGTTCTTCCTTTCCTGACAGGCATAAGTTCTAGTATAGCATGGAGACAAATACACACAATACAAGGGAGAAAGCTATGCTTCAGTCAGCCTTTGCTGGACCCCACCTGGTGAACGTTATTCGTTTTTGGTCACCCCACATCAGGGAGGATTTATTGGCCTTGCAGGAAGTGCAATGATGATTCACCAGGATTAGGCTGAATGAGGGTTTAGGTGGTTAAATTATGAAGACATGTTGCACGGGCTAGAATATAGCTTGTGTCCCTTTGAATATGGAAGATAGGATTGAGGTGTTTAAAATGTTTAAAGGCTTTTGTCCGGTCGGAACCATTGGTTCCAGTGGGGGAACCAAGAACAAGGGACACAAGCGTAATATTAAAGCTGGGTCAATCGGAATGAAATCCGGGAGCACTTTTTCACACAGGACAAAGTAAGAAATCTGGAACTCTTCCTCCTCATGGTTATAGATGCTGGGGCAGGAGGAGCTTTCAAGACTCAATTAGGTAAATTCTCGTTTGGCAAGGACACCTAGCGATCTGGAGCTGGGGTTGAGGCACTGATCAACTCTTGAATTCAGAGCCGATCGAGGAGCTAATTGTCTATTTGTACTCCCTTCCGTCCTCCCTCAAGATGTTAGTGACCATGGCCCTCAATTGGATTGGTTCATGATTATGCTTGGCAAAGTACTGCAGTGTCTTAGCTCCTCGACCTGCTCTGCCATTCAATGGTTGATCAGTGCCTCAACCCCAGCTCCAGATTGCAGTGCCTTCTGTAGTAAACTCTCGCCCTCTTACTGCCTGCCATCAGGCATACTGGAAGGTTTTCCAGCCTGATAATCAGTCTGCTGGGCTGGATTACAAATGCACCTTCCGTGACCATCAAGTCCAGAAGTAGGACTTGAGCCATGAGCTTCTGGTGCAGAGCTAGGGACTCGACCACGGCACCACAAGACTGCCCCACTGATACACGCCCCCGCTCCCCCACACCCCCAATCCAATTTCCCTGGAATGGCTGAAAGCAGAGGGTTCTATTTTGGAAAACAAACTCTGAGAAATTTCTCGATGACCCCCCACCCCCCTCTCCACCAGAGATGATCAAGCAAGCTCCAGATGCCCACGGAGGGCGACTTAATGCCCAATGATTTATCTACTTCCTATGCGAGCAACCTACAGATAGGGATAAAATGAGAACCATTAACAGCATCTCAGCGGAGATAGGCTGAGCAAGAGAATGACAACAATTTGCTTCAAAGGAATGTGAGCCAGTAAATCTTAAGAGAAGTTTCGTAGGGTGGTTATGTTACTGGAGTAGAGGTCCAGAGGCCTGGACTAATGTGCTGGGGGCACAAGTTCAAATCCCACCATGGCAACTGGGAAATTTAAATCCAGTTAATTAAATAAATCTGGAATAAAATATGAGTCTCAGTAATGATGATCATGAGACTCCCAGGTTGTCATAAAATCTCATCTGGTTGACTGGTGCCCTTTAGGGAAGGAAATCCTCTGCCTTGACTCAGTCTGGGTGACTATCTGTGACTCCAGACCCACCATGTTATGTGTGGTGCGTAAAAAATAATTTCTGGCCTCAAACCTTTTATTTACCCCAGATGATCTCAGAGGTCACATGACTATGGCAAGCCACAAGGCGAACATTGTCCAAAGGCATCTTTTCAAGCACACAGCAATGTCTCTTCACTGCCCTCTGAAATGGCCTCGCAGGCCACGCAGTCGCATCTCACGGCTACAGAAATTTACACCAAACGGGCTTCAACGGCTCAAGAAGGCGGCTCGCCACCACCTTCGCAAGGGCAATTAGGGATGGGCAATCATTGCTGGCTCAGCCGATGACACTCACATCCCATGGATGAATTTTTAAAAATGATTTGTTCTTTCCTGGTTTTCAGTTGCTACTTGGAGTGATGACAACGGTTCACAGTTCAAGCGCATGCGATTCCCAATCATGGTACAATCCTCACGTAGATTAGACTTCGCTGGGCGGCACGGCGGCACAGTGGTTAGCACTGCTGCCTCATGGCACCGAGGACTCGAGTTCAATCCTGGCCCCGGGTCACTGTCCATGTGGAGTTTGCACATTCTCCCCGTGTCTGCGTGGGTCTCGCCCCCCCTACAACCCAAAACGATGTGCAGGGTAGGTGGATTAGCCACGCTAAATTTACCCTTAATTGTGAAAAAAAAGAATTGGTACTCAAAATGTTTTTTTTTAATTAGACTTTGCTGTTTTCTTCAAGAGGGCCAGAGAGAAACAGATGGAGAGGAGTGGGAAAACAGAATTGAAGGAGAGAGAGAGAGAGATACCAAAGTGATGAAAGAGGAAGAGAGCAGAGAGAGAGAAACTGGCAAAGGAGAAAAGACACAGGAGCGAAGATGACGTGATCTTGGCAAACAATCAACATCCAGATCTAATGGGCCTCGAGAGGTTATGGGAAGCCTGTTTAGTGGGACTTGGCCCCAGACAGATTTGAAGATCATTGCCCTGGATTGCGGAATGTCATGAACCCAGGTGGCCAGTTTATATAGAAAGCATGAGGTCGCAGTTGTTCAAGCATCAGTAATGTGACTGCAACCGGACACTCAGCATAGCAACACATCACATCAGCTGAAAATTATTGGTGGGAGGAAGGGGGGGGGGCTTTCCATTTGTCTTCCTGAAGCTAATTAAAGCAAGTTAATGTCCCTTGATGATAATGCAAAAATTCAGTGGGTAGGAAAAGTCTCAGGCTTCATTAGGGACTCGTACACAAGTACTCTGATGAAAGAGATGGAATTTGAATGGTGCTGGGGCTTAATAAGCACATGACACTGTCACTGGGGTGATCCGAGCTGTCTCTGGCTGACAGGGGCAGCACGGTAGCATAGTGATTAGCACAATTGCTTCACAGCTCCAGGGTCCCAGGTTCGATTCCCGGCATGGGTCACTGTCTGTGAGGAGTCTGCACATTCTCTCCGTGTGTGCTTGGGTTTCCTCCGGGTGTTCCCGTTTCCTCCCACTGTCCAAAGATGTGCGGGTTAGGTGGATTGGCCATGCTAAATTGCCCTTAGTGTCCAAAAAAGGTTAAGTGGGGTTACTGGGTTACAGGGATAGGGTGGAAGTGTGGGCTGGGGTAGGGTGCACTTTCCAAGGGCTGGTGCGCACTCGATGGGCCAAATGGCCTCCTTCTGCACTGTAAAATTCTAAGATGACAAACCGATTTAGCATTCGTGAACTTTGTGTGTTGGTGTTTTTAATGTGCGTTGCGTCTGCATCCTGTTGGCTGCGACTGATGCCTTCGCACTTGGCCATGCGACAGGTCCCTGACCCACACATAATGCCGTGGAGCCAGTACACGCTACAACTGAGGTGCTTTGTTCCCAGCACCAGAATAAAGCAGATAGGCAAGAATGGAACCCAGGTGAGGTTAGCACTCTGCTAGGACTCCACTCCCTGCTGCCTTATCGAAGCCGCCTTGGCAGAAATGATGCCAGATCAATAATGAGATCAGTCTGTGCGGAATAAACAGAGTGTTGTGGGCACATCTCTCTCCCTCTTTCAACAATTCTATAATTGTAGATTCCCCATTCTGATCTTGTACATATATATCTTCATACATTACTCAAGGTGGGTTATTGGACCAGTAGGATTGTGAGAGCTCCCTCAGAAATGGCCCAGGCAATCCCTAATTTGTAACTTTCTGTCACCAAGATGCTTGATGGGGCCAAAGACGTCAACATGTACAAACAGAGGGAGGGAGAGATGTGGATAGGCCGATAGATGAAACAAATGGTAGATTCCCATTATTAAGCAGGTGTAGGGTCTGGTAGTCGAGTGGCTTTGTCACCTGGGAAATGTCAAATCAAATCCCACCATGGAAATTTGAATACAAATTTCTTTCAATCTGAAAATGAGAAAAAGTGACACCAGTTTTGCGATATAAACCCAAATGGTTCCTGTCCTTTAGGGAAGGAAAACGGCAGTCTTTATACAGTCTGGCCTTTGGAACCTTAGAAAAGCTACAGCACAGAAAGAGGCCATTCGTTTCATTGTGTCTGCACGGGCCAAAATATATACATATTTCTGACATTCTTTTCTTTAAATGCAAATTTTCAAATCGCCACAGTGGAATTGGAATTCCCATTATTAGTTCAGGCTTCTGGGTAATGAGGTTAGCAGCACAACAACTAACACTACTGCACCCATTGAACAAATGGAGGAATGAAGAGACAAAAGATTGTAGAGGTGAATGTAGATTACAGAGACTCAACCAGATGGAGATATGGAGACAGGTGAGAGACAAAGGACTTCAGAAAGACTGGGAAATGGATTAGGGGGCTACCAATAGATGGAGTTACAGAGATACAGTTAGACAGTGATATAAAGATACAGAGGCAGATGCTAGTGAAGGGAAACACCAAAAGATAGATGTGGAATTATACAGACAGGGATAAATTGGATTGGATTGTAGAATTGGATGAAAATAGTTGAAGGTGGAAGGAAAACTCATGGGGCGGGATTCTTCCGCAATCGGCGGGATGGCCCGATGCTGGCGCCAAGAATGGCGCAAACCGCTCCGGCGTTAAGCCACCCAGAAGTTGCGGAATCCTCCGCACTTCCGGGGGCTAGGCCGGCGCCGGAGGGGTTGGCACCTCACCAACCAGCGCCAAAGGGCCGCCGTGGTCCCGCGCATGTGCAGAACCGCCGGCATGTTCTTGCGCATGCACAGGGTGTTTCTTCTCCGCGCCAGTCATGGCGGAGACCTACAGAGGCCGGCACGGAGGGAAAGAGTGCCCCCACAGCACAGGGCCGCCTGCAAATCGGTGGGCCCCGATCAGGGGCCAGGCCACCGTGGGGGCCCCCCCACGGAGCCGGATCCTCCCGCGCCCCCCAGAGAACTCCGGTAATCAGAGTTTCATGTCCATTTCACGCTGGCGGGACTGACCGAAAACGGGTGGCCACTCGGCTCATCAGGGCCCGGAAAATTGCCGCGGGGGCCACTGCCAACGGCCGCCGACCGGCGGGGCGTGATTCCCACCCGAAAACTGGCGCTGGAGAATTCGGCAGCCGGCGTCGGAGCAGCAGGGATTCATGCCGACCCTGGAGATTCTCGTGCCCATGCTTTTCAGAGACAGAATATGGAAATGGATATGGGGCTGAATTCTCCAACCCCCCGCAGGGTCGGGGAATCGCCCGGGGCCGGAGTAAATCCCGCCCCCACCGTGGCCGGAATTCTCCGCCACCCTGGAATCGGCGGGCGCGGGAATCGCGCCCCGGCGTTTGGCGGGCCCCCCGCGCCGATCGGCGGGCCCCCCACGGTGATTCTCCGGCCCGCGATGGGCTGAAGTCCCGCCGCTGTCAGGCATCTCCCGCCGACGTTGTTTAAACCGCCTATTTGCCGGCGGGATTGGCTGCGCGAGCGGGCCCTGGGGTCCTGGGGAGGGCGCGGGGCGATCAGACCCCGGGGGGTGCCCCCACGGTGGTCTGGCCCGCGGTCTGGGCCCACCAATCGCCGGGCGGGTCTGTGCCGTGGGGGCACTCTTTTTCTTCCGCCGCCGCCACAGCCTCCACCATGGCGGAGGTGGAAGAGACCCCCTTCCACCGCGCATGCGCCGATGGTGACATCAGCAGCCGCTGATGCTCCGGCGCATGCGTGGACTCATGCCGAACGGCGAAGGTCTTTCGGCCAGCCCCGACGCCGGCCAGCGTGGCGCCAAAGGCCGTTGGCTCCAGTCGGCGGAGCGGGAGCCACTCCGGTGTGGGCCTAGCCCCTAAAGGTGCGGAGAATTCCGCACCTTTGGGGAGGCCCGACGCCGGAGTGGTTGGCGCCACTCCGCTACGGCGGGACCCCCCTCCCCGCCGGGTAGGGGAGAATTTCGCCCATGGATAGTGAATGAAGAAGGATCCATGTAAACAAGTTGGATAATGGGGCTGATTTTCCAGGGTTTAGCTCCTAAGTAGTGTGTGAATAACGGTTGTTGTGCCCAGGGAAATTGGATGTTAATCCTGTCTCCCACCTCCACTCAGTGTTTGAGTAGTAAAGCCAGTGAAGCTACTGCACTGTGTTTCTGGCAACTGCACAGAAATGCAAATGTATGTGGGGTGGGCGGCACGGTGGCACAGTGATTAGCACTGTTGCCTCACAGCATCAGGGATTCGGGTTTGATTCCAACCTTGGGTGAAGTTTGTGTGAAGTTTGCACCTTCTCCCCGTGTCTGCATGGGTTTCCTCCGGGTACTCCGGTTTCGTCCCACTGAGCAACGATGTGCAAGTTCGGTGGATTGGTCACCCTAAACAAATTGCCCATTAGTGTCCAAGGGTGTGCAGTTCAGGTGGGGTTGCAGGGATAGGGCGGGGGTGTGGGTGTGGGTGTGTGGGTGTGTGCTCTTTCAGGGGGTCAGTGCAGACTTAATAGGCTGAATGGCGTCCTCCTGCACTATGGATTCTATTCTATGAATGCTTCTCCACAAAGATATCCTGTAAAAATACTCGGTGCAGGTGAGGAGCAATCGGGTGCTCCGGTTTCCTCCCACAAGTCCCGAAAGACGTGCTTGTTAGGTGAATTGGACATTCTGAATTCTCCCTCTGTGTACCCGAACAGGCGCCAGAGTGTGGCGACTAGGGGCTTTTCACAGTAACTTAATTGCAGTGTTACTGTAAGCGGACTTGTGACACTAATAAAGATTATTATTATTATGTTAATTTCCTTTCAGCCTTTGATTCTGGAGAATCATGGAACAGCTGAGCTGGCAATTCTTTGATTGCGATTGACCATCAGCAGCGGCATCGACGTGCCACTGCAGGCGACCAGGGTCACAGATGGTGGAACCTCGCACGTGATACTCCCGGCCATGGGTATTCCAGCGTAGGAGTTAGTACCTCCAGATGTCAGAGGTCCAGCGCCAGAGAAGACTATCTGTCCTGGGGACGATTGACTACCTGTGCCAGGGGATTCAAACATTGCCATCGCATGGATTGGGAGGTCACCCATTGCCTTGTGGCCCTGATAGTTACCGCCGCTCTGAATTTCTTTGCCAATGGCTCGTTTCAAGGCTGCATGGGTGACCTGTGTGGAATATCCCAGTCAGCACTACACGAGTGCATAAGGCAGGTAACAGATGCGCTATTTGTGAGTGCCCACATGTACGTCAACTTGGACCGGGATCGAGTGAGCCAGGGTGCCAGGCAATGGTCTTCACCCACATAGTTGGCATGCCCCAGGTGCAGGGTATCATCGGCTGCACTCACGTGGATCTCCCCATGACGTATGGGGAGCTATTTATAACCATCAGGGATTCCATTCCTTAAATGCCCAGATCATCCACGACCAGTGTTGGTCTTGTTGCGTTGGAGTTATGGCACCATCTCCTTGGACAGAAGGTGATGGGACTCCAAGGAGGGATATTGTCATCCCTTCCTGATGCTGGTGACTCTGCCTTTGTAGCTTCAGGAGCTCTGGGACGACCAGATCCAGGGGTACATCATCGGCCAGGGGCTCAGCAGAGTCCTGGGCTCCAGCATCCCTCCGAGTACCCGATCCCTGGGAAGGTCCTTCAGCAGCCTGCGGTGGATCTTCAGCTGTGCGCTGCTCATAAGTGACTGACCCAGACGACTGCCTACTAGGTAATCCCACCGAGGTGTGAGTATCTACACTGGTGGAGGGTATAGGTGATGCCTCCTCAATACTTATCTCCAAGATGTCTCCCTCGGAGATGCTCTGGTCTGCTGTCTCCAAAGGGCATGAGGATGGTCCAAGCTATCGACTGATTGACCTGCAAGGGAAGCGAGATGGCATTAGTGCATCATGGGGGATGAATGATGGGAGACAGTTACCTCATGTGAGGTTTGCACTGTGGCTGCCTATCTTGAGGGTTCTCACTTTTGTCTGCTGCCCCCAGCTCGCCCTCTGCACAGATGTGACCCTGCTCTTCGCCTGCCCTGCTCAAGGGTTCTCACCTCATAGGGTGTTAGGCTTCTCAGCTTGGGTGTGATTCCCGCAGGCTATGCCCGCTCACGCCGGCTGTGCTTGGGTTTGCCCGACAATGAGGGAGATGGGGTAAATTTAGCCGGGTCAAATGCGGCTGAAGGCTGGTGTGAGTGGGAGTGGCAGTGTGAATCTGCGACTATCTGCTGGGGGGGCCATGGGGAGTGGGAGAGATGGGGGTGGGGGGGCCATGGGGAGTGGGGGAGATGGGGATGGGGGGCCATGGGGAGTGGGGGAGATGGGGGTGGGGGGGGCCATGGGGGGTGGGGGAGGTAGGGGTGGGGGGGCCATGGGGAGTGGGGGAGATGGGGGTGGGGGGCCATGGGGAGTGGGGGAGATGGGGGTGGGGGGGCCATGGGGAGTGGGGGAGGTAGGGGTGGGGGGGCCATGGGGAGTGGGGGAGATGGGGGTGGGAGGCCATGGGGAGTGGGGGAGATGGGGGTGGGGGTGCCATGGGGAGTGGGGGAGATGGGGGTGGGGGGGCCATGGGGAGATGGGGGTGGGGGCCATGGGGAGTGCAGGAGATGGGGTGGGGGGGCCATGGGGAGTGGGGGAGATGGGGGTGGGGGGCCATGGGGAGTGGGGGTGGGGGGCCATGAGGAGATGGGGGTGGGGGGCCATGACAAGTGTGGGGAATCTGTGAGGTGGCTGGGAGAGAGATCACCGTGGTGGTGTGATGGATGTGTGTAGGGGTATAGCGGAAGACATTAGGAGGCAGATCTACCCTGGCAGCACCAAGTAGTTCATTTATCTTCTTCCAGCACTGCTCTTATGGAACAAACTGGCACTCACTGCCACGGCCACAGCCTCCCAGGGGCTGACCTTGGTTGATGGGGTTTGGTGAGGGATCCCTCCATGAATCATGGTGCTGTCTTTCTCACAGCCATCCCCCCGAATGGACTTGGAACAATGGTTGCGGAGTGCTGGGAGGCATTAAAAAATTTAAAAGGAGCGCTCCACTGATTACAGAGATTAGGTTTTCCCGGGGCGAGCGTTTCAGAGGCAAGCCGCCTCTTTGTTAAATTGGCTGAAAATTCCTGGGTTTCCGCCGTCGGCACCAGCAGGATTCTCCCCAATTTTCTCACCAGGACCAAACGATGAAAAAATATGGTACGATTCCACCCAAAGTGTCATTATTCGCAGGAGAAGCGGTGCGCTTCCTGTCAGCCCCAGCATTGCGATCTGGACCACCATTTTCGGGCACTTAGAAGAATTAAATTTTCCCCACATGAAAAACAGCGCACCTGATTCGCCTGTTCCTACGGGACAAACTCGTCCAGAACCGCTGCAAGCGAGAGAAGACAAGCAGTGGGATGCCCCAGCTGAGGATCCCAACTCCTCACGAAGAGAGAGCCATGGAGCTCGCAGCGGAGGAGCGGGCCCCCACCTGCCCTCCATCCTCCAGATTCTCAGCAGCCTTTTCCTTGACCCCCCTCCTGAACATCCTTCTCATCCGAGGACACATGCCACTCCTTGAGATTGTCCTCAGGAAGGTCATCGCCCTGCTGCAGAGGCAGATTGTGTAGCACACAGCAGACCACGACAATGCAGGAGACCCTCTGGGGGCTGTACTGGAGGGCCCGTCCACCCAACTGGTCACGGCAGCGGAACCACATCCGTAGGAGGTCGATGCACCGCTCGTGAGACTCATGGCCTCTGCTGCGGTCTCTGGCCTCTGCACTGGCATCATCAGCCAAGACCTGAGAGGATATTCCTAATGGCAAGGGTCTACTGGGCAGTGATGTCCGCCTTGCGGATCATGGGTCCAAGCTGTCAGGTATTAGGGTCCAAACAAGTGCCTCTTAACCCGTACAACCAAGCGTTTCATCCTGAACCCTGAGTATTTATCCCATTCCTGGATATTGAACACTTTTGGGGTTCAATAAATTAAAGTAAATTAAACTCATTAAGAGATAAAACAAAAGAGGCCACTCCTTAAAGGGGCACTGACCAAACAGAAACAAAGATCAACTGGAACTTAAAACCTCAAACCACATGGTGACTAAAAGGGTCCATAAGGCACTCCAGACACTACGGTGCCCACCAGGCATGTAAGGCTGTAATGGTGCCAGTGGACACCACATGCTCCCTCTTCAGGGATACCCAGCCTTCCTGTACATTGAGACTGCAGACAAACTTGATAAGGGCTAACACTTGATGGGCAATTCGTTTGATCACCAAGGCCGGGATTCTCCAATCCCGTGGCCAAGTTCCGATGCGGTGTGAAAAGCAGCGCCAACCACTCCGGCGTCAACGGTCCCCGATATTGAGGAATGCTCCCCTTCCAAGGGGGCTAGGTCGGCGCCGGAGTTGTCCCCGCAGCTCCAGCCGGCGCAGAACGCCGGCGCGAGTTCGCGCTCGCCGGCCCCCGGGCAATATGGCGGAGCCCTACAGGGGCCCAGTGCAGAGGAACATAGGTCCCCACGGAACCAGCCAGCCCGCTAATCGGCAGGCCCCAATCGCGGGCCAGGCCACAGTGCCCCCCCCCCCCCCGCGGGGTCAGATCCCACTGTACCCCCTCCAGGATGGCCCCCACAGACTCACCCTCCAGGTCCCGCCGTGTGGGACCTGAGTAACCCACGCCGGCGGGACTCAGCCAAACTCGACGGCCACTCTGCCCATCAGGGCCCGAGAATCACCGAGGGGGGCCGCTTTCAACAGCCCCCGACCGGCGCGGCGGGAATCCAGCGGGCGCCCGGGAATCGGCGTCGGAGAATAGGGAAGCGGCGTCAGGTGGCGAAGCTCAATCTTCACGTCCCCCCGGGGATTCTCTGACCCGGCGCGGGGTCGGAGAATCACTGCCCATGAGTCTCAGGAATGTTTATAGGGGGGCAGCATGATGGCGCAGTGGATAACAGTGCGGCATCACGGCGCCGAGGTCCCAGGTTCGATTCTGGGTCACTGTCCATGTGGAGCTTGCTCATTCTCCCTGTGTTTGCCTGGGTTTCGTCCCCACAACCCAAAAGATATGTAGGTAAGTGGATTGGCCACACTAAATTGCCTTTTAATTGGAAAAAATGAACTGGGTATGCTAAATTTATTTTAAAAAGGAATATTTAGAGGGCACAATTGCTTTCTGCTTCAGGGTTAGGCACCCTTTCACTCAGGCTCCATCTTTCTGAAGTCGCATTGCTGTCATGTTACTTTAGCTTCCTGGACCCCCGCTCCAGAGTTTGTGCCCCCCTCCCAGGCTGGCCACCATGTTGCCTTCTCATTTGGGTTCTCATCGGCCTAGTCCATTAGGCGAATCTGCTTTACTCCCATCACACTCCACACCCCGCACCCCATGTGATCCGCCCCACAACCCAATGTCACAGACAGCAGACTAACACAGCTCGAAAAGCACATTTAAACAACACAGACAACAGACTTCAGGACCCACACCACACACCCTTCCCCCTCCCCCCACCCCTGGACACCCCCCACCCCCACCCCACCCCCGCTTCTCCGGAGCTGGTCAGCGGGCTCTCTCCTCTTGGGTAGCCTGGCGCTTAGTGGAGACAAAGGTGTTCACCTCCATCCTCCCTCTCTCGCCTGGTTCCCATCTAAAAAACGCAACAGTAATCCACAGAGGCATGATAGCATGCCCGGTGGATGGGTAAATGCGAAACGGGGGCGCTGACAATGCGACATTAACCTTGCTAAGTACATGTTAATGTATTCTAATTCATGCAAATCAGGTTCCCGCACATCCGGGGCTGTGGAGGGCCCGGGAGGATCGCAATCAGAAATCCCACCGCGCAAATCCCATTTCTGGCCTCTTGTGCGATTTACCGGCCATGACAGGATCTGCACCCACTGCTATCGTGGCCCATAAATCCCACCCGAGGGAAGCACGGTGGCGCAGTGGGTTAGCCCTGCAGCCTCACGGCGCCGAGGTCCCAGGTTCGATCCCAGCTCTGGGTCACTGTCTGTGTGGAGTTTGCACATTCTCCCCGTGTTTGCGTGGGTTTCACCCCCACAACCCAAAGATGTGCAGGGTAGGTGGATTGGCCACGCTAAATTGCCCCTTAATTGGAAAAAATGAATTGGATACTCTAAATTTAAAAAAAATAATAAATCCCACCCGATGTATCTTAAAGACGGATTGTAGTTTGAAAAAGAAGAATGCTAAAGAAGGCAAAAAGCAAACATGAGGTTGGAGTTCGGCGTGGTCGCTCCACACCAACGCTGGTCTGAAGGAACGTATGGCCCATTTTCCCGTGTTGTAACATTCAGGAAAAGCCATAAATATTTGAAAATATGACCTGCGGAAAATACACGAAGGATCAGCGTAAAGCATTTGCAACACATTTTAAGCGGTTTGTGCAGATGTAAGGTCTCTTCTGGGGGATTCTGCAATGATAATGAAGGCAGAAAGGGTAAACAGAGAGCTATTGATTGAAAATTGACCCTGATAATTGGTTCAGATTAGTCATCATCAATCACTTTACATACAGGTAGCCTTTCATATAAATGCTTCACTCGTCCATCAGACTGCAATTATCTATGGTGATATTGTATTTGTGTTCCTTCTGAATACTCATTTGAACCGTTCAAGAGCGATGGTCCTACGTGGATTACAGTAGGCTTCACGATTTCTGCGAGGCTTGGAAACCCCAATGAAATTTAAACTGTAAACCACACTGTAGCGAACAAAGGTGGGAGTTTATTTTATTTATTTGTTATGCAGGTCATACCCCTATCTATCAACAAATCCCTGGTGGCTCCAGTAAATCTCCAGCTAGATCCTTCGCACCTCAAGGAGGGAAATGTGCATCCAAACCCCTGGCAGTTCATGTTCTCTGGACTAATGGAATTGACATGGACTTGGGTCACCCTTTGGAGCTCAGACATTCGATCCACTGGCCAAATTGCTCTCAATGCACATTCATGGCTTCCTGAGATCTATTTGACTTCCTTCTGTTATCTTCACACAGTTGCTGATTGCTGCTTGGGTAATGGCATCATCAATCTGATCATAGAGAGAGAAGCGTCCAATCATAGCAGGCTCCTCGAAAGATGCCTGGGGCTACAAGACTGAGAAAGTGTGTTCGCAATCTTTTATTCATTGAAGAGCATCCCAAATTCAAGTGAAAGAGAGAAAGAGGGAAAGAGAGAGAGAGAGGACTGAAGGCTGAAGGACTGTTTCGGTCAGCAGATTCAAATGTCATTTCCTGAAGAATTTGATCTCCAAAGCCTTGTTTGTATCTCACTGTGGGATGATACGATCCAGATATTGATCTGAACAGACTGAAGCTGCCTCATTGAAGCAGAATTTTAGCACCAAGTTCTGTAATAAAGGGAAGATTCTTGAGAGCAAAATGTGAATCTGTTTCAGTTGAAATGTGGTAATATTTAACCAATCAACACATTTGTTCTTTTTTGTAAAGGGATTTATTATATGGGTGGAATGGGCCATTCAGGAGAGGCATTTCAGACTTTGGGGGATGAAGATGGAGCTGATAATCAAATTGCAGTTCTGTAATAAGCCACATGCACCTCAAAACGAGAAACTGAAATATGGGAGACTAAATTAGTGAACTAGTGAAAATGGGCAAGACGATTGCATAATGTGATTACCCTGAGCCCATCCAGTGGAGCACACAAAGAGTAGTATTTTAACTTGAAACAAAAAGTGCTGGAAATACTCAGCAGGTCAGACAACGGGTGCGATTTAGCGCCCTTGTCACGCTCAACTTGGTGTCGGGACGAGGATGTTGAGTCTCGCGTGAGGCCTCCAGGGAGATTTGTGATGCTCTAAACATCTTGCAAGATTTAACGGAATCTCACGAGATGTCACAATCTGGATCCTGCCTTCACTGGGCATGATCTAGATCAGCATATTTAAATGAACCATTAGGCTCATTTGAATATGCGTTTGTCGAATTCTCCTGGTGCCCGGGACGTAATGGCTGCGCCTGGGGTACGTTGCCAGGGCGCCATCTAGTACTGGTCCACACAAACCTGAATCAGTCATAATGGCAGCTGGATGGGTCCCCCAGGCCATTAGGAACACCTGGGTTGTTGGGGACAGGGCAGGGTGGCACCCTGGCACTCCCTCTGGCACCCAGGAACCCTGTCAGTGCCACTCTTACCAGGTGGGGGTTGAGGGGGTGCTTCCGAGGGCCTTGCCAGTGTTGGGGATTGGGGTCAAAAGTGGGGGAGGGCTGATAGTGTGGAGGGGGGTGGTGGGGGGGGGGGGGGGGGGGAGATCAGGCAGCCTTCCAAAATGGTGCCTCAATCTGCGAGGAGCCTTTCACCCAACATCTGTGAAGGGAAACAGCGGCCAGGATTTTCCAGCCCTTCCGGTCCCGCCAAAGGCCATGACCCCTGTGGCGGAGCGGGTGAGCGACACCAGGTGTCATAGTCATCAGTGGGACCATAAGATGCCACCAATGGTTAGTGGGGAGCAGTCTCCACTGCCGGAAAGCATGTTGCATTGGGGGGCGGCTGGAAAACCATGCCCAGAGATAGTGGGCAAGAGTCAACCGGAAGAAATCTATGTCTGGTCTTGGGTGCATTTAGCAGAGTGTTTCTCGCCAGCTGCAGTGCCGAGATATACCCTGTGATTCGCTGGCACTTTATCACTTTTTGTGGCCTCAAGGACTGTCTCTCCGCCGAGACCGCACTAACATTTCCTGCTGGCCAGCTTCAGCCTGCCGTAAGGAAAGGCTCCTCGCAGATCGGGACGGTATTTTGGAAGGCTGCCCAGTCTTCCCCTCCCCCACATTTCCCTTTCAGGCCCCCCCAGATTTTGGACCCTCTCCCCTCCTCCCCCCAACCTTGGGGAAGCCCCCGAAACACCCCCTCACCCTCCCCTCCACCTGGTAAAGCCCCCTCGGGCCGGATCTCTGGCAGCGCCAACCTGGCACCCAGGCGGCCTGGCACCCTGGCAACACCACTGTCAGCCTGGCACTGCCACCCTGGCACACTGGCTGTGCCAAGGTGACACTGCCAGGGTGTCCAGGTGGCACTGGCAGGGTGCCAGAGGCGGTGCCAGGGTGCCACTCTGCCCTGTCCCTGACCACCCGGGGGTCTGAAATGGCCTGGGAAACCCCCCTCCCCACCAGAATCCATACAGTGCAGAAGGAGGCCATTCGGCCCACCACGTCCGCACCAGCCCAGCGAAAGAACACCTTACTGAGGTCCAATTCCCCCGCCCAACCTTGTAACCCCACCTAACCTGCACCTCTTTGGACAGCATTTTGGAGTCAACAATGCCAAATTTAGCGGTGGGAAAGCTCAATGTGTTAAATTCAGCTCAGACTTTTTCAGGGGGCCATGGCAGCTGCCTTGAAATGTGGCTCCTACACCCATGTCCAGAACCCGCTTTTTTGAAACGGGTTAATCCAAGTGACGTTGCTTTTTGCCTTGCTTTTTCAGACTCCACAGCAACCTGACCCGCAGTCCTCCTCTTGCACCTTACTCTGGTTACTCTGCGGTTACTCTGTCCTTCTTCCTACAAGTTGGGGGGAAAAAATCTGTCCCGAATCCAACATACCTGAATTTCAGGTACAAAACGGTAGCATTGTGGATAGCACAATTGCTTCACAGCTCCAGGGTCCCAGGTTCGATTCCGGCTTCGGTCACTGTCTGTGCGGAGTCTGCACATCCTCCCCGTGTCTGCGTGGGTTTCCTCCGGGTGCTCCGGTTTCCTCCCACAGTCCAAAGATGTGCAGGTTAGGTGGATTGGCCATGATAAATTGCCCTTAGTGTCCAAAATTGTCCTTAGTGTTGGATGGGGTTACTGGGTTATGGGGATAGGGTTAACCTTGGGTAGGGTGCTCTTTCCAGGAGCCGGTGCAGACTCGATGGGCCGAATGGCCTCCTTCTGCACTGTAAATTCTATGTAAAAATACCTGAAATTTTTCCAGTTCAGTTCATTTTCGGTCTGTGGTCATCCTATAATTCTACATTCTTACTTCTGACAAAATGTCCCACCTAAACCTTAAACCGTCTCGTCTTTTTATAGCGTTAGGCCTTAAATGAAGTGCTACTCATCGATACAATACAGAAGGGAAGAAAGAACTTGGTATTTATATTCAGCTTTACATGAACTCAGAATATCCCAAAGCACTTTACAGCTAACAGAATACTTATTTTCTAATCACAGTTGTAATGTAGGAATCGTGGTAGCCAATTTGCACGTGGGAAGGTTCCACAAACAGCACTAAAACGTGTGAAACGCTGGGCTCAGTACAACCATTTATTAGGTGCTATGAGCGCCTTTACGCTTTCAGACTGGTGGCTGCAGCACATGTGCACATTTCTGACGTGAGCGCCCCATATTCCATCTTGGTAAAGGCTTTAGGGAGTGCGTCATTATTAGAGAGCTGACAAATCGTGATGACCTGGTTTGACATCAACACCTCCATCTTGCAGCTCAATAGTCCAGCTGATGCCCTCTCTTAGTTCGCACTGCTGAAGACATTGGATTCGGCAAAGTTTATGGGCCCTGAAAACATCCTGGTGATAGCACCGAAGACCTGTGCTCCACAACTAGCCACACCACTTACTAAGCTGTTCCAGTACAGTTACAACACTGGTATCTTACTTGACAATGTGAACACGTGCCCAGGTATGCCCTAAATACGGAAAGCAGACGAAAATGCCACCTGGCCAGTTACCGCTCCATCATCTACTCTCAATCACCTGTAAAGTAATGGAAGTGATCAGCAACCGTGCTATCCAGCATGGTTTGCGCGGCTATAACCTGCTCGCTGACTCTCAGTTTGGGTTTCCCCAGGGCCATTCAACTCCTGGGGCAAAATTCTCCCCTACCCCGCGGGGCGGGGGGTCCCGGCGTAGCGGAGTGGCGCCAACCACTCCGGCGTCGGGCCTCCCAAAAGGTGCAGAATTCTCCGCGCCTTTAGGGGCTAGGCCCGCGCTGGAGTGGCTCCCGCTCCGCCGACTGGCGCCAAAACTGGCGCCAACGGCCATTGGCGCCAAGCCGCCCGGCGTCGGGGCTGGCCGAAAGGCCTTCGCCGGTCGGCGTGAGTCCGCGCATGCGCCGGTGGTGATGTCAGCGGCTGCAGACGCTCCGGTGCATGCGCGGTAGGGGGGTCTCTTCCACCTCCGCCATGGTGGAGGCCGTGGCGGCGGCGGCGGAAGAAAAAAAGTGCCCCCACGGCACAGGCCCGCCCGCCGATCGGTGGGCCCCGATCGCGGGCCAGGCCACCGTGGGGGCATCCCCCAGGAACCGATCGCCCCGCGCCCCCCCCAGGGTGGCAGCCCACCCGCGCCGCCAATCCCGCCGGCACAGAGCTGGTTTAAACCACGTCGGCGGGAGAGGCCTGACAGCGGCGGGACTTCGGCCCATCGCGGGCCAGAGAATCACCGTGGGGGGCACGCCGATCGGCGGGGCGCGATTCCCGCTCCTGCCGATTCCCGGGGGGTCGGGGAATTCCGCCCCTGACCTCATTCCAACCTTGGTCCCAAAATGAACAAAAGAACTGAACTGAACTGGTGAAGTGAGAGTGACTTCCCTTGACATCAAGACAGCATTTGACTGAGTGTAGCATCAAAAAGAATTTGCCAAATGGAATCAGTGGAAATTGGAGATAAACTCCCCACTGGGTGAAATTACACCCACAAAAAGAAAGATGGTTGTGGGTGTTGGAGGCTAATCATCTCAATCCCAAGGCATCACTGAAGAGTTCCTCAACGTTGTGTCCTAGTTTAACCATCTTCAGCTGCTTCAGAAATGACCTTTTCCTCATCATAAGGTCAGAAGAGGGGATGTTCACTGATGATTGCACAATGTTCAGTATCATTCGCAACTCCTCACATACTGAATCAGTCTGTGTCCGTTTGCAGAAAGACCTGGACTACATTCTGGGGCGAAATTCTCCGACCCCCAGCAGGGTCGGAGAATCGCCTGGGGCCGCCGAAAATTCCGCCCCCGCAGAGATTCTCCGCCACCCGGGAAGTGGCGGCGGCAGGAATCTCGCCACTCCGATCGGAGAGGCCCCTGCGGTGATTCTCCGGCCCGGATGGGCCGAAGTCCCGCCGCTGGGAGACCTCTCCCGCCGCCGAGGTTTAAACCACCTCTGGAACGGCGGGACCAGCGGCGCGAGCGGGCCCCGGGATCCTGGGGGGGGGCGGGGGGCGATCGAACCCGGGGGGGTGCCCCCATGGTGGCCTGACCCGCAATCGGGGCCCCCCGCTCAGACTCCGGGCCAGTGCCCTGGCTGCACTATTTTCCTCCGCGTCCGCCACGGCCTCCGCCATTGCAGAAGTGGAAGAGAACCCCACATCGCGCATGCGCCGACCGGCGAAAGCCTGTCGGCCAGCCCCGCTGCCGGGGGCGCCGGTTTTTTGCGCCAGTCTTCTGGTGCAAACCCATCCGGCGTGGGGCTGGCCCCCAAAGGTGGGGAGAATTCCCCTCCTTTGGGGAGGCCCGACCCCCGAGTGATTGGCGCTACTCCCCTACGCCGGCACCCTCCGTCACGCCGGGTAGGGGAGAATCCCGTCCCAGGTTTGGGATGATAAGTGGCAAGTAACATATATGAAAATCGCTTATTGTCATGAGTAGGCTTCAATGAAGTTACTGTGAAAAGCCCCTAGTCGCCACATTCCGGCGCCTGTTCAGGGAGGCTGTTACAGGTGCCAAGAGAAATGAAAATCGCTTATTGTCACGAGTAGGCTTCAATGAAGTTACTGTGAAAAGCCCCTAGTCGCCACATTACTGCACCTGTCCGGGGAGGGTCGTACGGGAATCGAACCGTGCTGCTGGCCTGCTTGGTCTGCTTTAAAAGCCAGCGATTTAGCTGAGTGAGCTAAACCAGCCCCTGATAAACATGTTCAACAAGAGAGAATTTAACCATCGCCCGCTGACATTCAATTGTCTTACCTAAAGGCAATTAGAGATGGGCAACAATTGCTGGCCTTGCTAGCGATGCTCACACCCCATGAAAGAGTTTATAAAAAGCTCAGAGCCTGTTATTGGATCCGAATGCATTACACAGGCCTCTCACACATACTGGGCGCAATTCTCCCAAAGGGAGACAAAATGCCGATGCCGGAGTGTTTCACTCAGGCGTCGGAGGCCGCTCCTTGCCCCCGATTCTCCCACCCCCAGGGGGCTAGGAGCAGCGACGCGCCAATCTCGCGTGCCGGGCCTTGGCGCCCGCATCAAAGTGGCGCCGCCTGAATGACGCGGCCGGCGGCACCTAAATGACGTCACCCGCGCATGCACGGTTGCCGTTCTCCCCTCCATCGCCCCGCAAGACATGGAGGATTGATCTTGCGGGGCGGCAGAGGGAAAAGAGTGCGTCTTTCAGAGACACCGGCCCGACGATCGGTGGGCACCGATCGCGGGCCAGACCCCTCCTGAGCACCCCCCTGGTGCTCGATCCTCCCTCCGCCCCCCACAGGCCCCACACGCAGCGGTCGCGCGCTGTTCACACCGGCAGCAACCAGGTGTGGTTGGTGCCGGCGTGAACCGGTCGGATTAGGCAGGCCGCTCGACCCATTCAGGCCAGAGAGTCGCCGCTCGACCGGAGTGGCAATTCTCCGAGCGGCCTGTCGCAAAACGCGACACGCCGTTTTTGGGGGGGGGGACAATCGCGTGTGGGTGCCAGGGCGGCGTGGCGTGAATCGCCCGGCACTCCCGCGATTCTCCCACCCGGCGTGGGGGTCGGAGAATCGCGCCCATTGTGCCTGCCATGCAGACAACCAACAGCCAAACTTCGAATGCAGACCTCGAGCACAATCCCTTAAAACTGTCCTTCCCCCATTCCTCTCTCCACCCTAACACCATGACCTGGACAGAGAGTGACTACGTATCATGCTATATAAAGGGAGGCCATTCAGCCCATCGTGCCTGTGTCAGCTGTTTGAAAGAGCTATCTAATTAGTCCACTCTCCTGCTCTTACCCAACCCCCCCCCCCCCCCCCCCCATAGGTCCACATTCCTTTGCCTTTACACGCATTTAACTAATTTGCTATTACAATTAATTATTGAATCTCACCACCCTATGAACAAGATTACACCCTGCCTAAAAAAAGAATTATCTTTGTCTTCTGTAAAAACAGTTACATTGTAACCTGTGTTACAATGGCAATGCTTTATTTCCTGGTAGTTCTTGGGCTGATGGAAGATTTATCCTGGTCACCTACTTGCAAAACCATTTGGACAAGCAGTCATAACAGAATTTTAAAAATTGACAAGGACTGCACTGCAAATTCTAACCTTTACGGCAAGATTACTTTGGAACAGGCCAACTAGTCTAAAAGGAATCAATGCTACTTGGCTACATTTAAAGGTACAGTCCAGTCTGACCACTTACTCTTCCCTTTCAACAAGAATCACAATTCTCGAGAAGTTAAGTTCACAAATGGGATTTGCAGCATGTTAAACATATAACTTTTTAACCCACTTTATTTTAACCGGAACCGAAGCAGACTGTTAGATATTATTAACTGCCGTCACATTTTTTTCTGTTTGTCTTTTTTCTTGGTGAAATATTGTTGGAGGGAACAACCATCAATCTTCATGCAATCCTGTTCAACAGGCTTTTCCAATCAAATCAATCACGGTCCAGACACGGACTGTCCCATCTGTCTTAGAGAGGGCTGAAAGTGGATTGTTAACTCCCAGTGCTAGCTGCATCATCTCAATACAAGACAATTTATCTTCTGAGATGCAATAATGTAACGCTAATAGACCTTTCTGCATTCCAAACCAATTTTTAGCAAATGAGCTAATCTGGAAACATACAGCAGTACAAGACATGCTTCACTACACACATACAATAGCTTTCCTCTGCATAAAACTGTACAACTAAAGACTCCTCCACTTTATTTTTTTAAATGAAAAGCATTCTACTGATTATCCAAAACTGCAGTGATTTATTCATTCCCTATTAAACAAGAGCAGGGTCTAAGAAAAACAGTTTGTACTTTTCTACATCTGAATGCAAATAAGAATTTTAGAATGGCGAAGATAGCATTTATCCACACATTGACTACATAGAGACATTGAATGCACGCATTACACACAGACTGGGGCAGCACGGTGGCGCAGTGGGTTAGCCCTGTTGCCTCACGGCGCCGAGGTCCCAGGTTCGATCCCGGCTCTGGGTCACTGTCCGTGTGGAGTTTGCACATTCTCCCAGTGTTTGCGTGGATTTCACCCCCCACAACACAAAGATATGCAGGATAGGTGGATTGGCCACGCTAAATTGTCCCTTAATTAGGAAAAATGAATTGGGTACTCTAAATTTATAAAAAAACAAAATTTACACATAGACTGACAGACTAAACGTACATGTTACACACAAACTGACACACTAAATGCTCAGGCTACACACATACTGACACACTAAATGCTCACGCTACACACAAACTGACATACTAAATGCTCACACTACACACAAACTGACACACTAAATGCTCACGCTACACACAAACTGACACACTAAATGCTCACGCTACACACAAACTGACACACTAAATGCTCACACTACACACAAACTGACACACTAAATGCTCACGCTACACACAAACTGACACACTAAATGCTCACGCTACACACAAACTGACACACTAAATGCTCACGCTACACACAAACTGACACATTAAATGCACACATTACACTCGGACGGACACATTAAATGCAGATGATACACACATCCTGACAGACTAAAAGCACATGCTATACACAAACTGACACACTAAATGCACATGTTACACACAGACTGACAGACTAAATGCATATGTTATACACAGACAGACCATTAAAAGCGCATGTTATACACAGGCTGACACACTAAACGCTCGCACTACATGCAAACTGACACACTAAATGCGCATGTTACACACAGACACACTGAATGAAATTGTTACACACAAGCTGACACAAAAGGCACATGTTACACACAGACTGACATTTTAAATGTACATGTTACATGGAGATGGGCCGGCGTCTCTAAGAGACGCACTCTTTCCCCTCCGCCGCCCCGCAAGATTAAGCCGCCATGTCTTGCGGGGCAGTGGAGGGGAAGACGGCAACCGCGCATGCGCGGTTTGGAGCCGGCCAACCTGCACATGCGCGGCTGATGTCACTTAGGCGCCGCTGTCGCGTCATTCTCGGCGCGCCACTTTGACGCAAGCGTCAAGGCCCATCGGCCGAGTTTCTCGCAACGCCGCTCCTAGCCCCCTGGGGGGGGGGTGAATAAGGTGCGAGGAGCGGCCTCCGACGCCATCGTGAAACTCGGCCGAGATCACGACGACTTTCCCGATGCCGTGCGGCGGCGGAGAATCGTGCCCACAGACTGACACAATAAACGCACACACTACACACAGACTGACATATTAAGTGCACACATTACACACAGTCTAACACATTAAATGCACGCATTACACACAGACTGACACATTAAATGCACATGTTACACACAGATTGACACAATAAATCCATATGTTACACACAGAGTGACACATTAAATGCACATGTTACACACAGACTGCCACACTAAATGCACGCATTACACACAGGTTGACACTTTAAATGCACATGTTACATGGAGACTTACACACTAAATGCACAAATCACTCACACACTGACACAATAAACGCACACATTACACACAGACTTACACATTAAATGCAAAATTACACATAGACTGACACGTTTAATGCACATGTTACACACAGACTGACACACGAAATGCACATGTTGCACACAGACTAACATGCTAAATGTGCAGATTCCTCACAGGCTGGCAGATTAAATACACATGCTACACACAGACTGACACACTAAATGCACATGTTACTCACAGACTAACACACTAAGTGCACAAATCACTCACACACTAACACACTAAATGCACACATTACACACAGACTGACACATTTAATGCACATGTTACACACAGACTGACACACTAAATGCACATGTTACACACAGACTGACATGCTAAATGCACAGATTCCTCACAGGCTGGCTCATTAAATACACATGTTACTCACAGACTGACACACTAAATGCACACGTTACTCACAGACTGACACACTAAATGCACATGTTACACACAGACTGACATGCTAAATGCACAGATTCCTCACAGGCTGGCTCATTAACTACACATGTTACTCACAGACTGACACCCTAAATGCAAATGTTACACACAGACTGGCACACTAAATTCACAGTATCCTCACAGGCTGACACATTAAACACACATGTTCCTCACAGACTGACAGACTAAATGCACATGTTACTCACAGATTAACAAACTAAATGCGCACGTTACACATACTAAAAATACAGATCCCTCACAGGCCGACACATTAAATACACATGTTACGCACACTGACAGCCTAAATGCACAAGCTGCACACAGATTGACACACGAAATGCACATGTTACTCACAGACTGACACACTAAATGCACATGTTACATGCACACTGACATACTAACTGAACATGTTACACACAGTCTGACACACTAAATGCACATGTTACATGCACACTGACATACTAAATGTACATGTTACACACAGACTGACACACTAAATGCACGTGTTACATGCACACTGACATACTAAATGCACATGTTACACACAGACTGACACACTAAATTCACATGTTACACACAGACTGACACACTAAATGCACATGTTGTACACAGACTGACACACCAAATGCACAGATACCTCACAGGCCGACACGTTAAATGCACACATTACACACAGATCGACACACTAAATGCACATGTTACATGCATACTGGCACACTAAATGTACATGTTACACACAGACTGACACACTAAATGCACATGTTACACACATGTTACACCAGGCCCTGAGGCACATAACCATCACTGGCACAAGAGCTTGCCACTTTATGTAAACATTCTGGATTCGGGGATTCCAATCGGGTCAGAGGGACAAGGTCAGGGATACAGCCACCCCGCATGCCCTGGGAATATTCAGAGCTAAGGCTAAACAGTGTATACAAACACACAAGCACACACACATGTTGCATGATATGTTTATCTAAACACACATACATGCACACACAAACAAAGAAAGTTTATCCGTCAGCTAAACCGGTGTAGGTGTTTCGAGCAATCCATCAATCAAAGGTCAGCGTTTACACTACAGTAATTGTGACTACTTGCTCGGTTGAACAGTTCTGGCATCCCAGAGGTGTGACCGTGTCTCCAGGCGGTCCATAATCATGTTAAACCAGATTACTGGACAGTTCCCTGATAATCTGAGACAGGTTGGTCTCTGCTCTGAGACATGTGGGTCACACTATGCTGTTCATCTGAAAAATGAAATGAAAATGAAACGAAAATCACTTATTGTCACGAGTAGGCTTCAATGAGTTTACTGTGAAAAGCCCCTAGTCGGCACATTCCGGCGCCTGTTCGGGGATGTGGGATTATAATTCTACCACGTTTTTAAAATTTACATTCACGAGATATGGCCAGTATTTATTACTCATACATCTTTGCCCAGCATTTATTGGCAGCATGGGCAGCACAGTAGCATAGTGGTCAGCACTGTTGCTTCACAGCTCCAGGGTCCCAGGTTCGATTCCCGCTTGGGTCACTGTCTGTGCGGAGTCTGCGCGTTCTCCCCGTGTCTGCGTGGGTTTCCTCCGGGTGCTCCGGTTTCCTCCCACAAGTCCCAAAAGACATAGGTAATTTGGACATTCTGAATTCTCCCTCTGTGCACCCGAACAGGCGCTGGAATGTGGCGACGAGGGGTTTTTCACAGTAACGTCATTGCAATGTTAACGTAAGCCTACTTGTGACAATAAAGATTATTAATTATTACTTATACCTCTTTGTCCAGCATTTATTACTCAGACCTCTTTGCCCAGCATTTATTACTCAGACCTCTTTGCCCCTCTTGAACAGCTGGAGCCCGTCTGGCGTAGGTAACTTCCACATTGCTGTCAGGAGGCTGGTGGATGAGGGGGAGTTTGAGGATGTGGACCCTGCGACAGTGGGGAAATGCCTAAATATTTTCAGGTCAGGATGGTGCGTGACTTGGAGGGGTGCTTACGGGTGGTGGGGTTCCTATGCATCTGCTGCCCCTGTCCTTTGAAGTGGTGGAGGTCATGGATTTGGAAAATGCGGTTCAATTACGGAGGGTCATTACAGTAGCAGGCAGCAGGCAATAATAAGAGTGATTATGATTATTCATAAGAAAGATTACTACAGCTCAAAGAAAGCCCAAGGCAGGCAAGGAGGAACATGGTGAGCTGGAGTGCAACTGAAAATATGAACTGACCTGGTCAGTGGTGAGTGGCAGAGAGATGTTGACTGTGTCGCATAGCTCTGCTGAAAATCAATTGTCAAATTGGCAAAGATGGAGTTTGTTCAGTAACAACTAGTTCAACAGGTGCAGGTTCAGCATCTCCTCAGAGTCAATCTTCCTTCAACAAACAGACAAATGTTTGCTCAAGCTGGGAGTCAAATACAAGAAACAACTTCGCCTAATTAAATATTTATTGGCTATTTCACTTTTCCCATTTATGTACACATACTCCCATTGACAGTGTGACCCACGCCCCCCCCCCCCCCCCCCCCCCCACCTTGCCCCTTTTATGCATGGAACAAAAATCATGTCGCAAACATTGCAGTCAATTAGGGTTTGTGCCAATAAATAATGCCCGTTTGTTTTGCAAGTTAAGAAATGCTGGAATTAAACCAAAAGCCTCCCTTGGCCACACACACACACACACACATCAGTTCATTGAACATTCTATGTGGTATTCCAAATTATTGCATGATGCCTGAATCATAGAATTTACAGTGCAGAAGGAGGCCATTCGGCCCATCGAGTCTGCACCAGCTCCTGGAAAGAGCACCCTACCCAAGGTTAACACCTCCACCCTATCCCCATAACCCAGTAACCCCACCCAACACTAAGGGCAATGCCCCGGATGCTTTAGCTGGTTTGTTACCGAGTTGCTAACTTGGGGGGAGATTCTACAATGGTCCCCCTGAAGCCCGCACAATGTAGAGGAAACATCAGTAATATAATTCCTGCCCATCATTCTATTGGACCGTGCATGTCTGGAGGTGTCAAGTGAGGGCCGGATCAGGTTGAGTCAGCCGTTTGCATGTTTAAGCTCCACTTCAGGACTTGAGCAATTAGCCTAACTTGACACAGTGGGTGCTGCACCGATGGACACCCACTCTACCTGCTCAGCTGGGCAACAACAATCTTATGGCAAGTTGAGAGTCTCCTCTGTACGATGACCAACGTGTCTAAACACATTGGCTGTTAACATAATCCCATTTTGATGCTTGTGAGATCTCGTTATGTCACCCGTGCCTAGGGAACAACAGAGGTGGGAGGTCAATGGTTGTGAATCGAACTTGGGATGTCCTGTGCAACTGAAAGGTACTGTACAAATGCAACTTCCTCCTACCTTTCCTGGCCGGCGAATGACCAATGTCAGTGGAAGTGTAACTGAGCAACTGTGGGGGTCTTCAAGGGTGTGGTGAACGTATTATAATAACCATTCACCACTGTACTACATTGTATCACGCTGTTGCCCATGTGGGCTCCACCTATAGACCATTGTCCTGTACTACACTGATTGTATCATGTTGGTGCACTTGTGGGCTCCGCCCCTGGCTCCACCCCCTTGAGGGGAGGTATAAAGAGCAGCTGCCCTGTAGGCGGCTCTCATAGCAGAGCAGTCGCAGGCAGGCACTGTTCTCGTTGATTAAAACCTCTGTTCACTTCGATTCTCTGTCTCGGGTGAATTGATGGTCGCATCAAAGGGGAGGAGAGAAGATAGCAAAGATTCAAAAAGAAACAGAGGATCCTATATGGCTCACTTGAACTAGCTGAGGAAGTAGGAATGCGAAAGTGCAATGTACAAAAAGCAAACATCTCCCTGCTGTTTTTTTTTTAATGTTTTTTATTGAGTTTTCATATTTTATATCCAACAAATCACAAATTATTAGAAAAAAAAACACGCAAAAATTAACATGTATATTTACAGGTAAGCATCTTCATAATAACAACAGTGGCCGCCCACTTTAGCCGGCATACATATTTTACATTCCCCAAATGAATGTCTGAACAAATTTCACGCACAGTGACAGTCAGGTTTCAATCAGCATGACTGTTAACAAACTTATCTTTTTTTTTTACATGGCCCAGATAAATCAATTCTGTTTGCCTGCTGAATAAGGTGGTGTGTGTGTGTGTGTGTGTGTGTGTGTCTTGTGCAGCTGTTTCATTACATACACTAGGTGTGTCTGTGACAAGTCTCGTTAAAGTATGTTGCTGCAAAGGAAAGCAGAATCTGGGTAAGGGGAATCTGCTGTATGAAACCCGGCTGCTGTGTTTCCGACGTCACAACAGTGGCTATAGTTTAAAAGTGCTTCATTAACCCTAAATCTCCTTTTGAACACTCGTGGTGAAATACTCGCTCTCTCACTGGTACGATAAAAGTTGCTGTTTTGTGCCAGCGTTCGTTGCCCTTGAGGTGGCTGCAACAATGAGGAAAGCATCGCCCGCCTCCTCCCGGAATGTGCCAGTGGATTCTGGGGAGCTCTGTGAGGCAGAACCTGCTCCACAGGCTGGTCCCCAGCAACACACACCCGAGATAAGTATTCTTTGCTGCTGGAGGACTACCAACCCGGTTGAAAGATGCTATTTGGTCTGCCCGAAACTCACTGGTTTTCCAGTGCAAAGAGCATTGCGGAGTCATTACTGAGTGTTGCAGACTGGCACATTTCAAGGTTCAGGACTAGATGCTGAGGAATGCATAACAACATGGGGTAGCAGTCACAAAGGCACCATGAGGAAAGGTCGGCCATGTTATACTGATGGCTGGAAAGGGCGGTATGTTTGGCATGTAATGGACATTGTTAATTTTGAGCGCTGTTGTAAATGTAGTGAGTAACATACAGTATTGAAAGAAGCTGATTTATTTTGCTTTTGATGTAACGTCAACTTTGAAAGGTCATGCAATGTACTTTTATACGTTTTATGAATAATACTTTTCACACGGGGGGCACAGTTGCATATTTTACCGATCAAGGAGCCGATGAGTAAATTTCAGAAAAATAAGGACCTGGATTCTCCGTCAGCGGGATTCCTCGCTCCGCCGGCAGCGCACTCGTGGGCCAAGGATTTCCCGACAATGTGGGGACGGCCACAATGGGAACAATGACCCGACTCAATTTCATCCTCCCCAGGCCCGACACAACACCCTCCTCCCCGGGCCCAACACAACTCCATCCTCCCCAGGCCCGATTCAACACCATCCTTCCCGGGCCCGACTCAACTCCATCCTCCCCAGGACCGACTCAACACCATCCCCCTTGGGCCCGACACAACTCCATCCTCCCCAGGCCCAACACAACTCCATCCTCCCCAGGCCCGATTCAACACCATCCTTCCTGGGCCCGACTCAACTCCATCCTCCCCAGGACCGACTCAACACCATCCCCCCTGGGCCCGACACAACTCCATCCTCCCCAGGCCCAACACAACTCCATCCTCCCCGGGCCCAACACAACTCCATCCTCCCCGGGCCAAACACAACTCCATCCTCCCCGAGCCCAACACAACTCCATCCTCCCCAGGCCCAACACAACTCCATCCTCCCCGGGCCCAACACAACTCCATCCTCCCCGGGCCAAACACAACTCCATCCTCCCCGAGCCCAACACAACTCCATCCTCCCCGAGCCTGACACAACTCCATTCTCCCCGGGCCCAACACAACTCCATCCTCCCTGGGCCTGACACAACTCCATCCTCCCCAGGCCCAACACAACTCCATCCTCCCCGAGCCCAACACAACTCCATCCTCCCCGGGCCCAACACAACTCCATCCTCCCCAGGCCCAACACAACTCCATCCTCCCCGAGCCCAACACAACTCCATCCTCCCCGAGCCCAACACAACTCCATCCTCCCTGGGCCTGACACAACTCCATCCTCCCCAGGCCCAACACAACTCCATCCTCCCTGGGCCTGACACAACTCCATCCTCCCCGGGCCCAACACAACTCTGTCGTCCCTGGGCTCCAGCCCTGCTTGACTAGCCCTCAGCACACTCACCACTGCTGGTCTTCGCTGTCCTGCCAATCTCTCTCTCACGTGCAGCTGGTAGGCTCACCAGTGAAACAGCCTGTGATTAGAGGAGCACCTGTGTGCAGAATCTTCCTTTCAAATCTACCAAGTTGATCACTCGTGTGAAAACTGGTTCATTAGCTGCACAGTTGGACTTCGCAGGCCACATCTGACCCACTGGCTGTACTTTGGACAAGTCTGCTTTAATATTTGCTCTTTAAGGGTTATGTTTAACTGGAGAGTAAACACTGGCACAGCCCAATTGGGCTGAATGGCTTGTTTCTGTGCCCTGTAATCAATACAACAATGCCACCTACTCACTGCTTGAACAGACATTACTCCATGTTTTGGTTTGGTAAACCTGTGTTGAGCGTTATAACTGTACAACCTTTAATCTTCCAATGAGTTTTGCTTTTGATGTAGCAGAACCAGTTATCAGAGTTCAGAAAACAAATTTCAGATTCTCGTCATGAGAAGGTATCATTATCCCAATCCTGTCTTCGCCCTTGTCAGTAGATAGCAATTAGGAGGGAGAACTCTGACCGGTGAATCTCCCTCGTCCCAGGGTTTACTGAAACCAGTTGCCTCCTGTAACTCAGATCTGTCTCTCAGCATTGAGTGGGAATTTAATTTGGGAATACCGATTTGCATGGATCAGTTACGAGTTGCAGTTTAATACTGATCCTCCATGTGGTCGATATTAATTTGTGCTGTTTGTATGGGACATATTTGTTTACATCTGAAAGCTCGGTTGAGATTTTAGGTACTAATCTGTGTTTGTCTGTTAGGAAACTGAATTGATTTAGATTTTCGGTTTTTACAACATTTGGATTTGCATAGAACCTTCTCTCTCTCTCTCTCTCTTTCTCTCTCAACCTTTCCGCTCCCTGATGGTGCACAGGTCAGACATTTGCCTGCTTCTGTTGTTAATTATTCCTGGAACAGGTCGCTAGTCTGTCGCCAGGAGCTTATAGTTTGAGAGGAATTACACCACATCAAACCACACTCACATACAGGCCAGCCAACTAATGGGCAATTTAGCATGGCCAATTCACCTAACCTACACCTCATTGGACTGTGGGAGGAATCCCACGCAGATACGGGGAGAACGTGTAAACTCCACACAGACAGACCCCAGGCAGGAATTGAACCGGGGTCCCTGGCGCGATGAGGCAGCAATGCTAACCACAGTGCCACCGTGCTGCCAGCGCATAAAACCTCAAGGTAGTAAAACATCGCAAGACGCTAACATCACTATCAGCGTAATCAATTTTCTTTTCCATCTCGGTTTTAATTCGTGCTACGGGTCGGGGTATTGACAAGTCCTGAGCCTTCACAGCCCCTCTGTGACTTATTACTCTGTACACAAGATGAGATGAGTCACAGAGTAACCAGACAGGAGAGAATTGTTACCTTTCACCCAGTTTAAGATGCACAGGTGATAGCAAGCTAGACACAAGTTGGAAAGTACCGGGCAGAAGTTGCTCCGCCACTCTTTATAGTGACACTGTGGGAAAAGTTCACACTGTGATTCAGACAGATCATACGGGTTTAGCTCATTTCGCTGGTATGTGATACAGAGCGAGGCCAGAAGCGCGGGTTCAATTCCCGTACCGGCTGAGGTTATCCATGAAGGCCCAGCCTTGTCAACCTTGTCCCTTGCCTGAGGTGCGGTGAACCTCAGGTTAAATCACCACCAGTCAGCTCTCCCCCTCAAAGGGGAAAGCAGCCTCTGGTCATCTGGGACTGTGGCAACTTTAGTTACAGCACCAGAACCGACTTATAAGGGAGCTGTAGTTTATCCTGTTTCTATTTAGCATAACAGACACTAAAATAGATGGTTGAGTTCGAGGTGAGATTAACTTATCCCTTACATTTTGTGTACACAGTACGGTACATACACAGATATTGATGGTGAGATACACGTGAGCTGAAACAGTATCACATCAAATAAATTTGTCCCTTTTATTGCCTAGTCTGTACTTTCCATACAACAAAAATAACAACGTATATTTATATAGAATCTTGAATGTAATGAAACATCCCAAGGCTTCTTCACAGGAAGGCTAAAAGCACAATATGACACATGAAGAGATATTACGGCAGACGACTGAAAGATTGGTGAGAGATGTGGATTTTAAGCAGAGTCTTAAAGAAGGTAAGTAAGAGGCCAAGAGGTAGGGGATGCATTCCAGAGCTCAGAACCCAGGTCACCACTCAAGGATTGTCCACCAAAATCAGGGATGCTCAAGAAGCCAGAGTTAGAAGGGCACAGACATCAGGGAGAGTCGGAAAGGAATTAAACACTATTGCCTCACAAAGTAACTTGCATTCTAGTTAGTTCCAGCATTCTTCCAACCCCCAGAGGTAGTCTCTCAAGCCTCATCATTGTTATTCCAAAATCACTTCACTTCCTGTCTCTCAATCAGTCTGCTGGTACCTGTCTTTCTTTTGGTTGTAAACTTGCTAATCCATGAATCCTTTCTGTCTCACTCCATCTTCCGGGTTCAATTATTAACTTTCTCCTACTGTTTGCCAATTGCAACGCAAAGCACAGCAAAAAAAAGGCTTAGATGGTTTGAGGTACAGTTGGACAAAAGGCTGGGTGGCCGAAGGGGGGGTTAAGGGGGAATAACGCTATTGAAGTAAATTATATTCAAGATTATTGAAGGCTAATAGCTATTGCCGGCGATATTGGCAGACAAGGACGTAGCAGGTTCGCATACTCCTCTTGCCACTAATTTAATGGAGGCTTTGGCCTGGTGGGGTTTTATCCTCGCTAGAGCCCAACCATTTCGGACTGAGATAAGGATAAATTATTTCACTCAAAGGGTTGTGAAGCTTTGGAATTCGCTACCCACTGGGATCACAAACAGTAATTTCTTGTTTTTATCAATGAGCGCAAACACGGGGCTGATCACATCACTTGAATGAGCTAATTAGGTGACACAGGTATAAGCATCCATTTTAAAGAGTACAAGACTGAGCAATCCTATTGTGGCTAGTCGACAAACGTATCATTCCCATTTTGCTTCAGTTCTTGGACAACTTACTGTTCAAAATGTTGTTCACGTTTAGCATTTTTTATATTTCCTGGCATGGGCGGTTGAGGAAACTGAGGTGAAAAAATATCTACATGGTACATTCGCATTGCAACTCCACAAGCTATTTAATGTGAGCGTGACTATTTTAACATCAAGAGATTCTGGTTCAGGATAAGCATCATTAGTGGACCTTTAATCAAAATGTGAAATCTATAATTTACTAAGGGCCTATTTTCCACAGCTGGTTACCCATCTTTCAATTGAAAAACAAGTTGTCGTCAGTTGGACATCGGAGGGGACGCCTCCCCTGCCCGTTGACCTCCAAGGTGCACAAAAGCAAAGTACTGAGGATTCTGATGGAAGGTCAATGACCTGAAACTTTGAGTGGAATTTATTCCCCACCCCCTGGAGGTGGGCGAGGAAGCGTGTTTAATCAGGCATGAAGGTGCAGGGTGGGGACCGCATCGCCGTCTTAATTATGCCCCCCCCCCCCCCCCCCCCCCCCAATTAAATGCAGGGCAGAAAATGACAAGGACAACCTTCTGCCCTGGAAGTCAATTGAGGCCTTGAAGGGGCCACTTCAGGGTCTCTTTTCACTACTGCTAATATTCAACCAGCATTGGGCCAGCGTCACAGTTATGCAACCTGGAGAAAACCACCAGAAGCTTGGTCAACACTGAAGTGAAGTCCCTGACCCGCCCTAAACACCCTCTCCCCACGCTTCTCTCCTTCAATAGTGGCACTCTGAGTTTGCCTCACCTACCTTGTCTCAAGGGCCGGGAATTACCAGGCCAGCCATGGCGGGTACCCCCCGCAGTGGATGCGGCGAGCCAGCCAAAAGTCCATCGCCTTTGGCGGCACTGGCGGGAGGGGCCTGAACATCTCAGGGCGCCAGCCACAATCCTTCTCCCGGGCCTCCTGGCGGTCATCACTCCCGCCTATAATGGAGGGCTGTTGGCCTCTGATTGGCAGACCAGCAGCACACACGGGTGTGGCATCTGCCCTGAAGAAGCTGTAGCCGAGGTTTTTCAAAAGGCGGCCGCGATCCACGTGTGGGTCATGGGCAGGTGTTGGGAGGGTCTCGGAGCTATCGGTCAACCACATTGCTGTGGGTCTGGAGTCACCTGTCGGCCAGACCGGTTAATTCGGATGACCAAGGGTAATGCTCTGGGGACCCGGGTTCTAATCCCACCATGACAGATGGTGAAATCTGGATTCAATAATATCTGGAAATAAAAGTCTAATGATGACCATGAAATCATTGCCAATTGTCGAAAACATCCATCGGCTTCACTAATGCTCTTCAGGGAAGGAAATCTGCCATCCTTACCCAGCATTCCCACTGTAGTCCCGATTGTGGGGGAAGTGCCCAAGATTGCTACCGGCATTGTAAATGAGAATGAAACGAGACTGTGTGCAATCTTCTGACTTTAAACAGCAGAAATGAGAAAGTCTTGCGCCCTACACGTACACTTGACGTCAAGCGCCCTGTACACACATGCTTTTGGCGCCAAATTGCAGAGGAGAGCTTTTTTTTTTAAATGTTAAATTTAGAGCACCCAATTATTTTTTTCCAATTAAGGGGCAATTTAGCATGGCCAATCCACCTAACCTGCGCATCTTTGGGTTGTGGGGGTAGAACCCACGCAGACTCGGGGAGAATGTGCAAACTCCACACAGACAGTGACCCGGGGCCAGGAACGAACCCAGGTCCTCAGCGCCACAGACAGCAGTGCTAACCACTGCACCACCGTACCGTCTCCAGAGGAGAATGTCTTCCATTTTCGAGCTGCTAGCAAGCAAGGCAAAAGGACTGTGAAGATGGTACTTTTACGAGGAAGAGACAGTCAGAGACACAAATAGGTAGTGTACCGACTGGCCGGGATCTCACATCTGAATCTGCTGGAGAGATCTGCCCAGGAGAGTCCAGGGCAGGACAGAACAGTGCTTGTGTTAGCTCTGTGCAGACCTCTAGGGCCTCTAGTGAACAGGCTACAAAGAAACTTAACTCTGAAACAAAGCAGTATAAAGATGATCTCTTGTATGATGTATGATTTTGTCAATTGTGCCAATGCAAATATGGATTCAAAGCTCATGTGTGTTGTCTGCAGCAAAGCAATGGTTATCACTGCTGCCTCACATTGCCAGGAATCCAGGTTCAATTCTGGCCTTGGGTCACTGCCTGTGCGGAGTCTGCGCATTCTCCCCGTGTGTGCATGGGCTTCCTCCAGGTGCTCCGGTTTCCTCCCACAGGCCAAAGATGTACAGGTTAGGTGGATTGGCCATGCTAAGTTGCTTTTTAGTAACCAAAGATGTGCAAGTTAGAGTGGTGAAGGAGGCCTAGGTAGGTTGGTGCAGATTCAATGGGCCAAAAAGCTTTCATCTACACTGTAGGGGTTCTGTGGAAATAGGAAGAGAAATTTCAGATTTTGAAAGAGAAGTGGTGGGTGAAAAATTCCTTTTGAGATTGAGACCCTTAAGTCAGTTATTAAGTTACAGCTGACTCCAAATGAAAAGACTACGCTGCTGTACCTGACTTGCGATAGCACGTTAAAAACACGCCAAAGGTCCATGAGGCTATCAGTATTCTGGAGCAGCTACTCCCAGGAGTATCCAGTGCTGAATAAACATACATTTTATTGCTATTGACCTTCACGACGGCCTACATGTGCGAGGTTGCATTTTCCATTCTCTCGAAGTGAAAGATGGTCTGAAGTCTTACAACACCAGGATAAAGTCTGACATGTTGGCTTCAAACACTAGCTTTCGGAGTACTGCTCCTTCCTCAGGTGAAGAGAAAGATGGCACAAAGGAACCAGCTGAACTCTGATATGCGCATTGCCCTCTCCTCCTGTGAACCTGATTCAAGTGAGATTGTGAGGACCAAGCAGGCTCCCCTTTAGCATTAAAGGTAAGCAAACGTGACGTACGTTGCGAAGGTTGGCTGACTTGGGTCGCGAAGGTCAACAGCCGTGTGGGTCGGCAGGTTGGCAAAAGTGGGTCCTGGGATTTTTTTTAATTCCACAAACACTGCTGTAGCCAACCAGGTAAGTGCCTGATTCGCTCTAAGGTGGGTCGGGAAGAAGGGGAGCGGAATGGCAGCAGTACGGTTACCACCAGCCTTCCATCAGGCAAACGGGCCCATCAAATTCTGCTCATTAACTCTACTTTTCTCTCCACAGGTTACCCAGACCTGCTGAGCGTTTGCAGAATTTTCTGCCTTTATTACAGATTTCCAAGACACAAACCCGATGCAATCTTTAGGCAGGCCTTTAAATTCAGGGAGCAACAGGCCAGCTTGTTTGCTGCAGGAGGTTGTTGAAATGTGCATACTGGGCCCCACTGCATTTCCCCTTTGTTCTATTCTTACCCTCACTTCATTTTCAGATTTGGCAGGGCATTTTCTCTTCCGACATTATCATTTTTCTGCGGGTCACTTGAGCAGGCAGCGAGAATGAGAAGCACCTTTGTATGAAGCTGAGAGTCTGCGCAACCACATGAGATGTTTACCTCGTACTTCTCACTTTAAGCTGCATTTATCTTCAGTCCTGAATGTCTGCCAACTCTGACATGTGAAGACTCATTTCCCCAGCGGTTAATTGCTGGGAAAAAAAAACAGGTTAGGGTCTTTGTTTAAAAAAAAAGCCTGAAAGGGCTCAGATTGAGTCCTAGTTAAAAAAAAACAACTCCTGTCTCTGACTATTTGTGCCAATGTGTTTTTGCTAAATGTTCTTTCACTTGATGTCTACTTACGAGCAGGAGGATCCTGCCACTCAAGCCTGCTCCCCCATTCAGAAAGATCGTGGCCGGTCTAATTGTGGCCACACTCCATTTTCCTGCCCGCCCGCTTCTGCCCTTTGACTCCCTTGTCAGTCAAGAATTTATCTAACTCAGCCTTGAAAATATTCATTAATCCTGACTCCACCCACCGCTCGCTGGGGAAAATTGTTCCACAAACTCATGACCCACTGAAAGAAAAACGTTCTTCTCATCGCCGTCTTAAATGGAAGACCCCTTATTTTGAAACGGAGTCTCCCCCACAAGGGGATACATCCCCTCAGCATCCACCTTGCCAAATCCCCCTCAGGATCTCATATCTTTCAGTAAGATCGCCACTCATTCTTCTGAACCCCAATGGATAAAGGCCCAATCTGTCCAACCTTTCCCCAAGGAAAACCCCCTCATCCCAAGAATCAGCCAACTGAACGTTCTCTGAACTGCTTCGAAATGTAATTGTGTCCTTCCTTAAATAAGGAGGCCAAAACTGCACACAGCACTCCAGATGTGGCCTCACCAACCCCCTGTGCAACTATAACAAAACATCCCGGCTTTTACCTTCCATTCCTCTTGCAATAAACAACAACATTCTACGTGCCTCCTAATCACTTGCTGTACCAGCATGCTAATGTTCTGTTATTCACGTATCAGGACGCCCAGATCCGTCTGTACCTCAGAATCTGCATCCCTGCCAAGGCCAACATTTGTAGTTCATCCCTAATTGTCCTGGAGAAGAGCTTCCTTCTTGAACCTCTGCAGTCCATTTGGTGTAGGTACACCTACAGTGCTGTTAGAGAGAAAATTCCGGGATTTTCACCCAGCGACGGTGAAGGAACGGCGGCGTATAGTTCTCAGCTGGTTGGCGGGTGGCCCCCACAACCCAAAAGATGTGCAGGGTAGGTGGATTGGCCACGCTAAATTGCCCCTTAATTGGAAATAATAATTGGGTAGACTAAATTTATATTTAAAAAAAATTGATGAACCATCAATCGAACGCGAGACGAGTTGCTGTACTAAAGTTAGGCTTTAATAAGCTAGAAGTTAGCCCTGCGGTCGACTACAGTAAATGGACGACCGCTGGTCGTTCTGGCTATTTATACCTCGATCTGGAGGCGGGGTTAACTCAGCCTCTCGACCAATCGGAGAGTCGTCACATGACTGGTCTCAACCAACCGGTCGAGAGGCACATGACCGACCAGGGCCAATGGTAAGCCGGTGTTCTGCACCAATGGCAGACAGCTACGCAAATCATACCACCACAACTTGTAGACCTCTATCATTATTATGATGGCCCATGCAGTTACACATTCTGGCTGAATACAATGCTGCTGCTGCTGAGGGCTCACAGCAACTCATGGATGCCCCATTTTGAGCTCCTAGACATCCTGCACAGAAATTCCCTCCAATTTTGAAATATTGGAATGGCCAAAAATATTGTTTTCCCCACTCCATGCCCTATCTACCAATTCCTCTCTCTGGCAATAGTCTGAGATTGAATCAATCTGTCTGCAACCGTGATGTCATGTTTGACTTCAAGATGAGCTTCCAACCACATGATTGTACCATCACAAAGACCATGGGCTGGATTCTCCATTTGGGAGAAACGGTGGTGTTTCACGCCAGGAAAACTGCTGCAAAACAGCCACCGATTCATCCGTTTGCTGAGGACTAACAGGGAGGCAGCGTGGAGCTCCCAGCTCCAGCTGCCGATACAGCCCTGAACATTTCAGGATCCGTGGCCGTCGCCGTGCTTCATGGCGGACTCAGTCCGTGGACCCTGACTGCAAAAATAGTACCCACTTCGGCTGCTCGCGCTGCCTGGACAGCCTGCCCACAGCCCCCCCCCCCCCCCCCCCCAGCCCCTTGCCTGCGGATCGGCCCTCCCCCAACTGTGGCGGCGCCGGCCCCTGCTGCCGCCACACTGTGTTACCGACGGGTGAGACCACACATGTCCCACGCCGTCGGTAACCCGGCCGGTCGGGGACGGACCATCGCGGGACGGGCCTCAGAAAATGGCCTGAGGCCTTGGATACAGCGTGCGGCGTACTCCTCGGGTACGCAGCTTTTCAGGGGGTGGAGCATCACGAAAGCGCTGTTGCCCCCCCCCCCCCCCCCCCCGATTTTGGCATCATGGGAGATTCTCCGCCTCCCCCCCTCGCCGAACACGATTTCGCCGTCGAGGGCCAGAGAATCCAGCCCCATGTATTCAGCACGGTAGCATGGTGGTTAGCATAAATGCTTCACAGCTCCAGGGTCCCAGGTTCGATTCCCGGCTGGGTCACTGTCTGTGCCGAGTCAGCACGTCCTCCCCGCATCTGCGTGCGTTTCCTCCGGGTGCTCCGGTTTCCTCCCACAGTCCAAAGATGTGCGTAGGGTGGATTGGCCATGCTAAATTGCCCGTAGTGTCCTAAAAAGTAAGGGGGGGAGTTGTTGAGTTACGGGTATAGGGTGGATACGTGGGTTTGAGTAGGGTGATCATTGCTCGGCACAACATCGAGGGCCGAAGGGCCTGTTCTGTGCTGTACTGTTCTATGTTCTATGTTCTATTCCCACTTATGTAACATCACCTGACTTCACCTCTGTCTCACCTCATCCACTACGGAAACCCTCATTTGTGGCTTTGTTACATCTAGACTTGGCCAGTCCATGGAATCCTGGCTGGTCTCCTACATACAATATCATAGAATTTGCAGTGCAGAAGAAGGCCATTCGGCCCATCAAGTCTGCACCGGCTCTTGGAAAGAGCACCCTACCCAAGGTCAACACCTCCACCTTATCCCCATAACCCAGTAACCCCACCCAACACTAAGGGCACTTTTGGACACTAAGGGCAATTTATCATGGCCAATCCACCTATAACCTCCATAAAACTGAGGTCTCCAAAACTCTGTCTTAACTCAAGGTCCCATTCATCCAGCAGCCCTCTGGACACTGACCTGCACTGCGTCCCCGTCAAACATAATCATGATTTTAAAATACTCTCAAATCCCTCCAAGCCCTTGCCCCTCCCGATCTCTGTTAGACCCTCCAACCCCACAACCCTTCGAGATAACTATGCTCATCAAATTCTGGCCTCTCAAGCATCCCCAATTTTAATCGCTCCACCATTGGTAGCCATTCCTTCGATTGCCTCGGCCCTAAGCTCTGGAACTCCCTCCCTGAATCTCTCCCCCTCTCTACCTGATGTCCCTCCTTTAAGACACTCTTTAAAACTTACCTCTCTGATGAAGCTTTTAGTCAGGTGACGTAGCATCTCCTTAAGTTTTGTAATGCTCTTATAAAGTGCCTTGGGACATTTTAATGTGTTAAATGCTCAAGTTGTTGTTGTTAGAGCAGAGAAGGTTAAGGTGGGTGCAACTTAATAGGGATATTCAAAATTATGAAGTATCTTGTTGGGAGTTAAGAAGGAGAAACTGGCGGGGATTCTCCCTTATCCAGCGGGGCGGGGGACCCGGCGGGATGGAGTGGCGTGAACCACTCCAGCGTCGAGCCGCCCCAAAGGTGCGGAGGTCACCACACCTTTAGGGGCCAAGCCCTAACATTGAGGGGCTAGGCCCGCGCTGGAGTGGTTGGCGCTCCGCCGGCTGGCATGAACGGCCTTTGGCGCCACGGCAGCCGGGGCCGAAGGGACTTCGCCAGACGGCGGAAGTCCGGGCATGCGCCGGAGCGTCAGCGGCTGCTGACGTCATTCCCGCGCATGCGCAGGGGAGGGGGTCACTTCCGCCTCCGCCATGGTGAAGACTATGGCGAAGGCGGAAGGAAAAGAGCACCCCCGCGGCACAGGCCCTCCCGCCGATCGGTGGGCCCCGACTGCGGGCCAGGCCCCACGCCCACCCCCAGGACCCCGGAGCCCGCCCGTGCCACCTGCTCCCGCCGGTAAGGTAGGTGGTTTGATCCACGCCGGCGGGAGAAGCATGACAGCGGCGGGACTTCGGGCCATTGCGGGCCGGAGAATCGCCGGGGGGGGCACGCCGGCCGGCGCGGAGAAATTCCCGCCCCCACCGAATCTCCGGTGCCGAATAATTCGGGACACGGCGTGGGCGAGATTGACACCGGCCCCCGGAGATTCTCTGACCCGGCGGGGGGTTGGAGAATCCCGCCCACTGTTTCCACTGACAGAATGACAGTGTCGAGGAGCAGAAGAACCAGATGGGAGGATGGGGAGATTTTGTTTCAGACAGCAAGTGGCTATGATATGAAATGCAGTGCTAGGAAATGTGGTGGAAGCAGAACGGACAGTAACTTGCAATGGGAGTTGAATAAATACTTAAGAAGGAAAATTCTGTCGGACTTTGGGGAACGAGCATAGGTCTGGTAGCTCACTGGGCTAAATCGCTGGCTTTTAAAGCAGACCAAGGCAGGCCAGCAGCACGGTTCGATTCCCGTACCAGCCTCCCCGAACAGGCGCCGGAATGTGGTGACTAGGGGCTTTTCACAGTAACTTCATTGGAGCCTACTCGTGACAATAAGAGATTTTCATTTCATTTCATTTCATATGCGATAGGCCGAATGTACTGTATGGTTCTATGAACAAAAGACTAGTTGCTTTAATTGGAATTCACAAACAGTGCTGATAATGAATAGTAAGGAAATGTAAATGAGCACAGCGGAAAATTTAAATAGGTGAAGCTTATCATGATCCTGTACTCGTGTGAAAAAAAAGGCATTCTACTAACCGTAACATCCAGGGGCTAGAACTGAGGACTTCCTCAGAATATGTAGATTGCTATTTTCCGCCCTGAATGTTGTACAAACTGAGTGTTATTTGTGTCTGATGATTTACGTCGGATCCCCAAATTATGCTTTCTGTTGTCAGTCTCGATCTGTACACTCCAGCTTTGCAGGTCTTCTCCACAGCAGACCCTGTCTCTCAGGGGTTAAATCTCTCTGTCACTCGGTAACAAAGGGAGTTAAGAGGCAGGTGAAATTTATTTCACTGGCAGTCTGTGAGTGTACTAAGCATCAGTACTCCCCATCCATCTTAGCCTCTGCGCTGCAGTTCATCCCTCCGCTATTGAGTTCCATCTCATTGACTTCCTATAAACACTAATGCCCACCAGTTTCAGCAGAATCATGCCCTGAATTCTTCACCAGTCAATGCACATGTACTACAAGCACACACAGTAAAGCAAAGAACCGCTGACTGACCCCTTAAAGGAGAATTTAATTCATCAGAACTGCCATGTGATATAAACCTGCGAAACAAAGACAAACGTGTATGTTCACTGGCTATTGTTGGCCCTCCCTTGTGTTTTTCTCTTCGCTATAAAACGGCTGTGCAGTTAAGATCGATTGTGCCATTTCTCTTATTTATTTCTTCCCAGGATGTGGGTGTCGCTGGCAAGGGCAGCCTTTATTGCCCATCCTAATTACTCTCGAGATGGTTTTGGTGAGCTGCCCATACTGGAACAGCAGCAGTCTACCTGGTGAAGGTACTCCCACAGTCAGGGTGGAAGGATTCTGACCGAGCGACATATATTTCCAAACCAGGCTAGTGTGTGATATGGAGGGGAATTCTACACACTTTTGTGTTGAAGTTTCCTGAACAATTATATAATAATTGACGAATCTTACCAGATGTACAAAAAGTGGGAATATCCAGTCCTGATATCAGGTGGGATGGAAAGGTCAACAGCTCTCCAAATTTACGTGTCCACAATTATGCCTGTTGATATCAAGGCTGGAAAACCACATCCAATGCTTATTGCATAATATGGAGATGCTGGCGTTGGACAGGGGTGAGCTCAGTAAGAAGTCTTACAACACCAGGTTAAAGTCCAACAGGTTTGTTTCAAACACGAGCTTTCGGAGCACTGCTCCTTCCTCAGGTGAATGCATTGCATAATTTTTTATTTTTTTCACTGTGCACCCAGAGGAAACCCATGGAGAAATGAAAATTTTTTTCATTTTTCATAATAGTTATATTAAGTGCTAATTTTGAATAAGATGGTTTGGAACGTAGCTATTGGCTAACTGGAGAGATGCAACCTGGTGTTAAGAAAACAAGGTCCCAGGTTTGGTCATGCTCTGAACAAAGATACCTGCGTGGTTGGAGCAGAAGAGGCTCATTATAATTAGCCTCAAACACCCAGGCTAAGGAATGGCTCACTTTCCTCGAGCCAGGGGTTTGATTAGCTCAGTTGGCTGAACAGCTGGTTCGTGATGTCGAGCCACACCAACAGCGTGGGTTCAATTCCTGCACCAGCTGAGGGTATTCATGGAGGCCCCACCTACTCAAACCTGTCCCTCGCCTCCCCGAACAGGCGCCGGAATGTGGCGACTAGGGGCTTTTCACAGTAACTTCATTTGAAGCCTACTCGTGACAATAAGCGATTTTCATTTTTTCAGTTCAGGTGTGGTGATCCTCGGGTTAAATCACCCTTATTGATCCAAGCCTCCGGATACACTCTTCTGAGGAAGAGTCATCCGAACTCAAATCGTTGGGCGGGCATGGGCAGCACGTTGGCACAGCGGCTTGCACTGCTGCTTCACAGCGCGAGGGACCCAGGTTCAATTCCGGCCTCAGGTCACTGTCTGCGTGGAGGGTACACATTCTCCCCATGTCTCCATGGGTTTCCTCTGGGTGCACAGTCCAAAGATGTGGAGGTTAGGTGGGGTTATGGGGTTACGGGAATAGGTGGGCTGCTCTTTCAGAGGGTCAATGCAGACTCAATGGGCTGAATGGCCTCCTCCTGCACTGCAAGAATTCCATCAAGTGAGGAGATTAACCCCCTTGAGAGTTGTCTTTGTGTTTGAAAATGAGGGCACCCTTTTGGTAAACTTACCAAACGAACATGGTTAATGTAAGTTGAAGTACAGCTCGATGGCTTCGACTCTGAGAGCTTAACAGGGAGATGTGGCAAACTGGAGATTGGAGTTCTGATTTTTTTAACCAAAATTTCTACATTTTGTTGGTGCAGCTTGTGAGGGGCTGATGTGGAAAGGAAAACGTTGCAGCGATCGGGAAAGGAGTGGGTCCAGTTGGATAGCTTTTTCAAAGGGCTGACATAGGGATGGTGGGCCAAATGGCCTCCTTCTGCTCTTTATAATTCTATTCTATCTAGGCTCATATTTTAGTGCAGCGTTGAGGGAAGTGCTGCTCTGTCAGAGGTATCATCATCTTTTGCCCTGTTCACAATCTGATTGATGTAAAAGACCCCACAATACTATTTGATGAATTGAAGGGGAGTCACTCTTGGTACTCCCTAAACACCCAATCTGAGCTCTGCCATCCTTGCAGCAAGACTGTTCCCAACACAAGGGAAGGAAATAGGTGGTTGAGTTAACCCCAGCCAACAAATTAATTAATTAATGATATTGGAAGGATTGTCTGTTCTTTCAATAGAGAACGTTTGAAATCTGGAGGTCTCATTGAATTATAGAATTTACAGTGCAGAAGGAGGCCATTCGGCCCATTGAGTCTTTACCGGCCCTTGGAAAGGGCACTTTACCTAAGCCCACATCTCTACCCTATCCCCGCAACCCAGTAACCTCACACAGCCTTTTTGGGACAATAAGGGCAATTTAGCATGGTCAATCCACCTAACCTGCACATCTTTGGACTGGGAGGAAACCGGAGCACCCGGAGGAAACCCACGCATACACGGGGAGAACGTGCCGACTCCACACAGACAGTGACCCAAGCCGGGAATCAAACCTGGGGCTCTGACACTGTGACCCTGCTAACCACTGTGCTACCGTGCCCGCCACTTCCCGAAATGATAAATGGATGTAATTATTCTAAATATTACTTGAAATAGCGCATATTCTGTTTTCATTACAGCATTACAGAGAGTGGCTCACCACCATTGTTACTTTTAAAGACCCGTTACAAAATATTAGGATTAACTACAATATCCCTTTCCATTTAAATCTGTTGATCGTTGGGATGTTTTCCCCCTCCTATAACTAATACCAGTGACATGGCTGAAAGAAGTGGATTTCCTGAGCCCAGTAGCTGGATTTATATCATTACAGGTTACAGTCAGTAGGTTGAGATGATCACTTTACTTCCTCCTTGAGCCAATGTTTCAGATCATCCAGGCAGTGTAATTGGAATGCCAAGCTGAGCCATGGCCTCTTGTCCATCTCTTCCCCCCCCCCCCCCCCTCCCCGGCTTTTCCTCCACATCACCACTGGAGACTGTGCCTTCCCCCGTCTTGGTCCTATGACCTGGAATCCCCTCCCTAAACCTCCCAACTCGCCACCTTTATCTCCTCCAAAAAGCAGGGCAGTTATCAGGGAGATACTGGCTAATATTTATCCCGAAACCAAAATAATTAAAACTGGTCACATTGATAGTGTTGTGTGTGGGAGCTAGCTGTGCGTAAATTGGCAGCTGAATTTCCTACATTTACAACAGTGGCTACACTTTGAAAGTTAGGTGCCTATGAAGAATTTTGGGATGCCCTGAGATGGTGAAATCATAGAATCATAGTGCAGAAGGAGGTCAATCGGCCCATCGAGTCTGCACCGGCTCTTGCAAAGAGCACCCTACTTAAGTTCACACCTCCACCCCATCCACATAACCCAGTAACCCCACCAAACCTAAGGGCAATTTAGCCTGGCCAATCCACCAACCTGCACATCTTTGGACTGTGGGAGGAAACCGGAGCACCCGGAGGAAACCCATGCAGACACGGGGAGAACATGCACAGACAGTGACCCAAGCCAGGAATCGAACCTGGGACCCTGGAGCTGTGAAGCTACTGTGCTACCCACTGTCCTACCGTGCTGCCACTGAAAGGCACAATATAAATGCAAGTTCTTTCTTTAACACCTACCTCTTCAAAAATGGATAAGGCTTCTCATCGAAGACACCAAGCACATTTTATATATTTATGATGTCATTAATGCAATAAGGGCCGGGGTTCTCCCCTATCCGGCGGGGCGGGGGGTCCCGGCGGGATGGAATGGCGTGAACCACTCCGGCATCGGGCCCCCCCAAAGGTGCGGATTTTTCCACACCTTTAGGGGCCAAGCCCTAACCTTGAGGGGCTAGGCCCATGCCGGAGTGGTTGGCGTCCCGCCAGCCTACAGGAAAGGCCTTTGGCGCCACGCCAGCCGTGGCCAAAGGGACTTCGCCGGCCGGCAGAAGTCTGCGCATGCGCCAGAGCGTCAGCGGCTGCTGACGTCATCCCCGCCCAAGCGCAGGGGAGGGGGTCACTTACGCATCCGCCATCGTGAAGGCTATGGCCAACGCGGAAGGAAAAGAGTGCCCCCACGGCACAGGCCCACCCGCCAATCGGTGGGCCCCGATCGCGGGCCAGTCCACCGTGGGGGCACCCCCCGGGGCCAGATCGCCCCACGCCCCCCCGTCCAGGACCCCGAAGCCCAGCTGTGCCGCCTGTCCCGCCGGTAAGGGAGGTGTTTTGATTCCCGCCGGCAGGACCGGCATGAAAGCAGCGGGACGTTGCCCCATCGCGGGCCGGAGAATCGCCGGCTGGGGAGGGGGGGAGGGGGGGGGGGGGGGGGGGGAGGGGGGGGGGGGCGCCGACAGGCGCGACGCGATTCCCGCTCCCACCAAATCTCTGGTGCCGGAAACTTCGGGAGACGGCGGGAGTGGGATTCACGCCGCACCCCGGCGATTCTCCGACCCGGCGGGGGTTTGGAGAATCCAGCCCCATATGTTCCAAAGTGTTTCACGGGAGCATAATTAGGCAAAAGTTGACACTACGCCAAAGAAGAAGTCATTAGGACAGATGAGAATATACTTCGATATTACATTATTTCACACCTACAGGTGAAGATACATTAAATAATGTGCTATTAGTTGAACAATGAATATCAGGTGACTGTCTGGTATTTAAATATTAAATGAAACTAATAGCCGCAGACAGGGTGATCTTCCTATAAAGAGTTCCAGGATCAATTTTAGTTTTGTTTGTGGTTCTTTTAAGCAGAATGCTGATGACATCATTAGGTTAGGCAACATTTGTCTGATCGAAAAATAATAAAGAGGGAAAAGATAAACTATGAGGGCAAAGTAGCAAGTAATATCAAAACTTATTTAGATATATAAAATGGAAGAGCGTAGCCAAAGTGATCATAGGCCTCTGAGAGAATGGGACCGGGGAAATAATAACGGAGAACCAGGATATGGCAGAGGAGTTAAATAAATGTTTTATGTCAGTCTTCACAGTGGAAGTCTAATAACATTTCAACGATACTCAATAATCAAGGGGAAAAAGGGTGGGGGGAAATAAATACAGTAACTATTACTAGAAAAAAAGTATCAGGGAAACTATCGGGGACTAAAGGCTAACAAATGAAGTAGCTGGAGTGGGTACGCTGGTTGTCATCTTTCAAGAATCCTTAATTCTGGGAAAGCCCCCGAGGATTGGAAAACTGCCAATTCACATAGGGAGAGAGCCAAAAACAGGTTACTATAGGTCAGGTAGCTTAACATCTGTCATTGGGAAAATGTTAAAGGAACATTTAGAAATACAGAATATAATCAAGCAGAGTCTACATGGCTGCATGAAGGGGAGATCATGCCTGAGAAATTTATTAGAATTCTTTGAGGTGGTAATGAGCAGGATAGATAAAGGAGAACAAGTAGATGTGACATACTTGGATTTCCAAAAGCTGCACGATCAGGTACCGCACAAAAGGCTACTTAATAAGATAAGTGCCCATAGTTTTAGGGTAGTATATTAGCATGGATAGAGGATTGGCTAACCGATAGAAGGCAAAGAGTTGGGATAACAGGAGAATTTTCAGGATGGCAACCTGTAACTAGTGGAATGACACCTGGATCAGTGCTAGGAACACAATTATTAACAATATATATTAATGACATGGACGCGGGAAGTGAATGTACTGTTGCCAAGTTTGCAGATGACACAAAAATAGGTGAGAGGGCAAGTGGTGAGGATGACACAAAGAGTCTACAGAGGCATATAGACAAGTTAGGTGAGCAGACAAAAACTTGACAGATGGAATGCAATGTAGGACAATGTGAAGTTATGCACTTTGGTAGGAGGAATAAAGGAGCTGAATATTATTTAAATGGAGAAAGACTGCAGAAGACTGAGGCACAGATTGTTTTGGGGGTCCTCGAGCATAAATCACAAAAAGCTAGCTTGCAAGTTTGAGCAGCACAAGTGGATACCACTGTGGCTTTACAACGCCAGGGTCCCAGGTTCGATTCCCCGCTGGGTCACTGTCTGTGCGGAGTCTGCACGTTCTCCCCGTGTCTGCGTGGGTTTCCTCCGGGTGCTCCGGTTTCCTCCCACAGTCCAAAGACGTGCAGGTTCGGTGGATTGGCCATGATAAATTGACCTTAGTGTCCAAAAAGGTTTAGGAGGGATTGTTGGGCTACGGGGATAGGGTGGAAGTGAGGGCTTAAGTGGGCCGGTGCAGACTCGATGGGCCGAATGGCCTCCTTCTGCACTATATATTCTAAGTTCTAAGTTCAGCTGGCATTTGGGAAGGCAAATGAAATGTTGGCCTGTTTTTCAAGTAGAATGGAGTATAGATGTAGGGAAATCATGCTAAAACTATACACGGTGCTAGTTAGACGACAGCTGGAATACTGTGAACAGTTTTAGTCTCCCTATCTAAGGAAAGATATACTGGCATTGAAGGCAGTCAGAGAAGGTTCACTGGGTTGATCCCGGGTATGGAGGGATTTTCTTATGTGGAGAGGTTGAGTACGTTGGGCTTGTACTCAGTGGAGTTTAGAAGAATGAGAGGGGAACTTATTGAGACATATCGGATTCTCAGGGGACTTGACAGAGTCGATGTTGAGAGATTGTTTCCTCTTGTGGGAGAGTCTAAGACCAGAGGGCATAATCTCAGAGTAAGGGACCGCCCACTTAAGACAGAGATGAGGAGGAATTTCTTCCCTCAGAGGGTAGTGAATCTGTGGGCTCCAGAGGCTGGATCATTCAGTATGTCCAAGGCTGAGACAGTCAGAATTTTAACCAGTAATGGAATCTAGGTTTAAGGGGGTAAGGCAGGAAAGTGCAGTTGATGATTATAATTTCAGATCGGTTCAATGGCGGAGCAGACTCAACAGGCCACGTGGCTTATTTCTGCTCCTTTGTCTTCTGGTCCAGGGAACTGATTGAAAGTATATCATGGGGTTATTTTCATCTGCCTATCACCTGTTTTCTTTGGCATGAAGGGGGTTTAGTAATGGGTCAAAACTTTGTACCTGCTGCAATTTTCTAACAGATTTCAACAGAGGTGGCTATAGATCTCTCAAGTAAAAATTAAATAAGGTCGCCATAGTCCCAAGTACCACAGGCTGCTTTCCCCTTTGAGGGGGAGGGCTGACTGGTGGTGATTTAACCTGAGGATCACCACACCTCAGGCGAGGAGCAGGGTTGAGAAGACGGGGCCTTCATGAATAACCCCAGCCGGTACGGGAATTGAACCCGGGGCTGCTGTCCTCGCCCCGCACCACTCATGACCAAAGACCTCACAAGCCATGAAATCATTGTGGATGATTACATCAACATTGTGGCCTTGAGAGGAACCCCACCCTAACTGAAGCCATTCTGCCTGGCCATACCTTCCATTCCGAGCCTTAAAGATGGCAGCCCAAACTGTTTGAAGTCAGTTCCCAACTCGAAGAGTTCCCGTCTCGCCAGGGTGACGGCATTAACTATTCCCACTCATCTATTTTCCAGGAGGCTCAAGGTTCCGTGAGCAGCTTCACTTCACTTTTCTCGCTGGGATTGGCACTTTGCCATTTTTTGGTAAGATTCCACCCCTTGATTTACTACCATCTTCTCAGCACCTTGTTGCTTTCCTGAATGAACTGTCTACATTGCTTTCCACGCTCGGCCTCTTTAAGTGATTTGAACCTATACCTTCACTCACCGTGCGCTCCCCTGAGTTCACTGCCCTCTTAACCTTCCTTATTCCAATTAGATGATAGAACGCGCCACCTATTGAATCCTGCTTAAAAATCTCACAAAGAGGGCAGCACGGTGGCCTAGTGGTTAGCACAACCGCCTCACGGCGCTGAGGTCCCAGGTTCGATCCCGGCTCTGGGTCACTGTCCGTGTGGAGTTTGCACATTCTCCCCGTGTCTGCGTGGGTTTCGCCCCCACAACCCAAAAATGTGCAGAGTAGGTGGATTGGCCACGCTAAATTGCCCCTTAATTGGAAAAAATAATTGGGTAATCTAAATTTAAAAAAAAAAAATCTCATAAAGTTTCCACTAACATGAACCCAGTTCAGGTTAAAGGTGGTTAGCAGAGGAAAAATCACTCCATTATATTTTTATGATGCCAGTGGAGATGAACAAAGCAAAAGAACTGAATAGACCGGGGACCCCAGTGAAAACAATTGGACAAAATTTCACCTTTTTGTAATGTTTATTTTAGCAATCGTGCCAAAATCGACATAAATTAAATTTGAGTTAACAGGCAAATCACGGTCAATATAAATTATAAATTGTACTTTAAACAACAGATGCATCAAAGATAGATCGCGCAGATTTATCAGGAAAACTAATCGGCATGTGTAGCAACAATTACAGTCACAAAATCCTTCTAGACTCGAGTCTTCCTCCATTGAATTTCAGTTCTTTTTCCTCGAGGGTTCAGCCACCAACTCTCATCCGACAGCAGCTCCCACTAAACCGGGGGTCCATGGGTACAGTCTTCAAAGACATGGCGCACCTATCCAGAATCTCCTCAGCCCTGCTGCTGTCTGTCTTGGTTACACAGATCTGCCAGAATCACCTTTGTCTGAACCTTCGATGATGGGCTCAGGCACCGTATGGCCAATTTAGCTACCTTGAAGTGACGCAAACAGCAGCAGCGACCCTTATTTTGCTTCCTTTGGGTTCCCCTTTTTCAACTGCGGCACCAAATTCTTCTACCCCCACCCTCCACCCGCACAGAAACCTCAGTCGCATGAACCTATTTTTGCGCCCACTGGGGCAACAGCATCCAATCAGCTCTCCAACACTGTTAGACTGACTGATGTTACCCAGCCTAATGATGTCATCGGCACTCTGTTTAAACTGAACCACAACCAAAAACAAAACTAAAATTGATTCTGGAACTATTTGCGGCAAGATAATTCTGTCTGAGTCTAATAGCCCTATTTAATGATCAAATTCCAGACAGTCACCTGATATTCATTGTCTAACTAATAACACATTATTTACTGTATTTTCACTGACACATGTAACATCAATGCTGCACTAAATAACCCAGTGTAAATGTTTAATTAACCATTTGATCTGTGCTTTAGTCTGCACTCTACTGCAGCAGACGCTCAGAGTTCCAGACTGGATTCTCCGATCCCCGACGCCAAAATCGCATTTGGCGATGGGGGCGGAGATTCGCTGATGACACCCAAATTGGGGGGCGGCGCCGCTTTCGTGATGCTCCGTCCCCTGAAAAGCAGCTTACTCGCAGAGTACGCCGCACGCCGTCTCCACGGCCTCAGGCCATTGCTTAACCCCCGCCCCACGATGCTCCGTCCCCGACCAGCCGAGTTCCCGACGACGTGGGACACGTGTGGTCTCACCCGTCATGGACTCAGCGTGGCAGCTGCGGACTCAGTACAGTGCCGCCACAGTCGGTGGTGGGCCGTTCCGAGGGCAGGGGTGGGGGGGGGGCTTCATTCGGTGCTGGGGGCACTGTGGGGGGGCGGTCCGGGGTGCGCAAGCGGCTGAAGGGGGGTACTATTTTTGCGGTCTGGGTCCGCAGGCTGTGTCCGCCATGAAGCACGGCACGGCTGCTGCAGGCCACCGCCATGCGCACGCGCGGCCACGGATCCAGCAATGCAGCGGGCCATATTGCCAGCTAGCGCATGGAGCTCTACGTTGCCTCCCTGCTAGCCTGCCCCCCATCCCCCCGAAGCAGGGAATCGTTGGCCGTCTTGCACCAGTTTTCCTGGCGTAAAACACCACCGTTTTCACGCCGGCGTGGGGAGTTAGAACATAGAACAGTACAGCACAGAACAGGCCCTTCGGCCCTCAATGTTATGCCGAGCAATGATCACCCTACTCAACCCACGTATCCACCCTATACCCGTAACCCAACAACCCCTCCCCCTTAACCTTACTTTTATTAGGACACTAAGGGCAATTTAGCATGGCCAATCCACCTAACCCGCACATCTTTGGACTGTGGGAGGAAACCGGAGCACCCGGAGGAAACCCACGCACACAGGGGGAGGACGTGCAGACTCCATACAGACAGTGACCCAGCCGGGAATCGAACCTGGGACCCTGGAGCTGTGAAGCATTAATGCTAACCACCATGCTACCCTGCTTCTCCCAAACGGAGAATCCAGCCTCCAAGTTTCAAACTTTACTGGAATGAGCCGTTTTATTTTAGGGAGATAGAAATAATGGACTCTGAAATTAATTTCACCTGTGTTAATTAGGTGGCACAATGTCCGCAGAAATAAATGTTAATAACCATGCAGTGGAAACAGCAGCAAAGAAACAGTTCAGCAGACATTTCCTGCTATCTCTGAGGTGAAGTAGGTTGGTCAGGAATTCACCCTCCCGAATCTTTACAGTGACTCTGCCCATTGGGCTGAGTTTGTAGGTGTCAAGTGAGGCTAAGAGGGTGCTCCATAGACAGGACTGCCAATGTCCATTCTTAAGATTCGGGCGTAAACAGTGGTGTTTTGAGTGACGCACTGAGGCTGCCCCATGCACCTGAAACAAAGTGAGGGATTCAGCGTCTTCGGAGGGGCTGGGGGTGAGAAAGTGTACGAGATGTGAGTCTGGAACATTGCCCATGCTTTCGGGATGTTCTGGCAACTGCCGCATTTATGCTGCAGGGCAAATTCAGAATAACTGAAAAAGGGCTGAGCGTGATCATACTTGTACGCACACAATATGTTTTTAAGTTGAGATTTGCAACCTCGTCCCTGACCCATTGACTGGGGAAGGTACAGACAGACAGTGAGAGAAGCCATTTAGCCCGACAGTGAACAAACAAGATAGCCTTTTTCAACTCCAGCAACAATTGCAGACAGAAACCCCTGGGGGCACCAGGCTAAACCACAACTTTAGGTTGGGCTCGGTACCTCCAGAACCGGTATTGCCAGCTCACTTACTTCATCAAAGCTGGGCCTGTCATTGACAGGTAAACGTAACATCAAAACCCTCAAATGTGTGGCAACGATGATAGAGTATAAGCACAATATTCTTTTATTATAATAATAATCTTTATTAGTGTCACAAGTAGGCTCACATTAACACTGCAATGAAGTTACTGTGAAAAGCCCCTAGTCACCACATTCCAGCGCCTGTTCGGGTACACGGAGGCAAAATTCAGAATGTCCAAATGATCTAAAACCACGTCTTTCGGGACTTGTGGGAGGAAACCGGAGCACCCAGAGGAAACCCACGGGGAGAACGTGCAGACTCCACATCGCAGTTATGCCAGTTGGTTGGAGGTTATTAGTTAAATGGGTTGTGAAGCTGCCAACCAGACTACCCTTCAATACATATTCACATATGAGGACAGCACTGTAGCACAGTGGTCAGCACTGCTGCTTCACAGCACAGCAACAGAGACCCGGGTTCAATTCCCACTTTGGTTCACTGTCTGTGTGGAGTTTGCACTTTCTCCCCGCGTCTGCGTGGGTTTCCTCCGAGTGCTCCGGCTTCCTCCCACAGTCCAAAGATGCGCAGGTTAGGTGGATTGGACTTGCTGAATTGTCCCATAGTGTCCAAGGATGTGCAGGTTAGATGGAGTTACAGGAGTTGCAAGGAGTATCTTGAAGGAGGTGGAGTATTGGGCCTAGTTAGGGTGCTCCTTCAGAGGGTCGGTGCAGACTCGATGGACTGAATGGCCTCCTTCTGCACAGCAGGAATTCAACGATTCTATAATTTTATGATAGTCAAATATATTTTCAGCCCGATGGCAGCGAACACATTGGAATCATTGTGGCAGCTTTAAGAGTTACTGCGTTCAGCTGTCTGAGCTCTAAGCTCTGGTATTCCCTCCCTAAACCCCTCCACCTCTCTGCCAATATCTCCTCCTTCAAGATTCTCCTTGCAACCTACATCTGTGGCTAAGTAAACCTGACCTAATATCTCTTCCAGTGGCTCAGTGTCAAGTCTTGTTCAATAACAATTCTGTGAAACCCCTTGGGTGTTTTCCTACTGATATAAATGCAAGTTATTGTCGTTTGTAATCATGACACCAAAAATTCTCTTGAGAATATCCCCCAGCAATCCTTGGAATCAGGCCTCTTCCCCAAACTTTAATTCCAAATGTTGTGGAAAATATAAACATAACTGATACTTAAGCAAAATATAATTTTTTCCTTTAAATATCTCTAATTGATTTGAGCTGTAACACTGAAATGGTAATGTATACTAACCTTTATTATTGTCACAAGTTAGCTTACATTATTGCAGCAATGAAGTTACTGTGAAAATTCCCCACATTCCAGCACCTGTTCAGGTAACAAGCACGTCTTCCAGGACTTGTGGGAGGAAACCGGAGCACCCGGAGGAAACCTACGTGGTCACGGGGGGGACGTGCAGACTCCGCACAGACAGTGGTCCAAGCCGGGAATCGAACCTGGGACCCTGGAGCTGTGAAGCAACAGTGCTAACCACTGTGTCAATGTGCCGCCCATCTGCTCTTGTTCATGGTTGGTGTTCCTGCCCCCCCCCCCCCCAAACTGCCATTGAAGAAACATACCATTTCCTGCAACAAATGTTAAACAAAACCGTGAGAGAACTGCAGCGTTAACTGAAGCCTGGCTAAACAAAAAGTATTCTAATCGTTTGTACATGTCGCTTTTTAACATTGATGCTGGAAAAAACGTTAACATTTCAAAATAAAAAAATAAATTTAAATACAGAGGCAGGGTGAGGGGCCCCTGCCTTGACTCTTCCGACGTGTGATGCACTTATCTTCCGAGTTTCATTTATTTTTTACTGTATACAGATCAAAGTTGACTCACCTTGTGACAGTAAGATCATTGCCCTCGTTACCTAGGGGGCAATTCCCATTTATGCCATATTTATGCCTTAATTGGCCTTTAAGTTTACAAATACAATCCAGTCATTTGAGTTAATTTATAGATATCAGACATTGTTTAAAACGAATGAATGCCGCTATAACTTCTGCATAGTATTTCCGAAGAACAGCATAAATCACAGCAGTTAAATATGTGCCAAATACAGTAGATTTGTGACAGCTCTTCTTTAACACAGGGTTCACCTTGCAGCAAACATACTTAACACGCACAAAGTGTTACAACATGGTTCGTTTGGTTATTTTAGTCAAGTCAACCCTTTAATGGTTAGTTTAATTAGTCGTTTACTACATGACTGGTAATACATTGCATCTGCAGTTAATTAATTGGGCAAAATGCAAGTTTGTGGTAATTAAGCAAGAAAACAGAAACAGGTTAGCAGCAAATGAATAAATAAATCTGCCATAATTGTTGGATGGATGCCAACGTTGATTCTGCTCCCAGTTTTCTTTCTTAATATCGGTCTGTGCTCTTTAAACGCTGCCAACCCCTTTTCCTGAGTTTCAGACCGTTCGAATTACTGGTCTTTTGAGTCTTTGAAAAATGCATCATTCGTTGGCCAACCTATCTGTTTTCCTTGAGAAACATGGGTGTCTGACTGCCTTTGAGGAGAATCCATTGTCAAATGACTGATTTGACTAAGCAAGTGGGAGGAGACTGTCAATAGGAAAACAATTTGGGCCGATAAGTTGCGTCTTTTTCCATATGATTGGGTTTATCATTTTTAACACTCTTGTTTTTTTTATTAATCTTGTTCCTGACATTAATTGTAGATTTAGATAACGCAACACTTCCCCCAAAATAGCAGCCGTTCTTGGGTGACTGTCGTGGCAATTCATTATGGGTTAAATAGTTTATGGTGTCTTTGTGTTCTCTACTCAAAACCCAACCATTCCTCAGTTATTTGATTCCATTAATCCAGAGAACCCCTGCAGTGCTGAGGTCGAGTCCTCACTGACCCTCTGAAAGAGCACCCCACCCAGAACTGGTCCCCCGCCCTATCCCTGCATCCTCATAACCCCACATAAACTGCACCTCCTTGGGCACTAACAGGCATTCCTTTAGCATGGCCATTCCATCTAATCTGCGCATCTTTGAACCGTGGGAGGAAACCGGAGCACCCGGAGGAAACCCACGCAGACACAGGGAGAATGTGCAAACTCCACACAGTCACCTAAGGCCGGAATTCAGCCCGGGACCCGGTGCTTTGAGGCAGCGGTGCTAACCACTGTGCCATCCTGCCGTCCCTCTTCATTTAGCTCCTGTACCCCAGCCCTGCCTCCTCAACCGCCCTTTTTTGCCTGTTTCCTGTCAAGCCCTTTTATGATTCATTAAGAACATCACAAGTCAGCAGTGACTCAGTGGGTATCATTTTTTTATCTCTGAGCTGGACAGCTGTGTGCTGGAGTCTCACGACAGTGATGTGTACACAAGAACCTGTCTCTTTGGTGGGTGCAGAAGATGCCATGTCCTTCTTTTGCAGGAGTGCAGGGGAGTTTCACCCAAAATCCTGGCTATTAGCCCATCATCCATTGCAAAGCAGCTGGTCATTATCACGATGCTCTTTGCGGGATCTTGGCTGTGTGCAAAATTAGCTGCGTCGCTTCCAATATTAACCCGACTTAAATAAGAGCAAAATACTGCAGATTCTGCAAATCTGAAATAAAAACAGAAAATGCTGGATGAACTCAACAGGTCGGGTTGCATCAGGGGAGAGAGAAACAGGGTTAACGCTCCCCTACTTACTCGGTTGTATATGCCTTGGGTCATCCTGAAATCATGAAAGGTGCTATATAAATGCAAGTTCTTCCTTGATATGATTCCACACTTGCAGGCAGTTTTAGTGCGCTCACCCAGCTGTTCTCACCCACCCCAGTGCGGACACAAACCCTTCCCCAACAAGAGGCCACTGAACAGCAATCGGGTCTCAGAAATGTGACTGGGCTTTTTATCTCGCCCTTTCCCAATCTGCTGCTTTCACGCGTAGCTCATTATTCCTTGAGCTGCACAGTGTGAATGTTAACCACAGCTGTGTATCGGTGCAGATGAAATGACTCTGAAAGCCTCCACGCAGAGAAAAACCCTCAGGGCTAAACACTGAACATAAAGGTGTGAAATCCATTTGTAACGACCTGAGTTGATAGGATACAAAACAGTGGAACTACACAGGGGCAGGCTGTTGATCTGCTGCACGGCCCTCTTCCATGTGTAACGTCCTGAATTACATGTCCAGTCGGAATTCCAAAGGGAAGATGAAAGCAACGAATCCCCCATTATTTCTGCTAAAAGTTTGATTCAAATCATTTGGCTTTCCAGTGAAAATCAATATCGGCCGATCACGCCAGCGGCATAATGTCGCAATAGTACGTTGCCCAGGCACGGGACAGCTTAGAATTATTGGAAGCCCAGCGTATTCCCGCACGGTGAGTTCCCAACATTGACGGCAATCTTCATGTAAGAGGCAGAGTTGACATTAGCGATTTTAAATGTGGCTCAGCCTGTCGAGTTCCCACTCCTGAGTCAGAGGATTGTGGGCTTGTCGACCCACGTCCGAGACTTGAGCACGTGTCCTGGCCTGACGCTCCCAGTGGAGTACAGCGGGAGTGCTGCACTGGTGGAGGTGCTGCCATTAGATAGGATGTTAATCCGAACCTCTATCTGCATACGAGACTACGGATCAAGTGCTGGAAAATGGGACTAGAATAGTTAGGTGCTTGATGGTCGGCGTGGACGTGATGGGCCGAAGGGCCTCTGTCTGTGATGTAAAGTTCTAAGGCTCTGCTTGCTCTATCATGTGTACATAAAAGATCCCAGGGCTCAATTTTCATAGAATTTACAGTGCAGAAGGAGGCCATTCGGTCCATTGAGTCTGCACCGGCCCTGAGAAAGAGCACCCTACATAAGCCCAAGCCTCCACCCAATCCCAGTAACCCTACCTAACCTTTTGGACACTCAGGGAAATTTATCATGGCCAACCCACCTAACCTGCACATCTTTGGACTGTGGGAGGAAACCGGAGCACCCGGAGGAAACCAATGTGAACACAGGGAGAAAGTGCAAACTCCACACCATCACCCAAGATCAGAATTGAACCTGGGTCCCTGGAGCTGTGAGGCAGCAGTGTTAACCACTGTACCACCGTGCCACCCAAGAAGGACAGGGGAGCTTTCCCTTAGTGTCCTGACCTAGTCAATCAGCAGCACTTAAAACATCTAATCATCAACTCATTGCTGTTTGTGGGGTCTTGCTCTGCTCATCTTGGCTCCTACATTCCTCTCAGTGACCACTTCAAAAATACTTTATTGCCTGTAAAGTGCTTTGAGAACAACTTGAGGATGTGGAAGGTGCTTCAAGTGTGTCTTTTGTTTCCGTGGATGATGAGGTATTACGCCAAGGCCCCACCCATTGACCGAGTGGCTGTCAAAGATCCCAATGCACCATTTTGAATAAGTGCAAGGGGGAATCCCGCTGGTTTCCTGGCCAATATTTACCCTGCAATCAATCTCACAATAACTGATTATCCGGCCAGTATTTCTGTTTGTGGGAGCTTGCTGTGCAAGTATTGTCTGCCACGTTTCCTACATTACAATAGTGACTGCATTTCAACAATTCCCTTATTGGCTGCAACGCGGTTTGAGTCATCCAGTCATCATGAGAAGAGCGAGATAATTGCAAGTGCTCCCTTTTTTATGGAGGGAGGGTGCAAAGGGCAAATCAATATGGCGTCATTATATCACATCTAACATTATGATGGATGGTGGAGGGGCTTCCGGTAGCGGCCATGACCAGCTAGGTCGCATACACGGTAGCTCCCGCCGCGATCGGGGTTTTGGGCCGTTAAACGGGGCAGCAGCGGCACTTGAAGAGCGGGTCCGACGTGGGAACGGACGCTGGAGAGGTTCCCCCCAGTGCTGTATGGAGGGAACCAGGAGCGGGGCCGTCAGACGAGCAATTGCCGGGAAGAAGGCAGAGCGGGTCCGGGAGTCCCAGTGGGCCAGAGAGCAACGGGACTTTTTGAGAAGTTGCTTTGCAGAACTAAAAACGGAGATGCTGGCCCCTATAAAGGCCTCCATGGAAAAGATGGTGGAGGTACAGAAGGTACAGGAGAAGGCGATCAAGGAGGTGGAGAGGAAGGTGTCTGAGAATGAGGATGAGATCCTGGGCCTGGCGGTCAGGGTGGAGGGGCACGAGGCCCTACACAAGAGATGGCAGAAGGGGCTGGATGACCTCGAATATAGGCCTCGGAGTCACAACCTGCGGATCCTGGGCTTCCCTGAATGTGCGGAATGGGCGGACACGAGCACGTATGTGGCTGCAATGCTGGGGACGCTGATGGTCGTGGGGGCCTTCCCGCGGCCCTTGGAGCTGGATGGGGGCATAGTCCTCGCGAGGAAACCGAGGGCGAACGAACCACCGAGGGCGATGGTGATAAGGTTCCACCGCTTTACAGACAGGGAGCGTGTCCTACGTTGGGCAAAGAAGGAGCGGAGCAGTAAGTGGGAGAACGGCGAGATTCACATATACCAGGACTTGGGAGCTGAACTGGCGATGAGGCGTGCGGCATTCAACCGGGCTAAGGCGGTTCTCCACAGCAAAGGGGTGACGTTCGGGCTCCTGCACCCGGCGAGCCTTTGGGTACCGTACCAGGACAGGCACCATTATTTTGAAACGCCGGACAAGGCGTGGACATTCAGTAGGCACGAAAAGCTGGACTTGAACTAAGGGGCAGCTAGCTGCATGTGGGTGAAACGCGCTAGCAGGGATGTGTAATCGGGGGTTGGCCTGGTGTAAGATTGTTAGTAGAATTTAAGTTTGTTTGCTCTTCTATTCCTGTTTTTTGTTTCAGGGGCAGGGCAAAGCCCGGGTTGTGGTGTCCGGTGGATGGGAAGGATCCGGATGGCATTTGCCCTCTTACCCTGTGGGGGAGGGGGGGGAGGGAAGCCCGAAGGAGGAGACGATAGTAGGTTTGGAGATAGAGGCGGGAGCGGCAGGGGTCAGCATGGGTCAGCTGACTTACGGAAGCGCAATGGGGAGGAAACCAGTGCTAAGCGGGTGCTTGGAGGGGAGGTGGGAGCGGGGGGCTGGGGGGAAGGGATGCTGCTTTGCTGACTGAAGGGGAGCCAGTTGTTGGGGATGGATGGAGAGTCGGGCAGGGGGCTATGAAGGCGGTCATCAGGGGGGAGTTAATCTCTATTAGGTCCCACAGAGAGAAGAGGGAGAGGGCGGAAAAGGAGAGACTGGTGGGAGAGATACTTAGGGTAGACAGGAAGTACGCGGAGGCCCCGCGGGGGAGCTGCTAAAAGAGCGCCGGAGATTACAGGTGGAGTTTGATTTGTTGACCATGGGAAAGGCGGAGGCACAGTTGAGGAAAGTGAAAGGAGCAGTCTACGAGTATGGGGTGAAAGCCAGTAGGATGCTGGCGCACCAACTTCGCAGGAGCATTTTATAAGAAGTTCTCGGAGCTGCTGAGCCCACTCCTGCTAAGAACCTTCAACGAGGCAAAGGAGAGAGGGACCCTCCCCCCAACGATGTCGCAGGCATTGATCTCGCTCATTTTGAAGAAGGAGGATCTGCTTCAGTGTGGGTCCTACAGGCCGATATTGCTCCTGAATGTAGATGCCAAATTGCTGGCAAAAATTCTGGCCACCAGAATAGAGGACTTTGTCCCGGGAGTGATCGAGGAAGACCAGACAGGTTTCGTAAAGGGCAGACAAATGTGAGGAGGCTCCTGAATATTATTATGATGCCCTCGGAGGGAGGGGATGCAGAAGTAGTGGCTGCAATGAAGGCCTTTGACAGGGCGGAGTGGGAGTACCTGTGGGAAGTGTTAGGTAGGTTTGGATTTGGGGAGGGATTCATAGGGTGGGTCAAGCTACTGTATCAGGCCCCCGTAGCGAGTGTGTCCACGGACCGGCTGAGGTCGGAGTATTTCAGGTTGCACCGAGGGACGAGGCAGTGGTGCCCCCTGACCCCATTGCTATTTGTCCTGGCAATTGAGCCGTTGGCCATAGCGCTTAGGACTTCAAGGAACTGGAGGGGGCAGGTTCGGGGGGGAGGAGCACCGGGTTTCCCTCCACGCACATGGCCCGATTTTGTATATTTCGGACCCGCGAGAGGGGATGGGGGAGGTCATGCGGATCCTGGGGGACTTTGGGAGCTTCTCGGGGTACAGGTTGAACGTGGGGAAAAGTGAGCAGCTTGTAATCCTAGCTAGGGGTCAGGAGGAGAGACTGGGGGAGCTCCCGCTCAAGATGGTGGAGAGGATCTTTCGATATTTAGGTGTACAGGTGGCTAGGAATTGGGATGCCCTACACAGGCTCAACTTACCTCGGCTTGTAGAGGAGATGGAGGGAGACTTTAAAAGGTGGGACATGCTCCCGCTTTCCCTGGCGGGAAGAGTGCAGACTGTGAAGATGACGGTTCTTCCCAGATTCCTGTTCGTCTTTCAGTGCCTCCCCATTTTCATCCCCAAATCCTTTTTCAAGCGGGTGAACAGGATTATCATGGGGTTTGTGTAGGCAAATAAAACCCTGCGAGTCAAAAGACTGTTCTTGGAGCGTAGCCGGGGGTGGGTGTTTGGGGGGGGGGGGGGGGGGGGGGGGGTTGGCACTGCCGAACATCTGTAGCTACTACTGGGTGGGCGGCTAATGTGGCCATGATAAGGAAAGAGTAATGGAGGAGGGGGCCGCGTGGGGGCGGCTAGAGGCGGTGTCATGCAAAGGCACCAGTCTAGGGGAACTAGTTACAGCATCGCTGCCGTTCTCGCCGACCCGATACACCACAAGCCCGGTGGTGACGGCGGCACTGAGGGTCTGGGGTCAGTGGAGAAGGCACAGGAAGGACGAGGGGGCCTCAGTTTGGACCCCGATACGGAACAACCATAGATTTGCTCCGGGCAGGCTAGACGGGGGATTATCAAGGCTGTTATAAGGCAGTCATTAGAAGGATGGGGGACCTGTTTATAGATGGGACTTTCTCCAACATGCTGGCGCTGGAGGAGAATTTCAGCCTGCCGCCGGGAAATGCTTTCAGATACCTCCGGATCCAGGACTTTCTCAAAAACAGGTGAGGACATTTCCGCTGCTACCCCCTTGAAGGATACAGGACAGGGTTGTGTCTGGCATCTGGGTAGGAGAGGGGAAGGTGTCGGACATATATCTGGAGCTGCAGAAGGTTGAGGAAGCCCCAGTGGAGGAGCTGAAGGGCAAGTGGGAGGAGGAGCTGGGCGAGGTGCTAGGTGAGGGCCTGTTGGCTAATGCCCTGGGCAGGGTGAATTCGTCCGCATCATGTGCCATGCCCAGCTTAATTCAGTTTAAGGTGGTACACCGGGCTCACATGACGACGGCGAGAAAGAGCATGTTCTCTGGGGTGGAGGACAGGTGTACGAGGTGTTCAGGGAGCCCAGCAAACCATGTCCATATGTTCTGGGCATGCCCGGCACTTAAATAATTCTGGCAGGGCTTTGCGAGGGCTATGTCCAGGATCTTGGACACGCGGGTCAAGCCGAGTCCAACAATAGCGATCTTTGGGGTGTCGGAGGATCCGGGAGTGCAGCAAGCGAAAGAGGCCGAGGTGTTGGCCTTTGCCTCCCTGGTAGCCCGGAGACGGATCTTGTTAATGTGGAGAGACTCGAAACCCCCGAGCGTGGAGACCTGGGTTAGTGACATGGCTGGGTTTCTCAGCCTGGAGGGAATAAAGTTCGCCTTGAGAGGGTCCTTGCTGGGGTTCTCCCGGCGGTGGCAATCTTTCTTTGACTTTCTAGGGGAGCGGTAAAGTGTCAGCAGCAGCAGCAGCAGCAGCAACGGGGGGAGGGGGGGGGGTTGGGGGGGAAGGGGTTGGGGGGAGCTCAGGGGTTGGGGGGAGGGCTCAGGTGGGGGGAACTGTTGATATAATGTGTATTTTTGTTTTGAAAATGATAGCAACCACCTTGTTTGGTTAAATATTTTTCATTTATTTTCTTTGTTATGTAAAAATTTTGGTTGAAAAAAAGCTTTAATAAAAAACAATTTTAAAAAAATGATTGATGGGGAGCAACAAAGGACAGGTATTAAAGACAACAGCTTAACTGATACAGCACCTTAACGAAGGTGAACCTCACCTGGGTTCGGATCCAGGCCTGGGTCACTGTCTGTTTGCACATTCTCCCCGTGTCTGCATGGGTTTCACCCTTGTCGTGTTAATCACCCTGGGGTAACACGGACTGCAATTGGATGCAGTTCTACTTGAAAGTAGACTCCAAACTTTGATGTTAGTTCAATACGCTTTATTGAACTTCTTGAGTAGTGCACACAGCTTGCTGTGGGTTGACATTCTACTACTGACGAGCAGAGAGTTCTCGGTATCCATGTCCATAGATCCCTGAAAGTTGCCATCCAGGTTGAGATGGTTGTTAAGAAGGCGTACGGTGTGTTAGCTTTTATTGGTAGAGGAATTGAGTTTCGGAGCCATGAGGTCATGTTGCAGTTGTACAAAACTCTGGTGTGGCCGCATTTGGAGTATTGCGTGCAGTTCTGGTCGCCACATTATAGGAAGGATGTGGAAGCAGTGGAAAGGGTACAGAGGAGATTTACAAGGATGTTGCCTGGTATGGAGGGAAGGTCTTATGAGGAAAGGCTGAAGGACTTGAGGCTGTTTTCGTTAGAGAGAAGAAGACTAAGAAAGAGGATTAGATAGGGTGGACATTGAGAGCCTTTTTCCTCGGATGGTGATGTCCAGCACGAGGGGACATAGCTTTAAATTGAGGGGAGATAGATATAGGACAGATGTCAGAGGTAGGTTCTTTACTCAGAGAGTAGTAAGGGCGTGGAATGCCCTGCCTGCAACAGTAGTGGACTCGCCAACACTAAACGCATTCAAATGGTCATTGGATAGGCATATGGACAATAAGGGAATAGTGTAGAGGGACTTTAGAGGGGTTTCACAAGACGGCGCAACATCGAGGGCCGAAGGGCCTGTACTGCGCTGTAAAGTTCTACATTCTATAACTAACTGGACCAGACTAGCTCTGAGCCACGTGTAGAAGGTGCTAACTGATATATACACCCTGACTGTCACTACAGTTGTCACCAGTGGAAAGAGGCAGACTGCTGATGCCTCATGTGTTTTATAGTGGGACACCACCCTCTAGTGTTCTGCCTGGTGATTGGTTGTGTTCTGTCTTGTGTGTTGATTGGCTGTATTGGGTGGCTGTCACTGCCTGTCTGTATCTCATTATGTGCATGAGTGCATATTATGACAACCCCCACAGCCCAAAGATGTGCAAGCTAGGTGGATTGGCCACGCTAAATTGCTCCTTAATTGGAAAAAAATGAATTGGGTACTCTAAACTTTAAAAAAAAAAATGTGAACCTCTCAAGGTGCCTCAAGACCACGTTTGGGGAAGAGCGGGATGGAGCAAAACGGGAGACCCAATTACAGAGTTTGGTTTTGAGTTCAGCGAGGTTGTTTCAACAGCAAGAAAGGCTTGCCTTTAGCTGGAGCTGTCCAGCCGGACATCCCAGAGCACTTTACAGCCCGTTCTTTGGAAAAGTAATCATAGTCATAATGAAGGGAGTACGGCAGCAAATCTACGCACAGCAAGATCCCACAAATGGCATTGTGGGAATGGTCAGAAAACCTACTCTTGTAATGTTGATTGGGGGTTACATATTGGTGAGAGAACCAAGGAGAACTCCCATTCCCCCACCCTCCCCCACCCCTTCCAATAACCCCATGGGGGTCTTTCACATCCACCCTTGCAGGTGGACATCTTCACTGAAAGTCAGCATTTGCAGCCTGGATTACTGTTCTCAGAATCCGATTGCTACCCTCTGAGCCACGGATGACACTCTGATTTTAAGTTCCCTTCCGAAGGTGTAAGGGAGGGAGCAGGGCAGAGAGAGTCTCGGAGTGCTGGGACAGGACTCCGTGAAGGCTCTGCCACTGAACGCAGCATGGGGGCAGCAGGTACTCACAGCAGATTGGAGTGGGAAGAGTTCAAGCGATGTCGGAGTACTGGGGCAGGCCGCAGGGGCAGGAATCGACCGAGCTACAGAGGGATTTGCAGACGAGGACAATAATTTTGAAGTCAATTATCTGAGGGACAGGAATGACAAGTGACTGGGGACTTTGAATCCTCCCGCCCTCACTGTCTAAATAAAATTATTTCATAGGACGTGGGCTTCGTCAACAGGGCCAGCGTTTGCTACCCATCCCTAATTGCCCTTGTGCTGAGTGGCTCACGAGGGCATTTCAGAGGATAGTTTAGAGTAAACCACATTGCTGTGAATTTGGAGTCATATCGGCCGGGCCTGGTAAGGTTAGCAGATTTCCCTCCCTCAAGGACATCTGTGAACCAGATGGGTTTTTATGACAATCGGTAATGGTTTCATGATCGCTCTTACCAAGGTTAGTTTATATTAATTCCAGATTTTATTCGTTGCAGTTAAATTCCACCGGCTGCTGTGGCGGTATCTGAAGTTGTGTCCCCCAAGCCGTAAGCCTCTGGGGCCTCTTATTGTGCAGAATGCAGTTGGTGAACAGGAATTACAACACTCCAATTTCTAAACTTTGTCACTGAATCCTGTAGCAGCAAGTGTTACAATCTGCATCTCACTGATTGAGCGCCACCTTCTGGAAAAGTACAGCAATTACATGGATTTAAAAATAACCAGATGCAAAGGGAATAAAAGTTAAAAGCTAAACGCAAATGGCTGCGGACGCTGGGACCTGAAAGTAGAATAGAAGCTGCTGGACAATCTCAGCAGGTCTGACAGCGTCTGTGGAGAGAGAACGGAGCTAAGGATGATTCTTTGAAAGGACCTGGAAAAACTTTGCGACATTGAAATTAGAGGCAGTGCAAGATTCAGTGGCGATAATCATAGAATCGTTGAATCCCGACAGTACAAAAGGAGGCCCTTCGGTCCATTGAGTCTGCACTGACCCTTCCAAAAGAGAACCTCATCCAGGCCCACTCCCCTGTCCCAGTCCTGTAACCCCATCTAACCTTTGGACACTAGGGGGCAATTTAGCATGGCCAATCCACCTAACCTGCACATCTGCGGACTGCGGGAGGAAACCGGAGCACCCCGTTCAAACCCATGCAGACACGCGGAGAATGTGCAAGCTCCACAGACAGTCACCCAAGGCCGGAATCAAACCTGGGTCCCTGGTGCTGGAAGGCAGCAGTGCCAACCACTGTGCCACCGTGCTGCCCTTGGCATATCAAATAGGTCAAATGATGAAATGAAATGAAAATCGCTTATTGTCACGAGTAGGCTTCAATGAAGTTACTGTGAAAAGCCCCTAGTCGCCACATTCCGGCGCCTGTCCGGGGAGGCTGGTACGGGAATCTGCTCCACCACAAAATCACATGGTGAGTTTCACAAGCGCATGCCCAAGTACTTAAATTAGGCATTTAAAAAGGCAAATCCTATGCTCTGATGAGAAAAAGCCACTTAGCTACATTTCCCCGACCATCAAACAACTGGAATAAAGCATCTGTCACTCTAGTAGTCTCACCTGCACGATTAACCATTCTTCTTTAATATATTAGTGATTAATCCTTCACTTTATATAAAGAATAAAATATCTGAAAACACTTTACCAAGCTGATTACTTTAATTCTGTATTGCCTTGGACTCGGCCACATGCTGAAGGTCAAGGGGGTAGCAGGTGCGAATGGGAGCGCCTCATTTCCATGTTCCTGGCCAGGCCGTATAAGATCCGAATACTTGGAATTATATCGTGATTCCTTCATTACCACTGGGTCAAACATCCTGGAACTCCCTACCCAACAGCATGGCGGGAATCGGCACCCTCGTCACGCAGACTGCAGCGATAGCAGAGCTGAGGAGGAACTACTTCTTCCAAAGGGTTGTGAACCCGTGCAATTTGCTACTCCAGGGTGCGGTGGATGCTGGCACAGTGAGTAAATTTAAGGAGGAGCTGGACAAATTTTGAATCGGTAATGGGTTGAAGGGTTATGGAGAACGGTCAGGACGGGGGAGTGAAGGCCAGGATGAGATCGGCCATGATCGTATTGAACACTGGAACAGGCAAGAGAGGCTAAATTGCCGACTCCTGCTCCTGGGTCATGTGTTCTAAGGAAGAGCTACTCCTCTGTGCGGGGTCTGCACGTTCTCCCCGTGTGTGCGTGGGTTTCCTCCCGGTTCTCCGGTTTCCTCCCACTGTCCAAAGATGCGCAGGTTAGGTGGATTGGCCGTGTTAAATTGCCCTTAGTGTCCAAAATTGCCCTTAGTGTTGGGTGGGGTTACTGGGCTATTGGGATAGGGGGAGGTGTTGACCTCGGGTAGGGTGCTCTTTCCAAGAGCCGGTGCAGACTCAACGGGCCGAATGGCCTCCTTCTGCACTGTAAATTCCATGAAAAGCTGCTGATTTGAGCATCCAGCTCTTGATCTGGAGCCCTGTAGGCAGCAGTACCCCAAGCACAAATATGGCGTTCATGATTAATAAGGGGATCTCTTGATTAATAAGGGGATCAGGGATTATGGGGATGTGGTGAATGTAACATGGTAATTCACACTGTATCTTTGTAAGCACAGTAGCGTTATCCGACCACTAGGGGGAGTAGCTCTGGGAATGCTCAGGAGCTTGTACAGGGCTCCACCATCGGCTCCGCCCACGACTCCTCCCCCTTGTGCTGCTGTATAAATATCCTTGTCCAGAGTCAGCCTGCAGTTCACCGAGAGTTCATCAACGGGTAACAGGCTGGCTCTGTAGTAAGTGGATTAAAGCCTATATTCATATCGGAAAACACGTGTCTGGTGAATTGATGGTTCCATCAAGGGAGAAGGCAGGAGAATGAGGATGTGGAACACATCAGCCATGATCGAATGGCAGGGCAAACTGGATTGGCTGATTGGCCAATTCTGCTCCTATATCTTATAATCTGAAAGCCCTCTGCCACCTTCTCAGAGGCAATTAAAAAACGGGCAGAAATTCTGCCTTTGCCAATGGCAACTAAGATGAACGTGAGGTCAGGTGTAATGCCTTGGATCTGGTATGTCTCTCTTGGGGGTCCATGAATTGGATTCAATTTGAATTGGTTTTTGGAGCAGGCAAGGAGCTGGATTCGGGGTTTGCCCCTGTCTACACTCTGAGCTCTGGCTTTGTAACTCTGACAAAGTAATTTTTTAAAAAGCAACTGACATTGATACAGCATTTTTAATTTAGTAAGAGTGTCATCAGTCAAAGTTCAGCGCAGAGCCACAGGAGGAGATAGGGCAAATGTCCGAAAGCTTGCTCCAAGTATCTTAAAAGAGGAAATTCAGGCAGAGAGAGAGAGAGACGGAAAGATTAGGAGAGGAAATTTGAGAGCCTTGGGCCTTTGCAGCTGGAGGTATCATCACCAATGATAGGGCGGTTGAAATTGGGGATATGCAAAGAGGCTAGCAATGGAGAAGTGCAGGGAGAGGCTTGCAGGGCTGAATGCGGTGTGGAGTTAGGCAGAGGGACAAGGCAGTGGAACGATTTGGAAGCAATGATGAGGATTTTAAAATTGGGGGTGCGGTCAGCACATCTTAGTGTCCAACTCACATTCTGAAAATTCATTATTTTTAAAGCCTGAATCCAGTCTTAAGTAGTGTTTACCGCACCAAACTGTGCGAGTTGTTGTGCGAAAGAGCACATTTTCACTCCAAGCGTCCTTGCCTTGTCCAAGGTTCCTCAATCAGAAAATCAAGATAACTTGCCCCTGAATTGGCAGCCTTAATCAAAGACCACAGACGGGCTAATGCTCTTTATCTCTTCGACGGCCATCTGCCTCGTGAGACAATGATCTGCACTGCGGTGGCCAACCCTGTGTTATCAAGGCCTGGTGTGGATCACGCCATCTGGCATGACAGGCCCGGCTATGTTTGCTGCAGGCACAGTGAGCTGAGAGGGCACAAGGTTTGCTGGTGTCCGTTTGCTCCAGGCCTTCTTGCTTGGCCAGCTTGAAAAACATCCCATTGGCGTATTCAGGGTGGATGGGGGGGGGGGGGGGGGGGGGGGCTGCCACGAGAAAAACACGTATTCATTCCAAAATGTCGACATCTCTCACCTTGATGACTGCAAAAAATGAACAGCAGTCCTTGTGAGATACTGTATGAGAGGTCTGGAAGCTGAGTCGTGCACACAACACGCAAGGAGGAGAAATCCAGCATTTTGTTAATTAATATTAAGATGAATTAGTCATTCCAAAAATGAAAAGAACTCTTCTGAATAATGAATAACTTTAATCACTCAGCAGTCAGCATGTGTCACTTCTCCCTTACTTTTGACACTCGATTGCTTTCCATTTCCTAGGTGCCCCTAAGGTTTTTACCGACTTCAATGGGATTGTACTAAATGCTGCTTAATTTTACAGTCAGTTCCAGAGGAGTGTAATGCTGGCCACTAAATTGTAATCTATACACTTCAACAACAAAACAAAGGGATCGCAGTTGGAGGGGTAAGGAGAGAATGTCCTTGTTGTTAACTGATGCTAGTGGAATCGTTCACCTTTACTGAAGTCAGGGTCGGACTTAAACTTGTGACTTCCAACTGAGGCCATGCTCTGAGGCCACGTAATACTCGCGTGCAAACCTAGAAGTCCCCAATCCCTGGCAGAGAGCATTGCACCCATTACCTCTGTATGTTTGAACGGTGGCAGTCTGATTCGTGCGGTGTCCCTGATAGAATAGAGTGTTGCAAGTCCATCTCTCCTTTACTTCTCTCCACCCCCTCCTCAACACGTTAAATCTTGCTTTGCGTCATTTCATGGGGCCTACTTGAACGTCCACGTAGCTTCGCTTCACAGGTAAACCTCAAGGGAACTATTTGACTACAATGGGCATCGCAGCTAACTCTATATATATAAATACGTTATATATATATATTATTGCACACACACATGCTCTCTTTCCCTCTAACTAGAGTGATTGTATAATGAACACCAGTGGAAACATGTCTGATTTCACCTTCCTATGCTCAGAGCAGCTCTAATTATAATGTCCCACCTGAGATCAGTCTGCTCAGCACGGATAAAGATCAAAGCAGGTCCCTCCTGCTCGTTATGCTGTGGATCAGCATATTTAACGATGATATTAATACGATCAACATGTCAATTTTTGTTACTCTTCTTGGCACTGGCAAAACTCTATTTATAACTTGATGAACCACGAGGGTGGGGGCATTATGAATTCACCTTTAAGTACAAATGAAGCTGCACTGACTGGAAGGTTTCCTTTCTTGAAGGATATTTGTGAACCCACGATTCTATCAGACAGCTTTCATGGCCGTCAGTTGATTTTCTTTTGCCAGCCCACATATGACCAGAATACAACTTCAGGTGGGATTTGGGTTTGTCCCTTCAGGGCTGCTGGTCCATTATTCCACCACAACCCCACCCAGTTAAACTCCACACCCCTTATCCACCAAAGCATTTAGTGGTGACTATTGTTGAGCATCAAAAGAATTGAAGCAAAACTTTGTAAAAAGGGTTCATAGAATTTACAGTGCAGAAGGAGGCCATTCGGCCCATCGAGTCTGCACCGGCTCTTGGAAAGAGCACCCTACCCAAGGTCAACACCTCCACCCTATCCCCATAACCCAGTAACCCCACCCAACACTAAGGGCAATTCTGGACACTAGGGGCAATTTTATCATGGCCAATCCACCTAACCTACACATCTTTTGACTGTGGGAGGAAACCGGAGCACCCGGAGGAAACCCACGCACACACGGGGAGGATATGCAGACTCCGCACAGACAGTGACCCAAGCCGGAATCGAACCTGGGACCCTGGAGCTGTGAAGCAATTGTGCTATCCACAATGCTACCGTGCTGCCCATCGGGTTGAGATACAGGTTGACTGTGTTTTAACTGGAAGGCAGTTCAGTAGGGGATTTTCACAGTAACTTCATTGAAGCCTACTTGTGACAAGAAGCAATTGTTATTATTATGGTCTACCAAAAGATGAAATGCTGGAAAATCTCAGCAGGTCTGGAGCAGCGGGAAGGAGAGAAAAGAGCTTATGTTTCGAGTCCAGATATTAAAGCTAAAAGGCATAGAAAGTGGGAGATATTTATACTGTGGGGTGAGGGAATGAAGGCTGAGTCATAGCCAGAGAAACCAAGGGAAAGAGTGCTAATGGCAGTCCCCAGAGCAAAGAGGTGTGAAGGGCCAAACAGTAGAGAAACTAAAATCAGAGGGAAAACTGTGACAGATGTAAGGGGGAAGGGGGATATGGGTGGGAGAGAGGTAAAATGAGTAAAAGGGGGGGAAGGGGAAGCAAAGGTTGAAAAGGTAAGGAAAGGGGGGATAAGATAGGGGAAGGAGAGGAGGGAGGAATATATATAAAGAAAGACAAGAAAGAAATAAAAGGTAAAAGACAGTTAAAAATCAAATGGAATGAAAACAAAGAGGTCGATGTGGGGTAGAGCCAATCATCTGGAGTTGTTGAATTCAATGTTGAGACCGGAAGGCTGCAGCATGCCTAACCGGAAGATAAGATGTTGTTCCTCCAGTTTGCGTTGAGCTTCACTGGAACATTGCAGCAGGCCAAGAACAGACATGCGGACATGGGAGCAGGGTCTTGTGTTAAAATGGCAGCCAAGTCAGCAGGGTGGCACAGTGGTTAGCATTGCTGCCTCACGGCGCCAAGATCCCAGGTTCGATCCCAGCTCTGGGTCACTCTCCATTTGGAGTTTTGCACATTCTCCCCGTGTCTTTGTGGGTTTCGCCCCCACAACTCAAAGATGTGCAGGGTAGGTGGATTGGCCACACTAAATTGCCCCTTAATTGGAAAAAAATGAATTGGGTACACTAATTTTTTTTTTTAAATGGCAAGCAACAGGAAGGTCAGGGTCCCGAATGCGCACTGATGGAAGGTGCTCAGCAACTAGTTCCAATGCTTCTAGGGGCAACAGGGTAGCATGGGGCAACAGGGTAGCATGGTGGTTAGCATAAATGCTTCACAGCTCCAGGGTCCCAGGTTCGATTCCCGGCTGGGTCACTGTCTGTGTGGAGTCTGCACGTCCTCCCCCTGTGTGCGTGGGTTTCCTCCGGGTGCTCCGGTTTCCTCCCACAGTCCAAAGATGTGCAGGTTAGGTGGATTGGCCATGCTAAATTGCCCGTAGTGTCCTAATAAAAGTAAGGTTAAGGGGGGGGTTGTTGGGTTACGGGTATAGGGTGGATATGTGGGTTTGAGTAGGGTGATCATGGCTCGGCACAACATTGAGGGCCGAAGGGCCTGTTCTGTGCTGTACTGTTCTATGTTCTATGTTCTAAACCAAGGCCCCCATCTGCCACCTCAGGTGAACATAAAAGATCTGATGCGCTATTTCACAGAGGAACAGGAGAGTTAACCCACCACCGTGTCCTGGCCAATATTTATCCCGTAATCAAAACCATTTTTACAAAATCACAAATTATATGGGCTGGATTCTACGTTCCCCCAGCCGCGTGTTTCTCAGCGGCGCACAGCTCATTGGCTGTGGGATTCTCTACTCCCTCCAATGGGATTCCCCATTGAATTCACACCGTGCCACCGGGAAACCCGGAGGCGTGGGTGAGCTGCTGGCGGGAACAGAGGGTGTGATTCTGCTGGAATCGGCGGGGCGGGCAACTCCGGTGCCAAGGAGTGGCGTGAACCACTCCGGCATCGGGCCTCCCCAAAGGTGCGGAATCCTCCGCACCTTCAGGGGCTAGGCCGGCAGCGGGGTGGTTTGTGCCGCGCCACACCAACCGGCGCCGAAGGGCCTCTGCCGGCCAGTGCGAGTTGGCGCATGCGCGGGAATGCAACGTCATCCCAGCGCATGCGCAGGGGGGGGTTCATCTCCGCGTCGGCCATGGCGGAGGTCCACAGCGGCCGACGCAGAAGAATAGAGTGGCCCCACGGCACAGGCCCGCCCGCGGAACGGTGGGCCCCGATCGCTGGCCAGGCCACCGTGGGGGCACCTCCCGGGGCCAGATCCCCCCCCCCCCCTCCCGAGGACCCCGGAGGCCGGCGCGCAGCTAGGTCCCGCCGATAAGTACCTACTCTAATTTACACTGGCGCGACCGGCCGAAAAGGGGCGGCCACTCAGCCCATCACGGGCCGGAGAATCGCTGGGGGGGGGGGGGGCCACCGCTAGCGGCCGCCGACCGGCGCGGCACGATTCCCCCCCCCGCCAAATCACCGGTGCCGGAGAATTCACCAGCCGGCGGGGGCGTGATTCACGCCGCCCCCCCGACGAATCTCCGACCCGGGGGGGTGGGGGAGGGGTCGGAGAATCCCGCCCAGAGAATCCCAATGGCCAGAGAATTCCGCCCCTGGTCATTATCACATAGAATCAACAAATCATAGAACCTCTACAGTGCAGAAGGAGGCCATTTGGCCCATTGAGTCTGCACCGATGGTTCCATGGCTAAGGTGAAAGGTCACGCAAATGACCCTTTCCCAAAACTCTGTCAACCCCACATTCAACCAGTTCCCTGTGGTTCATGATATCGGCGTGAGAGTTTTCATCCCTAGCTCTTTCCTTCCTCTTTCCAGATCCTATCCTCATCCCTTGTCCTTGGCTGAGAGCAGGAGCTTGCCATAAGGGAAAATTCCCAATCTCTCACAAAATAGCAAAAGCTTCTTTTATTTTTAAATGTCCTTTGTTCCTTCCTCTTTGTCGTTCTTATAATAATACTAGAAAGCAGGGAAACATTCCCATTCCGTTTGGGCCATGGATATTTAGCGGCAAAGTGGAAATACTTCACACGTGGGAAATGGTGCACTTGCTGACAACCCCCCTCACCCTGTGCCGGACCGGCCTCCAAAATCCCCACCCTTAACACCCCCGTTCAAATCGGAATTCAGTAGCGTAGCAGGAGAGGGCAGCAGCCAAGTTCAAGGGTCAGATGACTCGCTGAACTCTGAACTCTCACCCTGCTCTGAAACCCACTCTTGCAAACATGTCACAGGTTCGAAGGGGGGGGGTGGTCCCACATGTAAGCAAAGCAATACCATCTCTGCATTACCCACAGTGGATTAAAAAAAGCGTTGCCTGTACTTTCTTCTCTCTCCCCCTCTCTCTGTGATCTACTGTCAAGTGTGAAATGCCTCCAATGTCGAAGCTGTACATCGAAACGAAAGCTTGGTTTCTTGTTAATCGCACAGTTTAATATAACTCAGCTAAATGAGCCATAGACAGCACTCAACAGTGCCCGCTAACTGGCTAACAGCTTCATCACTAAAACTTCCAGCTTGCAAATAAAAGCATTTCTTCTGAATTAATAGCGTCTAATTAAAAGAAACACTCTAAATGTTTAACCAAAAGGAATTCATTACATGTGGAAACTTAATGCTGAACAATTGCCTTGAGCTCAGATGCAGCTAATATGTCAGGCAGTCTTCCAGTAATTAAACTGCTTGGAAAAAAGATATTTGCTGTTCCCTCTATCAGTCGTCACTGTGAGCATTGAGGACAACTAGAGTTAGACCTGGTTATGAAAGAATAGGGAGGCGAAGGAAAGGTGGCATATAACAAGACTTATTCATCTCCTATTAGGGTCTATCGCAATCCGGGTGCTGAGTGTGAACTGCAACTGAGGAGTTCTCACTCAAAAGGTCAATGTTCCAGCAACCTATGTTCAAACTAAGGACGATAATTCGGAGCCAGGACAGTTCTCATCATCAACAACAACGGGCGCGATTCTCCCAAAAGAGTTCAAAGTTAATTTGTGGTGGGTTTTTCAGGGAGCAGAGCCGGCGACTTCCCCACCGCTATTCACTGACGTTTAGTCACTTTTTTGGACCCTGGGGAGTTTAGCACCGGTTTAGCCCACACTTAGATGGCGCGATTCTCCGGCCTCGTTGCGCTCTTACTCGAGCAAAATGAGGCCGGTGAATACACGGAGAAGCCAAAAACGAGAACAGTGCCGGGCGGCAAACTGTTTGCGATGTAACCGGCCCGCTCCCAGAGCCGTAGCGTGACGAGAAACCAATTATCACCACTTAAGCCCTATTTCCACGCACTTAACGGGAGCCACCCCATATCCGACGGCCTCCCGTCATTCAGCCACCTCCCAGCAAGTGGTCACTCTGGCGCCGATTAGTACTCCTTTTTAAAAACGTGAACTTGGTGGAAGGTCTTCTGTGGGGAGCCGAGGAGGTGAATAGCCATCTTTTCTCACGGGCAACCAGTCCAGGGGTTCCGGGCTTTCCACCCCAGTGCTCGGCGGGCGTGGGGGACCATCGGTTGGAGGGGGAACCCTCAGCAGGGGTGGGATGCCATGGAAGGCTGGGGGGGGGCAACCATGGGGCAACCATGCATGGCACCACCATGCCAACCCCTGGATCATGTGTATCCATTCAGGGGGCAACCCTTGCCCCTGCCCGTCTGTCCCACCGGCCACCCATAACCACGCACCGACTGCCGAGGCCTCTGGCCGTATGGCTGAAGGCTATTGCTAATAGGGAATTGTCAATCGTGATTAAGTGAGCACTTCACGCAACCCAAGTGGATTCCTGTGGGTGGGCGAGCCATGTAGCATGTGGGAGTCATTGCCTAGCATCCCAATTACACCTTGATGCCTGGATACTGTGCCTGAACACTGCAGGAGGCAACACCACACATGCAGCAGCCAACATCCGAACACCCAGGAGGTGGGACACAGCTCCGGGGGCATGTCCACGGCCAGAAAGTGGGTGAGTGTCACGGGGTGGGGACCAGCATCATGTACAGGTGAAGTTATGAGTAGGTGTCTGGGCACAGGGTCCGAGGTCCAGTGAGGGGGGCCTCCTGCAGCCAGGAGTGTGTGGGCTGGGCGTTCTGGGTGGGGGGGAATCAATGGGGGAATGGAGGGTCCCGGGGTGGGAGCCACCGCTGTTCGTCAGTCGAACACCTTCTCCTAATACCTTACAGATATTTAACACTACGGCAGGGATTTTGGATCCAGCAGAATTTGCGTGAGTGGCGCTGCCACTTGGCCGGGTGGCCAGAAGCCAGAGACAGCGGCAGCGCAATGTCAGCAGATGCGTGAGGCGAGGGCCCATGTACCAGACCCCGCTCCACACCCTGAGGACACAGCCACACCTCTGGCCAGGGAGGGACCCAAGCGGGAGTCCCATCACGGCCCAGGGTGTACAGGCGTCACTGGTCCTTTGAACAGGTGACGGACAGCGTGTACGACAGGAGGCTCCGCCTCAACAAGGAGTCAGTGCGGCACCTTATTTCATAGAATTTCATAGAATTTACAATGCAGAAGGAGACCCTTCGGCCCATCAAGTCTGCACCGACCCTTGGAAAGATCACCCTACTTAAGCCCATGCCATCACCCTATCCCCATAACCCCACCTAACCTTTTTGGACACGAAGGGCAATTTATCATGGCCAATCCACCTAACCTGCACGTCTTTGGACTGTGGGAGGAAACCGGAGCACCCGGAGGAAATCCACGCAGACTCGGGGAGAATGTGCAGACTCCGCATAGACAGTGACCCAAGCCCGGAATCGAACCTGGGACCCTGGAGCTGTGCTAACCACCTGTGCCATGTCCTCACATATTTGGCACCACATGGGGGAGGACGAGACCCGCTCCTGTTGGCTGTCAAGAGCACCGCAGCCCTAACCTTTTACACCTCAGGATCCTTTCAGGGCTCGAGCGGGGACTTTGTGTGGCATCTCGCAGCTCACAGCCCACAGGTGTGTCCGATAGGCCACGGATGCCCTGTTCGCCCGGGCGGAAAACTATATCATCTTTGATATGGACCAAGCCCAACAAATGCCCGGGCAGCAGGTTTCTCCGTCATCGACGGGATGCCACAGATCCAGGAGGAGTGGATGGCACGCATGCTGCCCTGCCCTGCGCTAACCGGGCCATCAGGGAGTGCCCTACGTTAACAAGAAGGGGTTCCATTCCCTGAACATGTAGCTCATATGCGCACACCACATAAAGATCGTGGACGTGTGTGCACGCTTCCCGGGGAATGTGCATGACAGCTACACCCTGGGGCAGTCAGTCACCCCCGGCCTCTTTGAAGACCACCCCAGGATGGCACTTGGGGGATAAGGGGTACCCATTGAGGACCTGGCTAATGACGCCAGTACGGAGGCTGGAGACCGAAGCGGAGACCCAGTACAACGAGGCCCATGTGGCCACCCAGGCTGTCATTGAGCGGTGCAGCGGGCTCCTCAAGATGCGGTTGCGATGCCTCGACCGCTCCGGTGGTGCCCTACACCGCCCGGAAGGTCGCCCGCTTTGTGGTGGTCTGCTGTGTCCTCCACAACCTCGCACAGCCGCGTGGTGACGAGCTGGAGTTTGGTGATGAGGAACATGTGGCCACCTCTGAGGAGGAGGAGGAGGATGAGGCCGAGGATGGTGAGGCGCCGCCAGACCAGCTGGGGCTGGAGGACGAGCCCAGGGAGAAACCGGAGGACCAGTGAAGGCTAAAGGACAGGCGGCAGTGGTGAGAGTCCGGCAAGCCCAAAGGGCCAGGGAGGCCCACATACTCTCCCAATTCACTTAGGATTGGCCTGGTCCGTCGCCAATAGCTTACCCACCCCCACCCCTATTTCCCACCTTCCCAGGGTCTGTGTCACATCAGCCCTGTGTTGGCATCGTCAGCGGGTCACTGTCGAGGGCAGGAGAGTGATGATAACCCGCAGAGAGCTGAGCGCCAGTATTCCTCAATCTATGCCATAGTCTGACCCCTGCCTGTCTGCTAAATGCTCACTCACACCCATCACCTGCACGCGGTGTGACCGGGTGGGGGGGGGAAGGGAGATGCCTGGAGAGATGGGACAAGGGTTCGGAGATTGGCACATCATACTGGTTGAGTTCAAGGGTTTTTAACGTGTTTTACAATTCCAATATGCCAATAACAACTCAGTTCTGACAGATCCTCCAGGTGGGATTGTGGGAGAGCTTTTCCTGAGGAGACACAGAGGGGACGCCATTAGCCATATGCGTGGAATACAGTGCTGTGAGGGGAGGATGTGAAGGAAGGGTACGCTGAGGGTTGTGACTGATGTGGAACTCTGGATATTAATGTATATCTATGCACGACAATATAGATTGCCTCCAGTGCAGAAAGAAGCCATTCAGCCCATCGAGTCCCCACCAACTCTCTGAAAGAGGGTCAAACCCCCACCCTATCCCCGTAACCCAAACTAACCTTTTGGACACTAAGAGGAAATTCAGCATGACCAATCCACCGAACCTGCACATCTTTGGACTGTGGGAGGAAACCGGAGCACCCGGAGGAAACACACGGGGAGAACGTGCAGAATCCGCACGGTCACCCGAGCCCGGAATCAAACCCGGTAAAACGTAACAATATAACAGGTACTCTGGCTATAATGACATATATAAGAATGGAACTATCAATTAGCTCACCCTAAAACAAATAAGATGAGATTCTGGCATTTGGATGTGTCGTTAGAGAAAGAACAATATCCAAACTCACAGATGAAACTAAAATAAGAATAAGTCTGGGGACCACGTGTGGCTGAGAAATGCTGGAACGGGCAGAAAAGTGGCAGCTAGAATTCAAAAGAGGAAGATTTTAATCCCCACATGATTCTTTGTGACCAGACCCACTGTTCAATACTAACTAGAACAGGGCAGGTTGTTTAACAGTGACTCTAACTGGCTAACCGCAATACTGACTGTAACAGGACTGCCTGTGTAGTATTGATTACAATAGTAACTGCACCGACAGAATAGCTCACAGGCCTGCCGATGCAATTCAGGTTTTGTACGTTACAGGAGTGGCCACCCAATACTGACTGCACTGATAACACCAGACTGATGGCTGTATTGACTGCACGAGGTACAGGACCGTCTGTCTGTCTGAACTGGACTGACTGTGCAGAATCAGTCATTGTTACTGACTGTGTATGGAACTGGACTGACTGTGCAGAATCAGTCATTGTTACTGACTGTGTATGGAACTGGACTGACTGTGCAGAATCAGTCATTGTTACTGACTGTGTATGGAACTGGACCGACTGTGCAGAATCAGTCATTGTTACTGACTGTGTATGGAACTGGACTGACTGTGCAGAATCAGTCATTGTTACTGACTGTGTATGGAACTGGACTGACTGTGCAGAATCAGTCATTGTTACTGACTGTGTATGGAACTGGACTGACTGTGCAGAATCAGTCATTGTTACTGACTGTGTATGGAACTGGACCGACTGTGCAGAATCAGTCATTGTTACTGACTGTGTATGGAACTGGACTGACTGTGCAGAATCAGTCATTGTTACTGACTGTGTATGGAACTGGACTGACTGTGCAGAATCAGTCATTGTTACTGACTGTGTATGGAACTGGACTGACTGTGCAGAATCAGTCATTGTTACTGACTGTGTATGGAACTGGACTGACTGTGCAGAATCAGTCATTGTTACTGACTGTGTATGGAACTGGACTGACTGTGCAGAATCAGTCATTGTTACTGACTGTGTATGGAACTGGACTGACTGTGCAGAATCAGTCATTGTTACTGACTGTGTATGGAACTGGACTGACTGTGCAGAATCAGTCATTGTTACTGACTGTGTATGGAACTGGACTGACTGTGCAGAATCAGTCATTGTTACTGACTGTGTATGGAACTGGACTGACTGTGCAGAATCAGTCATTGTTACTGACTGTGTATGGAACTGGACTGACTGTGCAGAATCAGTCATTGTTACTGACTGTGTATGGAACTGGACTGACTCCCCAGTACGAGCCACTAACAGGATTATCTGTACAATTAAAGACTGTGGTCGGGGTGTATTAAGCCATAACCAGGTTTGAACAAAAAAAAATAACCATTCAGCCTTTTTAAACACTGTCAATTCAGAAGGCGTGCTTTTACTCGCAAGCCAAAGGTTTCAGTCGCAATGCTGTTACATCGCCTCATTGTTTAGGTTCATGTCCTGGAACAGCTCAACATGTTTTTGATTATTCTCCTATTTTGTTGTCGCTGTCTAACCATCTATTCCCAGTGAATCAGAATTCTGTACACCCTGTTCATTTTATTAAACAGCCTGGATTTTGCTGCATCGTCTCAAAGTCTATTCCGCAAATTTACTAAACTAGAAACCAAGAAACAACTTGTACCCCTGCAGCATATCACAAACAGCAGCACCTCAAACAGCAACGTGTTTTTGTTTTCAACGGTGTTGCTGGAGAAATAAATATTGGCCAGGACACCAGCAAAGCTCCCTTGCTCCCTGTCAAAATGGTACTTGGAAGGGCAGCACGGTGGCCCAATGGGTTAGCACTGCTGCCTCACGGCGCCGAGGTCCCAGGTTCCATCCCGGCTCTGGGTCACTGTCCGTGTGGAGCTTGCACATTCTCCCCGTGTCTGCGTGGGTTTCGCCCCCACAACCCAAAAAGATGTGCAGGGTAGGTGGATTGGCCACGCTAAATTGCCCCTTAATTGGAAAAAAAAAGAATTGGGTGCTCTAAAAACTAAAAAAAAAAAGAAAATGGTACTTTGGGACCATTTACACCCATCTGAGAGGTAAGACAGAGCGTTATTCACCTGGCACGGAACATTCACACCTCACAGTCAAAATGCTGCAGCTTCAGCGAGCAGCTCCCCATGTGGCTGGTGGAGTGATGCATTGTAACCCAGCACATGGCAGCGGCAGGACAGCGAATTTGTGCACCTCGTGGGGGATATATATTCACATCAGCAACTTGGGGACCGGTCAACCGGAACGAGAGGGGTAGGGGAAATGCTGATGGGACCAGACAATTGGAGGGGGGGGGGGGGGGGGGGGGGGGGGGGGGGGGGGGGTGATTGAGTGGAGATTCTGACAAGTCCAGATAACTAGGTGACTCGGTTTCTGATAAGACCAGAAGAGGGTTCTGAAGAGACTGGGGGACTGGAGGGGTTACGGGTGGGGGGCGGGGGGGGGGGGGGGGGGGGGGGTGATGCTGTCAAGACCAGAGAATGAAGGTGGGGAGGGAGACTGGAGGCTCCGGGGGCCAGAGCTTTAAGGTAACAATGTGAACAATGTCGACAGGATGGAGGAGGCTCAAGGGGGCTCAGTAATCAGGATAAACCCATCACAAGATCCCACATATAAAATATTTCATTTACAGTCTGCCTCCTTGACTCCATCAACTCTCACACCACTGCCTACCTCCACTCCCCCAACAAACATACACAGCGGCCCCTCTCCCCAACCCCACCTTTGATCCTGTTCACTCAGTAACCTCGCTCCTCTTGGGGTTTATTGAGATGATCTGCAGCTCTTTACAATTTCTGAACCCTAGGATAGCAGGACCATCGGTTCCCGTGATGTAGAACATACAATTAACACCCTTTCCAGTTTGTGTATCCCTCTGACATGTGATGCTCCTAATTAAATCTCCCCCCCCCCCCCCCCCCCCCCCCAATGCTGTGAGGATGATGTTGCTCAGATTCAGAGCATCTTTTCTTGGGTATCAACTTCCTTTCAAATGTTCAGAAAATATCTTCTGGGATAGTAGTCTGAGCAGGATGATGTTACTCTGTGCTCTGGTATCAAGCTTCATCAGATTTATAACTGTGGCTTATTTCGCACCCCCTACCTGATCTGAACGGTTGTGTGAATTTATTTTCTCAGAAACCGTTGCATCCAAACATTTTCTGCAGTTGTATGGTTCCTAAACTCACTGAGTCCTCAGACTCATCATCAGCATCTACGGGTATAGTTGGGTTTTTTTTTCTCCTTCTCATTCATCCCGTTTCCCTGTCTCTAATAACTTGTTTGCCACCATCTTCCTTTTTCCATCAAGGGGAGAATGTGCAGACTCCACACAGACAGTGACCCAAGCCGGGATTCGAACCTGGGACCCTGGAGCTGTGAAGAAAATGTGCTAACCACTGTGCTACCGTGCTCCTAACTTTCTTGGAAGATTAGAAGTACACTAATTATAATCTAGCTTTCTTCAACCATTTTTTGCAAATGTCCCTGTCAACGCACCATACTTATTTCAGATTGCTTCATTGCCAATCTTCTTCCGAACCTACTTGGAAATAATACTGGCATTGTCCACTGAGGGACCAATTCCCTGAGTGTAAACACTAAACGTGGAAAAGACAACACTTGAATCGCTTTCGATGGTGTTAAGGGAGACACTAACTATGGTAATTCATACTGTAAATGTCAAAGGATAAGCTAACTTTAGGAACCCGTGCTGTGAGTGTTAAGTCTAGGAGTTACTGCAATGAATGTTAAAGGAGATACTAACTCCAGAGGTAAGTCGAGTAATTGCTATCAATTATCTGTTCAAATATGGTGATATGACTCGATAATTAATTTTAAAAGTTTAATTCAAAAAGTCTACTTAAAATATTAGTGGTGAAGCTTTACTAATCAGCTTTTCTCTGTACGATTTGCCAGATGCATTGGAAGTTTCAATTCAGAGTAAACCGAAAATGTGGATTCTCCATTCCTGAGGCTGTGCCAAAGCCAACGGAGGATCCGCGGTGTTTCACGATGGGAAAATCAGCGGGGAACCCGCATCAATTCCGCTACCGATGAGGGGCTTGCACCGGCGCCGCGGGAAACACCCGCGGAATGCGCGGAAAGTGGTTGGAGAATTGCCAGGTCCGTGCTGACAAGCTGCAGCCCCACGTACATCTACACCCCCCCCACACGCACGCACCGATTGCGCCGGAAAAGATTCGTGCTGGACTGCATACCCGCCCACCACGGCCCCACAGCCCACCTCCTGGTCACGCCCCACCACTCCCCCCCAGCCCAGGAAGAAGGCCAGCGGCACAGATCTCGGCCGAATATGCCAGTGCTGAACACTGTCCGCATGCCCTCTCTCTCCGCAGCCACCACTCCAGGCTCACCACCGCTGAGACCACACGTGGCCCACGCCGTCGGGAACTCGACCCATCGGAGGCGGAGCATCGTAGGTGGGCCTGCCAATGACATTCCAACAGGGTTGCGACTGCGCTTGGCGCGTGTCTCGATGACGCTGATTTGGAGGGGACGGAGCGCCGTGACGCGGCGTCAACCCAGCGCCTGCCGCGATTTTGGCATCGGAAGCCATTCTCCACCCGATCACTGTTCCCGATTTCGCCGTCGGGCAACGGAAAATCCCACCCGAGATATTGTACATGGAAAGGCGTTTGGTTTCCATGGTCCCACTCCCACTCTGCACTTCCTAAGCATTTCTTAACCATCACTAGATAGGATTATTCCTAGTTACCTGCCATCGTCACAGTGGCCTGTGTCAACACCGTCTTGTTATCCCACCTGAGATTGGCACATGAAAGCACATGACATCATCTCATGAATTGAGAGGGTTGTCCTTTGGCAAAAAGCTGAGTAAATTGAGGCTTAACCCCCCCTGGAGCTCAGCAGAATGAGAGGCAAACTCACTGAACGACTCAAGGTTCTGAAGAGGCTCAAGAGGGTGGAATCCAAGAGATGGTTTCCGCTGGCTGGCGTATAGTCTGCCCCTGCTCCTATTTCTTATATTATGTTCTGCTGGAATTGTCCCTGGATGAAGAGTTGAACATCAAAAATGTGACATCAGAAAATAAGCATCAAACCCAAGGTTTGAATATTCAATTGTAATAAAGCAGCCAATCGTTGAAAAAAATTAAAGGAGATAGTGCAGGTGAAGAATTGGCGTTGAAACAGGTCCATGGGTAATCATCGCATGTATGGCGACAAAGTACTTTATGCAAATAACAGATGGTTGGCAGCAAGTGTGTAATAACACACAATATGATTTAGCAGCTTATGGCATTTCACACTGCAATAAGTCAAATAAAAAGAGCACAACTTAAAAATGATCAGTATTAGAATCATTGATTTACAGTGACAATAAACTTTATGTAGCTCTAGTTCAGTGTGATTTATTACAGCAGGGTACTGGAACAGCTTATTGAAGCTCCTATGTGGTTTCCCGCAGAATGCCATCACAACTAGTCCTTTATCTCATCCTCAAGGAACGATTTTAGGTGGACAGACTTCATTCCCTGCGAAAAACAACTGATTAAAAAATCAACGGGAGGCTGATTATAGCTGGTTTTTGCATATCTTTTGGCATCTGGTTCTAGATGGGAAGTCTTCTATTTTGGAACTGGAATGAAAAGAAGGGCTTGTATTTGTATGCTGCCATTCACAATCTCTGGATGTCCAGAAGCGCTTTGCCGCCAATTAAGTATTTTTGAGATGTAGCCACTGCCATAATGTAGGAATGACAGCAGCCAATCTGTGAACACCAAATGTCCACAAACCACATTGTAATAATGATAAGCTGACCTGTCTTCTGGATAGCATAGGCTGTAGGAAAAGGATGAAAATCTAAAATCCTTCACACCATACTTCCCTCAAAAAAAAACTCGAATAAAATAGCTAAGCAAGGCCTCATTCTGCCAGTCTCGCAGTAATGGATTTCCATCGAGGACCATTGCTTGCAGCACCTGTTGGCAACGCTGACCCAACCCATCGCTTGAAGAAGCTGGACTATGAATGAACACCAATTCCTGTCCTCCAAAATGTCACACCACACATCTTCCCATGGCAATGTGCACTGGGCGGAGTCAGAAGGGGGGGGAACAGGTAAAATAGGGCACGTGTCAACCCAATCACCTTCCCACCCACCCCCCCCCCCCCCGAGTTCACCCCCCCCATAAAAGTGGGTGGGTGCCGAAATCACCAGCCTGCCCACCATCTTTAAATAAATACTCACAGGTCACTAGTGCATGTGAACAAGCTAATTGGCCATGATAACTCGCTGCCCATGCCACAATATAGTTGGTAGGGGCAGTCAGGAGGGAGTGGGCAGGCCAAATCTTTTCAGAATATGTTGAAAAGGCGGGAAGGAAAGGGGAGTACTGTCTTCAGGGGGAGGGGGGCTGCTCTTTGCACATCGGGGGGGGCAAGATAATGCCCCCCTTCCTTCCTGCTTCACGCCAAAACACCTCAACCATACCCACCCCAACCCCCTCCCTAAACTGCTGAATACCGTGGACCTTCTTCCTCCAGAATTGCGATTCTTCCACCCCGCCCAAAACGGCGAGTCGCGTTTTGCGACAGGCCGCTCGGAGAATCGCCGCTCCGGTCGAGCAGTGATTCTCCGGCCCGGATGGGCCAAGCGGCCTGCCTAATCCGACCGGTTCACGCCGGCACCAACCACACCTGGTCGCTGCTGACATGAACAGCGCGCGACCGCTGCGTGTGGGGCCTGTGGGGGTCGAGGGAGGATCGGGCACCGGGGGGTGCTCAGGAGGGGTCTGGCCCGCGATCGGTGCCCACCGATCGGCGGGCCGGCGTCTCTGAAAGACGCACTCTTTTCCCTACACCGCCCCGCAAGATCAATCCTCCATGTCTTGAGGAGCGGCGGAGGGGAGGACGGCAACCGCGCATTCAGGCGGCGCCGCTTTGATGCGGGCGCCATGGCCCAGCACGCGAGATTGACGCGCCGCCGCTCCTAGCCCCCTGGGGGTGGGAGAATAGGGGGCGAGGAGCGGCCTCCGATGCCAGAGTGAAACACTCCGGTTTTCTCTCCAGCGTTGGCACTTTGTCGCCCTTTGGGAGAATCGCGCCCCTTATTTCTAAAAGCCAACAATACACACATAGGTTACTAAAAGCAGCCTCTGCTTCCTCACACAGCAATTATTGTCCATCCCTCATTGCCCTTGAGAAGAAGTTGGTGAGCCTCCTTCTTGAACTACCTCCACTCTCTACCCAGCCCAAAGCCATCCACAATCTGGAGGAAATGCCAACTGATTGAAATGTCTTTAATCTTTGTTGCATTCATTCTTTCTATATTTAAGTATAAACCTAGATATTATTATTTTTATGTGCCATGAGCTCATGAATGCGTACCCATAGTACAAGTTTACCTTGCCCACTATTAATAGATTAACCCCTCGGGGACAATAGCAGACAGAGAAATGTGACATGAATGTACGAGATGTTCACAGACTGGTATCGTACACATTAATTTCTAAGTCAGTCCACAGGGTCATTTCAATCAGAACAATATAGAATTATCACCCACTGTTTCCTGGTCTCCACACATCAGCCAGTAGGTAAATAGGTCGCCAATTTACACATCGTTTTCTTGATGTTTCATGAATGCCTCAAAGTCTCCTTAGTTGCTCAGGCCAGAAACTCGACCCAAGATTAGGAAAAGTCATCAAAAATGCCCCCAGAAATGTCTCCGATACTATCTCGTATTTGAACCAGCCTGATTCAGATACCAGCCTGCTAGGCTGGCTGATTACAACTGAGATGGGAGGCAGTGAAAATCGAGTGTATTCCTGACACTGATCACTATTTAGTAGCTTCTTATGGGAAGGATGTGGGAAGGAATAAGTTCTTATATCCTCCCATGGCTCATGAATCTACTAATTCAGACCATTAGGACCATCTAGGTGGCTTATCAAACAGACTTATTGAAAGCATTGAGAAGTGTTTATTAATATGTTATTCATTTACTAGTTTATAATGGTTGGAGTCAGAATTCCACACTTTCAGGAGCCCTGGAATATACTTCTAATAGACTGTCTAATCACCCTGGTGTCGAGCAAATACCTATTCCTCAACTGACACCACCAAACCCAGTGGGCTGTGTTGCTCGTTATGCTTTCCCTTAATTTGTTCTGTTTTTTAATTACCTTTGCTCAAGAGTCGCCAGGTATCTTTCTGATACCACCACAGGGTTCAAAACCGAATACTGATCAATGACTCGATACACCAGTTAGTAAGTTTGAAATCAATGCACATTTATTTACACACACAGTCAATTATTACTCATGCATAAACTCTACTCGCTAAACTACAACTACTACTAAAAGCCTATACTTAGCTTCGAGTGGCCCACTCAGTCAGAGGAACAATGGCCGTTGTCCGGATCTGATACTGCTGGCTTCGAACTGGTATTGAATAGTAGCTAGGAGCGCCTATCTCGTAGCGTGCATTGACCTTAGACTTACTTAGTTGGTGCTTGGCGGCCTCTCGTCACTGAGAGCCAAATGCTAAGGTGAAGGTGACGAAGAGGAGTAAGAGATCTTCCAAGAGAGCGAACTGACTTTGGGGACTCTGTTTTATAGCCCTCAGGGGTTTCGCGCCCTTCTGGGCAGACCCTGGACTTGGTCCCAATTAATTGGACCATGTCCCAATCGTTCGTATTGATTTTCTCCAATAACGGGGTTGTTCCCTGATCGTTGGGCGGGCCCTATGTAACCGTTGGCCTGCCTTTGTTTTAGCTTCCACTGGCGCCGGGAAGTCTGTCCTGGTACCGATTGTTTCAATGTTTCTTTTTGTCCCCGGAGATAGCTCATTACTATGCTAATGGCTTGTAGTTTCAGTTCTGTCTGGGTTCTGCAGGTTTCAATCCATAGGAAACCTTGCTCCTGTTTGTTTTCTAGTGCTGTCCATTTTTCCCTGCACTCTTTGCGAGTGTCCATTTTGGAATCGGGGCGTGGCCACCCCAGGTGGCTACAGCAACATGGTAGCACAGTGGTTAGCACAGTGGCTTCATAGCTCCAGGGTCCCAGGTTCGATTCCCGGCTTGGGTCACTGTCTGTGCGGAGTCTGCACGTTCTCCCTGTGTCTGCGTGGGTTTCCTCCGGGTGCTCCGGTTTCCTCCCACTGTCCAAAGATGTGCAGGTTAGGTGGATTGGTCATGCTAAATGGCCCTTAGTGTCCAAAAAAATAAAAGCGGGGTGGGGGTTACTGGGTTACGGGGATAGGGTGGAGGGTGCTCTTTCCAAGGGCTGGTGCAGACTCGATGGGCTGAATGGCCTCGTTCTGCACTGTAACTTCTATGATAAGCCAGTTTCTCCGGTCTAATGATCGTGTTGCTGTTTGTGAGAGCTCACTGTGCACAGTTTGGTTGTCATTTTTCCGACATTACCGCAGTGCCAACTCTTCAGATGTACTTGATTGGTTGTAAAGTGCTCAGGGCATTGCTGAGTTTCTGAAAGGCATTCTGTCAATGCAAGGTGTTTCATTCTTTTAAAACATGCTTGACGCCCTTGCCAATACCAAGCCTAGTCTATTGAAGTCAGAAATTATAACTCATTCCATCAGTTTCACAGACTTCAAAGATAGCGATCTGAGCAACTTATGGAGGAGTTTGGGTTGCCATTGAGAGCTGGCATGGGGAACTAATGTTAGCCTAACCAGCGATGCCCGCATTCCGTAAATGAATTTTTAAAAAATTCCAATCCAATTCTCTTCTCACACCTGCACTAAGGCAGACTTTAGTCCGTTTCCATAGCTAGTAATTCCCGGAATGGGTCATTAGTCTGTTATTACAGCCTTGGTTCAAACATGCACAAAAGAGCTGAATGCCCGAGGTGAGGTGAGAGTGACTGCCCTTGACACCAAAGCAGCATTTGACCAAGGCATCAAGGAGCCCTAGCTAAACTAGAGTCAATGGGAATCAGGGGGGAAACTCTCCGCTGGCTGGAGTCATACCCGGCACAAAGGAAGATGGTTGTGGTGGTTGGAGGTCAATTATCTCAGCTCCAGGACATCACTGCAGGAGTTCCTCAGGGTAGTGTCCTAGGCCCAACCATCTTCAGCTGCTTCATTAATGACGTCCTTTCCATCATAAGGTCAGAAGTGGAGATGTTTGCAGATGACTGCACAATGTACAGCACATTTCACAACTCCTCAGATAACAAAGCAGTCCATGTCCAAATGCAGCAAGACCTGGACAATATCCAGGCTTGGGCTGACAAATGACAAATGACATTCGCGCCACACAAGTGCCAGGCAATGGCCATCTCCTACAAGAGAGAATCTAACCATCACCCCTTGACATTCAATGATATTACTATCACCGAATCCCCCACAATCAACATCCTGGGGGTTACCATTGATCAGAAACTGAACTGGACTAGCCACAGTAATACTGTAGCTACCAGAGCAGATCAAAGGCTAGGAATCTTACGGTGAGTAACTCACCTCCTGACAACCCCCCCCCCCCCCAAAGCCTGCCCACCATCTGCAAGGCACAAGTCAGGAGTGTAATGGAATACTCTCCACTTGCCTGGATGAGTGTAGTTCCAACAACAATCAAGAAGCTCAACACCATCCAGGACAAAGCAGCCCGTTTGATTGCTACCCTTCAAACATTCAGTCCGTCCACCAGCGACAAACAGTGCAGCTGTGTCTACCATCTACAAGATGCACAGCAATAACTCACCAAGGTTCCTTAGGCAGCACCTTCCAAGCCCACTACCATCTAGAAGGACAAGAGCAGCAGATACCTTGGAACCCCACCACGTGGAGGTTCCCCTCCAAGCCTCTCACCATATATCGCCGTTCGTTCACTGCCGCTGGGTCAGAATCCTTGAATTCTCGTCCTAACAGCACTGTGGTGTGTAGCTTTACCTCAGGGAATGCAGAGGTTCGAGAAGGCAGCTCACCACCACCTTCTGAAGGGCAACCAGGGATGGGCAATAAATGCTGGCCTAACCAGCGACACCCACATCCCGTAAATGAAAAAAAAGCAAGAGGCATCCTCCAGGTTTAAGGCTTGTCAGCAATATTATAAGAAAGATGTCCATTAGAAATTAGTCCACTGTCAGTGAATCATAGAATTTACAGTGCAGAAGGAGGCCATTTGGCCCATTGAGTCTTTACCAGCTCTTTGAAAGAGAACCCCTCCACTCTGTCCGCATAACCCAGTAACCTCACCCAACACTAAGGGCAATTTTGGACACTAAGGGCAATTTAGCATGACCAATCCACCTAACCTGCACATCTTTGGACTGTGGGAGGAAACCGGAGCACCCGGAGGAAACCCACGCACACACGGGGAGAACGTGCAGACTCCGCACAGACAGTGACCCAAGCCGGGAATCGAACCTGGGACCCTGGAGCTCTGAGACAATTGTGCTAACCACTGTGCTACCGTGCTGCCCAGTGTGGTTCACTTGGGGTTGCGAACTCGCCAGGATTGACCTGGAATCTCCAGGAATTGAAGGCCAATCGCCAGCACACTGCCCTGTGAAATCCTGGAGAAAAATAATCAGAACATTAAAAGAGATTGAGTTTTTAAACATTTTAAACATTTAAGGACTGATAATGTCAGAGAAAACAGATGAAAGCAGTTACTAGGCCCCGTCATTTAACTGGGCTAAATTAACATCAGTAAATAAAGTCACCCTCCAGAAAAAGCCGTGTTCACGATAAGATTATTTTCAAAGGGGATCCTGATGATAAAGGCTTCCTGTTCAAAAAGGATCCTGATTGCAAAGCTCCCTCTTCAAAAAGAGGGTTGAAGGCAAGAAACTTCTGTAAAACATGAAAGATTTAAGTTTCCCAAATTACCACTTTAATGTAACCGCTGTTAATATGTTTTTCTGTTGAAATGTTTTGCTGTAAAATTTCCAGTTATGAATAATAAGCATCAGATCTAAGGCGAGCACACAGCCAACCATGAGCCATCATTTACTTCCAAGTATTCTGAGCGTTAGCTTCAAAAATTGCATTTTATTCGTATTTTTGGTTTTGGTCTTAAATTGCTGATGCCAGCCTCAAAGTTTCATTGCCTTTTTAACCATAATGCCCTGGTTAACCCTCTAGCTTTTACTAATAAGACTACGATGACCACTAACATCCACACTCCCAATACTCATCAGACTTCCTCGGTGACTTGAGGCATACTACGCCCGAAACTGGCGAAAACGCAAATTGAGCATTTTCAATTGATTTGTCACAGGCTCCGTGTTGCAATCTGGATGTCCAATATCTGATAGCATTCACTATCCATGCAGTACTGATAATTAGCTTTGGGTCGGCAGATCCAGTGGGACTCGGCTATTTAGAATTGGGAAACTAAGCAGGAAGTGAGCTGCCAATACTTTTATTTGAAAGGCCTCGGGTGGTATTCTCCCCCCCCCCCCCCCCCCCCCCACGCTGAGTGGGAGAATCGCCGGGGCGTCGCGCAAATCGCGCCACGCCATCCCGCCCCGACCCCCGCACAAAATTCTTCCACCCCACCCCCCACCCCCCCACCCCACCCCCACCCCCCCCCCCCCCCCCCCCGAAACCAGCGCCACGCGAATAGCGCCGGGCCGCTCAGAGAATCACCGCAAACGGCGAGCAGCAATTCTCCGGCCCGGATGGGCCGAGTGGTCGCTCCGACACGACAGGTTTCCGCCGGTGCCGTCCACCCCTGGTCGCTGCCGGCGGGAACGCTGGGGAGTGTCCTGTGGGGGTGGGGGGCTCCTTCACCGGCGGGGGCCTCCGATGGGGTCTGGCCCACGATCGGGGCCCACCGATCGGCGGGACGGCCTCTCCCTCCCCCCGGGCCTACCTCCTTCCGCATCCGGCCCCAGAACACCGGCGCCGTGTTGGTGAGGGGCTGGCGCACGTAAGAAGTTTCCCACGCATGCGCAGGATGGCGTGACCCGGGCAGCACGGTGGCCTAGTGGTTAGCACAACCGCCTCACGCCGCTGAGGTCCCAGGTTCAATCCCGGCTCTGGGTCACTGTCCGTGTGGAGTTTGCACATTCTCCCCGTGTCTGCGTGGGTTTCGCCCCCACAACCCAAAAATGTGCAGAGTAGGTGGATTGGCCACGCTAAATTGCCCCTTAATTGGAAAAAATAATTGGTTAATCTAAATTTTTTTTAAAAAGAAGAAAAAAAAAGGATGGCGCGGCCCAACTGCGCCTGCGCAGGAATGAGCTGCCCCAACTGCGCATGTGCGGGTTGGCGCTGCGCCCGTAGGGACACTGGCGTTATGTGAACACTCCAGCGCCATGCTGGCCTCCTGTGGGAGCCAGAATAGGTCGTGCCCGGGACCTGTTCGCGCCGTTGTGAAAAGCGACGGCGTTCACAATGGCGCGGGCACTTAGTCCCGAGAGGGGAGAATACCGCCCCTTATTTTAAAAGTTAAAATAAAAATGTGCATCATATTCACTTAATTTAGCTACTGTACCTAAATAGACAAAAGCCATGCTGCACAGGGAGGCCTTGTTTGCCCACTCATGCCTGCATTTTTAAACATCGTTTTCACGTATGACAATGGTTGATATCTGGATTGTTGGCAGAATGGAGCTGTTTTAGAATGATGCAGCAGAGAATTAGACCTCTCGGCTCATCCGGCCTGCCTGTGTTGTGTTTTTTGAAACATCCAGTTGCTTGTCTCTGCTCATCAGCCATGGTAGCACAGTGGTAAGCACTGTTTCTGCACAGTGCCAGGGTCCCAGGTTTGCTTCCCAGCTGGGCCACTGTCTGTGCGGAATCTGCACGTTCTTCCCCCAACTGTGTGGGTTTCCTCCGGGTGGGTGGGTTTCCTCCGGTTTTCTCCCACTGGTCCCGAAAGACATGGGCCGTGATTCTCCGCTCCCTACGCCGGGGCGGAGAATCGCGGGAGGGCCGGACGAATCACGCCGCCCTGGCACCCCCCCCCCCCGCGATTCTCCCACCACCCCTAAAATGGCGTGTCGCGTTTTGCGACACACCGCTCGGAGAACCGCCGCTCGCTGTTTTTCACGGCAACCGGCGATTCTTCGGCCCGGACGGGCCGAGCGGCCTGACGACCCCGACCGGTTCACGTCGGCGGCAACCACACCTGGTCGTTGCCGGCGTGAACATCGCGCGACAGGTAAGTGTGTAGCCTGTGGGGGGCGGAGAGAGGATCGAGCACCACGGGCGTGCTCATCAGATGTCTGGCCCGCGATCGGTGCCCACCGATCGTCGGGCCGGTGGCTCTAAGAGACACACTCTTTTCCCTCCGCCGCCCCGCAATATCAAGCCGCCATGTGGGGCAGCGGAGGGGAAGACGGCAACCGCGCATGCGCAAGTTGCAGCCAGCCAACCTGCGCATGCACGGCTGACGTCACTTAGGCGCGCCGGCCGCGTCTTTCTCGGCGCGCCGCTTTGACGCAAGCGTCAAGGCCCGCGCCCGAGATTCGCGCAACGCCGCTCGTAGCCCCCCGGGGGGGGAGAATAGGGGGCAAGGAGCAGCCTCCGACGCCGGAGTGAAACACTCCCGGTTTCACTCCGGCGTCGACTGTTTCTCTCCGTTTCGGAGAATCGCGCCCATGCTGTTAGGTAATTTGGACATTCTGAATTCTCCCTCTGTGCACCCGAACAGGCGCCGGAATGTGGCGACTAGGGTCTTTTCACAGTAACTTCATTGCAGTGTTAATGTAAGCCTACTTGTGACAATAAAGATTATTATATTATTATTATACAAAGGTCACCTACGTAACATCCATATTATCAGGGCTGTGGGCACAGTCACAATACCCTGGGCTAGTGCGCAGTCAATTCCAGCCCCGCTTAACCCGGAGTCATAGACACAAGTGAAAATAGGGTCGGAATTCTCCGGGCGTGCATTGGCGGCAGGATGCTCTGGTTCCACTGGCAGCGCACCCCTGTTTGCGGGTTTCCTGGCAGCGTGGAGTAGCTTCAGTTGGATTTCCCATTAGCCGGGGCGGGAGCAGAGAATCCTACTGCCGGCAAACAGCGCGCCGCCTCCCGCTACCCAGAAACGCGTGGCTGGGTGGCTGGATAATCCCATCCCAGGTGGCATTTTTAAATATCTGAGGTTCACGGCTGAGCCCAATAAGCTGCAGTCAGCAGGTTTGTGACTGTAACACAAGTGATCTATTATTATGTACAGTTTTATCATTAAAAGGACAGAAAATGTAACTGACTATCTAATACCCCTTTCCCAACCCCCCCCCCCCCCCCCCCCCTTCCTAACTACCACCACTCTGTACACACACACCGACAAACAGCACATAGGGGAAAGGATGATTGAGGGATAAAGAAAATATTAATTAAAATAAGAGGGAAAGGATCTTTGTTGCACGAGGATGGCTTCCAGGTAATGTCTCTCTGGAACTTATGCTTTTGCTTCGGCACTTCTTCCTTCTAGACTTCAGATGGTTTTTCTCTGGCAAAAGCTTGTCTACTTCGCACAGATTCAGGATTGGTTCAAGTTTACAACAAAAAAGGTGCCAGGCATGCACTGGTTTTAGAATAACATAGCAGTTCTTTACTTCAGCAGCGCGCGCGCGAGGAAGAGAGAGAGAGAGAGAGAGCCTTCTGGCCAGCTCTCTCAAAAAGCAACACGCAGGAACCAGTCACTGACTGTTGTCGGCCAGAACACTATCCCTGGCCAACGCACAGGTGGCCAGCCAATCAATCGGAGCGACTTCCCCCAAAGCTGACAAGCAGGCTGCCTCATCTTGAGTCCTCTGCTTAAAGACACATTCCGATTATGGGTCCACGGATCAAAAATAAGAAAAGAAATGAAAATGGGAACAAGGGAAATAAACAGGAAGGATTCTCACAGCATCATTTTGAGCCCACAATGGGGAGCGCATTTCCAAAAGCTTTGGCGCTCTTTTATTCAGGGTGGTAGCACAGGCAGTAGGACTGCGCACTGCAAGTCTGCAACATAGGCAGAATGTGACCCCAGTCAGCATGTGATGCTGATTTTCACTAGCACTAATATTTTCGAGCTGAACACTCTAGTTCACCATCTCTTAAACATGCACAACTAACTGTTCAGCAGCAGGAAGAAAATCCCTCCTGTGGTGATGTGTATCACTGTAAATACACAAGGGGTTAATGTAAATACATGTCGACTAGCTAGATGCTAGAGGGAGCACCAGAGACATCACACACACACACTCAACCAATAGATCAGTTAGATAGGACACAACCAATTGGCATTCACGATACACACAGAGGTGACATGACCACAGGAGGGCATTACACCAACTCATATATAAAGGACACCACACACATGGGGTGAAATTCTCCGATCCCCAGCAGGGTCGGAGAATCGCCCGGGGCCGCCGAAAATCCCGCCCCCGCCATGTCCAGAATTCTCCCACCCACAAAAAGTCGGCGTTTCGGGTTTCTGTTCTGCCGTTATTCTCCGGCCCACGATGAGCTGAAATCCCGCCACTGGGAGGCCTCTCCCGCCGCCGAGGTTTGAACCACCTCTGGTGGCGGCGGGATCGGCGGCGCGAGCGGGCCCCCGGGGTCCGGGGGGGGGCGCGGGGCAATCGGACCCCGGGGGGTGCCCCCATGGTGGCCAGGCCCGCGATCGGGGCCCACCGATCGGCGGGCGGGCCAGTACTGTGGGGGCGCTCTTTCTCTTCCGCCGCCACCACGGCCTACACCATGGCAGAAGCGGAAGGGAATCCCCCAGCGCGCATGCACCAGTGGTGACGCTGCCACTGACGTCACCACCGGCACAAGCGCGAACCGGCGAAGGTCTTTCGGCCAGCCCCGGCGCCGGGCGGTGGGCGTCAAAGGCCGTTGGTGCTGGTTTTGGCGCCAGTCGGCGTGGTGCCAACCGCTCTGGCGCGGGCCTAGCCCCCAAAGGTGAGGAGAATTCCGCATCTTTGGGGAGGCCCGACCCCGGAGTTGTTGGCGCCACTCCGCTACGCCGGGACCCCCCGCCCCGCCGGGTAGGGGAGAATCCCGCCCCAGATCTGCCTCTTTCCAGTGGAGACAGTCAGTGAGTACAGTCATAGGGTTGATTCGATATCATTCCCACCGCGTGGATTGTAGCAGTCTGGTTTGTCAGTCTGAGTAGCTGTAGTAGGATTAACAGTAGTGTCGAACCCAAGTTATAGAAGTGTATATAGTTCAATAAATGTGTTGAAGTTATCTCCACGTCTGAACCGTCCTTTGTCAAGTGCACCACAAGGAAGCCGCTTATGCCACACTTAGAGCATAACAAGATCCCTCCTTCTCTCAGTAGTGCTATTTAAAGAGATTATTAACTAATTTCTGGTTGACTCTAGTAGAGTTAACAATTAAGTGCTCTCTATTTTCAGCTTAAAGTTAGTGAGTTCCGCAGAGAATGGTGTTGCACATGGTGAAGACTTTGGTTCGGCCATCAAGGGCTGGATTTACATCACCGAGGCAGACAGTGCGAATCGTGAAGATTCTCGGCTCAACCGCCCGCCTCGGGAGAAAGTGCCCACAAGGGCGGGATCTTCATTGACGGGGGTGGAAGGTGCTGATGTGGGCTGGAGTCAGTCAGGCCTGCTGGCCCGGGGGAAGGGGTTGGAGGCAGCCACGGGTGCTGTCGGGGGTGGAGGCAGGCTGTTTAAAAGGCCCATCTCAGGACATTGTCCCAGTTAAAATAAAAACAGAAAAGCCCACCAGCCCTCACCCCATCACATCCACTCACCCACCCCCTCCCCACACTTGGCTCACATGCCTCATACATGCCACCTCATGCCCTCACCCACTCCCATGTCCCCTCATACCTCCTATGCCAGGCTTTAGCAGTTCCATGCCCATTGACCCACTGACTATACATTATACAGAACCAATGAACTCTCTAGAAGCAATGTGATATGTAAAAAATAGAGCTTTAAAGAAACAGTTGTTCATTCATTCATTACCTTCCACTATATTAAAAAACGTCCTTTCACTACATCCCAATAAAATTGTCAATCATCTGGACCCTTCAAAATAAAAGTAGCATAATTTTCAAGCCTTTGAAACCTCTTAACATTGATGTAAATAAACATTGTGAAATTGACAACGGAGATCAGAGAAGTAGAACTGTCAATCAAACAATGTTACTCTGGAGCTCAGATATTTCAACCGAGTAATGGATGCCTGTGCTCTCAGCCAAGCTTCATTGTGTATGCTTGACTGAGAGGCCGACCCTCGCAGCTGGAGGCCTTATTTTCCCATGGTTGTTAGGGAGCAATTCTTTCTTCTCAATCTTACTGAGGAACGCTGTGTGCAATGCCTCCACTTTGTGAAGGGGGTCCTCAGTGAACTCCGTCACCTCTTGCATGACAATTCCCAGGTTTATCCTTTGTCCTTCCCCTTTTTTTGAACAAGAATTTAACATTTGCAAACCTCTACTCTGATCTGATTTTATAGTCTTGCAAAACTTCTCCCTTTCATTTATTTATCTAATTCTCATTGAAAATTATCATGGAATCCGATTCCACCACCCTTTTAGGCCGTGCACAGCAGATCAGAACAACCCACTGCGCAAACATTGTTTTTCTCACGTTAACGGTGTTTCTTCTGCAAACTATCTTAAACCTGGTCCCAGTAGAAATAGTTTTCCTCTATCAGACACTTCATGATTTTGAACCCCTCTCTCAAATTTCCCTCCAACCTTCTATTTTGAACCCCTCTCTCAAATTTCCCTCCAACCTTCTATGCTCGAGGGAAAACAACCCCAGCTTCTCCAGCAGCCTCTCCAATATATGGAGTCCCTCATCCTATTCGGAATCTAAGGCTCATGGTATCATATTAAATAGATGAAAGAAGCCTCAATTACATGTCAAAATTCCCAATGAAGTCTCCCCCGTTAATGCACATAATGAATGATTATATTTTTTTAAAGAGGCAGGTGATTTGGCGGATTACTGAGATTGATCCCAATTGTGGTGTTCTTTGTATTGCTAAATTCAGGATGGTTGGCGTAGTGTTTACAACGACCACAAATTGAGCTTGAACTTGAACAAAGCTCTAAATCTATTAACACTATTAATTTGGATTCGACACGAACTCCTAAATAATACACAGTTGATTATTAGCATACAGACTACACTTAGCTACAACTAATTTTGATACTGTTATAAACTATGATCTTCTCTTACTCACACAATTTTTACTTCTGTCTGTCTCTAGCTAACGCCTGCACGACTCTCTCCCACAAGGCTTAGCATCAATGCCTTACGTACTTGTAACTGTAGCTCCCTCTAGTGGCTATTCTAGACATTTCATTCAGGGGCTGGTTTAGCTCAGAGGGCTAATCGCTGGCTTTTAAAGCAGACCAAGCAGGCCAGCAGCACGGTTCAATTCCCGTACCAGCCTCCCTGGACAGGCGCCGGAATGTGGCGACTAGGGGCTTTTCACAGTAACTTCATTGAAGCCTACTCGTGACAATAAGCGATTTTCATTTTCATTTTCAACCTTTGCAGTTCTTACATTTAGGATAATACCACACCAATATTGGGCAGTCGGGGAACGGCAGGGGCAGCGAGCGCACATTTGGTATGCACAGGCCTATGGCCTGGTGATTCTCAGTTCCTCAGTAAATCAATCATAGTGGATCGAAACCACTGGCCGCGGGCGCACAGTTTTCCAACCCCAGATATTGCTGCCTCTCGCGTGCAGCATCTGGTCACACGCATCGGCCCTGGTGCTTTCAACATCATCCAAAAAAAACTGTTGTGCATTTGAGGGTAGAATTGGGATCAGAGCCAGATGAAATGAAAGAGTTGTTTTATTTCCTTACAAGTGGTTAGAGGAGCTGCTCATGAAAATGCTTTGGGCACATTTTTCTTTATTTGTTTATTAATACGCAGCTTAAGTCATATTAAAACGCACATCACAAGATTTTACCATGATGGACAACAAATGGTGGCCTTGCCAGCGATGCCCACATCCCATGAAAGATAATATAAAAATATCTGGCTACAATATCATTTTTGTCGACTTTTCCTTCCCAAAATAGAAAACCCAGTTTCCTGGCATAGACTTGATGCACTGAACTACCTCCTTCTGTACACTAATGACTCCATAATTGTTGTACATTTTAGACATCTCTGAACTGCGCAGAGTTGACACTAGTTTCTCCATGTGCAATAGAGTTAGAGTTTTAAAATATCTCTGGGATCACATAATGTCTGCACTCCTGCTGACAGCTCAGCACTTTCCACATCTTTGTTTACTCTTTTCTGATTCCATTCCCAGGCATAACCAATCGAGCACAGTGAGAGTCAATAGTCCACAGACCCACGTAGTCAAACACCGAACAGTTAAACAATACAACAACTTTATTATAATAATAATCTTTGCTGTCACAAGTAGGCTTACATTAACACTGCAATGAAGTTACTGTGAAAAGCCCCTAGTCGCAACATTCCAGCGCCTGTTCGGGTACACAGAGGGACAGGCTGAAAACGGGCGGCCATTCGGCCCATCACGGAGCGCAGAATCGCCGGGGCCGGCGCATTGCAATTCCCGCCCCCGCCAAAAAACCGGCGCCGGAGAATTCGGCAGCCGGCGTCGGGGCGGGATTCAGGCTCCGCCCCGCTGATTCTCCGGCCCGGCGACGGAGAATCCTGCCCCTGGAGTCACATGTAGGACCGGCCAGATAAGGATGGCAGATTTCCTTCCCCTTCCCTCAAGGGGATCAGTGAACCAGATAGGTTTGTATGTCAACAATGGTCTTCACGATCATCATTGGACTTTTAATTCCAGATTTCTATTGAATTTCAAATTTCACCATCTGCCATGTCAGGATTTGAATCCTGGTCCCCCAGATCTCACCCTGGATTACTAATCCATTGGCAATGCCACTGGGCCGCAACACCTCCCCAGTGGCTTTCACGATGCCACGGTGATAGGGCACTTCAGTTGCACCCCAAAGACTATTAAATCCTGGGACGTCCCCCACTCTCGTTATGGCGGGGTCAACGCTGGAGGTTTGAGGCAGGGTTATCCGTTTCGGGTAGCCTCTCCAACACCTTATCCTTTTATTTGGCATTCCTCGGGAAAAATCCGGATCCTTCCCTTTAGTCGCCCTTTTGTCTTGTGAAGAATCATTGCTTGCACTTGCTTAAAGAGTTAAACCAAAACAGCTGTTTCTTTGCAGAGCCAAATGAAACCCTGGATTCTCCGCGCATTTGTGCTGCTCTTTATCATGCACAGCAGTGTAAGGAATGCTATCTCTAATAATGAGTCCCTGGAGTAGGCAGTCAGAAAATGAATTGATACATCTTCCTTATGACCGATTCATGTGCTACAAATTAAAGCCTCTATCGCTGGAGATTTAATTACAAAATATCAGTGCTTTCACACACCATTTCATATTTAGCCTGTTGGAATCAAAAACGTACCCACAAAAGATTTGTTCATTGAGAGGTTTTAAGATCAGCACGGAGGGGGCTCGATGTCGCCCGAGGACAAGAGGCAACCTGAAGCTGGTGTGCGGAAGGGGTGGAAGGCTTTGGTGTGCTTTTTGTTTGGGATACAATGTGAGTCACGGCGACCATGTCGCTGGTCACATATTTCCTGTCAAGCTCTTGTTTGAAAGGATATGGGGGGGAAAATCCATACAGTTCATGGTGAACAATGACAAATACCTCCACAAGCAAGAATGAGTGTGTAATTCAGGGGCATCAAAGTCACGTGTGGATCATGGTCATGGCCATGCATGGGCATATTGACCATTTCACATTGATGGCCCCAGACTATCTGGACTACACCATCAGGATCTTTACTAGGCCGGGATTCTCCCCACGCCGGCGGGAAAACCGGCGCCAATGACTCCGGCTTCAACGGGCCCCCAAGGTGATGAATTCTCACCTGTCTCATGGGGGCCAGGTGGACGCCGGAGGGGTTGCCGCTGCTCCAGCCAGCGATGAAGGGACGGAGCGCGTTCGCGCATACGTGGAATGGCCAGCGTGGTTCCATGCATGCGTAGTCCGGCCGGCGTATTTTGGCGCACGTTCTCTTCTCCGCGCCGGCCATGGCGGAGCTGTACAGGCGCGGAAGGAAGAATTGCCCCCACGGAACAAGCCTGACCGCAGATTGGTGGGCCCCCGATCGAGGGCCAGGCCACCATGAGGCCCCCCCCCGGGTAGGATCCCCCTACCCCCCCCCTCCCCCCCCCCCCCCCGAGGACCGCCCCCGCCAACGTACCTGTCAGGTCCCGCCGGTACGTGAGTTGAGTGATTCACGCCGGCGGGACTGACCAAAAATGATCCGGGAGGGAGTTTCACCAAAGTGAGAGGGGATCAGTCCAGGTGGGGAGTGGTCCAGGAGGGGCAGGGTTGGACCAGAGGGGGAATCAGACCAGGATGGGAGAGGTCGGCCTAGACAGAGGGGTGAGGAGTGGTGGTGGGGGGGGGGGGGGGGGGGGGGGGGGGGTGGGCAGAAGTAGGGGTGGTGTGGATCCACTGGGGGATAATGTGTGTGTGGGGGTGTCCCGTGTGAGGTTGTTTACATAGTTGCTCTGGAGTTAGAAATGATTTTTTGCCTCAAATTCTTCTCGAGTAACTATCAGAGTAAAACTGGCAGAACCATCCAAAGCTAGCGATTTAAGTCACTTCTGTGGGTTGGTTCCCAGCCCAATGAAATTGTCCAGAGGGAGTCAGCACTTCTGGGAAATTGCTGGGTAAATTCCTATGTGGAAACGTACTGGAGAGATTCCCCAGGGCATCATTAGGGTACCCCCTAAATGCGATGCTGGGGAACCCGCAAGTAATGGGCCTTTGTTTCTTCAATCCTTTAGTCAGTGGGGTTGATCGTCTTGAACTATTTCCACTCCTTCAAAGGGACAGTAAACAGAAATAACGTGAAGATATCCCCACTCCTCTCTGACAGGCCTCACCAGAAATGGAGTCGGGGAATGAATGTTCGATGAGGGCAGTGTCTCACCTCCTAATGTTCGCAAATGATGAATGGTCACTTGGATGAGGTACGGGAGGGCTTTGAAACTGTATGCTGGTTAGGGTTAAAGGAAATATTATTTGCATTCATATCGCGCCTTTTACAACCTGACACAGGCGGTCGTGGCCTCCAGAGGTTGACTGCCTGGGCGGTATTGGATGAAAGTGAGGTGAGGAGAGAAGCCAGAGAAAACAGAGGCTGCATGAAAGTCCACTGTCTTTATCTGCAGCAGACTGCGTTGCCAGTGTGGGGCTCCGGAGCAATGTTTTACACAGAGGTGGCTACCACGGCACAGACCATCATCTCACGTGACCAAAACGACCAAGAACAACCTCAGGCCATCTCAAAGTGCATCTCAGCATAGTCACTATTGTGATGTTGGAATTGGAGCAGTTAATTTGTACGCAGCAAGCTCTCACAAAATGTGATAGCGGCTAGATAATCTATAGCACTGCTGTTAGTTGAGGGATAAGCATTTACTCAAAATAGTGGCATGGGTTGTATCGTGTGGCCGCATGCCACTGCAATGTAAAAGTGCTTGGCAGAGCAAGGATTAACATGGGAACTGAAGAATGGCACTGCCACAGTATGATGTATCGTGTCACATGGTAATTGACTCAGAGAACGCTCAAAGCAGTCTGCATGGAGACAGCACCATACGTGACATTAACTGGGATCTGGAAATAGTTAAAGATTAACAATAAGCAGTTCATTTTTCAACATACAAGTCTCAAGTTCCTCATAACTGAGGCATTATAATACAACATGGTGATCAGCGGTAATATAAAAAGGGACATTTTAAACAATGGGCCTAGAACAGAGTCCCAAGATCTGAAAAATCAAAAGCAGCTGAATTTGGACCAGAGAGGTAAGAAAAATTAAAGAAATGTTGAGGATACTTTGCTACAGACCTAGAGGTTGATGAATCCATCCAAGTGAGTGCAGGTCCATTGCATGACGGGCAGCACGGTAGCACAGTGGTTAGCATTGTCGCTTCACAGCTCCAGGGTCCCAGGTTCGATTCCCGGCTTGGGTCACTGTCTGTGCGGAGTCTGCACGTTCTCCCTGTGTGTGCGTGGGTTTCCTCCGGGTGCTCCGGTTTCCTCCCACAGTCCAAAGATGTGCAGGTTAGGTGGATTGGCCATGATAAATTGCCCTTAGTGTCCAAAGGGGTTGGGTGATGTTGCTGGGTTACAGGTATGGGGCGGAGTTCTGGGCTTAAATGGGGTGCTCTTTCCAAGGGCCGGTGCAGGCTCGATGGGCCAAATGGCCTCCTTCTGCATTGTAAATTCTATGTTCTATGACCCTTAAAGTGATGCATAGTCAAAAAGCTTGGTCAGATCACAAAGACGGGTGAGCACAACTACAAACAAAAAAGCATGATTCCAAGCGACACCAAGTACCAAAACCAGGTCAGATCACAAAGACAGTGAGCAAATTAGAAAAAAAATATATTATGGTATCGGTGGTGGCCCCAGGGACTCGGCAGATTGCAAGAGCTAAAAGGTAGCTGCAAGATTTGAAAAAAGAAGTTAACAAAGCAGGCAGAGCAGAGAGAAACTTGTAGAGCACAGTAAAAAAAAAAGAAAAAAAACACCTGCAGAGTTTAAAAGAAAGGGAATCAGTATTTCGAGTTTAAAGATAGATATGGTTACAATGGCTTTTTATAAAGAAAAGTGCAAGGTTCCAAAAGTTCAAAGGCCTTCAAAAAACCAATGAGACCGAATGCTGGAAACCCCACCAAAATTGGAATAGCACGAGATGTTGACCGAAAAAAAGAAACCGGCAGAGGAAAAGAAAAAGAGAACGAGTCGTGCAGAAAAGACATGCTGCTATTTTGAAGTTTAAAAAAAGATTTTAAAAATTGTGGAGATTCAAATAAAGCGTCATGGGCAATGAGACCCCAGAGAGAGGGCAACTCAGAGTAAAGTGCCGTGGGCAACAAAAGGCCGCAGAGCCAGAGAAACAAAGTGCTGGAGGTAATGTTCAATTAAACGTCAAGACGGCTGCTGACTATGTCAATGCAATGAAATGCATAAGCCAAAGAGTTTAGTGCAGAGGAAAGAAGTAGCTGAGAAGCAGCCCAAAAGCGTAAAAAGAGGGTTCTTTGAAAATGCTGACATAGTACCCAAACTGTAACCGCATATAGCTGTGCGGAGTGCCCAGATAGTTGTGAATGAAGGAAAGCTTTCTGCGATAATTCAAAAGAAGCAAAACATACAAAAGGTATACTTATATAGTATCACTTATATACTTATTAAAAAATATAACAGTTTCGCTGTTATATCATAAAATGTTCACATCAGAGCTGAACTGGAAGATTTGATGCGCAAGATTCAAGCTGAGTATATACATTTGAAAATGTACCATAAACTGAGGTCTTCAGTGAACCAAACTGTTCAAGATCTGAACAAATTCCAACGATGACACAAAGGTAGCAGGAGGAAATAATGATCCTCAATTCCACCATTAGCATATCAAAGAAGGAGTTGGGAAAACATGTACAGCCAGGCAAAATAGTCAGCAGAAAAGACGTGCAGAGAAGCTGCAACTCTGAAAGATTTCTCAAAGAATCTGTATGTAGCCAAGGAGCTAAAAAGGAGGTTGAGTGTTACTTCAGAAAAAGTTGAGATGTTACCAGCAGTGACAATGAAATAGTGCACTGAGACCCAGAGTGAATTGGCAAGAGATCAACAAGAAAACAAACAGTTGGAAGAAACAGCTGATTGTCTTCCAGGATCAAGTACAAAAGGAATGTGTAACCATTCAGCAACATGAAGAAATGAAGACAGTCTCAAGCAGCAGAATGGAAGCAGAGCAGAAGAAACTTGAGAAGACTGCTGAACTACAGGAAAGCTCAGGATGAAGCAGCCGAGCTTCACATAGGAAAGGAAAACCTGTTGACAGACTTTCACAAACTACAAGAATCTCTCAGGACAAAGTTTGTTCCACTGGAAAATTGCGAAGAGAAGCAAAATGAGTTTAACGTTACACTGAGCAAACTGGAAGAGTCAGTTAGCAGAAAAGACTCAGCGATGTTCCACATCCCATGAGGAAGCCTGCAAGGAATAGACTGAAGAGCTGAAGAAGCAAAGAGGAGTCAATGAAAGGAAAATTTGTAGACTCTTCCAAGCTGCAAACAGAGAAGGAAAAGACAGAAATAAGAGCGGAGACTGTAAATGCGACCTTGACTAATCGAAGAATTGAAGAAAAAGCACCGGATGGTCGGAGTTCCACCCCCCCCCCCCCCCCCCCCCCCACCCCCACCTCCCCACGCACCCCACAGTGGGAGAACCATTGAAATCCCTGTTCACATCGGCAGGACTGGAAGATCCCAGTGAAGGGCTGGAAAATTCTGCCCGATGTCTCAGGCATGCTGAGAACCACTGAGCTGAGTGAAAAGATTCACACGCTGGCAAAAATGATTTGAAAAGAAAACAGCGAACAAATGTTTGGCTGAGATTGTGAAACAAGTGGAAACAAAGGTTTTGCTTGCTAAACGTACACACCCAGCAAGAACATGGCAGGCACCATGGAAAATGAAAATTCGAGTCCACTCTAGAATTAAATGGAGTGCACATTCTCTTGGAAGGGAGCGGACAAATCCACAGTGTCCGATAAAAGCCAGGCGGGTTGTAAATAAACATTGACACAATTCAAAGGAGTGCAAAAAGTAAATAAAATGGAGATAAAATGGAGATAATCAGGTGCCAGAACCATACAGTAATACTGCCATTCCTCCAAACGTGACAGACCAAAATATAGAAGAGCTGCCAAGCCTCAAGACCGTCTAAACTTTTTTTTTTTTTTTTTATAAATTTAGATTAGCCAATTAATTTTTCCAATTAAGGGGCAATTTAGCGTGGCCAATCCACCTACTCTGCACATTTTTGGGTTGTGGGGGTGAAACCCACGCAGACACGGGGAGAACGTGCAAACTCCACACGGACAGTGACCCAGGGCCGGGATCGAACCTGGGACCTCAGCGCCGTGAGGCGGTTGTGCTAACCACTAGGCCACCGTGCTGCCCAAGACCGTCTAAACTTATAGTCAGAGCCTTGAAGTGGGGGAGAAGGAATCACAAGTAACGATTGTACTGCAAATAGTTATACTCTGTTGTAAGGGAGGGATGTGCTCTATGGAGAAGAGCACCATCCACGGTATGAGGACTATAGGCTGCTTTCCCCTTTGAGGGGGGGAGCTGACTTGGTGGTGATTTAACTCAAGGATCACCACACCTCAGGCGAGGGACAAGGTTGAGAATCATGAATAACCTCAGCCGGTACGGGATGTATAGAGTCACATGGTAATAGGCTCATAGAGAACACTCCATAAGCAGACTGCATAGAGAAGCAGCACCATGCATGACATTAACTGGAATCTATAAATCTTGCGACTAAGAGGCAACAGTGTCACAACTGACACCACTACATGTGGAATAGAGCGTACGAGGAGAATAATGTACACAGCTCACTCTGAGTTTTAGAAAAATAAAATGGTTGAGAAAAGTCTCCTGTAACAAAATGTGACAAGAGTGGAGAATATAGTGACACATTCGCTGTGGCTGTTTTTCCTTATTCAAGTTGCTAAATCATTTTTCAGTGTTTATATCAATTCCACATGCAATGATTCCATCCGAAAGCGTGAGATTGACGTTCCTTTAAGGACTGGGTAGAGTGCACAGATCTGTTTGACAAATGAAACGAGTATAGTATCAGTTGTGGTACTTGACAAACATAGCTTCACAGTCAATCACACATTCAGTTTGCAGGTTCAAAAGCGAAGCTAGGGGTCAGGTTCCACAATATTAGAATTAAACCTTGTTGTTATAATGTAAGGTCCGTTGCCATGAGAAATTCACAAACTCCCCAATGCATTTCCAATCACTCCAATGATACGCTGAAAATGCTCGACTAATTAAATGTTGGCACATTTCATAATATTTTGTTCCAAGCTGATTCCACCATATATGTCTCCAGCATATCTGCTATGAGCCGCAAATAACCAGGTTGTGACTAATGAGCATTTGGGAAGACAGACGACTGCTGAATTATGCACAGCTGAGTTATGCTGCAAGTGCCCTGCTGAACTTCGCAGAGGCAGGTATCAAGTCCCCACTAGTGACTGTAACGGGACCCTTTCTTGGCAACTGTCCTTCAGAACAGCAGCGTAACCCGAGACCCTGTCAGTTATCCAAACGGACGAGGAGTTAACAAACAATGTTAGTCCCACGGTGCTTCTCTCAAATCAATCATAAACCTGAGCCCCATCCAGATATCGTAAATGAACTAGCTGCGCCCAGTAAAGTTTTAAATTAGCTTTCTTTCTTTTCTCATAACTATTTATTTCTGGGAGTAGCAGGCAAAACGGGTTACAGGTTTTCTGTGTTCGCTGACAGTGAGGTCACAGCAAGGCCAGAATGTCCATTTGCTCGTTGGGTGTATGTTAAGCCTTGCATTCCTGTTCAGTACAGATTAAATTCATAACATATAATTGGGAAATGGGGTTCCTGTCAATCAGACATTGTTGGAAATTCAATCTACTGACCAGAATGGTGAAAATTGAGCATCTCACTCACAATTATTTTACCATATGCTTATAAGACCGGGAGGAGGTACTATATGCCTCCATTTTAAAAGGATCTTCTTTAGCCGCTCTCCACTTGCACAGTTAATGGACAGGTAATGCCCATGAAGGAAGGCATTTCCAAGTAATTTCACCAGATTATGAAGATCCCTGTCTTTTTTCCATGCCTCTCCGAGAATTTTTAGGATAGGGCCTCCAGGAGGGCAATCACCCATTCAATAGAAGAAATCGGGCAAATTGTCTTAGTGGCTATTCCTTCAGGGCTTCTGCCTGAAGAGGGAGATTCAGTGCAATGCACCACCGCCCCTCCCCCTCCCCAAGAATTATCAGTATTAAATTGGCATGCAACCATCAGGTTTGATTCTTTCTTCAGGCCATCAATGATCCTGTCTTGAACTCTACTCCAATTTACTTGATCTCCTGAGGGGAATGAAGAATCTGTTTAGTTTCTCCCTGACCCACCAAAAGCTATCAAAAAAAAAACTTTAAATATTTATTCATCTCTCATTCCCATTATGTCCAGTTGCATTCCACACATATTTCCCTGCTCCCAAAGCAACATGCTCCATGGAATATTTAATTACCTCAGGCTATATTTAGCCTTATAACTGTCAATCTCATTGCCAAACAAGTAGATGTCCAGTGTACTGATTTGGCCGACACTCTACTCCGCACCCGCCTCTGAGGCAGGAGACGTTTCTTGTCATCTCTCATTTTGGTCGAGGCTTGTTACACTTGCGACATGCTCAGATTTAATTGCCTGCTTCCAACTCGGGCAATAATATAAACAAAGAATGCTGTAAATACTCGGCAGGTAAGGCGGTATCTGTGGCAAGAGCAACAGAGTTGACATTTTGGGCCAATGTGACCTTTCAGAATCCAGTGTCAGCCCCGCCTCAGTTGGCAGTGCTCTAGTTTCTCGGTCAGAAGCCTGGGGTTCAACTCCTGCTCCAGAGACTTCCGAACAGAAATATGGGCTGACGCTCCTGTCCGATGCGACATGAGCGCCGTGCTGCTGGGTGAGATGTTAAACCATCTACTTTTCCAGATGGATGTAAGAGATCCCACAATGCTATTTTGGAAAGTGTTCTACCCAGTGCCCTGAGGAATATCTATGCCTCTCCCAGCATCATCAAAGATGTCTGGGTTATCTGGTCACCTTATTATTGTGCACAAATTGGCCGTTGTATTTCTTTGTAGTACAACAAATTAGGGTGATCGATTGTGAAGCGCTTTAAGACGTCCGAAGGTTGTGAAAGGCACTATATAAATGCAAGTCTCTCATTGAAGTTCTTTCAGGAGGTCACAGACCTGAAATGTAAACTCTGATTCTTCCTCCACCGATGCTGCCTAACCGGCGGAATATTTCCAGCATTTTCTGCTTTTTTATCTCAGATTTCCAGAATTCACAATATTTTACTCTCGATCATCTATATTTCTGTCATTTCATTTTAAAGATTGAATATCAAAAATTCTGCTCAATATTCTGAGCCCGGCTTCGATATTGACCCGTGTAAGGTTTTCAACGTGAAGGCAACTGACCTTCAAGGAAAGTTTACTGGTGAAACACACGAGTATAAGGCAATATGCAAATGCAAATGACCAAGATTGATCCTAGGGAAATTAGGAGCAAACGTCGGCCATGTAGCCTCAATGTTCTGCCATTCGTTTAGACGACCATAGCTGATCTGCATCTCAACTCCATTTCCCTACCTCTGCACCATATCTCTTGATGGAATTACCTTACAAAAATCCATCGAAGTTAGGCCCTTGATCTAAAATGTTAACTCTGTTTCTCTCTCTACTGATGCTGCAAGGCCTGCTGAGTGCAGTGTTCAATGGTTCAGTTGTCCCTTGCTTAACTATGTGAGTCAGGCCACTGAACTATGCTCACTGTGCTTGATTGGTTAAGTCTGGGTGTGGACTCAGAGCGAAAATGGGCAGAAAGACCCAGAAGCTAAAGCCGGGATGGGCATGAGTGCAGACATTTTGCGATTGCAGAGGGAGTTTAAAATCACGGTAAATAAGATAGGTTGCATACCTATCAACGAGTGTCATCTCTGCATTGTTCAGAGAGGCGCAAAGCATGTACAAACACAGGTAAAATACAACGCACAGTATTTCCATAATGTGCTGTTTTTATTTCAAATTTCCAGTAGCTGCAGTAAGAATAAGAATGAATTCACTTCAAAAGAAAATAAATTCATTGACTTTATTCAAATTCTTTCATGGGATTTGAGCATCACTGGCAGAAGGCCAGCATTTATTGCCCATTTCTATTGCCTTTGATAAGATTGTGGTGAAGCGCTGTGGCCCATATGGTATAGGTATGTGGACAGTGTTGTCAAAGGAGCCTTGGCACGTTGTCACGGTGCACCTTTGTACACACTACAGCCACAGTGCGCAGGTTGTGGGCAGAGTGAATATTTCAGATAATGGATGTAATGCCGATCAAACAGCTTGTTTTCTTTTGAATGGTGTTGGGCTGATAGTGTTGTTGGAGCTGCACTCATCAAGGCGAGCAGAGACTATTCCATCACACTCCTGACCTGTGCTTTGTCGAGGGGGTACAGACTTCAGGGAGTCAGGGGGTGAGTTACTCGTCACTGAATTACTAGGCTCTGACCCATTCCTGTAGTCACAGGGTGTGATTCACTGACTACGAGCGCAGATCAGGGTGCACTGGGTGTCACAGATTTACCTAAAAGTGTCTGCTCCCAGTCCACTCTGGCCAAATCATATTTGATCTTACTACATCGGCCTTCCCCCAGTTTAGAACTTTAATCTAAGGCCCATCATTGTCCTTTTCCATAACAATCTTGAATCTAACTTAGTTATGATCACTATCTGCAAAATCCTCCCCCACTGATACTTCAACCATTTGCCCAGCATTGTTACTGAAAATTAAGTCCAGAACCGTCCCCTCGCTTGTAGGTTCTTCTACATACTGGCTTAAAAAATTCTTCTTAGTGCATTTTAAGAATTCTGCTCCCTCTAAACCTTTCACACTATAACTACCCCAGATTTTTGTTTCTAATTAAGGGACAATTTAGGGGTTGGTTTAGCACAGAGCTAAATCGCTGGCTTTGAAAGGAGACCAAGGCAGGCCAGCAGCACGGTTCAATTCCCGTACCAGCCTCCCCGAACAGGCGCCGGAATGTGGCGACTAGGGGCTTTTCACAGTAACATCATTTGAAGCCTACTTGTGACAATAAGCGATTTTCATTTCATTTCATTTCAATTTAGCGTGGCCAATCCACCTACCCTGCACATCTTTGGGTTGTTGGAGTGAAACCCACGCAGACATGGGGAGAATGTGCAAACTCCACACAGACAGTGACCCGGGGCCGGGACCCGGGTTCTCGACAGCGTGAGGCAGCAGTGCTAACCACTGTGCCACCCTAGCCATAGCCCTTTTTGGGTCAGCCCTCAGCCTATGTCACATGACCCCCCCAGGTCCGCCCTCGGATATCCAGCGTCATCGTTCCATCCTAACTGCGCCACACCAACCACACCCATGTCAGCGAACCTCCCCCCCCCCACACTCGAACAAAGAACAAACTAAAACCCCGCCCCCAACCTTCCCCTTTGCAACCTGCCACTTCACTCCTATTAACTAGCCTGCCCAGCTAGCATAGTGACCCCCGCCCAAGGCCTCCAACCACCCTTCATCTATCCAGTTTCCCTCCCCCACCCCCGACCAACCCAACCGTCAAACCCTAAAGAGTAGCAAAAGGCACACTCACCATCGTTACTCCCCCATGAGAACCTGCCCCAGAAAGAAAACCACCAAACCGTCCCAATCCATTGTCCCTCATAAATTCCATCGCCTCCTCTGGCATGTCGAAATAAGCTCTCGCTTCTAGAAAGTACGAACTGGATACAATAGCCCAAACTTCACCCCCTTTACAAAGAGGGCAGGTTTTGTTGCTCTGTTTACTTGCTATAAATATAGCAGTCAATGTGGTCGCCTTCCTTAATCCTAATTATGTTTACTTTCAGAATCGCCAGGTATCTCTCGATACCGCCACAAGATTCAAACTCGAATACCGATCAAAGAGCCAATACATCAGTTAGTTAGTTCAAAGTCAATACTATTTATTTACACAAACAGTAATATCTACTCATGCACAACAGTACTACAAACTAAACTATCTCTAACGCTAACGCCTATACTTAACTTCGGGTGCCCACGTAGTCAGAGGAACAATGGCCGTTGTTCGGATCTGAGGCTGTTGGGTTCGAAGAGATACAGGAGAACAGCTAAGGTCGTCTGTCTGTTAGCGAGCGTTGACCTTGAACTAACTTACTTCTGGTGATGCTGGTGGATGGGTCTCTCCGCCGGAGAGCCAAATCCAAGAGAGCGAATCTCTCGTGGGGGTTCCTTCTTATACTTGGAGGGGCTTTGCGTGCTTTTAGGCAGGCCTTAAACTTGGTCCCAATTAATTGGGCCGCTTTGCGATCATTGTTATCGATTTTAACCAATAAAGGGGTGGGTGCCCTGATGGCTGGGCATGTCTTAGGTGGCCGTTGCCCTGGCTTTGTTTGTGTTTTTCTGGCGCCGGGATGTCTGCGACAGTATCAACTACCTGAGTGTTAGTCCTTTGTTCTTTGGAGTTGGGTCATCAATATGTTAATCGACCCAGAGTTTCGATTCCGTCTGGTAACTGCTTCCCAAATATACATTCAGGCACTGTGCCTGCTTGCTGCCTAGCATTGTCCACATTTCCCTACATTCTCTGTGAGTGTCCATTTTGTGTTCTGGAAGTGGCCATCCCAGATGGCTACAGCTTAATCCGATTAAACCCAGCCCTCCTCTTCACCAGCTCTGCTCCCAGGTCCTGGTACACCCGCAGCTTGTTCCCTTCCCAGGTACATTTCCTGGTCGCCTCGCCCATCGAAGAATCTTCTCCTTGTCCAGAAAGTGTGGCAACCGCACCACCATCGTCCTTAGCGGCTCACCCATCTCCGGCCTCCTCCTCAGCGCCATGTGCACTCAGTCCACCGCCAGAGGCTGATCAAAGGCCCCCTCCCCCATCAATTTCGCCACATACACCGCGGCCTCCGCACCTTCAATGCCTTCAGGCATCCCAACAACCCTTCAAGTTTTACCTGCTGGAGCAAACTCAAGATCCTTCGCCTTCTACCTCAGCCTCTTCTGGCTCTCCTCCACCACCATTGAGGCCAATTGCTCCTCGTGCTCCCCCGCTGCCTCCTCCATTTTCTGGATCGCCAGGCCCTAGGACTCCAGCATCTGTTCCACTCGTTCAATCCCAGATCTCAGCAGTTCCACCACCTTGGCTAGGTCTTCCAAGGCCTCTTTCCTTTGTTGCTGAAACATATTATTCAGGAACTCTACCAACTACTCTGTCGACCACTGGGCAGGCAACGCGCACTGGGCAGGCAGCGCGCCCCCCCCCCCCACCTTGTCCTCCGCCATCTTTTCCTGTGGCGCACCACAAAGACTCCCCTGTTCCCACAGCTCTTTCATTTTTGCACCACTCCTTGTCCGTGAATCCATCCCACCAGCCACACCAGAGGAGTATTACCTTCCCCAGGCACTCCCTGTGCCTTTTGCGCTCAAATACCTCTTTGGGCAGGGAGAAAAATGAAAAAATCCACCTTGAGCGGGAGCCACAAACTGTGCGACCACTCACTCCATGGCCACCACCAGAAGTGCCCTTCTTTTATATAAAAGAAGTATCTCATATAAAAATTTCCCCGTGTGCTTCCTCCTCATGGTCCTGGGATAGGTGCTGTTCTTCCCGTTCACTCCACTTTGATGAACATGATGTAATCCAGGTTATGGCCCGCATGCAGATTCCAATCCTTTAGTTTTTTTAAAATAAAATTTAGAGTACCCAACTATTTTTTCCAATTAAGGGGCAATTTAGCGTGGCCAATCCACCTAACCTGCACATCTTTGGGTTGTGGGGGTGAAACCCACGCAGATACGGGGAGAATGTGCAAACTCCTCACGGACAGTGACCCAGAGCCGGGATTCGAACCCGGGTCCTCAGCGCCGTGAGGCAGCAATGCTAACCACTGCGCCACCGTGCTGCCCCTTCAAATCCTTTAGTAAGGGATAACAGGACCCCTCACCTTCCCAGCAAATTTCCCATTCTTCCCTGGCCAAGCCAAGCAAAGTGTCGCCCCCAAAGCGGGCAAATCGATTAAACTTGAAAACCAAGTTTTCTTCTGATCTGGAGCCTGCTGCCTCCAAACTCTCAGACCGCTCCTGTTAAATATTTTGTGTTGCACACTCTTTTTGGAGTAGGCTGGGAGAAGACACCTGTTTCCTACAGAGCAGGGCTGTCAAGCAATAAACAGGACTATCGGGTTTCAGACACCTTTCAACGCAAGCTCGTGGCTAATGAAATACACAGGTAAAGTGGATGCCGCCCCCACCCCCCGCCGGCCAACCCCCAACCCCGGCCTCGCACATCAGGTTTCAGCCCCAAAAGGCAAAGCGTTCAGGCTTATCACAAGAGTCACTGAACACCGCCATAAACATGAAGGCAGCATTCTTTACCCCATGCTGAGTGTCTCTGCCGGCTGCAAAGCATCGCGCGCCACATATGGACTGCAAACCACATGCAAGGATAGTGTGAGACATATAAGACTTTCACCAGAAAAAGTAAACAAACATGCGATTGCGGGCCTAGTTGAACCATGCCAAAGAAAACTACACATCTAGAAACACTGTTCTGATTATTATTTGGGTGCGGGGCTGGGAGGGGGGGGGGGGGGGGTGGTGATGGGTTCAATCATCTTTTCCTTCATACAGTTACTCATTGTGAACTTGGTGATAGAAGCAAGAGGTTTGGGGCGGGGATGTGTGTTGAGAGCCACAGGTTAGACAGATCTACACACAAAGGCCAGTGTACATCCGGAATACTCACCGCATAAAAGCTGTTGAGGATTGTGCGCGGGGGGTGGGGTGTGGCAGCAAGGAAGGGGACCGATCGATATCGTCAAAACTGCTGGTATACCCGCATCCTGGACCTTGTTACACTAGGTATGGTTATTGCAATACCTCCCAGAATTCGCATCCTGGACCTTGTTACACTAGGTATGGCTATTGCAATACCTCCCAGAATTCGCATCCTGGACCTTGTTACACTAGGTATGGCTATTGCAATACCTCCCAGAATTCGCATCCTGGACCTCGTTACACTAGGTATGGCTATTGCAATACCTCCCAGAATTCGCATCCTGGACCTTGTTACACTAGGTATGGCTATTGCAATACCTCCCAGAATTCGCATCCTGGACCTCGTTACACTAGGTATGGCTATTGCAATACCTCCCAGAATTCGCATCCTGGACCTCGTTACACTAGGTATGGCTATTGCAATACCTCCCAGAATTCACATCCTGGACCTTGTTACACTAGGTATGGTTATTGCAATACCTCCCAGAATTCACATCCTGGACCTTGTTACACTAGGTATGGCTATTGCAATACTTCCTGGCTGGTCTGCAGCATTCTACCCTTTGTAAACTTGAGGCCATCGAAAGCGCTGTTGGCCTGTGACCCATCTCTGTGCTCACTACCCTAAATTGGCTGCCAGCTCAGCAACGTGTCAGTTTTACAATTCCCTCAGTGGCCTTCACCCCTTACTATCTTCAAACTCATCTCCAGCCTCGCAAACCTCCTCTCCAATCCTGGGCTCGCTGAGTGTCCATTACTCTAATTGCGCAGCCAAAGCCTCCCGAAACCTCTCTGTGTGGTTAATATTGGAATTGAACTGCAATGGGGTACACGCTCTATGTTGGTATTCAAGAGCAGCTGACCCCAGTTTGGGGAAATGTTCAGGTTTGTAATAAGTGTGCATTTATTAGAATTCCTCATTCACCTGAGGAAGGAGCAGCGCTCCAAAAGCTCGTGTTTGAAACAAACCTGTTGGACTTTAACCTGGTGTTGTAAGACTTCTTACTTATTAGAATTAACACACATTCTCTATTTACTCCCTTAAGATGTTCGATCAAAACCTACCTTTGCGCCATGGTTTTGGTCATCAACCCCAACATCTCCGTGGATGAGTTTAGTGTCAAATTTTGTTTGACAGTCATCAATTTCTAAATGGGGCCCTGATCTCTCAACACCCCCCAACGTAACCCCGGGTACCCCCCAATACCCCAACTCACCAGTTTGGGGGTCCTTGGGCCCCACAAACCTCTCCTCACTTGGGCAGGGCATCCCTGAGGCCAACCCCGGAGTGGGTAAAATGCCACCTTGGCACCCTGGCAGTGCCACCTTGGCACCCTGGCAGTGTCACCTTGGCACCCTGGTAGTGCCACCTTGGCACCCTGGCAGTGTCACCTTGGCACCCTGGTAGTGCCACCTTGGCACCCTGGCAGTGCCACCTTGGCACCCTGGCAGTGTCACCTTGGCACCCTGGTAGTGCCACCTTGGCACCCTGGCAGTGTCACCTTGGCACCCTGGTAGTGCCACCTTGGCACCCTGGCAGTGCCACCTTGGCACCCTGGTAGTGCCACCTTGGCACCCTGGCAGTGTCACCTTGGCACCCTGGCAGTGCCACCTTGGCACCCTGGTAGTGCCACCTTGGCACCCTGGCAGTGCCACCTTGGCACCCTGGTAGTGCCACCAGTTGTGTAATTTTCCAAATGCACAGAACCAGTTGAAAGATTTCCTTACACAGGAGGATGTAAACACACTAGCCACCGAGATCCCTCAGCTTAGTTGCAGTACACCATTGCCGATTAGATGAGCGAGTTTGGCTTTACATTTGAAGTAGAAATAATACTCATGAAAATCTCTCATGTCACCTGTATATACCAGGCAATGACCATCTCCAAAGGGGAAAATCCATCCATCTCAGCATGACATTCAATAGCATTACAATCACCAGATTTCCCGCCATTCTAATCTTGGGGCTCACCATTGGCCAGAAATTTAACTGGACCAGCTACATAAGTGACATTCGCGCCACACCAGTGCCAGGTAATGACCATCTCCAACAAGAGAGAATCTGGCCATCACCTCTTGACATTCGAAGGTATTACCATTGCCAAATCCCCGAATATCAACATCCTGGGGGTTACCGTCGGCCAAAAACTGAACTGCACCAACCATATAAATACTATGGCTTCAAGGGCAAGTCAGACACTACGAAACCTGCTGTGAGAAACTGACCTGCTGACTCCCCAAAGCCCGTCCACCGTCTACAAGGCATAAGTCAGGACTGTGATGCAATTCTCTCCACTTGCCTGGATGAGTGCAGCTCCAGCAACACTCAGAAGCTCGACGCCAGCCAGGGCAAAGCTCCCTGCTCAATTGACATCCCTACCACAAGCATTCACTTCCTTCACCACTGACGGACAGTGGCAGCCGTGTGTGTAGCGTCCACAAGATGCACTGCATTAAATCGCCAGGGATCC